>NW_027094074.1:1200000-1835000 GCF_022702325.1 Drepanopeziza brunnea f. sp. 'multigermtubi'
AAAGCATTCAAAAAGTAAATTAATTTACTTGCGATATTTTTACTTTTTATCGATTTACTAATCGATTTACTAATCGATTTACTAATCGATTTACTAATTATTATATAAGATTATACAAAGCGCATTCTTCCGCTTTTTAAAGCAAAGTCGTAGCAAATCGATTATATTTTTCATAAAAAAAACTAAGCAAAGTAAATCAATCGAAAGTAGCTACGGATTTACTTCTCGATAAGCAAACTCAAGATAATATAAATTAAAACGTTTTTAATAATATAAAAAACGAAAACGATTTAAAAAATTCAAATTCGAACGATACGAACGAATCGATTAGCTTTAAACGCTATATAAACTATAAAAATAAAGTGCAACGAAGTACGATATTATATAATATACGCTTTTATTTAAATATAAATTCTAACTTAAATATTAGCGATAGCAAATTTATTCGATTAAAACGATTCGAATAATATTTCTCGACGAAATTATTTTAACGCAAAAAAAATATCAAGCTTTAAGCAAAGTAATAAAAAGATAATAAGTAAAAAGAAAGCTAATAGAATACCGGACTCGGCTTCGCTATCTTATAGAACCTTAAATACCGCTTAAACTTCGAAACTTAATATTTCGAAACTTAAAACTCTTTTAATCGTTATTCAAAGTTAAAGTAAATCAATTATTATATATAAGTTTAACGACCTTAAATCTAATACTTTTATAAGCGAACGAATTACAAATCTATTATCAACTTTAAAACGCAAACAAATAAAAAAAAAAAAAAAAAAAAGCGGGATTAATATAAAATAAAAAGAAAAAAGCTTCTTCTAGAATCAAGCGTTTAATTGCAAAGAGTATCGCTTCTGCTAAGTTTTATAATTAGCGACTTTGATTTTATTTATTAAATTGCTTTTTTTGTATCATTAAGTTTTTGTATTTACTTATTTACAATTGATTATAATAATTAATTAAATTCTTTTTTATCGATATCTTTAGTTTTTTTATTATTATTAATATATTTATATCGACTTTAGCTAGCTAGCTAAGAATACCGGTAATAATAGTTAAAAGAAGAGTTTACCCGTGAACTATAATTTACGGGTCAATTAGCATGCTTCGCTTAAAATGTTATATTAATCAAAGGACTTTTAACTTAATTATAAAACCTTTTAATTAGCTAGTGCACGTAATTCCTTTAATCATAAGTATTACTTTTACTAAACTTTAAAAGAGCTGATTCTTTTTATAATTATTAAATTTTTTAATAAAATTGAATTATTCGTAAAGCCATATAGCTCGTGAACTATAGTTTACGAGTAAGTTACGTATAGCAGCTTTACGTACGCTACGTATAGCAGCCTTACGTAGGTTACGTATAGCAGCCTTAAGTACGTTAGGTGTGGCAGCCTTACGTAGTTTACGTGTGGCAGTACGTTAGGTGTAGCAGCCTTACGTAAGTTACGTATAGCAGCCTTACGTGGGTTACGTATGGCAGCTTTAAGTACGTTAGGTGTGGCAGCCTTACGTAAGTTACGTATAATAGCCTTACGTAGTTTACGTATAGCAGCCTTAAATACGTTAAGTGTAGCAGCCTTACGTAGGTTACGTATGGCAGCCTTACGTGGGTTACGTATGGCAGCCTTAAGTAGGTTAGGTGTGGCAGCCTTACGTAAGTTACGTATAGCAGCTTTACGTAGTTTACGTGTGGCAGCCTTAAGTACGTTGAGTGTAGCAGCCTTACGTAAGTTACGTATAGCAGCCTTACGTAGGTTACGTGTAGCAGCTTTAAGTACGTTAGGTGTGGCAGCCTTACGTAAGTTACGTATGGCAGCCTTACGTAAGTTACGTATAGCAGCCTTACGTAGGTTACGTATGGCAGCCTTACGTAAGTTACGTATAGCAGCCTTAAGTACGTTAATTCTTTTTGTGCAGCATTTACTAATCAGATTTACTAATTAGATTTACTAATCAGATTTATTAATCAAATTACGTACGGTAAAGCACGTGCTATAGCCGAGCTATAGCCGAGCTATAGTCGAGCTAAGCACGTGTAGCAAAGGGACGTGCAGCATGCAAGGTTTCTTTCCGTGCAGCATTTACTAATTAGATTTACTAATCAAATTTACTAATCAGATTTACTAATCAGATTTACTAATTAGATTTACTAATAAGATTTACTAAGCGAAGCGTTCTTTTTTTGTTCCGCGTCGAGTTCGTGTTTCAAATATTGTAATTCACTTTTATTAAATCGAAGCATTGCATCGATTATCATTAAGCGACGCGTTATTTTCTTTGTTCCGCGTCGATTTATTGTTTTAAAACGCGTTATTTTTTTTGTTCCGCGTCGATTTATTATTTTAAATATTATAATTCACCTTTAATAAATCGAAGCAATGCCTCGATTACGATTAAGCTACACTTTTATTTTTATATAAGTACTCGCTCCCCTTTCTTTTCCTTTTCTTTTTTTTATCATCATTACAACTACTTTCTATTCAACTTCTCAACTTCAACCTTAATACCTAACTTCTCAATATACTCAACTTTTCAACCTTAACTTCAATACCCAACTTCAACTTCTTAACCTCAACACTCAACTTCTCAACCTTAATACTCAACTTCTTAACTAACCTTAACACTTAATTACAACTACATTCAACTTGGGTAATTATTTTCCTTTTGATTCTTTGCTTTTTGATTCTTTGCTTCAAGCTAATTATTTTCTTTATTTAGCAATATCGATTCCTTTCTTTTATAACGCTATAATCGAAGTCAACTTTTTTAGCACCGATAGCAATAAGCTAATTAACGAGATACCTGGTCGCTATAAGGATTTCGTAATCGTTTATGCTGATAATAACGTTGTTAATTTAATATTTACTTGCTATAACAAAAAAAATACCGCTTTATTTTTAAGACTAATCGGCCTCGATTACGAATAGAAAAGTCGCAAAGGTTTTGTCGACGAGTTCGGCATTAAGCATTACGGTGCTAATAAAGTTAATAATAACATCTATATATTATAATCACTAATTGATTTTTTATTTAAAAAGAAAGCGCTCAAGTCCTTTATCTCTTCGATCACTTTGTCTCTTTCTTTAATCAAATTGAAAAGCAATTCACTTATAAAGATATCAAGGTTCGATTGATCTTAAGTGATCTTACTCTTAAGCTTTTCGATAGCGATTATGCCGAAGCTAAAAGCATCTTAAAAGAGCTATTAATGCTATACCTTTTTACTATCGATAGCACCTTAGCATATAAACGCTTTACCTTTAAGTTCTCGAATAAAAATGAGTTTAAGTAAAGCAATAAGTGCTAAAAGCTAAGAGAGCTACTTGAGTCAAACGAAATTCATTTAAACTATGCTTATAAGCAAGAACTTAGGCCAAAAGCGGAGACCGAGTTAAACGTATTCTATATAACTGCAAAAAGACGGGTCTTTATTAACTCTTTGTAACTAGTAGACTTAAGCTAAAAAACGAGTCTTTACCAACCCTTAGGCCTTTATAATTAATAAATTTAATTAATACTCTAAGTCTTTGATTAGTAAATGTAATTAGTAAATGTGATTAGTAAATGTGATTAGTAAATATGATTAATAAATATGATTAATAAATATGATTAGTAAATGTAATTAGTAAATGTAATTAGTAAACTTGATTAATAATTATGCATATGCATATTTTTATGTATATAAACCCTATAGAATAACCCCACCCCCCATAGGGTTTCCCTATGAAGAGGGCCGATTTTTGTACCCCCCGTGGGTTTCCCCGTGGGAAGGACTCAAAACTCCGTGGGGCCCCATGGGGCCCCATGGAGCAGCCTACGTAGGTTACGTATAGCAGCCTTACGTAGGTTACGTATAGCAGCCTTAAGTACGTTAAGTGTAGCAGCTTTACGTACGTTAAGTGTGGCAGCCTTACGTAGGTTACGTATAGCAGCTTTACGTAGGTTACGTATAGCAGCTTTAAGTACGTTAAGTGTAGCAGCTTTACGTAGGTTACGTATAGCAGCCTTACGTAAGTTACGTATAGCAGCCTTACGTAGGTTACGTGTAGCAGCCTTAAGTACGTTAAGTGTAATAGCCTTACGTAAGTTACGTATAGTAGCTTTACGTAAGTTACGTGTAGCAGCTTTAAGTACGTTAAGTGTAGCAGCCTTACGTAGGTTACGTATAGCAGCTTTACGTAGGTTACGTGTAGCAGCTTTAAGTACGTTAAGTGTAGCAGCTTTACGTAGGTTACGTATAGCAGCTTTACGTAGGTTACGTGTAGCAGCTTTACGTAAGTTACGTGTAGCAGCCTTACGTAAGTTACGTATAGCAGCCTTAAGTACGTTAATTCTTTTTGTGCAGCATTTATTAATCAAATTTACTAATTAAATTTACTAATCAGATTTATTAATTAGATTTACTAATCAAATTACGTACGGTAAAGCACGTGCTATAGCCGAGCTATAGCCGAGCTATAGCCGAGCTAAGCACATGTAGCAAAAGGACGTGCAGCAAGCAAGGTTTTTTTTCGTGTAGCATTTACTAATCAGATTTATTAATTAGATTTACTAATTAGATTTACTAAGCGAAGCGTTTTTTTTTTGTTCCGCGTCGAGTTCGTGTTTTAAATATTATAATTCACCTTTGTTAAATCGAAGCATTATATCGATTATTATTAAGCGACGCGTGATTTTCTTCATTCCGCGTCGAGTTCGTGTTTTAAATATTATAATTTATTTTTATTAAATAAAAGCATTATATCGATTATTATTAAGCGACGCGTTATTTTCTTTGTTTCGCGTCGAGTTCGTGTTTTAAATATTGTAATTCACTTTTATTGAATCGAAGCAATGCTCCGATTACGATTAAGCTACACTTTTATTTTTATATAAATACTCGCTCTCCTTTCTTTTCTTTTTCTTTTTTTTATTATTATCATAACTTCAACTTTTTAACCTTAACACTCAACTTCTTAACTTTAATACTCAACTTCTTAATTAACTTTAATACTTAATTACAATTATATTTAACTTAAGTAATTATTTTCCTTTTGATTCCTTGCTTTTTGATTCTTTGCTTTAAGCTAATTATTTTCTTTATTTAGCAATATCGATTCTCTTCTTTTATAACGCTATAATCGAGGTCAACCCTTTTAACACCGATAGCAATAAGCCAATCAACGAGATACTTAGTCGCTATAAGGATTTCGTAGTCGTTTATATTAATAGTAACGTTGTTAATTCAATGTTTACTTGCTATAACGAAAAAGATACCGCTTTATTTCCAAGACTAATCGGCTTCGATTACGAATAGAAAGGTCGCAAAAGTTTTATCGACGAGTTCGGCATTAAGCATTACGATGCTAATAAGGTTAGTAATAATATTTATATATTATAATTACTAATTGATTTTTTATTTAAAAAGAAAGCGCTTAAGTCCTTTATCTCTTCGACTATTTTATTTCTTTCCTTAACCAAATTAAAAAGCAATTCATTTATAAAGATATTAAGATTCGATTGATTTTAAGTGATCTTACTTTTAAGCTTTTCGATAGCGATCATGCCGAAGCTAAAAGCATTTTAAAAGAGCTATTAATGCTATACTTTTTTACTATCAATAGCACTTTAGCATACAAACGCTTCACCTTTAAGTTTTCGGATAAGAATGAGTTTAAGTAAAGCAATAAATGCTAAAAGCTAAAAGAGTTACTTAAATCAAACGAAATTCATTTGAACTATGCTTACAAGCAAAAACTTAAGCTAAAAACGAAGACCGAGTTGAACGTATTTTACGTAACTGCAAAAGGACGAGTCTTTATCAACTCTTTATAATTAATAGACTTAAGCTAAAGAACGGGTCTTTACTAACCCTTAGGCCTTTATAACTAATAAATTTAATTAATATTCTAAGTCTTTAATTAGTAAATGTGATTAGTAAATGTGATTAGTAAATGTGATTAGTAAACCTGATTAGTAATTATGCATATGCATATTTTTATATATATAAACCTTATAAAGTAACCCCACGCCTTATAAGGTTTCCTTATAAGGAGGGGCAGAATTTTGTACCCCCCGTGGGTTCCCTCGTAGAGAGGACTCAAAACTCCGTGGGGCCCCATGGGGCCCCATAGAGCAGCCTACCGTGAACCCTGGTTCACGGGTGAATTCCCCAACTACTACTACTACTACTACTACTAGCTAAGGTCGATATGGATATACCGACAATGCTACTAGTAATAAGCGCAAAAACGATACGCGCTTTTTTACTTTTAAAGATGCTGCTGCTAGCACATCGTCATTTAAAGCTAAACCTGCTAAAAAAATTAGACCTTCTTAGCTTAAAGAAAACGAAAGAGTTAAAAACGTAAGCACGAAAAGAGATTATAAAGAAGCTGCCGAAGCGTATTTTAAACGTTTAAAGTTTAAAAACAAAATACTCCTTTTTTTATATACTAGATTTTTCTTTCTTTTTTTTACACCCCCCTTTTCTTCTTGCTTGATAATAAACGAAGGCGCTTACTTATTCTATAAGAGGACGGATATAAACACTTTGCTTAATAAGGTACTTGCTATAGCTATTAAGGCCACACTAAACGGACCCATCTTTTATAAGAAGGCACACATCTTTTAGCTAAAATAATCAACGAGCTTTCCACCCATCTTTTTTAGTACTTCTTTTATAAGACCATGAGGTCCAGCCTCAAAGCCAGGCTTCTATACGGCACATCTTTTTGGGTGCTTCTACACTAGCTTTTCCGATAAGTTTAAGAGTCTTAAGTATAATAGTTCTTTCGGCTGAATAGCTAAAAGTTCCGTAAGTAGTAATAAGATTCGAAGAGTATAATACCCCGCTTTTTGTCGGCTAGACTTTTTACTCGAAAGTCCAGTTGCTAGATCGGCTATAGTTGCTGTCTGCTCGTACGTAAATCGATTTTATTAATTAAGTTTGCTATGTGTAGCAAGCGCGGTTTTATAACTTTAAAAGTTGTATAAAAGTGACTTGGTTTGGAATCACTTTTCCGTAAGAATAAAAGAAATCGATAATATAAGCAAGCGACTTAGTACGGAATCGCTTTTTTATTATAAAAAGAAAAAGGTATCGTAGTAAAAAGGTATCTTCGCTATAAAGTATTCTTAGCTTCTTTGTGATTGATCACTTAATAGTAAATCAACTACTAATCAGTATTAGATTGCTTTTAAGCGATTAAAAATATATTCGTAAAGTCGTAACGTTCGTTAAAGTACTTGCAATTGCAAAACACTCGATTGATAAAGTATTTAAATTCTGTCTGCTCTTTAAGATTCAAAAGAGCTGATTCCTTTTATAAGATTAAAAGGAATCACGTGCACTAGCTAACTAATAAGTTTACTTGTTAAGTTGAAAGGTCCCTTGACTGGTGACATGCTAAGCGAGGCATACCAAGTGGCCCATGAACCATGGTTCACGGGTAAGCTCCCCAACTACTACTACTAATCGTCGGCTCGCTTAAGTAGGCCTCCTTTCAGCCTTTCAGTCTTAGTCGGTATAAGCGACTGCGGATCGGAAGCGAGTGCGGATTTTTTTTTTTATTATTAGTTTTCGTATACAAAATACAATTTACAATACTACTTTTTAATCTATAACCGCACAACCAATTTAATTGTATTTTATAATTAATTATAAATCGAAAACGCACTCGTTCGAAAAAGCTTTTAAAGATTTTTCAATACAAAAGCTACGCTTAACTAAGTAGTCTTAATGCAATTGAAGATCTTGCGACGCGTCTTCGACGCGTTATAATATTCTTGTCCGAATATTTTTACGAGACTTAAAAAACTGCCGCGCGTATTTACGATCTTAATAAGCGCACGTTAAATAATTACTTTAAGCGACCGAAGAATCGCAAGTACAACGATTAAAACAAGATCTTGCAAAGCTAGCATATTAACGCGTTACGCTAATTTATTCTTCAACTTCTTACTAATTAGCTTACTCTTATACCGCAATTGATTTATAACGTTATATTCGTTTTACGCAAAATATACGACGAATATGCGAAGCCGCAAAGCTAAAGTTAATTTATAAAGTAGTAAAAAACGAATAACTTATATAAAATCAAAATCAAACCTCTCGCTTAAGTACGAATCGTAGCGCAAGATACGTAAGAGATATATAAGTGGTTTAAAAGCTATCGGCGCACTTTAAAAAAGATAAATATTTGATTTAAAGATATTATTAATTTCGACGAGATTAAGTTTCGTATTAGCTATCCGCGAAAAACAAAAATATTAGTTTTTAAATCTATTCGAGAGGTATATCGTATCGTATCGTTTTATTTAAATTTTATATATTAATTTTTATTTATAGTTTTATAATTATAGCTTTAAAAATCGAAGATTTATAATAATAATCGAGATGATTAATACAACTAATTAAAAACTTATTTTTTTAATAATTCTTATATAAAGCAAACGACTTATGCAATAATAATTCGTTCCGAAACTTTTTGCAAGCATACTTATTAAAAAAGCTGAAAATAGATTTACGGATAATAAAATCGCATTATTATACTTCGAGCATTATATTAAAAACGCAGATTGTAAACCGAATAAACCTTAAAAGCTTATATTAATAAATAATTACGCTAGCTATCGGACTTCGGAATTCATTAATTTAGCTAATAAAAATCATATTTTACTATACTTATTAATTCTTTACTTTACTTATTGCATGCAACTTTTTAATATAAAGATTTTTCATTTTTATAAGCATTATTACGACTTAGCGATTAAAGCTGCGCTTGCATAGCTCGATATCGAGTATTCGATTAATTCTTTTTTAAACGATCTCGATTATATTCGCAATCAAATACTTAATCGATATAATATTAAAAAAGCTTAAAAGAAGTTTAGAATATACTTATCAAGTGCAACGCAATATTTAAAAAACCTTAAGACCTTTACGCTTTTTAAATACGAAGAAAAGCTCGAGCTAAAGCTTCTTTGTACTTTTTAAAAACTAGCGTATATCGAGATTAGCTCGTGAAAGTAATAAAACAAATGCAACGAGTTATTAAATAGTCTTTCTCGATAAGACTTCGAATCATATATGAAAAGTATTCGAAAAGTTGTAATAAAAGCTATTTTATAAAAACAAGAGTTAATTATTCTCGCTTAATAACGCAAAGATTAGCTAAAAAGTAAAAAAATAAATCGCAAATAGTTCTATTATACCGAAGGCTTAATATCTTAGATCGGTAATAAGCTTGCTGCTTAATAATAAGCTAAAAAAGATCTCGAATCTGCTATAAAACAATAGCGAATCGTTAATAAGCTTTAAAGAGAAAAAAGAAATGCTAAGTATCGTAAAAGAATCGATTCACGCAAAGCTAAGCGCGAGCGTAAAAAGATTATACGAAAACGCTTTGCTGCAAGTCTAATTATTAAAGACGACGATATAATACTTATTCTAATTCTCGATTCGAAAGAGATTTAATAGATGCAATAACCTTTTAAGCGTTAAATTTTACGGCCTCGTAAAAAAGGTATTCTTTAACTAACTCTTTCTTAACTCGAACTTTCTTTCGATAACGACGATTTAATAATTACAACTGATATTATTAAAGACTTTTCTTTAAAGCAAGATGTTATTCCTTTTCTTAATATTAATATCGATAGCGATAACTTCAATTCTAATAATAATAGAGATTCAAACAATTCTTTGCGTAAAGTAAGAGACGAGTCAAAATCTAATAAAAATAACGATCGATAATCAAATATTTCATCAGATAATACGATTTTAAATGTTTCGAAAGAAGATATAATAGTAGATTAATTATTTATATAAATATTTTTAAGTTGTAATAGTATTTGCTATAGTAAATAAAAATTTCTAATATATTTTCGAAAAATCCGCACTCGCTTCCGATCCGCAGTCGCTTATACCGACTAAGACTGAAAGGCTGAAAGGAGGCCCACCTAAGCGAGCCGACGATTACTACTACTACTAGCTAAGGTCGATATAGGGATACCGACAGTTATAATAAAAAAAACAAATGGTACGAGTCCGCTTGATTAAGAGTTTTTCAAATATCAAATTTTTATATTAAAACTCAATTTAAAAGACGATTAATATTAAAAAATATAAAATTTTTAATACAAAATATTTGATTTTCAATGAAATTCAATCGATAATTAAACATTATTCATTCTATTAATTATTGAATTGTTAGTAAAAAGATTTTATACTTGGTAAGACTTTTAAAGATCTCGATTACGCCGATCTATGCATCTAGTTTTGAATATTATAGCAATATTCGTTGCTAAGTTATTTCTAATTGTCACCAACGGTGACTTAAGATAAATTCCAGTAGTTGTGGTGGTGATGAGTAATCCAAGGGTTGTAGTAGTGATAAGTAATCTAAGGGTTGTAGTAATGATAAGTAGTCCAAAAGTTGTAGTAGTAGTTAGTCATCTAATCACGTAAGACTATTTTATACGGATCTAGCAAGATTTGTGAGCGTGTTAAGACTTTTATTTTATATTAATCTATTGAACTTTTTTCGGAACGGGTCGGCTCGCATTAAAAAAAGAAAAAAGATTAAAGTAACTTCGGCGCCGAAATATTAATGCAAACGCGTCTCTTACTTCTTATATTAATTAATTAATTAACAACTACGCGTTTACTAATTATATCGACCACTTGATTAACGCTTTACTTTTTACGATATAGAAACTTAAGTTTGTTATTTTAAAAAGTGCTTATTTAAAAGAAAAGAACAATTTATTACTTTATTAAGTTTATTTCAAGATAACGGTTAAAGCAAAGTATTCCGTACTTATAATGATTGCAAGCGCAAGAATAACGCTTATAAAACCTTACACAAATCAAAGCGTCAATTAAAACTCGATCTAAACTTATCTTTATTAAAAAAACCTCGAGGTCGACTTTGGCGCGCTTTAATTATAGCCTTTCTTTTACGAGCTTTTTTACGAAAACCACGCTCATTACGATATTCTTTATTAAAGCTTGGTCACTCTTATCTTACGCAGCGTACTTTTCGCAAATACTTTTATAGATCTTTTCTTTTATTACGGCGTACTTTAAACAAACTATCTTTCTTACGCAATCTTGCTTAGCTTAGCCCGCTTTCGCTTT
The DNA here is from genome assembly GCF_022702325.1 of Drepanopeziza brunnea f. sp. 'multigermtubi'. Lineage (NCBI taxonomy): Eukaryota > Fungi > Ascomycota > Leotiomycetes > Helotiales > Drepanopezizaceae > Drepanopeziza > Drepanopeziza brunnea. The sequence goes on from NW_027094074.1 coordinate 1,211,129, forward strand.
CTTTATTACGGCATACGCGTAGGCTTGCTCGAAGTAGCACAAGTGATAGCATAAGTAAATCATCTTAATTAAGTTATTAAAGTTATTAAAGTTATTAGAGTTATTAAAGTTATTAATATTATTAAGGTTTCGATTTTACGGCGCAGCGTACTTAAGATTTAAGTTTATATAAAAGTACATACGATGGTTCGATGCATAAGCTTGTTCGAAGTGATAATATAAGTGGTTTTAGCGAGGATACATACGGTTTTATACGTAAGCTTGCTTAAGGTAGCACAAATAGTAGTATAAGTAAGTTATCTTAGCTAAGTTATTAAAGTTATTAAAATTATTAATATTATTAAAGTTTTAATTCTACGGCCTAGCGCGTTTATGATTCAGGTTTTAGCGGGGATACATACGGTTCTATACGTAAGCTTGCTTAAGGTAGCACAAGTAATAGTATAAGTAAGTCATTTCAGCTAAGTTATTAAAGTTATTAAAGTTATTAATATTATTAAGGTTTTGATTCTACGGCTTAGCGCGTCCAGGATTTAAGTTTTAGCGGAGATATATACGGTTCTATACGTAAGCTTGCTTAAGGTAGCATAAGTAGTAGCATAAGTAAATCATTTCAGCTAAGTTATTAAAGTTATTAAAGTTATTAATATTATTAAGGTTTTGATTTTACGGCCTAGCGCGTCTAAGATTCAAGTTTTAGCGAGGATACATACGGTTCTATACGTAAGCTTGCTTAAAGTAGCATAAGTAGTAGCATAAGTAAGTCATCTTAGCCAAGTTATTAAAGTTATTAAAGTTATTAAAGTTATTAATTTGCTAAGGGTCATTTCTTCCGAATCGACGTATTAGATTTGCAGCAGAGTCTGTAGCTTTCTAAAAAGGCTTAAGCGGTCTAGGTATGTTATCCAAGTTACTAAAGTTACTAGAATTACTAAAGTTATTAGAGTTACTAGAGTTATTAAAGTTACTAAAGTTATTAATACTACTTAAGTTTTTTTAATCTGCGATCTAAGCTTACCGTTTTGATCTTATACACTTTGCTATTATTTAATATATTTGATACGAATAATACGTCTTTTTTTAAAGAGGTTCTTAATACTTTGCTATCGTTTTATCAATTATAGCGAGACAATGACTAAAGAAAAGACTTTAAAAATGATGAACTTTTATTCTCGTTTTCATCTTTTTTAATAAAAAAGCGAAAAGGTCGTTTAAGAAAACTTGCTATTCGTATTTTATTAGAATTGCAATTGCGTCGTAGCCGTTTTAAAAAACAAATTTTTAACTTATTTTTTTTATAATCGTCTAGCGTTTTACGAAACCTTTTTTCGAACTATTAAATGTTCTTTTTTAATTCCGGATCCGACTTAAAAGTTACCGGCTATCGCTTAAACGCTTTAAAGCAAAGTCGTAAGATACGTAAAGCTCGAAGGATTCAAGCTAATATCGAACGAGAGAATCGTATATAACGAAAGGATGAACGAAAAGCTATTGAAAAAGCTGCTTAAGTCGAATAAAAACGCCGCCGCACTTTTTAGTTTTAAAAGTTTATTTTTCTTTCGAACTTATCATAACTGTATGCTATTTTAGCCGAGTATAAGCCGGCGGTTAATAAAAAAGAATAAAAGATAATCTAAGATTTTCATTCGATTATAAAAGCTATTTAAATAGACTTTTGCTTTCGTTGCAATAAAAAATAGTTCGAAATAAAACTAAAAGTAGTCCGCGGCGATCTTATTTGTTACGAATGTGACCGCCGTAATAAATCTATTAAAGAACCGGATTTTTTTAGATAGCTTTATTTTATAATAGCTAGCAATAATATAGATTTAAATAAAGTGTCGGATTACTTGCCGAAGCTTTCGGCATTAAAAGAAGCGTTGATTTTATCGTTATATATTAATATATCGCTTTAGCGCTACCGCGGCTATTAATATAAATACTCGAGCTACGTAGTAACCTTTGCTTTTAATAACGCTAAATTTTTTAAAAACTTTCTTTTGCTTTTTAAAGAAGTCAACGTAATTATTCTTAAGCCGAAAAGTATTGATAAAGACCTTCGGATTAATAAATAATTTAAAAAAGAATGCCGAGTTCGGCGCTTTACGATTTATATTTAACTTACTTTCTTAAAAGCAAATAATTTTAAGTATATTAATATTAATATAGATTAAGACTTAATAGATTCTTTGCTCGTAGATAAAGATATAAGAAAGCGAGTCACAACTATTAAAGACGAAACACTTAAATAGCTTTTATTAAAGATAGCGGTTCTAGCAGTTATAAAGTCATCGGCATAAAAACGCCGCCGCTTGCGCCGAGAAGCTCGCGGTAATCTTAAAGAAGATTCGAACGAAGATAAAGCTCTTATAAGCGATAAAAATGCTTTATTTAATATAAAAGATCACTTAAATGCTAACGATGATTTACTTAATAATCAAAAGCGTTTTTTTTTAAAGATTACGGTTCTCGATTTGAATTTAAATACTACGGAATCTAATTAGCTTTTTGCTTAAGTTAATAAACTCGTATCGAAGCAATATGTTTTTGCTTTTGCTTTAAGCTAGCGGTTTATATTAATCTTTAAGCTAAGACTTAATCAAAAGCTTTTTAATTTAGCCTTTTTTATATTATTCTTTATCGGCGCAAGCGATTTTTATACTTAAAGACTCCGAAATATTAATATAAAAGATTATGCTAAACACTTAATAAAGTATCGCGATAAGCGTTTTGCTATTTACTCTCGTTTTCGGTTCTACTTTTTTAATATTTTAATACGCTTTAAGGTCGTTAAAGTATTTTTTTACTTTATTAAGTTTCGGAAAGATATTAAAGACTTAAGTATTAATAGTTTGCGAAATTAATTAAAAGAGCAGCTAGCTTTCTTTAATCAGATCGTGCGCTATAAATAAGCTATCGATAACACTCGTCTTTTTTAAAAAAAGCAAAGCTATTAGTTAAAAGCATTAGCTAAGTCTTAGCTAAACGCTATAATAGCTTTTCTTATATAAAGTATTGCGGACATATAATAAAAGGACTTTTAGCGCTATCTTCTTCGGTATAATAAATACAAAGCCGTTAATTAAGCTAAGCGAGTCAAGATAATGTAAGATAATATCTAAGAGAACTCGATTATCATTGCTTATTACATTTATATTTATTAGCAAGCTTTTTTATAAGATATCTTAAATCACTATTTGCCGTATACTGATTTTTAAATACGATAAGAATAGCAAGAAAGACCGTAGCTCGAGCTATATTCACGGTATATTTTAATTAGAAAGTAAACCGAACGATACGAGCGAGCTTAGACTTAATATGAACTTTAAGAAAGACGATTACTTTCGTATCTTAAACTTCGTTAGCTTTTAAAAAGATTATATTATTATATATAACTTTAATGCGACTCGTTTATTATATTTGCAAAACCTGACTTCTTTACTTTTTAATATAATTAAAAATACGATCGATCAACTTATTGCGTTAATTAATCGAATGTAAATCTATCGCGTTTGTTTAATAAAATACTATTTACGCAAAAACAAAGATATAAAAGTCTTTTTTTGCAGATTTTATTATAAGCGCTTTATATAGCCGATAGCTGATTATAATCGGAAAATAAATCTTCGAAAGTATCAGTTTGCCGCTTAACGCAATTATCTTTTACAAAACCTTTTTTCATTTGTTTTTGTATTAAGCTAGTTAGCTAATACGAATATACAGCTTGTATCTAGCTTTAAAGGTCTTTTAAAGTACGCTTTTAAGTATTATTTTAAGCATGAAAAAGAATCCGACTTTTATAAAGATATTATTAATATAATATTAAAATATATTAATGCTAAGGCTCTAGCTCTTTCGCTAGTTTTTAAGATGCTTAATAAGCTGTTAAAAGAAAGGGATTATAGCGCTTAAAAGGTTTGTTACTTGCTTTTTAAGATCAATTTGATTAAATCTATTCGGAACTTTATTAATTTAAATTGCCGATCAAATAAAGACAAGAAGTATTAAGTAAAATTAAATAAGTATAGATTAAAACTTAAACTCTTTAACTTTTAGCGGTACCGATAACGCTTCGAGCGAATCGAAAAGATTACTCTTTTAGACTTCTTTAAAGTCTACGATATATACACTTATAAAAAAAAGAATTTCTTACGAAAAAGCAAGCTTTAAATCATTAATTACTTCTTTTAATACTTAAATATTAAGGTCTATAATAATTATAAGCATAACGCACGTACTTACTTAATACTGCATTATCTTTATCGAAAAGAAAACGACTTATTTATTAATGTTATCGAAGAAGAGTATCCGATATTCGCTTTAGCTTATAGCGCTTGCAAGCGCTTTTGTCGAGATCTTTATAGCAATTCTTTGTATATGCTCGATTATTACGATCCTCTTTTTATAACTAACGAAGAAGATAAAGCTAGTTCAAACGATAAATACGATATAAAAAGCTTTAAGCTTTAAGACCGTAATGATATTAACGCAAAAAAAGAATAAAATTTACGCAACTTTCGAAACCTTTGTATTATGCTTATAAACGAAGACGATATATCGAATCGGCTTAAAGATCTTGCTTATAATTAAGATTTATATATTAGCAAATACAATATTCTATTTACTTATATTCGAGATTAAAAAGCTATTATAAAAGTATTTGATATGCGAGTTAGCGCTACTTGAAGTTATGACTTTAAAAAGCTTTCCGATAAACAAAAGAGGTTTTATTATTCTATAATAGACTATTATATTATAGTATTACTAAACCAAACCCTTTTATAGCTGCTAATTTATCTCGACGGCAAAGCTGGCACGAGCAAAACTTACTTTATTTTAACTACTTGCGTCCGGCTTTAAGATATAGCGGATAAAGCTAGCAAGCTTAATCTAGTTATCCGAACAGCGCTTATAAGTGTTGCTGCTTTTAATATCGCAAGAGCTATATTACATTTATTATTAGCGCTACTAATTAAATATTATTTTATAGACAATTCTTTTGCTACTTTTTAAACTTTTTAAGCGAAATTTAAAGACTGTAAGTATTTAATTATTAATAAGAAGTTAATAATTGATTTAAAAGATTTCGCTCGAATTTAACGGCGCTATGCTTAGATTTTCTTTGAATCTTAAGAACTATTTAAAGGTTTAAGTATTTACTTTTATAGTTATTTTTATTAATTACCGTTAATTAAAAAAAAGTCTTTATTTATAACTTATAACTTTTCGCCGGAATAAAAGATTAGTTAGTTTTTTTATCGATTATTTAATAAAACTATTCGATTTAAGGTTATTATGCGTTAAGAAAGCGAGTCTTTAAAAGCTATTAATTTCCGCAAAGCACTTTTAGAACTTCGAAAAGATAACTTTTCGATAAACAACTAAGAACTCTTTATATCTCGAGCTAAAATAAATATTCGGCCGGTTAATAAAGATTTTTTTAAAGATGCTTTTCGTATTTACTTTACGAACGCAGAAATTAAAGAATACAATTACGAGCAGTTAAAAAAGCTAGACGCGCTTATCTTAAGACTTAAGTTAAAGAATACGAGCAGCGCGAAAGCTTATAACGCTAATTAGAAAGAAGCTGAAAGCTTAAAGCAAAGCATTAATATATATATTAAAGCTAAAGTAATATTGAATTAAAATCTCTAAATAAAAATAAGAATAGTTAATAAGTCTTTAAGAATAATTAAAGATATCTTTTAAAAGGCAAGGGCTAAACTACGTAAAGAACTGTTATAAGGTATTATAATAAAGATCGAAGATTATACTAGTCTTACTTTCGAAAATACTAGATAGTTCTTAGTATTTATTATAGATCGAGACTTTTATTACGATAATAAGCTTTGCAATCGTCGGCAGCTGCTTTTTCGCGTAGCTTACGTAATCACGGTATATAAAAGTTAAGGAATTTCTTTAATTAAAGTAATGATTAGCTAAGCTAAGATTGAATTTGCTTATAAGTTATATTATATTTCAGCTTTTAAAGTAAAGACTTTAGCGAGGGTTATGTTTAAGAATATGTTTAATTTTTATCGGTTCAAAAAGAAGTTTATTAATATTAATATTGATCGGGACATAGATTATGTGTATCGGGGTCAGCTTGTATAACGGTTGTAAAACGTATAAATATATATATATTACATAAGCTATAAAAGTTACAAAAGTTATAAAAGTCATAAAAGTTACAAAAGTTACTAGAGTTATAAAAATTACAAGAACTAATAAAAAGCTTTTGTACTTCGCTTAATTCAAACAAAAGCCCATTTGCACGTGCACTTAGCCTTAGTATAATAATTTCTTTATATTTAAACACTTTGCTTTTACGATATACCGAAATCAAATAACATATAATAATAAATCATTCATCGCCTTTCTTATTATTATTATAAATACGAAGCAAGAGATATAAAGTACTATTAACTATACCGAAAAAAAAGAGATTGAGGAAGGAGAGCTTGATGAAGGAAAGATTAAAAAGAAGGAGATTAAAGAAAGGGAGATTAAAGAAGAAGAGATTAAAGAAAAGGAGATTAAAAAAGAAAGCGATATTGAAGAAGAGGGAAACATTAAAGAAGAAGAAAAAGAGGCTATTATACTACTATTAAAAATTCTTTTACTAAACGACTTTTATTACGCAACTTTATCACGCGCCTTTATAGCATTATTATTTAGCTTGCTACGCTAGCGATATAAGTTATTCGATCTTTTCGGTAGTGACGACGAGATGACCCGCATTATAAGTAAGATCAACTTCGAAAGATTTATCGATGCTTAAAGCAGCTAACAAACTAATAATAATGCTTAAAGCAATAATAAAACACAAGATAATGCTTAAAGCAAAGAACAAAGCGAAGTAAGCAATAATAAAACACAAGATAATGCTTAAAGTAAATAATAAAGCAAAGTAAGTAAAAAAAGAAGCTAGGATATTATACTTACGAATCTTTTTAAGTTTATATATACGACGTATAAAAACAAAAAAATATACGACGATCTCGAAATACACCGCGCATTTAAGTAAATCGAGCAATTTAATAAAATCAAGACTAAAGCAAAAGCATTAAAATTAGCGTTAGATTTGCTTTTTCTTTTATTCTTTCCGACTTTTAAGCTAAGCATAAATACGATTTATTAATTTCTATCGCGTTTTGCGCCTTTCGTACTTGCTTAGCTACTTAAAAGACTTATTAAAATCGAATGCATTAAGTATAGCAGCTTCCGCTTATTGTTATACTTCTTTATCTTAAATACTAGTTTGCGATTTACTACTTGCTTAAATTGCTATTATCAACGACGCTATAAGCTAGCTAAAGAATACTTTATTCGAAATATAACTCGAAAGGGTTTGATTAGCAACTTAGCAGATATAATAATATCGAAATACATAATTAAATTAACGGACGAACTTTGCTAAAGCTGTTTAAGTATATTTTCGTAAAAAAAGCTCGATAACTTGTATACTTGTTATAATTATCGTAATAAGCGCACCTTTTAGCGCTTATAGATATCAAATAAGCGTGTAAAAAAGGTTATATAGAGTTTGAAAGCTTATAAACAGATCGAGCTTAAGTCTTATCGAGTGATAGCTACAAAAGAATATAAGCTTAACGAATTATAAGATGTACAAAAATAGTTTATTATCAAAGGGAGTTGTATAGCTATTAGCAATTGATTAAGGGTAAATAATATATTTATATTATACGGTTAATTGCGCTGAATCAATTGTAACCTTTATAACTTCTGTAACTTTTATAACTTGATAATTTTATATAATTATGCATGCTAAGCCGATGGATTTAATAAGAGCGAAAATTTACTTGTATTATAAAAGTTACAAAAGTTACAAAAGTTATAAAAGTTATAAAAGTTATAAAAGTTATAAAAGTTATAAGAGCTATAAGAGTTATAAGCTATTATATAAAATATTATATAGATATACTGCTATACCGACGAATACGGCAAGTGTGAGAATTTAACTAAGCACGGACCTTTTTAAAAAGTGAATTCGTCTATCACTTTTTAATATTTATTATAACTTAAATATTCTTCTTAACCTTAACCTTAACCTTAACCTTAATATTAATATTAATATCAACATCAACCTTAACCTTAACTTTAACTTTAGTTATAATTATAATTACATTAGCAATATGATCTCACTCCGCTAGCGCAACTTTCGAGACGGACCTTATACAAAGCGAGTAGGTCGGCCGGATCCGGCTTATAAGCGGCAAATACAACTACTTCGCAAGCAGCAATGGCTGCTTTTATACCTTTTCTTTTCCTTTCAACAAGCCTTGCCTATTGCCTTGCTTGTTGCTTTGCTTGTTACCTTGCTTATTGCTTTAGTTAAGCCCGCGGTGTAAGTGATAAGTGATACATTCTAGCTATTTACGCTAATATTATATATAGATTTAATCAAGACGACGATAATAAAAATGAGCTAATGATCTCTCGCTCTTTTTCTTCTTCTTCTTTTTATACCGTCCCCGCCGTTCTCGCCGTTTTCGCCGTCTTCGCCGTCTTCGCTGCTGCTTTGCTTTTTCTTTTCTCTTTCCTTTTCCTTGCTATAGACTTAGCAGTAAGAGAAGTTAAAAGAGAAGTAAAAGAAGATAAAGTGATAAAAGATAAAGTGATAAAAGATTTTAAGCTTGTAATATAAGTCATTTTAAGATTAAGTGATATATTCGAGCTACTTACGCTAATAATATATATATATATAGATTCGAAGACGACGACGATATGATTAAGCTAATAATCTTTCGCTCTCTTTTTCTTTTTCTTTTCGTCCTTTTCGCGCTATCGATTTTTATTAGCGTCCCGGCTCTTAGCCTCGCTTTAGCTCTTATATTCTTCGCCGCCGCCGTACTTCCTTTTGCTACGTTATTTGCTACCTTTCGCTTTATAAGCTTTAGACCGATCTTACTTTTATAATAAAGCATAAGCGTAAGTATATTTTATATCTTTTATTAATGCTTATTAATCAAATCAATAAATGTTTGCGTCTTCGCCGGCCGTTAGTAAAAGGACCTTTTTTACTAAAGCTTAGCTTAAACAAGCTTAATCGACTGCCGGGTTTGCGCGGCTCCTTTAAGCTTAGACTACTTAAAAGAAGAATAAAAACTTATATACGCCTTCCGCTATAAGCATATAATAGTCGTATAAGCAATCGGACCTATTAAAGCTTTTTCTTTCTCGCTATGCTATTATCAGCTACGTCGGCCGTATTATAAAGACGGAATTGTAATAATTACTTTCTTTTATCTTTTAGCAACCTTAAGCTAATACAAATATATAAGAGTAAGCTAATAGACCCGCTTTGCGATGCGTGCGCCGCTGCTCGTTAAAAGTGCTAAGCATACTTTTCGGCCGCTAAAGCATAAATATTGTAAACACCTTGCCTGATAGAGTACCTGCTATGGCCATTAAGGCCACACTAGACGGACCTATCTTTTATAAGAAGGCACACATCTCTTAACTAAAACAATTAACGAGCTTTCTATTTATCTTTTTTAGCACTTCTTTTATAAGACTATAAGGTTTAGCCTTAAAGCTAAGCTTTTATATAGCACATCTTTTTAGATGCTTTTATATTTTGGTAATTTACGTAAGGATTTAAACCTTTAGTCTCTGTCTTTATACAGCTTATTACAATCGTTTGATTCGCAGTTAAGTTGACTTTCGTTTATCATTCAGCTCTTTTTATACTTTATAATTACAACTTTAAAATAATCAAAACCTTATTCCCGATAGGTTCGGATATCGAAACGCCGAAATGGCCGAAGTATAATATTTCGGCTCTTCGGTAAAAACTCTTTTCTATTATTAATAAAAAAGAATTTTCACTTATTAATGAAAATATCTTTTTATACTTTAGCTTTTATCTTGAATTGAAGCAATTGATATAATCCGGAGTTGTTAGCGAAGCTAATCAATTGATTCTTAAGTTTTTTATAGTTTTGATCTTAACTATTAGTTTACTTTTGCAAAAGGTTTATTCTTTTTAATCTCGGATCGAGAATACTTTACGAAAATCGCTTATTTTACTCGTAAACTCGGTTTACGAATTAAAATCAAACAATTTAAAAACCTTTTATTAACCCGATTATTATTAGCATACATATATATTTGATCTTTAAAATACCGAAAACCTTTTTAAGATTTTTAATATCGAAGTCGGCGCCGAATCACTTTTTTTTTTGTTAGAATCTTTTAAATTTATTGAATCTTTTAATTATATTTTTATAAGCTTCGGACTATCCTTATCTTACTTCGACCTTTAACTAAAACCTTTACTTTTATTAGAAACACTTATCTCGGAAATGCTTTTTAAAATCAACACCGGTCTTAAGATTTATATTACTCTTTTTCTTTTTGCTCTTTTTATTCTTCTATTAAGTCTTGCGTTAGTTATAATCGACTTTGCTATCCTTTACGCTTTTATAACTACTTGTATGCTATTGCTAAGTGCTTTAAGAGCTTTTTGCTTTAGTAGTGCTAATATTACCGATTTTATTAAAAAGTACGAAAAGATTTGCGATAACTTTAATATCTTTAAAGACGATCGGTTTATCAAGCTCTTTCGTTATTGCGATAACTTTCGCAAAAAGGTTATTAAAAGCTTGCTCGAATAGAAAGCTAAGAAAGATTAAGCTGCTTTCGTTAAGGCTTTAAAAGCCGAGTTTCGTAAAAACGATACTTAACAAATCAAAGATTCGATCGCCTTTTTATAAGAATTTGTTATGCAAGAACGAGATGTTAATAACTTGAAAAACTATTATCGCATTTTCTTTCGAATCTCCGAAAGACTTACTTTAATGCACTTTTTAAGCAAGACCGAATAAAGCCGCTTATTCTTTTTCGGATTACTCGTCGGAATCCGAAACAAAACGATTAAGCATTATAAAGTCGACGAACTCGACTTAAACTCTTATATCGCTTTCGACGACTTCGTTGCATTCGCTTTTAAAACGGACTAAAGTGTTAAGATTATCGAAGCTATAAATCGAGAAAAGTCTTTTTTAGCTAACTTTATTAAAGATATTCGGACTTTAATTAAAAAACACATCGAGCCGGTTAGCGTGCTTGAGTCTGTTAAGAAAGCTTTAATAGTAATACCGTTTACTTGTAAACTACGGTTTACGAGTGAAAAAAAAAGAATTAATAAAATAAGTTTTATAATTAAAAAGTTTTTTAACTTGCAGATTAATGCGATCTATAACCGAATTGATTACTTTAAAGATTAAGTCGTTAACTCACCTTTTCGACGCTTTGTTTAGTTTTAGCTTTAAGTTCGATTCGAAGATTACGACGAAGCTTTTATTAAGTATACCGCTTAAGATGCTCGAAGTAAAGTTAACTTCGGAAGTGGAGTTTATATTGCTATTATCAGCTACGAACTATAAAGACGAAGAAAAAGAGAAAGTAAAAGATACGAAAACTAAATGCAAGATTATAGCTTTTGCGAAAACTTTAAAAACACAACTTAAGTTTTTTATTAATACCGAGATGAATGTAAGGCTTTTAAAGATATAGTTAATAAAAGATGTATTTACATTAATAATTACGAACGCTTTTGCTTAAGACTTAAAAAGATCGGTGCTTTTATTATTTAAAAGAAGCAAAGAAAGACTTGGTTCAGATCTATCGTGCTAAACGTTCGTAAAACGAAATACAATAACATTTTAAAAAATCGACTTACTAGCGGACTTAAGACTTATAAACACTTGCTCTTTTATTAATAATTAATTTAATAGCTAATTTAATATCAGCCCGATCAAAATGCTTAGCAATTAACTAACTAGTTAAGAGAGCTTACTATTATCTTTAAAAGATTAGTCGATATTAAGAATATTAATATTATAAAGTAAATCAACACGCTTAGCTATTTATTTAATATAAAAGTCGCTTCGGTCGAAATTAACGCCGCCGCAAAAGATAAAGTTAAAAAGCTTCTTTCGCTTTCGGAAAGATTTAAGCTTATTAAGGTTAAGAAGAATATCCGATAATAAAAAGAAAAGAATTATAGCACTTTTAAGGCTCGTGCTTTTTAAGAATCGAGTACTGCTGTAAAGATAAACTTAAAAGATAAGTTATTCGATAATATAATTAAAGAAAAGTCTTTTAAACCTTTTAAACTAGTTAAAGCCGACGAAGCTATAAAAGATTTAGAAAGAAAGGTTAAGATTATTTAACGAGTGTTAAAAAGAAAAAAGAAAAAGACTTATAAACGAAAGAAGTTTATTGACTTTTACGTTATTATTAAAGCTTAAGAAAAAGCAATAGCGGCGATTATAAAATCGAGAATCGAAATTTGAATTAAAGACTTATTCGGACTTAGCTTTCGGTTCGATAAATTATTAAGCTATTATATTTTAATAGTTCTCGATGCTAAAGAAAACGTAAAAGTCTTTTAAAGTAAGCTTATTTTTATGAACGCTTTAATTATTAAACGTTTAAATCGGAATAAAGAAAGCAAGCTAGACTTTTTAACGACGTAAATTCGCAAACAACTTATCGCTTATAATTGCTTCGAGATAACGATAAAGACTTTAAAAGTTTTTATTAATATCGACGATATAATTAAAAGCAGATCTTTCTTTAATAATAGATCTAAAGTCAACGTAATAAATAAAGAAGTAATTAAAATAGCTAAACTTGTTGGATTGCTTCTAAGCGATTAAGAATATATTCGTAACTTCGTAAGGTCGTCAAAGTACTTGCAATTGCAAAACACTCGGTTGATAAGGTATTTGAATTCTGTCTGCTCCTTAAAGCTCAAGGGAGTTGATTCCTTTTATATAATTAAAAGGAATCACGTGTACTAGCTAGCTAATAGTTTTACTAGTCAAGTTAAGGGTCCTTTGACTGTTAACATGTTAAGCGAGGCATGCTAAGTGGCCCGTAAACTATAGTTTACGAGTGAGTTCCTTAACTACTATTACTACTACTACTACTAGCTAAAGTCGATATAAAGATACCGACACCGGCAACTCTTTCTTTAGTAAGCAGTGCTTTGCTAATTATTATATCGACCGAAAAAAGAAAGAAGGTAATTAAGCAAAGGTAATTAAACAAACAAAAGAAACACAATCTTTTTTCTTTTTCTTTTATAGCGGCCTTTCCACTTATCTATTTACTTGCACCTTTAAAGTATTGGTCAGAACTAGCTTTTATAAAGAAGTGTTAGCTTTGATTTTAATTATAACGTTAGCAAAGTTAGATTTGCTTCCGATCTAGCGTACCTTAAAGAGCTCTCGCTTTTCGTATGATTCTCGAATAGCTATAATATCGATTATAAAGCGCTTTTCTTTAGTAGTTCTTAGCTTTATTATGCACTCGTAAAGCGAGTAAGAGTCAATGTATATAACTACGAGGAAATTAAAGATTTTTAACTAAATTGTGATTTAAATAAAAGTGGTCGATATAGCAATAGCTATATCGATACTTAAAGATATAGCGTATAGCTTAAAAGCTAATACCGCTTTTGTCATTCTCTTGCACTTTTATAACATTTAATAAAAAATGTTATCCGTTAAAGTAAACTCGTTTTCACTTACGTAAGCTTTATTGCTAAGAATAGCTACGAAACCGATCTAAGAGCTAAGATTAGCGTTGTTAATAAACGCTCCGTTTACGAACACGAAGAGCTTCGCCGTTTTTAAGTTTAAAAGCACGTAATAAATCTTTCGAGTTAAGTGATCGATCAGCTACTAAATCACTTTATTAAAAGCTTTATAGTCTTCGTCTTTCGGTTCTTAATGTTAAGCAGCTATCGATAAAGCGCAAGATGCTTTTAAATAGCAAATAATAATTAAATACGCTTTTCGAATACGTTACTTTAAGTACTCTTTAGCTCGTATAGCTAAATCGAGCTTGATTACTACAAGCCTTTTACTTTGCTCTTTTTGCTCAACTGATAGTCCGAACTCGTTTTTATTTAAAGATAGCTTGCATTTATTGAAAATCATCGGTTCGACGTATATAAAGATCTTTATTTCTTTGCTCTTCAACTTAGATTTAACTAGCTCTTTTTCTTTTTTTGCTTTTATAGCTAGATTGATAATTATAAGAATATTATCCGTTTGTAAAGCAATTATTTTTAGCTGATCTTTATTAATTAATATAAAAAGGTAAAAATTAAAGCTCGATTGCTTTATCTTAAGGTTGTCCGTGAAATGCTTTGAAAAACGCTTATATTAATGCGTTTTTGCTTCGAAGATCTTATATAAAAGGCTAGTTATAAAGAATAAAATGCCGAAAGAAAATCGATAAGTGATCTCTTTAAGTAATCGCACGACGATTATTCGAATGAGCTTCGTGCTTGATTAAGTATAAGTTTAAGTAATATCTTTATTATAAACTTGATACCCGTAGTCTTTTATTAAAAAAAGAGCTAAAGCATAATAGAGTTTTTAGCCCGCTCGTTGCACCGTAAGTGATTCGATAAGTACTTTCGTCTTGCTTTTGTTTTAAAAAGCTTAAACTATTATACGAGACTTCTCGTATAGCGTAAGTATTCTTTTGCTTTTAATCTTATTAACAAACTTAAATCCGAAAATCTTAGCGCTTTTAGCACGTAAATCGGTGCTCGAAATCACTTAAAAGATGCTTTAAGCTATTAATCTTGCTAATTCTTTTGCTTTAGATTCTTAAAACAATGCTTCGAAGCTCTTAATAATTCTTTCGGCTTATAGCTTAATTAAGAGCTTATAATCTCGGCGTTCTTTATCGATAACACATACTTCGAAGTCTTTAGTAAATAAAACGTAAGAATCGCTTTTTTTTTCGTCGAGCACGGTCGAGATGCTAAGATCGTACTTTTAATAAAGTATTTAAATTATTAGTATTATTAGTCTTTAAGAATTGATAAGTTAAAGGTTGGAAAAGCTGTTTGTTAATCTTAACGAGCTTTTTAAATTAAGCGACTTTAATAGATTAAGCGAATGTTAAAGTTTAAGCGAATTTCGTATTTTTAGCTTTTTTTCGCTTTCGCTTTGATCTTCTTTTATTTCTTCTTCTACTTCTATTTTAAGTACTTATAACTCTTTTAACAGCTTTTCAACTTTAAAATAATAAAGTTTTATTAAAGTTGACTTGAATTCCGTAAGCTTCGAACATACTATTATGCACGTGTGCTTTTGCTTGTTAAGCAATTGAAAAAGGCTTTTTTACTTTTGATTTTCTTGCTACACGAGTACCCGTAAACTAATAAAAAGGTCTAGAGTATTGTAGAAGCACCCAAAAAGATGTACTGTACAAAAGCCTGGCTCTAAGGCTAGACCTTATAATCTTACAAAAGAAGTATCAGAAAAGGTAGATAAAAAGCTCGTTGATTATTCTAGCTAAGAGATGTGTGCCTTCTTATAGAAGATAGGTCCGTTTAATATAGCTTTAATAGCTATAGCAAGTACCTTATCAAGCAAGGTGTTTACATCCGTTCTTTTATAGAATAAGTAAGCGCTTCCGCTTACTATCAAGCAAAAAAGAAAAAAAAAAGAGTATAAAAGAAAGAAAAATCTAATATACAAAAAAAGAAGGTATTTTGTCTTTAAACTTTAAACGTCTAAATATTTAAACTACGCTTTAACAGCTTTTTTATAGTCTCTTTCCGTGCTTACGTCTTCAACTCTTTCGTTTTCTTTAAGCTAAAAAAGTCTTTTCTTTTTAGCAAAGCTAGCATTAAACGATGACGTATTAGCAGTAGCATCTTTAAAAGTAAAAGAGCGCGTATCGTTTTTGCGCTTGTTAATAGCATCGTTGATAAGTGTGAACTTGGCCGACGAAAAGTTAGCGAAGCTAAAATAAAGTCCGGAGCTATTAATTAAATCGTCTTCGTCTTTAAGCAAGTCATCTAAAGCTTTTATAGCTTTATCGAATACGCGGTTTAAAGATTCCGGCTAAAAAGAAGATCTTTTAAGGTTACTGATTTAACTCGTAAACTGTAGTTTACAAGTGGATTTCGCACTTTTTAAAGTGATCTTTACATTTAAATCGAAGTTGTTAAAAGATAACTCAATCGGTCGCAAGCTCTTTTTAAAATCCTTTAACTTGTCGGCGTTTATAAAGTCGTTAGCTCGGCGGCTCTTGCTTTTAGAAAAAGACTTAGCTCCGTAAGTTTTAGCTTTAGCATTTAAAACGATAGCAAATCTTTTTTTAAATGCCGAAAACAACTTCTTTTTATGCTTGATAAAGTGTTTTTAAAATTAAGTCCGAGACATAGCAAAAATAGCGGTCAATTCTTTTATTACTCGAAGTTCGTTCTAATTTATTCTTTCGATTAAAGCTTTTGATACGAAACTAACGTAGTCTAATTAAATTATGGCGGCGAAAGGCTAGCTTAATTTATTAATAACTCTTTATCGAAAGGTTAGCGGTATGCGTTTTAAAACGATAGTGCAAGCGTGCTTTGCAAAGCTGACTTTATTTTCTAAAGTGTTATCGTTTAGCAAAGCGGTGTAATTATTAAAAAAGATAGCTTATCCGCAAAAAGAATCTTAAAAAGCGTTTATATTTAAGAAAACACTTTGTTTCGTAATAACGGATATAAAAGTAGCGAGATTATTAATTATAACGAAAAGTTAACGAAGCGTAATGTTCTTAAAAGCATTTAAGGTCTTCGACTTAAGTTTAAAAGCTTTTTATTTAACGGTCTTTTTAAAGGTAATGTCGTAAGTATAGCTCTTGAGTTAAATAGCCAAGCTTCCGATTTGATTTTTTACGCCGTAAAGCACTAAATAATAGTCTAAAACTTTATCTTCTATTCGTAAACTACGGTTTACGAGTCGTTTAATATTAGCGTCGTGTTTAGTCGCAATCACTCGAGCACTATTATTGCATTTAAAGAGCTAAAAAGGTTCCGAGTAAGCGATGAGCTTATAGTTCTCGTTTCGGCGATTAAGCAAAGCAGCAAAGTATAGCTTATAATAGCTTCGGAAGACTTGTTAAGTTAAAGAGTGCATTATGTTAGAAAATGCATTAATCGAAGCTCTTTTTAAATCACTAGTTCGAAAGTGGTGCAAGTATATCTAGATCTCTTTATTTATAATAATAAAGAAAGTTTAATTGCCGTGCTTATCGTTTAAAAAAAAAGCTCTTAATATAAACCAAACTTTCGTATAGCTACTCGCATTTATAATATTAAAAAGGCTGTTCTTTTAAGCAGTGCTTATTAAGTTAATGCTTTAGTTCAGCTTATTAAAAGACATCGGCTTAGCTTTAAACTTAAAAAAGCTTAAGCTAAACATTCTTTTAGCTAGAATACTGCTTTTAGTCTTAATAGCGAACATCGATTAGTTGCTCGAGTAAAGCATAAAGTTGTTAAAAGCGTTAGTTTAAAAAGCTTCGATGAATCGATATAAGTTGGAACGGATTATTATTATTATAAAGCCTTTCGTAGCTAGCTTAAGATATTTAACGTATTCGAAAATATAAACTTCGTAAAAGATTCTTTTTAATAAGTTAATAACGGACGGTAAGACTTTGCGGCTAAAGCAAAGCTTCGTTTAAATGTCTAAGTTAAAGAGTTCTTTAAATCTATTTTTAAATTCTAATACGTTCTTTACTTTTTAAAAAACTTTTATACAATCGCAATCGTCGTCGTTAAAGCTTAAATTAAAGATCTCGGATAATAAGAAATAGTTTATTACTTTGCTTTTTTTCTTATTTACTTTTATTTAATTACAACGGTCGAAAAGTCGTAAGATCGCGTTGTTAGAAAATTCGTCTTTTAAAAGCTTGCGGATCTAATTGACAGCTTTCTTAATTAATTCCGCGGCAATTTAAAAAGCATTATCGATATTCTCGTTTAAGTTTAAGCGGTCGAAAGCTAATTAATAAAAGTCTTAGCAAAAGTTGATAAAAGCTACGTCTATACTTATAAAGTCTTTAATCTCGATAAGTCCGAAGTAGCGGTTCGATATAGCTTTAGCTAATTCGTACTCGAAGCTGTCTTTTTCTTTAACGAGTAATATTAATAACAGTTAATTCTCGAAAAGGTCGCGTTGCACTTTAAGTCTAAAAGTTAAAAAAGAGCTCGCGTCGATAAACTTGCGTAAAGTAGATATAATCGAAGCAATTAGTTTAGCGTTCGAAAGCTTATTAATAAAGGATGACGTCGATCTTTAAGACAAAGCTAATAATAGCGAAAAGCGCGTAATAAGTAATCTAAACAAAAAAGTCTTAAGCGCAAAAAGTTAACTTAATCCCGCTTCGGTTGCTAAGTTATCTTTTACTCGTAAATTATAGTTTACGAATAGAATTTCGAATTCGAGTTCTTTTTGCAAAACGAAATTCTAAGTTTGATTTTCGTTAACAAACTTTATACGTTCTTTAAGCTCGTCGTATTCGCTTTTAATATTATCGAAAGTTAAAATCAATAAGCTATATAATAAAACTTTTAATCTTAGCTTTTTTAAAAGTCTTTCGTTAAAAATAACGATCTTATCTTTTTACTTAATATTGTTTTTATCTTTTACGGTCTAGCAAGTAAAGTTAATTACCGTAGTATTAAGCTTAATGAACTTGCGTCTTCGAGCTACATTAGCTATAGTCTTTTAAAAAGCGACGTAAGCAATAATATAATAGTTAATAACTTAGATAGCGTAAGCGTTAAAAGTGCAATTCTTTAGAATAACGCTTAATTAACGAGCGCTGCGGATTAAAGTGCATATAGCTTTAAAGTAGTCGTCATATAGCAATTGCTTTCGAGCGCCGTCGAAAGCTTTTTTAATTCGTTTATGTCTTTCAGCGTTTTTATTGCGTAAAGAATAGATAGCGGTGACTCTAATAATAAATTGGTCGTAAGCCGAAAAGAAGTCTTCGGCGTTTATATTTTTTCTTGCGCATTCGGCTCGCAAGAACTAATCGTATTATAAGATCAAGTCGTCTTTTTTATTTAATCTGTTATTAAAGTCGGAGGTTGCTACTTTAAGTATAGCTAATTGATTAAAGTTGCTTATTTAGCGGTAAGTCTAAAAGAACTTATCGAAAGTCTTAATGACTCGTCTTTCGAACTTTAGTTCGAAACTCGATTATCGGGCTAAAGCGGCTTGCTCTTCGCTTATTAATAAGCTAGAAAGTGCATTACGAACAAAAGCTTTTCCTTTAACGGCGGCTGACTTAAAAAGCATATTTGATTCGTAAACTACGGTTTACGAGCTAAACATAAAATAACGGAATAAAGCTGATAATAATAATAATTAATTAAGTGATGATTAAGGTCGTTAGTATTAGTATAGTATTGTATGGTTATAAAAAAGGAATAGTAATAGTATTATTATAGTTGTTATTATATAAAGAAAGAAAATGTTAAAAAGAAAAAAGGAAAAGCTTTCTTATATAAGTATATTTGTAAAAAAGACTTACTTTTTCTAACAGCAGTTCACTTTCGAATACACGTAGTTAAGCACGCTTAAAACAAAAGAACAATCTTAAATAAGAAATAAGAAATAGCCGTGTAAGCTTAAAATAAATGAAAAAACAATTAAACAATAAGAACAATCTATATAAGACAAGTGAATAGCTAGTAAAGTGAAAAGAATAAAAAAAGAATAGAAAATACAATGAAAAGCAAGTCTAAAAGTGAAAAAACAAACGTAAGAAATACTCTTCTTTATTAAAATAAAGAAAGTGATTATTAAAAGCACGTCCTTTTATAAAATAAGTATAGAACAAAAAGAAAATAAGAAAGTAAGAAAAATAAAGTAAGAAAACAGATTAAAAAACAATTTTATAAGCTAATTTTTATTCTTTCGAAAATATTAAAAAAATGATTTAAAAGTTAGTAAACTTAAGTCTTAAAATCACCTTTAAATTGAGTGGTTCACTTTTGCCGTCGTCGAAAAGCTCGTATTCGCTAAAGTTCGAATTGTTTAAAGAGTTCGAATCTTCTTTTTTTTCTTTTTCGTCGTTTTTATTAAAAAGAAAAAAGGTTTAATCGCGGCAGTAAAATCGTTTAAAGCGGTTAGTTGCAAAAGTGCTTTTAAGCTTAGTTTTATCGGTTTCTTAGAGTTTATAATATCCTTTATCGTAAGCTTTAAAGACGATATAAAGTCTTAGCTACTTGTAGTCCAGTTTAGTATCCGCGGATATATCGATGCTGCGTTTAACGTCGTAAAGCAATATTAAGTCTTTTTCTTTAATAAGTTCCGATTTTAAGACTTTGATTCGTTCTTAAGTAGCTTTAGCGATAAGTCGATAGCGTTTCTTTTTTAAAATGATCTCGTCGATATCTTCGTTTCGAAGTTTTAATTATTTAAATCTTATAATAAGCAAATTAACGTAAGATCGAACTTCTTATTATAATAATAACTTTTAAATTAATTATCGTGATTTTAAAAGTAGCTTAGCTTTTCGTCCGTAGTTTAAAAAGAAAAAAATAACTTTAATAAGTGCGTGTATCGATGTCCGGACCGCAAAGAGCATCTTATTGAATTTGCGAACTTAATTTTTAAATCTTTTATTTATAACCTTCGATAAGCTATTTAAGATGTCTTTATGTCTTTTTTCGATCATTTTATTTGCTTTTAAATTATAGCTCGAGATTTAAACTCTTTTGATCTTATACTTAGTAACGAAAGCTTTAGTAATTGTTTTGTTTTCGAATCTTTTATCGATAGTCAGTCTTTCGAACAATCCGTAACGGCAAACGATATCTTTTTAAAGAAACTTAGCAATAGATTCGGCGTTAGCCGATTGAAGTAATCGTCTTTTTAGCTATTTAAATAGATCTTCTTTAGCTAATACGAAGCAAGTCATCTTTTTGTCGGTAATAAATACTCGTAATACGTTTAAGCTGACTTTTGACTATATTTAAATAAGCTAAGTCGAGTATAAAAGGTTTTCTGTTCGTTCAGCTTTGCGTTTTTAATAAGGCTTATAATTCTAGACGAAAGCTTTGCAATCTTCGTAGCATCCGTTTTAAAAGAAGAGTTTTGACGTGCGGTAATAAATTGATTTAGCTCTTTTATATCCGGATTCTTAATAAAAGTCGGAAATAATAATATAGCGTCTTTAAGTTCCGTCGATAATTAGCTTGATCGGGTAAGAATTGTTTGCTCGCTTATAAAAGTGATTATCTTTAACTAAGTAGTTAAGTGCTTTGTTCTTGAACTTTTAAAAGTCGTAAGTCTTGATCGAAAGAGAGCGTTTAAAAGTAATAAAGAATTAAGCAATAAGCTTAAAGTCGAGCGAGTAATCGTGCTTTAAAACTTTTTTTTTAGCTCGTGAATTATAATTTACGAATCGTTTAATCGAGAATACTAAAATAATACTTAGCTCGTTAGCGACTTAATCGTTAATATTTTCTTTTTCTTTTTCTTTAATATTTAAAAGATGCTCTTTTTTTTTCTTAAAAAGACCGTCCGCTATCGTGTTTTTAATCTTAAAGATATGCTTGACTTTAAAGTCTATTAATTTTATTTACGCAATCTAATTCGTAACGAAAGCTTTAAGCAAATCGCTCGTTGATCCGTTAAGTTGATCAATTAATATTTTAACGTCGGTTTTTAAAATAAAGTAAATTTCGTATAATTCGCTCTTTATCTTTTTTATAGCTTTTAAAGCATCGCGGCATTTTCGCTTAATCGCGTCGTACTTGCTTTCCGCAAAGTTTTAAAAACTACTTTCGAACTTAATAAGATATCGCTTTTTATCGGAATCCTTTTATTATAATATTGCTTTTTATCTTTTAAGATTAGCGTTTACTATTAAGTAAATTTTCTTTTCGTCCTTGTTATAATCGATTTTAATAAAAGCGAAAGCAAAAAGCAAAGCTTCTTTAAGCAGCCTTATCGCTTCTTGCTAAAGCTTTAACTATTCGAATTCGACCTTTTTTCTTATAATCGCGTAGATTAAAGTAGTAATCGTAAAGAAGTTTTTAATTTAAATTTTATAATAAACTACGATTTTAATAAAAGCTCGCGCTTTCGATATATCTTCGCACTTAGTTTATTTTAATATCTTTTTAATTTTAACGGTTTAAAAGTAGCGTCTTTCGCTATCCGTAACGAATCTAACGATATTAAAGCTAAGCATATAATATTAAGACTTCGTTTCGACGATCGTTTTAGCTCTTTTAAACTTTACGAGCACTTTATCGATGTTTTAAATATGTTTTAAGACGAATCGTCGTATTCCGAGTAAAACTTCTTCGTAATTATAAAAAGATCGAGATCTTTTAATTCTTACGTTATTTATATAAAGCAAGCAAACGTTAAGAATGCAATCTATAAAGATCTTATAAATGACTTTAACGAATTAAGCAATCGAATTAATTGCTTTTATAAGTATCCGAGTCATCCGAAGCAGTTCGATAAGCGTTTAAATAGCTGTTATATCTTTAAACTTAACGTTGAAAAGGAATTGATCGTATCTAAAAAAGAAGTCTAAGAGTATAGCTATCGTAAGACCGGCAAATTCGTTCGAGAACTAGTTTACGTTCGAAATAATATTAACGTTTTTAACCGTTATACGGTTTATTTTAATTATAATAATGATTAACTTGTATTTTCTTTTTTTTTTTTTTATTATAATAAACTACTTGTTTCGGTAAAAGCTTTAGTATAGTTCGAAGACCTTTTGCTTTAATCGTTCTTTTAGCATAAAGATAACTATTTCTTATAAAGCTTTTAGCACGGTAAACGTTTTTTTTTATTAAGCTTCGTAAAACACCGTTTTGATCTTTTAAAGTGGCATAACTTCTTTTCGGACTTGGCCAAGATAAATAAAATCTTAAGCTATCGCTTCTTTTCGATTTAAAAAGCATTAATAAAGCAGCTCTTTCTTTTTTAAAGTGATTTAAAAGCTAATCGTAAGTGCTTTAAATCGTTCTTTCGTTAATCTTAATTTAACTTTTAAATCTAAAAACCTATTAATAAAGTATTCCGAAAAAGGTCTTTTAAATCTAAAAAGTCTCGCTTTCTTATTTTGTTTAAATCAATCGTCGATTCTTTTAAGTATCTTTTTATCCGACACTCTTAAATCTACCGGTTTAACTTTTTCCGCTTTCCTTTTGTACATCGTATTAACTTCTATTATATTCTTTTTTAAAAAGTCTTTATCGTTATCGATAATAAACATAAAATTTTCCGATTTATCGAGTTTAATTGCAAATATTTTTAATGTTTTTAATTTTAATAAGCTTTGCTTAATATTAAATTGAATTATTTTTTTATAATTTTATTATTTTTATACCGATCTATTCGTAAACTATAGTTCACGGGCGGAATTTCCTTTTAAGCTTCTTTTTAGCTTAGCATCTATTTTAACTTATATGCTAGCTACTAGTTTTCTAAGTCTTTAACCAAATCCGACTTGTCTTTTGCAATAGTAATCTATCTTTAAATAAATCGATCGTAGTTTTAAAAAAAAGCTTTCATCGTGCTATTATCAAAGTAAAAGAAAAAGAGTTAAGATTTTAAAAAGAAAAGCATACTTAAGATGATTTCGTAACTGCTATTATTAATAATAAAGAAATCGGCGTAATTAATAATTCCGCCGATAATGACTTCGACGTCGTTTATTTATTTATCGAAGTTATAAAGATTTTCGGACACGGTAATATAAATTAAAGCTCGATCCGTTATAATAAGTAGTTTAACTATCTTAGCTACCTTTTTATTTATTATATTAACTTTAGATCCGCTATCGAAGAAAGATCTGCTTTTAATTATACCGTCGATATTAATAAAAACTTTTAAAATCTTTATCGCTACTTCAGAGTAATTGCAAGCGATAAGTTGTTTACGAATTTGCGTCGCTAAAAGGTTTAGCTTGCCTTCTTCATTCCGACTTAAACGTTTAATAGTTAAAGCGTTTATAAAAATAAGCTTACTTTAAAAAACTTTTACGTTTTTTTTAATATCGAGAACTATTAGAATATGATAGCTTAATAGCTTATCGAAGCGAAAGCTGAATCCGAATAAGTCTTTAATCTAAACTTCGATTTTTAATTTTATAATCGCCGCTATTGCTTTTTCTTAAGCTTTAATAATAACGTAAAGGTTAATAAACTTCTTTCGTTTATAAGTCTTTTTCTTTTTTCTTTTTAGCACTCGCTAAGTGATCTCAACCTTTCTTTCTATATCCTTTATAGCTTCGTCGGCTTTAGCTAATCTAGAAAGTCTAAAAGACTCTTTTTTAATTATATTATCGAACAACCCGTCTTTTAAGTCTATTTTTATAATAGTACTCGATTCTTAAAAAGCACGGGCTTTAAAAGTGCTATAATTCTTCTTCTTTTGTTGTCGGATATTCTTTTTAATTTTAATAAGCTTAGATCTTTCCGAAAGTAAAAGAGACTTCTTAACTTTGTCTTTTGCAATAGCGTTAATCTCGACCGAAGCAACTTTTATACTAGATAAATAGCTAAGCGTATTAATCTACTTTATAGCGTTAATGTTCTTAATATCGACTAGTCTTTTAAAGATAATAATAAGCTCTTTTAGTTAATTAGTTAGTTGCTAAGCATTTTGATCAGGCTGATATTAAGCTAGCTGTTAGATTGGTTATTAATAAAAGAGCAAGTGTTTATAAGTCTTAAATCCGCTAGTAAGTCGATTTTCTAAGATATTATTGTATTCCGTCTTACGAACGTTTAAAACGATAGATCTAAACTAAATCTTTCTTTGCTTCTTTTAGATAATAAAAGCGCCGATCTTTTTAAGCTTTAAGCAAAAGCGTTCGTAATTATTGATATAAATACATCTTTTATTAACTATGTTTTTAAAAGCTTTATATTCATCTTAATATTAATAAAAAGCTTAAGTTATGTTTTCGGAGTTTTCGTAAAAGCTATAATCTTGCATTTAGTTCTTATATCTTTTATTTTCTTTTTTTCTTCGTCTTTATAATCCGTAACCGATAATAGCAATTTAAACCTTACTTTCGAAGCTGACTTTACTTCGAGCATCTTAAGCGGTATACTTAATAAAAGTTTCGTCGCGGTTTTCGAATCGAACTTAAAGTTGAGATTAAACAAAGCGTCGAGAAGTTAAGTTAGCGATTTAATCTTCGAAGTAATCAATTCGATTATAAATTGCATTAATCTATAAGTTAGAAAACTTTTTAATTATAAAACTTACTTTATTAATTTCTTTTTTTTCATTCGTGAACCGTAGTTTACGAATAAACGGCACTATTATTAAAGCTTTCTTAACAGACTTAAAAACGCTAGCTAGTTCGGTATATTTTTTAATTAAAGTCCGAATATCTTTAATAAAGTTGATTAAAAAAGACTTTTCTCGATTTATAGCTTCGATAGTCTTAATACTTTAGTCGGTTTTAAAAGCGAATGTAGCGAAGTCGTCGAAAGCGGCATAAGAGTTTAAGTCGAGTTCGTCGACTTTGCAATACTTGATTGTCTTGTTTCGGATTCCGACGAGCAATCCGAAAAAGAATAAGCGGCTTTATTCGATCTTGCTTAAAAGGTGCATAAAAGTAAGCTTTTCGAAGACTCGAAAAAAAGTGCGATAATAGTTTTTTAAGTCGTTGATATCTTGTTCTTGCATAGCAAATTCTCGTAAGAAAGCGACCGAGTCTTTGATTTGCTAAGTATCGTTCTTACGAAACTCGGCTTTTAAAGCTTTAACGAAAGCAGCTTAATCTTTCTTAGCTTTTTATTCGAGCAAGCTTTTAATGATCTCTTTGCGAAAGTTATCGTAATAACGAAAGAGCTTAATAAACCGATCGTTTTTAAAAATACTAAAGTCATCACAAGTCTTTTCGTACTTCTTAATAAAGTCGATAATATTAGCATTATTAAAGCAAAGAGCTCTTAAAGCATTTAGCAATAGTATGCGAGTAGTTATAAAAGCGTAAAAGATAGCAAGGTCGATTATAATTAGCGCAAGGCTTAATAGAAAGATAAGAAGAGCAAAAAGAAGAAGAGTAGTATAGATCTTAAGATCGGTGTTCATTTTAAAAAGCATTTTTAAAGCAAGTGTTTCCGATAGAAGTAGCGGTAAAGGTTTAAGTTAAAAGTCGAAGTAAGATAAAGATAGTCCGAAGCTTATAAGAATACGATTAAAAGATTTAACAAATTTAAAAGATTCTAACGAAAAAGGAAGTGACTTTACGCCGACTTCGATATTAAAAATCTTAAAAAGGTTTTCGGTATTTTAAAGATCAGATATATATGTATATTAAGAAAGATCGAGTTGATAAAAGGTTTTTGAATTGTTTAATTTTGACTCGTAAATCGGGTTTATAAGTAAAATAAGCGATTTTCGCAAAGTATTTTCGATTTAAGATTAAAAAGAATAGATCTTTTACAAAAGTAAACTAATAGTTAAAATCAAAATTATAAAAAACTTAAGAATCAATTGATTAGCTTCGCTAATAACTCCGGACTATGTCAATTGCTTTAATTTAAGATAAGAGCTAAGGTATAAAAAGATATTTTTATTAATAAATGAAAATTCTTTTTTATTGATAATAAAAGAGAGTTTTTACCGAAAAGCCGAAATATTGCACTTTAGCTATTTCGGCGTTTCGGTGTCCGAACTTATCGGGAATAAGGTTTTGATTGTTTTGATATTGTAATTGTAAAGTGAAGTGCTAAATGATGAACGAAGATCAACTTGACTGCGAATTAAGCGATTATAATAAGTTATATAAAGACAAAGACTAAAGGTTTAAATCTTTGCGTAAGTTATTAATATAAAAGCACTTAAAAAGATGTATTGTACAAAAGCTTAGCTCTAAAGCTAGACTTTATAATCTTATAAAAAAAGTGTTAAAAAAGGTAGGTGGAAAGCTCGTTAATTGTTCTAGCTAGAAGATGTGTGCCCTCTTATAGAAGATAGGTCCGTCTAGTATAGCCTTAGTGGCCATAGCAGGTACCCCATCAGGCAGGGTGTTTACAGTATATTCCGTAATTAGTCTATTCTTTTTCTTAAACGCGTCTTTAACTTGCTTCGTTGCGTAGCATTTTCGTACTTCTTTTATAGCCTTGTTAATAGCAATAGCACGCTTTTAAGTAAACGCAGCAAGTCGATCTTGTTTTGTTAGCTTTAGTAAGGTTTTAAAAACGAAGAATATAAGAACTAAGCTATTAAGTCTAGCTGTATCGTTGATAGCTTTGATAGCTATTTAAAGCCGGTCTTCTTTTAAAGTCTTTAAAAGCTCTTTTATAACGATCTTAAAAGCGCGTCGTATAAAGACGTAATAGCGTTTTATTAGCTCGACGCTATGATAGGCTTTTATAAGCATTTGCTTCGAAGTGCTTTTAATACTTTTAAAGTACTTTCGGAACGTCGCTAAATTGAAGTTAGTTCCGAGATCGTATATTACGTTTATAAAAAGCTCGACGTAAGTATTAATTTAATATCGATTAAATCCTTTAAGTAAATGCTATGCGGATATGCTTTTAAAGAAAGTAACGGCTTGAAAATTAATAAAGTCGTAAACGACGTGCAATACGTTTTTGCCGTTTAAGTATATTATATCGACGTATATTATGTTATTAAAGTTAATATTATCTTTAAGTCTAATACTAAACCTTTTCGAAAAACGTCCGAATACTTAATAGTAATAGTAAAACTTTTAAATGTTATGAAGTAAATCTCGTTTGAATTCGTGCTCGACTTTTTTAAGAACAATAGCAAATCGACTTACTAAGAAGTAGCTAAAACGCTTATAAATAGTCTTTAATTGCTTTTCCGTAAAGTAGTAATAGACGGTCTCGCTTTCGATGCTATAATAAATAATAGCGTGCTCTTTATTTAATAGCATTTACACGTGCTTAAACATCTTTATTATTAGTATTTCTTTTTTCTTTTAAATTAATACGTTTCGCAAGTTATTTAAGATCACTTTATGCTTATTTATATTAGCTAATAAGAATAAAAAAAGTACGTCGCTTTTTATAACGTAGAACTTTACTTGACTTAAAAGAATACTTAAAATAATTGCTTTAATAAAAATAGCAAAGCCGATCTCGTATTTAACGGACTTCTCTTTTGCTCGAAATGTATTTAATTGAACTTCGAAGTATTTCTTTTAAAGTGCTCGTAGCTAAAGCAAGCTAGCGGTAAAGAAATTAGTTGCTCCGCTATTAATTATAAAGCTTATAAATACGTTTTCAAAGTACTTAAAAGCTATATAAGTCTTTGCTTTACTCGCGAGCATACGCGGATCTTGCTCGAGCATTTTTTAAGTTTTTACTTAGCTAATAAAAGCGTAAAATGCCGTTTGAATTTCTAGCTATTTGTATACTTCGTTAGCGTTAAAAGTGCCGTAAGTAGTTATAAAACCTTTCGATATATTAGCGTAGCTGCTCGATTCGAGCGGCTCGTTTAATAAGCTTGCGATAAACTAATCGAATTCTTTTATAAATATAAATAATAAGCTTTTAATCGATGTTACGTATTAAAAGAATTTGCTTTTCGTTACTTTTTTTACGTCTTTAAAAGCTTAGAACTTAGCGACGGATGCCTTTCTCTTATCGAAAGTATAGTTAATGCTTTAGCAACTTAGCTTTTTGCAAATAAAACACTTTTTCTTACTTTTAATAGCTTTAATAACTTTTTTACTTTCGAAGTATTAGCGGTCTTAAATAAAGCATTCGTATTCTTCGTTTAAATCGGAGTCAACTTTTAAAGTATTATAAAAGCAAGTATAATCGTATAGCTCGCTAAAGCTCGCGTAAGCTTTAGCTTTAACGAAAAGTCGAGAAGTCTTAATAACAAACGCAATTGCTCGACGAATATTAGCAACTACCGCGGTAAAAGTAAAAGCAAAGTTTATTCGTATAATCGTAATCTTTAATACGTTTTTATAAGCTAAATATAGTTTGTTAATAAAACTTCGATCATCTTTTAAACTTAATTGTAAAAAGCTTTAAATCTTTTTAAACTCTTTAACGAGCTTTTCGAAGCACTCGTTAAGCGAAGTCTTTAGATTCTTTTTCTTAATTAAATTTAACGAAATTTTTTTTTAGCGGTCGTATTTTACTTACCGCCGGTAGTTAGTCTCGAAGTAGTCTTTTATTATAATAGCGTTTGCTTTAAAAGTCGAAAGCTTAGCTTTAATAACGTAATTATAATAAAAGGTTATAACTTCTTTTATAAATATAATCGAGAACGCTATTAAGTAATCGTCGGAAGTTAAACTGTATCGACTTGCTTAATTAATAAAAATCTTTAATTAAGTTTTAAAGTTATCGTCGAGTCTTAAATACTTTAGCTTTTTAAGAAAGCTTCGCGCGAATAAAGCTAATTCTTTCGCTTTTAAGTAAAGGTTTGCTATTCTTAATTTAAAGAAATTATCTTTATCATCGTTAAAAGCGCTTAAAGTACCGTACGCAAGTATGCTACGCTTAATTAATAGTTTAATCGGTAAAAGGTTATCGATATAATTATTAATAATCCGTCCTTTTTCAAAGTCTTTAAAAAGTTCATTTCCGAATCCGAAGTCTTTTAAAAGTCCGTTTCCGAATCCTTTTAATAGTTTAAAAAAGCCGTTCTTACTTCTTCCGTACTCGTAGCTTCGATTTCTTTATTAATTTCTTTCGTTCTTTTTTCGTCGGTCATCGTTAAAATCGTTAAAGCTACTCGAATCATCGGCTAAAGCTTTAGCTCGGTAGTATTCGTACTTTTAAGCGCGCTCTTAACGATTCTTATACTTTTAATATCTTTTTTATCGATACGTAGCTTATTAAAAGATCTAAAGAGCTTATCGATACGTTCGAAAGTGCTAGATCCTTCTTTCGGATTACTAAAGTTAAATACGAAAATCTATACGCTATCTTTAATAAAAGCTGATTTTGTTTAAAATGCTTTCAAGTTTTAACAAGTCTTTTTTTAACGTATAGCTGCTATTGCTTTGCGTATTATTAAGCTCGATTATGTTTTCGAAACTATTATTATTGCTACTCGGTTTTAGTTTTTAAGAAACCCGGTTATAGCTTTTAAAAAAAAGGTTTAAAAGCCGTTAAAGTGATTTTAACTCTTTTTATATGATTAGCGTATTGCGTAGCGATTAATAGATTAAAAGCGTCGAGTACGTTAAAATACTTCGTCGTAGCTTTTCGTTAAATTGTATAACGTAAATTCGTAATTCCGTTATTTGCTTTGCTATAGCTTTTATATTTCGTTTTATATTTTTCTTTTCTTTTAAAAATTCTTTTCGCAACTTTTAAATTTCTTTCTTTTCTTCTTTCTTGCTTAAGATCTTTTTTTCCTTCTTTTTTAAGCTTCGCAAAAGTAAAAGAAGTTAAGGTATAATATCTTCGTCGTCCGTAAGGTTTTCAACGGTCTACTTTAAATCGAAGCTTAAAAGTATTGCTTATTACTCTTTTATTTCTTCGTAAGTCTATTAATATTACTGCTCGTCGTTTAAGAGCTTAACTATCTTATTAGCGTAGCCTTTTTGCTTTAAGAGGTATTATACGCTTTTAAATAGCAAGTGTTCTTTAAGGCTAATAAAAGTAGCAAACTTAAGGTTTCGTTTTATATTGTTTTTCGTTATCGTAAAGCTCGTTTAATCTTAGCGTAAGAAAGCGTGCCGAAACAAGCTTTATAAATCGTAATCCTTTAACCTTTTATACTTCGCATTTAAAAAGTCTTTTACTATTGCTCGAGCCGTAATTTCATTGTTTAGCCTTGCGTATAGTAATTCGTTTAAGTTAAATAAGATGCTCGACATTTCGTCGTTTAGTCTTTTCGAAAAGCTTAAGAGTCTTAAGTATAATAGTCCTTTTAACTAAATAGCTAAAAGTTCCGTAAGTAGTAAAAAGATTCGAAAGGTATAATACTTTATTGCTCTTTGTCGGTTAGACTCTTTACTTAAAAGTTTAATTGCTCGATCGGCTATAATTATTATCTATATATATGTAAATCGATTTAAATTTAGTTAAAGTGCTATATATAGCAAGTGCGTCTCTTATAGCGTTAAAGTTGTTGTTTTAAAAGTGACTTAGTTCGGAATCACTCTTCCGTAAAGATAAAGAAAATCGATAGTATAAAAAGCGACTTAATACGGAATCGCTTTTCCGTTATAAAAAAAAGAAAGTATCGTAATGAAAAGTATCTTCGCTATAAAGTATTCTTAACTTCTTTATAATTGATCACTTAATAATAAATCAACTACTGATTAGTGTTAGATTGCTTTTAAGCGATTAAAAATATATTCGTAACTTCGTAAGGTCGTTAAAGTACTTGCAATTGTAAAACACTCGGTTAATAAAGTATTTGAATTCTATCTGCTCCTTAAGGCTTAGAAGAGCTGATTCTTTTTATATAATTAGAAGGAATCACGTGTACTAGCTAGCTAATAGTTTTACTAGTTAAGTTAAGGGTCCTTTGACTGCTAACATGCTAAGCGAAGCATGCCAAGTGGCCCGTGAACTATGGTTCACGGGTGAGTTCTCCAACTATTATTACTATTATTACTACTAGCTAAGGTCGATATAGAAATACCGACAAAACTATTTATTATAACGGATCGAGCTTTAGTTTATATTATCGTATTTAAAGATCTTTACAACTTCGATAAATAAATAAACGACGTCGAAGTTACTATTAACGAAATCATTAATTACGCCGATTTCTTTATTATTAACAATAGCAATCACGAAGTTATTTTAAGCATGCTTTTCTTTTTAAAATCTTAACTTTCTTTTTCTTACTTTAATAATAATACGATAAAAGCTTTTTTTTAAAATTACGATCGATCTACTTAAAGACAGATTACTATTACAAAAGATAAGTCGGATTTAATCGAAAACTTAAAAAACTAATAGCTAGCATGCAAGCTAAGATGGATGCTAAGTTAAAAAGAAGCTTAAAAAGAAATTCCGCTTATAAATTATAATTCACGAATAAATCGGCATAAAAATAATAAAATTATAAAAAAACAATTCAACTTAATATTAAGCAAAGCTTATTAAAATCAAAAACATTAAAAATATTTATAATCAAACTCGATAAATCGAAAAATTTTATATTTATTATCGATAACGATAAAGACTTTTTAAAAAGGAATATAATAAAGGTTAATACGATATATAAAAAGAAAGCGAAGAAGGTTAAACCGGTAGATTTAAGAGTGTCGAATAGAAAGATACTTAAAAGGATCGACGATTAGTTTAAGTAAGATAAAAAAGCGAGACTTTTTAAGCTTAAAAGACTTTTTTCGAAATACTTTATTAATAAGTTTTTAAACTTAAAAGTTAAATTAAGATTAACGAAAGAACGATTCGAAGCACTTACGATTAGCTTTTAAATCACTTCGAAAAAGAAAGAGCTGCTTTACTAATGCTTTTTAAATCGAAAAGAAGCGATAGCTTAAGATTTTATTTATCTTAACTAAGTTTAAAAAGAAGTTATGCTACTTTAAAAAATTAAAACGATGCTTTACGAAACTTAATAAAAGAAAACGTTTATCGTATTGAAAGCTTTGCAAGAAATAGTTATCTTTATATTAAAAGAACGATTAAAGCAAAAGGTCTTCGAATTATACTAAAGCTTTTATCGAAATAAATAGTTTATTATAATAAAAAAAGAGAAAAGAAAATACAAGCTGATTATTATTATAATTAAAATGAACTGTGTTACGATTAAAAACGCTAATATTACTTCGAACGTAAATTAATTTTCGAACGAATTTGCTAGTTTTACGATAATTATACTTTTAGATTTTTTTTTTAAATACGACTAATTCTTTTTCGACGTTGAGTTTAAAAATATAATAGCTATTCAAACGCTTATCGAACTACTTCGAATGACTCGGATACTTATAAGTGCTATTAATTCGATCGCTTAATTCGTTGAAGTCATTTATAAGATCTTTATAAATTGCATTCTTAACGTTTGCTTGCTTTATATAAATAACGTAAAAGTTAAAAGATCGCGATCTTTTTATAATTACAAAGAAGTTTTGCTCGGAATACGACGATTCGTTTTAAAATACATTTAAAACATCGATAAAATGCTCGTAAAGTTTAAAAGAGTTAAAACGACCGTCGGAATTAAGTCTTAATATTGCATGCTCGGCTTTAACATCGTTAGATTCGTTACGAATAACGAAAGACGTTATTTTTAAACCGTTAAAATTAAAAAGATACTAAAATAAATTAAATGCGAAGATGTATCGGAAGCTCGAGCTTTTATTAAGATCGTAATTTATTATAAAATCTAGATTAAAAACTTTTTTATAATTGCTGCTTTAATCTACGCGACGATAAGAAAAGAAGTCGAATTCGAATAGTTAAAGCTTTAATAAAAAGTAATAAAACTGCTTAAAAAAGCTTTGCTCTTTGCTTTCGCTTTTATTAAGATCGATTATAGCAAAGAAAAAAAGAAAATCTACTTAACGGTAAACGTTAATCTTAAAAGATAAAAAGCAGTATTATAATAAAAAGACTTCGATAAGAAGCGATATCTTATTAAGTTCGAAAGTAATCTTTAGAACTTTACGGAAAGCAAGTACGACGCGATTAAGCGAAAATGCCGTAATGCTTTAAAAGCTATAAAAAAGATGAAGAACGAATTATACAAAGTTCACTTTATCTTAAAAACCGACGCTAAAATACTAATTAATCAACTCAACGGATTAAAGAGCGATTTGCTTAAAGCTTTCGTTACGAATTAAATTGCGTAAATGAGATTAATAGACTTTAAAGTCAAGCATATCTTTAAGATTAAAAACATAACGGCGGACAGTCTTTTTAAAAAAAGAAAAGAGCATCTTTTAAATATTAAAGAAAAAGAAGAAAAAAATATTAACGATTAAGTTATTAACGAACTAAGCATTGTTTTAATATTTTCGGTTAAACGATTCGTAAATTATAATTCACGAGTTAAAAAAAGAGTTTTAAAATACGATTACTCGCTTAAGTTTAAGCTTATTGCTTAATTCT
The DNA here is from genome assembly GCF_022702325.1 of Drepanopeziza brunnea f. sp. 'multigermtubi'. Classification (NCBI taxonomy): domain Eukaryota; kingdom Fungi; phylum Ascomycota; class Leotiomycetes; order Helotiales; family Drepanopezizaceae; genus Drepanopeziza; species Drepanopeziza brunnea. Next base: position 1,244,994 of record NW_027094074.1, read on the forward strand.
TTATTACTTTTAAACGCTTTCTTTCGATCAAGACTTACGACTTTTAAAAGTTTAAGAATAAAGCACTCAACTACTTGGTCAAAGATAATTACTTTTATAAGCGAGCAGACAATTCTTATTCGATTAAGCTAATTGTCGACGGAACTTAAAAACGTTATATTATTATTTCCGACGCTTATCGAGAATTAAGATATAAAAAAGCTAAATCAACTTATTACCGCACGTTAAAACTCTTTTTCTAGAATAGATGCTACGAAAACTATAAAGCTTTCGTTCAAAGCTATAAGCTTTATTAAAAACGCAAAGCTAAACGAATAAAAAACCTTTTATACTCGACTTAGCTTATTTAAATATAGTTAAAAGTCAGCTTAAACGTGTTACGAGTACTTATTATTAATAAAAAGATAACTTGCTTCGTATTAATTAAAGAAGATCTATTTAAATAATTAAAAAAGCGACTACTTCGATTAGTTAACGCCGAATTTATTATTAAGTTTTTTTAAAAAGATATCGTTTATCGTTACGAATTATTCGAAAGACTGATTATCGATAAAGGATTCGAAAACAAAGCAGTTATTAAAGCTTTCGCTATTAAATACGAGATTAAAAAGGTTTAAATCTTAAGCTACAATTTAAAAGCTAATAAAATGATTAAGAAAGAATATAAAGACATCTTAAATAGCTTATTAAAAGTTACAAATAAAAGATTTAAAGATTAAGTTCGCAAATTTAATAAGATGCTCTTTACGGTCCGGACATCGATACACGCACTTATTAAAGTTACTTTTTTCTTTTTAAACTACGAACGAAAAGCTAAGCTACTTTTAAAATTACGATAACTAGTTTAAAAATTATTACTTTAACAAAAGGTTCGATTTTGCGTTGACTTGCTTGCTATAAAGTTTAAACAATTAAAACTTTAAGACGAAGATATCGACGAGATCATTTTAAAAAAGAAACGCTATCGACTTGCTGTTAAAGCTACTTAAGAACGAGTTAAGGTCTTGAAATCGAAACCTATTAAAAAGAAAGATTTAGTACTGCTTTACGACGTTAAACGTAGCATCGATATATCCGCGGATATTAAGCTAAACTATAAGTAGCTAAGACTTTATATTATCTTTAAAGCTTACGATAAAAGATACTACAAGCTTTAAGAAACCGATAAGACTAAGTTTAAAGACACTTTTGTAGCTAATCGTTTTAAACGATTCTATCGCTACGATTAAACTTTTTTTCTTTTTAATAAAGACGACGAAGAAAAAGAAAAAAAAGATTCGAATTTTTCGGATAACTTAGACTTTAACGAATACGAGCTTTTTAACGACGGCAAAAGTAAATTACTTAACTTAAAAGTGATTTTTAAACTTAAGTCTATTAACTTTTAAATCATTCTTTTAATACTTTCGAAAGAATAAAAACTAGCTTATAAAACTGTTTTTTAATTTGTTTTTTATTTTGTTTTCTTACTTTCTTATCTTTTCTTTGTTTTATACTTATTTTATAAAAAGACGTGCTTTTAATAATCACTTTTTTTGTTTTGGAAAAAAAAGGTATTTCTTACGTTTATTCTTTTACTTTTAGACTTGCTTTTTATTATATTTTTTATTCTTTCTTTATTCTTTTCACTTTATTAGCTATTTACTTGTCTTATACAGATTGTTTTTATTATTTAATTGTTTTTTATTTGTTTTAAGCTTATACGGCTATTTTTTATTTCTTATTTAAGACTATTCTTTTGTTTTAAGCGTGCTTAACTACGTGTATTCGAAAGTGAATTGCTGTTAGAAAGAGTAGGTCCTTTTTACAAATGTACTTATATAAGAAAGCTCTTTTTTTTTTTTTCTTAACATTTTCTTTTTTTATATAATAATAATTATAATAATACTATTACTATCTTTTCTTTATAACTATATAATATTATATTAATATTAACGACTTTTAATTATCACTTAATCAATCACTATTACTATTAGCTTTATTCCGCTATCTTATGTTTAGCTCGTAAACTATAGTTCACGAGTTAAATATGCTTTTTAAATCAATCGCCGCTAAAAGAAAAGCTTTTGTCTAAGATGCATTTTTTAGCTTATTAATAAGCGAAAAGCAAGCTGCTTTAGCTCGATAATCGAGTTTCGAACTAAAGTTCGAAAGACGAATTATTAAAACCTTCGATAAGTTCTTTTAGATTTATCGTTAAATAAGCAACTTTAATTAATTAGCTATGCTTAAAGTAGCAATCTCCGACTTTGATAATAAATTAAGTAAAAAAGACGACTTGATCTTGCAATACGACTAGTTCTTGCGAGCCGAATACGCAAAAAAGAATATAAACGCCGAAGATCTTTTTTCGGCTTACGACTAGTTTATTATTAAAGTTACCGTTATCTATTCTTTACGCAATAAGAACGCTGAAAGACACAAACGAATCAAGAAAGCTTTCGACAGCGCTCGAAGCTAATTGCTATATAACGACCACTTTAAAGCTATATGCACTTTAGTCCGTAACGCTCGCTAACTAAGCGTTATTCTAAAGAATTGCACTTTTAACGCTTACGCTATTTAAGTTATTAATTATCATATTATTGTTTACGTCGCTTTTTAAAAAACTATAACTAATATAACTCGAAGACGTAAGTTTATTAAGTTTAATGCTACGATAGTCAACTTCACTTGCTAGACCGTAGAAAATAAAAACAATATTAAGTAGAAAGATAAGATCGCTATTCTTAACGAAAGACTTTTAAAGAAGCTAAGACTAAAGGTCTTATTATATAGCTTATTAATTTTAGCTTTCGATAATATTAAAAGCGAATACGACGAGCTTAAAGAACGTATAAAGTTTGCCGACGAGAATTAGACTTAGAATTTCGTTTTATAAAAAGAGCTTGAATCCGAAACTTTATTCGTAAACTATAGTTTACGAGTAGTAAATAACTTAGCAACCGAAGCGAGATTAAGTTAACTTTTTACTTTTAAGACCTTTTTGCTTAAATTACTTATTACGCGCTTTTCGTTATCATTAGCTTTGTCTTAAAAATCGACGTCATCTTTTGCTAATAAGCTTTCGAACGCTAAACTAGTTGCTTCGATTATGTCTACTTTACGCAAGTCTATCGACGCGAGTTCTTTTTTAACTTTTGCATTTAAAATGCAACGCGACCTTTCCGAAAACCAGCTGCTATTAGTACTACTCGTTAAAAAAAAAGACAGCTTCGAGTACGAATTAATTAAAGCCGTATTAAACCGCTGCTTCGGACTTATCGAGATTAAAGACTTTATAAATATAAACGTAGCTTTTATCAACTTTTGCTAAGACTTTTATTAATTAGCTCTCGACCGCTTAAACCTAGACGAGAATATCGATAATATCTTTTAAGTTGCCGCAGAATCAATTAAAAAGGCTATTAATTAAATTCGTAAGCTTTTAAAAAACGAATTTTTTAATAACGCGATCTTACGACTCTTCGACCGTCGTAATTAAGTGAAAGTAAGTGAAAAAAGAAGTAAAGTAATAAATTACTTTTTGCTATCCGAGATCTTTAATTTAAGCTTTAACGACGACGATTACGATTATATAAGAATCTTTTAAAAAGTAAAAAACGTATTAGAATTTAAAGATAAGTTTAAAAAACTCTTTGATTTAAACGTTTAAACGAAGCTTTGCTTTAGCCGTAAAGTCTTATCGTTTGCTATTAAATTATTAAATAAAGTCTTTTACGAAGTCTATACTTTCGAATACGCTAAATACTTTAAGCTAGCTACGAAAGGCTTTATAATAGTAATAATCCGTTCCAACTTATATCGATTCATCGAAGCTTATTAAACTAACGCTTTTAACAACTTTATGCTTTATTCGAGCAACTAATCGATGTTCGCTATTAAAATTAAAAGCAGTATTTTAACTAAAAGAATATTTAGCTTAAGCTCTTTTAAGTTTAAAGTTAAGCTGATATCTTTTAACAAGCTAAACTAAAGCATTAGCTTGATGGGTACCGCTTAAAAGAACAACCTTTTCAATATTATAAATGCGAATAGCTATACGAAAGTTTAGCTTATATTAAAAGCTTTTTTCTTAAACGATAAGCACGGCAACTAAACCTTTTTTATTATTATAAACAAAAAGATTTAGATATATTTGCACTACTTTCGGACTAGTGACTTAAAAAGAGCTTCGATTAATGTACTTTTTAATATAATGCATTCTTTGATTTAGCAAATCTTTCGAAGCTATTATAAGCTATACTTTGCCGCTTTGCTTAATCGCCGAAACGAAAATTATAAGCTTATCGCTTACCCGGAACTTTCTTAGCTTTTTAAATGCAATAATAGTGCTCGAGTAATTGCGACCAAGCACGACGCTAATATTAAACGACTCGTGAACCGTAGTTTACGAATAAAAGATAGAGTTTTAAATTACTATTTAATGCTTTACAGCGTAAAAAGCTAAATCGAAAGCTTAATTATTTAACTTAAGAGCTACACTTACGATACGACTTTTAAAAAGACTATTAAATAAAAAGCTTTTAGACTTAAGTCGAAGACTTTAAATGCTTTTAAAAACATTGCGTTACGCTAACCTTTCGCTATAATTAGTAATTTCGCTACTTTTATATTCGTTTTTACGAAACAAAGTGTTTTCTTAAATATAAACGCTTTTTAAAATTCTTTTTGCAAATAAGCAATCTTCTTTAACAATTATACCGCTTTATTAAACGATAGTACTTTAGAAAATAAAATCAGCTTTATAAAGCACGCTTATACGATCGTTTTAAAACGCATGCCGTTAATTCTTCGATAAAGAGTTATTAATAAATCAAGTTAACTTTTCGCTATTATAATTCAGCTAGATTACGTTAGCTTCGTATTAAAAGCTTTAATCGAAAGAATAAATTAAAACGAACCTCGAGTAGTAAAAGAATTGACCGTTATTTTTATTATGTTTCGAACTTAGTTTTAAAAACACTTTATTAAGCATAAGAAAAAGTTGTTCTCGGTATTTAAAAAAGGATTTGCTATTATCTTAAATGCTAAAGCTAAAACTTACGGAGCTAAGTCTTTTTTTAAAAGCAAGAGCCGCCGAGCTAACGACTTTATAAACGCCGATAAGTTAAAAGATTTTAAAAAAAGCTTGCGACCGATTAAGTTGTCTTTTAACGATTTTGATTTAAGTATAAAGATCATTTTAAAAAGTGCGAAATCTATCCGTGAATCACGGTTTACGAGTTAAATCGATAATCTTAAAGCATTATCTTCTTAGCCGGAATCTTTAAACCGCGCATTCGATAAAGCTATAAAAGCCTTAAATGACTTGCTCGAAAACGAAAACGATTTAATTAATAGCTTTAGACTTTATTCTAGCTTCGCTAACTCTTCGTCGGTTAAGTTTATATTTATTAACGATGCTATTAATAAGCGCAAGAACGATACGCGCTCTTTTACTTTTAAAGATGCTGCTGCTAGTACGTTATCATCTAATGCGAGCTTAGCTAAAAGAAGAAGACTTTTTTAGCTTAAGAAAAACGAAAGAGTTAAAGACGTAAGCACGGAAAGAGATTATAAAGAAGCTGTTAAAGCGTAGTTTAGATGTTTAAAGTTTAAAGACAAGATACCTTTCTTTTTTTTATACACTAGATTTTTCTTTCTTTTACACCTTTTTTTTCTTCTTGCTTAATAGTAAGCGAAAGCGCTTATTTATTTTATAAAAGGACGGATGTAAACACCTTGCTTAATAGAGTACCTGCTATAGCTATTAAGGCCACATTAGACGGACCTATCTTTTATAAAAGGGCACACATCTTTTAGCTAGAATAATTAACGAGCTTTCCACTTATCTTTTTTGGCACTTCCTTTGTAAGACTATGAAGTCTAGCCTTAAAGCCAGGCTTTTATACAGCACATCTTTTTAGGTGCTTCTACAATATCTAATTCGAAGGATGCGTATGCTCGATATCGGTAGTCTCTTCGAAAGTGTATTGCGTTTAAGAAAAGCTTACGTAAGAAACGTGGACTTGGACCCTTTTCTTTCGCTCGAAACCTTTCTTTCCTTTCCCTTCTCTCTCTTTTAAGTGCACCTTTTACAACTGGGTTAAAGATTCGGGTTTAGACCTTCTTTAATGCATATTCTTAAACTTGATAACTCTTATAACTTTTATAACTTGTATGATCTTATAGCCTTTATAACTTTTGTAACTTTTATAGCTTTTATAACTTTTATAACTTTTATAACTTTTATAACTTCTGTAACCTTTGTAACTTTTGTAACTTTTATAACCTTTGTAACTTTTGTAACTTTTGTAACTTCTATAACTTTTATAACTTCTGTAACTTCTATAACTTCTGTAACTTTTGTAACTTTCGTAATATAAGTAAATATATAATTATAAGTAATAAAAAGGGTCCGGGGTCTCCCCGGTATAAAAATGAAAAGATGAGTAATAAAGGGGGGTTTAAGGGGGTCTCCCTCTTATAATAAAATATAAACTCGATTATAACTTTTGTAATTTTTGTAACTTCTGTAACTTCTGTAACTTCTGTAACTTCTGTAACTTCTGTAACTTTTGTAACTTTTGTAACCTCTAATATTTTCGTAATATAAGTAAATATATAATTATGAGTAATAAAGGGGGTCCGGGGTCTCCTCGGTATAAAAATGAAAAGATGAGTAATAAAGGGGGGTTTAAGAGGGTCTCCTCCTTATAATAAATTATAAACTCGATAGTTTTTAATATAATAATACTTTTATATATATTTACTTTTATTTTACGATCTATTTAATAAGTTTGATATTTAGCAAAAGATAAAGTCCGATATAATATTATCAACGGGCTAATTATTAATTTTATAAAAATCTAATTTAATAATATACTAATAAGTAATTAGCCCGTTGGTGACACTACAGACTCCAGAGAACTTGGTCCTCTGCCCTGGTACAAGTTGAAATAATTGAAATAGGACACTTGCTTGACCTGGGACACTTGCTTGTCCTAACTGTGACCGAGAGCCCGCAGGTCACAAGTCAGTGCATTAACTATTAGCTCTCAGTACTCTCATACTGAATCTACTACACTCTCTGAACTCCTGATTCTATCAATTATACCGACTTTCAAATCACAGCGACTTTAAAACTGACTTGCAAATCAGTACTACAAATCTATTACTTTTTAAATTACTAGTACTTCGATGCAATTTTTTCCGGATATTAATAATGATTTTATAGAAATAGAAAAGATTCCAAGTTTGTCATTAGAAAGAGTGTTAGTATTGTCGATTTCGAATATTGTAAAAATCGTGTTGCAAATCTCGGGTTGTGTGATCGGAACTCGGAAATTTCAAATTTTTTTAATAAACAATAGAATTGTTTTTATAAACAATCAATCAGTGTGAAGACTAATGTGTATTGAAAGTCGATATAGCTCACGTGATTAAACGAGTAACTAAGACCAGCAGCTTGCCTTGTTAGCGCATATTATTTATGAATTTATTTCCGTGTTAATTACCTTAAAAGGGAATGCAAAAGCATTTAGACGGTCAGCTGATCGTCCGATAACCATCTCTTTTAAAGACGATTTTAATAAGTTAGCATGGCTAGTAGATCACCTTAAGCCTATAGTATACTTAAGATTGAATAGAATTTGAAAACAACCGATTTAAATTATTTAAATCATTTAAATTATTTAAATCGTAGCTAAAATAAAACTATTTTATTCGATTAAATCTTTTTTTTTAAATACTCGTCTTTTCGTATAAAAACCGTCTTAAGACCGTCTTCAAGCAATTTAAGACAGTCCTATAGCCGTCCTATGGCCGTCCTTGAGTTTGAAACCGTCCTTGAAAACGTGAATTAGTAAGCAAATACTCTTTTAATTGCTTGCTAATCTACCCTTTACTACCTTATCCACTTACTACACCCTCCCTTATACCGCTACCCCCTCCTTGCGAAGGCCCCTCCTTGTGAAGACTCCAAAAGCGGTCTTTACACGCGGGTAAACTTTTGCTAAATCGATCGATTTCGATTATAAAAAAATTAAAGCGTTGATATACAAGCCGTAGTTGTGACGACACGCCAGGTCTCCTGGACCTACCTTATATGCGCCAAGCTACTTCCTTCCTTTTTTCTTTCGTATTCTTCGTATTTTCTTATTCTCCGCTTTTTGACTTATGAATTATGGTTCACGAGTCCTTGGCGCTTTTACTTTCGTGTATATAAACCTCAGCTACTTTCGACTTTTACACTCGGTAATTATTGATTTTAAGTTATTACTTTAAGATTCTCTTGAGCTTTTATATAAATCCTTGCGCTTTCGTAAATTCTTTTAAGTAATCGCTTAAGGTCGTTATATTATTAATAACTACTTTATTCCGCCGAGAACGGCTTTAATAATATTTTTCTTTTTTAGAATTCTTTAGTAGTTAAACGTTAAAAAACATTTAAACGATACTAACGGTCACGAGAAAGCTTATTTTAAGTATAACTTGAAAGATAGCACTTATATAATACAACAACTTTCGCCCCGCGAGCAAAATCCTTCGCATACTTCTTAAAGCTGCTCTAGCAGCTCTTTCTTCTTTTTTTACGGCTTAATCAGTAGTTCCTTTTATTTAAAAAGAAGCTACTAGTAAGCAAGACGATGAAGATGATCTTTCGGCTTTTATTAACTTCGAAGAAGCTTTAGCTTAATACTAAGCTTTTTTCTAGTCTTAACGAAAGGCTATTAAGCTTAAAAAGCTTTTCGCAAATATGAAAACCCGCAACGAAAAGCTCGATAAGAACGCTAGCGAGTAAAAAACTTTCGTTAAAAAAGCTGAAAAAAAGGCCCGTCGAGCTCGAAAGGAATTAGACTAGCTTTAAGCGATCTTGCTAACTACGGAACGCCCGTCAAAGCCTCTTTAAGTCTCTTTCGAAGATAATTTTAAAAGCAAAGAGCTATACAAGCTCTTAGTCTTTTAGACCACTCTTTTTACTTATAGAACCGCTAACCTTCGCCGCTTTTTCGCCGACGACGATAAACCACTTTCTTTTTATAAACTAATCAACCTTCGCACTTTAGTTAAGTTTAATACTTTTAAAGCTTCTTCTTTAGCTTTTTAAAATCGCGCTCGTATCGAGCGGATCTTTAACTTTAAATAAAAGCTTTTAAACGGTGTAAGTTATCGAGCACGCTACTAATAAGCCCGCGTCTTCGACAACTTAGAAGCTTTCGAAGAATACTTTTTTATAAAACGCTAACGTAAGAACTACGTCTTTAATTAAACCGAAAGAATAGCTTACTTGTTCTTAGCCTTTTTAGTTATAGATCGTAGCAACTTCGTAACCGCTTCGGAACTCGTTTAGATCGCTTTCGAGTTCTTGAACGACTCCGCTAAAAAAGCTAAAGCGTTAATTGAGTTCGAAAAACTTTATATAAGGCTTAACTAGTAATTTTAAGACTTTTACTTTGTTTTCTCGGAGCTTATTGCTACCGCCGAAATCAAGGACGAAGACCGATTACGTAAGGCTTTGCGTTTCAAGATTATTAAAACGTTGCGCGACTAGCTTTATTTAGAATTTGCTAAGACTATAACTTTTAAAGACTTTTAAACTGCCGTTTAATAATTAGCTGTTAGCTAATACGCGTTTGCAAAGCTTTACGACGCTTTACAAGCTAAGTATAATATTTAATTCGCGAAAAGCTTTTATAATAGAGCTCGTACCGAATCCCGCTCGGCTTAAAAAGCAGCGATCAAGTAAATCACTTATTACGAGAACCGCTAAAGTAGCTTAATTCTCGTCTCTTTTTTTACTTTTTAACGTTAAACCTTTAACAGCTTTAGCGCTAGTGCAGATCGATCTAATCGATTTAATAAATTCTTTTCTTTCGAAAACGCTTTTAAGTTAACGATCAAGACTTTTAGATCGTCTTGCAAAGACTCGAATACGCCGAAGCTCTTCCGCTACTATTTAATTAACGAAATAGAATACGGCGCTAGACTTAAATACGGCTTTTATTCGGATAATTCAGACGATAAGCTTTATTCCGATGCTCTTAAAGATTATTAAGAGCTCTTTCTTATTGACTCCGACGCTTTTAATAAAGGAAACGTCGAAGCTTAAGCAAAGCCTCTTTTTTAAGCTAGCTTCGAAACATGCGATACTTCGACCTTACGAAGCTTCTTGATAGTAAAGCTATGATTATACCCGTTATTCTTATTAAGAATAGCCTTTCGTATAAAGTATTTGCTTTGCTCGACTTAAGAGCTAATAAGTACGCGCTGATTGACTTAGCGCTATTCAAATCACTTTCTTTCTTTTTTAAACTTTTAATTCAACTTTTCTTAGCTTTATTCTTTATTAAATTATATAATAGAGCTCGTAAAGCTATTATCTTATATTTTATACTTCTTAACCTTACGGTCGATAAGCGCGTTTAATCTTTTACTCTTTTTCTTATCACTAACTTTAGAAATTATAACGTAATCTTCGGACGAATATAGTTAGCTAAGCATCAGATTCTCTTTAATTGCGCTCGTTGCAAGCTTTATTAGCTTCGCTTTAACCTTCCGACCGCTATTTACGCTAAACTTATTAAGATTATATACTTTAATTAGCGTAAAGTAAACGCTCGTCATTAGCACGACGCTAACAAACGTGATCGAGCTTTAGACCGCTTTTAAAAAGCTTACAACGCTAATTTATTCGTAAATTATAGTTCACGAGCGGATCAAGCAGCAATAATAATCGCTGAATCACTTCTTTCTTTTTAAAATCGTTTTTCTTCTTTTCGGAATCGTTTTCTTTCCGCTTTTTTTTTTAAGATTGTTAAACCTTTTTCTTTTATTTACCTTTTCGTAAAGCCGTCACTTTTTCGTTTTACGAAAACTACTTTTTCTAAAGACTACGCTAAATCAATGTTTTAAATGAACCGTAAGCTTATGTTAACCGATATCGCTTTCGTAGAACTTTTTTTATTCGTTAAACGCTTTCGTTAAACATTTAAGCATAAAATCAATAGAAACTTTAAAATCAACGGCGTCTTTAAATACGCTTTTTATATAATTGCTCGATAAAAAGACGTAGAACTGTTTTTTACGTTTTTTTACGAGCTCGATTGCTTAATTTTCAAGCGTTAAACGATTACTTTTATTTAAGTTGACTATTAAGCAGCGCTAACACGCTTTATTAACGGCTTTATTTTTGCTATCGACTTCGTAATAGAATTGTCAAAGCTTATTAACGACCCTTTTATCTTTCTTAAATACTCCGATTATACATACGTATTTTTTAAAGCCGCTAGCAACGTGTTAGCATTATATAAGCCTTACGACTATAAAATCGAGCTTCTCGAAAGGAAGGAAAAAGCGCTTCGATATTTACTATTATACAAGATGTCGATTTTTAAGCTAGAGCTTACTAAAGCTTACTTTATCGACAATTTTAATAAAGGTTTTATCGAACTTTTAATAGCGCTATTTGCAGCTTTAGTCTTGTTTGTTAAGAAGCAAAACGGTTCCTTTCGCTTTTATATTGACTTCCGCGCGCTGAATAACTTTACTCGTAAAGATCGATACCTTTTCTTTTTGATCGATAAGACCTTCGTACGTCTTTTAAAAGTTAAAATCTTTATGAAACTCGATATTCGGCAAGCCTTTTATAGAATACGAATAGACCTAGCTTTAAAAAAGCTTATAACATTCAGAATACGCTACGGTGCTTATAAGTACAAGGTTCTTTTATTCGGATTAACTAATAAACTCGCTACTTACTAACGCTATATAAATGACCTCTTTTTCGACTTTTTAAATATCTTTTACACGGCATATTTAAACGACATCTTGATCTATTCTTTCGACCTTTTAAAGCACGTTTATTACGTCCGTTAAGTTCTTTAACGATTCGACGACGCTAGCTTTTAAGTTGATATTAAAAAATGCGAATTTAATACTATTAAAGTAAAATACTTAAGCTTTATCATTTCTATCGAAAGCTTAAAAGTAGATCCGGATAAGACGTCGATAGTAAAGCATTAAGCGCTTTTTATAACCGTTAAAAGCGTTTAAAGCTTCTTTAGATTTTATAATTTCTATTGCCGTTTCATTCGAGACTACGGCGTGATCGCGAAGCTTTTAATGCACTTAATTAAAGCTAACGTTCCTTTTTTATTTAATTCTTAGTGTTAAAGAAGCTTCGACTTCTTAAAGTTCGCTTTAACTACTTCGTTAATTTTATAACATTACAACTAAGACCTCTTTTGTATGCTAAAGACTAACGCTTTAAACGGCGTAATCGCTTTAGTCTTTTCTTAAAAGCATAGTTCCGATTAGCTATTAGTCGCTTATTATTTTAAAACTATAGCTTTCGCTAAGCTTAATTACGTCGTTTACAACAAAAAGATGCTAGCTATTATACGCTCTTTTAATAACTTCCGCGCCGAACTCGCCGGCTCTTTTTATTAAGTTTAAGTAATTATCGACTATAAGGCTTTAAAGTACTTCATGATTTTTAAGACTTTTAACGCTCGTTAAGCACGTTAAGCAAAGCTTTTTTCCGACTACAACTTTATCATTACGTATAGATTAAATAAAGACAACCCGCTAGCTAACGCGCTGATACGTCGCATCGAAGAGCTCTTTTTTTAGAATAGCTTTAAGCGCACTTAACGCTTGCAAACGCTGCTTTGCGCCGACAACGTTGACTTACGACTCTTAACCGAAGAGCTATGCTAACTTACGCTTTCGGAGACCGCCGTCATTATCGAAGAGATCGCGAAGCTTTTACCGATATTCCGAGTTATTAATTAAGTCTTAAAAGCTAATCGGACCGCTTTTAGCTTTATAGCACTTCGAGTTTAAGCTTTTAGAGCTGAGTCTTTACTCGTAAACTACGGTTCACGAGCTAAACTCATTATAAAAAGCGATCTGCTGCTTTATGACGGCCGCTTATTAATTCTCGACGTTTAAAACTTGCGTTCGTTACTCGTTTAAAAAGTCTACGACCAAGTATTTACGACATATTTTAGCTCTCGCAAAACTTATAAGCTCTTTGCAATATAATATTATTAGCACGGTATAGCTAGATTCGTCAACTAGTATTGCTGTAACTGTTACGCTTACAAACGAGCTTTAATGCTTCGCGATAAAAAACTTAGTTTGTTTTAACTTCTTTCGATCTTTTCGCGCTTTTAAGAGCACGTTATTATAGATTTTTATAGCTTTAATAAAGACAAGCACGGCTACGATAACGTCTTTGTAATAATCGACCGCTTTTTTAAGCAAGCAATCTCGATCTTTTATTATAAGTCTATCGACGCTAAAGGCTTCGCTAAGCTTTATATCTATTATATCTATAAGTATTTTAAAGCTCTTTTGACATTGACTTTTAATAAAGGACCTTAATACTAGTCCGAATTCTAGAAAGAATTTAATAAGATCTTCGGCATTAAACTGACCTTTAACACCGCCGTATACTTCGAAACTGACGGTTAAATCGAAATTTATAATTAGTACTTGCAAAAGCGCTTTCGTCTTTTCGTAAGCTACTATTAAGACGATTAAAGTAAGTTCCTTTTTATAATAGACTTCGCTTAATTAACGCTCTTTCACGACTCTTTCGGCGGTCTTTCTTTTTTTAAAGTAATCTACGGCTACGCTTTTCGAACTACTTAGAATTAGAGCTTAAAACGACTTAACGACTAAACCCTTTCTCGCAAGCTTAATTAAGACGAAGCTCGCGCTTACGCTAACCGCTACTTCGGAGCTTAAAACTTCGTTAAAGAGCACTTTTAGCGCGCTTAAGACCGCATAGCTAAACAAGCTAATAAATCAAAGCGCTCGATTGACTTCGACGTTAATGATAAAGTTTAGTTAGATATGCGCCCGTTCTTTACTTCTCGACCGTTAAAGAAGCTCGATAACCCGACGAACGGACCGTTCGAAGTTACCGATAACGTTTATAGCAGCTTTAAACTCAAGCTCTTCGAGTTAATAAAAGTTCACTTAGTCTTTTACTTCGGACGATTACGAAAAGCTTTTAATAATTTTACTTTCGGGCAAATCATTCTTGAACTTGACCCGATTAATATTATTAGCGAACTTGAGTACAAAGTAGAAAACATCTTAGCGGTACGCTAAACTAAGAAGCACTTTGAATACCGCGCTTCTTAGCTCGGCCGCGACATTGACTTTACTTAATACTTCGCTTTCGACTTTATATACGCTCTTTTTAAAGTACGTAACTTTCATTTAGAACATAAAGAGCTCTTCGGCCTTTTCGCGAAGCTCTTCGAGTAGATCAAGGCTTATTCGAACGGTATTAATGACTACGATCACTTGAGTAATAATAAAGCAATAGATAGACGCTCGAGGACGAGCTTTTTTCGGACGGGGAAGTAGTATAACGATACGCTAAATCTCTTGGACCTACTTTATATGCGTTAAGCTACTTCTTTCTTTTTTTCTTTCGTATTCTTCGTATTCTTTTATTCCTCGCTTTTTGACTTATGAACTATGGTTCACGAGTCCTTAGCGCTTTTACTTTCGTATATATAGACTTCAGCTACTTTCGACCTTTACATTCGGTAGTTGTTGATTTTAAGTCATTACTTTGAGATTCTCTTGAGCTCTTATGTGAACCTTCGCGCTCCCGTGAGTTCCTTCAGGTAATCGCTTAAGGTCGTCACAGTAGTAGCGATACCGAGAAATATCTTAGCGTCGAACTTCTTGAATTATTATTAAAACAATTTTATTTAAAAGATGGTTTTTATTTATAATTATATTTTCTTTAAAATGGTCATCGAACTATTTTAATTTTTTAAAACGAGCTTATTAACAAGCTTGTTTTAGAATTATAAACGGAGACGGGTAATAAGACGGCTACAAAACGGTCTCTTTCAATGGGACGGTCTTTTCGATAAACTATTCTTGAAAAGAGCTTAGTACTGAATTTAAGCGGTCTAATGGCCGTGTTTTATAAGAGAGGATCAGAAGACCATTTAAATGACCCCTTACTACCCTTTAAGGTACGATATCGTGCAAAATATTGAATGACATCATAGGCCTCATATTCCAATCCAGTCTCAATACCGTATCTCAATCTCAACCCCGACCTCTACATCCGAGCTCATCCTTCAGACCATACCATACCACCCACTTCATCTTTCCAATGCCTCAAGAAACGCCACCAATGTCTCAAGCGACCAGAGATATCTTGCTCAAAGTTGGGAAGATGGTCCCGCCATTGCTGGAGAAATTCCATAAAGGTAAAAAGACCCAGTACCATACTCTATACCACCCGCCACCACTATCCAACAAAATGATGCTAACAACACCAAGGTCAAATGGGCAGGATTGCAGTCGTTGGAGGCAGCGAGGACTACACCGGCGCACCTTATTTTTCCGCCATGGCCAGCGCGCGGCTCGGCGCCGACATGGTATGCATGGCCTCTCCTCCCAAACACCGTTGCCCTCCATTTCCATCCCACTTCATAACACAACATTTCAATCCTTCAACTAATGATTGCCTTCTTTTCTCCCCTCCAGAGCCATGTCATATGCGAACCTCAGGCCGGCCAAGTTATCAAAACTTACTCTCCGAACCTGATGGTACATCCATTGATGCGCCAGTCCACGCATGCCAGCAGCTCTGACTCTGCGACTTCCATTGCGAAGAGCGTCATCGATATGCTACCGCGCCTCCACGTGTTGGTGATTGGTCCTGGACTCGGTAGAGATCAACTGATGCTGGATACGTGCGCGAAGATTCTGGAGGCTGCGAGGGAGCAGAATATGCCGTTTGTGCTGGACGCGGACGGGTTGAGTCTGGCGCAGACCAGACCGGAGTTGGTGCAAGGGTACCGGGAGTGCATACTGACGCCGAACGTGGTGGAGTTTGGGAGGCTATGTCAGAGTAAGGGAATCGATACGGCGGGCCTTGATGCGGGACAGGGAGCGGAGAAGCTGTCGAAGGCGTTCGGTGGCGTCACGATTGTTCAGAAGGGTGCGAAGGACTACATTTCGAATGGGGAACAGACCCTCGTCAGTGATCTCGAGGGAGGATTGAAACGGAGCGGCGGCCAAGGAGATACTTTGACAGGTAGCCTGGCCACGTTTCTAGGATGGAGAAAGGCTTATTTGGACAAGCTGTGGGACCACGAGGAGGATCTGGATGCCGTTGAGTTGCTGGCTCTGGCGGCGTTCGGTGGAAGCTCTGTAACGAGGGTATGTCTGGTTTCTCTGGCTATCTACCACGCTGACACACAATAGGAATGCTCGAGATTGGCATTTGCAAACAAAGGACGAAGCTTGCAGGCAAGTGATTTGACGGATGAAGTCCACCATGCCTTTACGAATCTGTTCGAAGGCTCCGGACCAAAGTTGTAATTTATGAAGCAGAAAAGTCTGCGAATAATGTATAATCACGGCGTATTTCCCCGGCGATGCTCTCGGGAGCCCTCCTGCTTCTGAGCAGTGACCACTCGAGCGACCAGGCGTCCAGATATTGGTGATCGGTATAATTCGCGACCGAAGACGATTTGATACCCGAACAGGGCTTGGCTTATGGTCGGGATCAGACTTCTATAAAGTCATGGTTTTGTCCACGTTCACGAGCATCAAGTAATCCATCCCCCTGAGTACCTCTTCCGAGGTCTCCCTTAACCAGCGGCAAATTAAGGGCATTAAGGATCAATCGCAAGTCGTCCTTATTTGAATCAGCGAACCATATGGAATAGAATGCACATAGGATGTTGTCATCCACCAATTAATTATCAACAGACGCGGGGTATAGATAGACGATCGATCGGCACTTGATGTATCGGAACAGAGACCGCTCTCCGGTATGGCCATGGCAGGTAGAGTTTCGGACTTGCGTTTCCCTGAATTCCCCGTACCCCTCGTTTTCATTGAACTGTGGTGCATAAATAGGGATATGTCCTCCTCTTTCATCGGACTGAACTACCTCTAACTCAACCTTCTATCCGACAATTCTATAAATCAACACAAGTCACCTCAAAATATAAGCAAGCAAGCAATGGCAAGCAGTGGTAAAAGTACCGCAGTGACCAAAGACTATGGCAAGAGGACTGTTATTGTCACGGGCTCTGCACAAGGAATGTAAGACTTGCAGCTCTCAGTTGGCCTGAAATCGAGCTAATCAAAATAACAGAGGCAGAGCCCTAGCAATCAGACTTGCAGAAGACGGTTTCGACGTTTGCATAAACGACCTCCCGGCCAATCAAGCCAGGATTGATGAGGTATACTGGCTTGGGCAGAGGTCTCCTAATTGAAGAGCCGAAACCGATCTAATCTACGTCCAGACTGTCAAAGAGATCCAGGCGTTGGGGAGATCCTCATACGGATACGCAGCAGATGTCTCAAAGCTCGCTGAGGTAGAACGACTCATCGATAACTCCGTAGCCACCCTCGGTCCTCTCAATGTCATGATTGCCAATGCAGGTATTGCACAAGTCAAAGCTTTGCTTGATCTGTCAGAAGAGGAGGTCAGGCGGATGTTTGAGATTAACGTGTTCGGGGTCTTCAATTGCTACAGCGCGGCTGCGAAACAGATGATCAAGCAGGGAGGCGGGGGCAAAATCATCGGTGCAGCGAGGTCTGTATTCCCTCATACGAGAATTTCCCAGGGGGTATCTGACACAGTGGTACAGTATCGCCGCCTTCAAACCATTTCCCATGGTCTCCCACTACTCAGCTTCGAAGTTCGCTATACGGGGCTTTACGCAGGCTTTCGCGATGGAGTTGGCAGAGCACAAGATCACTGTCAATGGCTACGCTCCTGGCATTGTCGGCACTGCTATGTGGGACGTGATCGACGAGGAGCTGGGCAAGAAGACAGGTGCGAAGAAGGGCGACACCATCAAGAAGTTTTCGGACGGTATGATTGCGTTGGGAAGGACAAGCGTTCCTGAGGACGTGGCAAAGACCGTTAGTTTTCTTGCAAGTCCAGACAGTGACTACATGACCGGTCAGACACTGGTCATTGATGGAGGCATTGTGTTCAATTGAAGAAGCTGATATGACTGGGGTAATGTGCTGAAGGCACCTACGAAGATTATTTCAACAACCCTGTGAACGAGGTCATCATCGAATCATTGTTCTATGCTGTGGTAGAACTATAGATAGAACTGTCACTTTGCATCTTTTCTGTGCATGTCGGGGCGCGTAACTTATTTGAGGATGCCTGACTCTGCCGCTCTAGCGATTCAAGAGGCATGTATTCCGCTTAAGGCCGCCTGAGGCTTGCTACTAATACTCTCAAGAAATTTGATTTCCAGAAGATTCTTACGGATAAGTAGTATATGCAGAATATACTCATCGGGACCCGGGAACATGTTCTTGCTGCGCGTGTATCCCCTCTATCGGGGTCCAGATCAAAGGCTGGCGGGCGCGTCCAATAAGTGACCCCGTCCAATTCGAGTTTGCTGAGGCATAACAAAGACAGACTCAAGAATTATAACAATGCAAGGATTTTCATTCTTATAAGATGCATTGACAGACAGATTTTCAAGTGTCTGTCCAAAATCCTGATGGCGACGCCAGGGTCGAGGTCTGTTGCTATTCTCTAAAATTCAAACCATCTCTTGTTTTACAATGAAATGTATTTACTTTTTGAGGAAGGCGATTGGTTCTGGTGCGCTGAAGCGAGCTGTGTCTGCCATGTACAATTCGTCAGGGCGTAAACGTGCCTGCTTGTGAACGATGTCAAGAGGCTTGGATGTTTTTGCTACGGTATGGTACTTCTCTATAATCGTATCGAAGTACCATTTGTTATTACATCTGGCTCCAAACATCTACGGTGCTAAGCGTATCTTTATCTACTTCCACCTTCCGCTATGCTTGCTCCGTACTTTCCCTAAGATGCGAGACAAGCTGAAGATGCCATCACCGCTGCCAATACAAGGCCGGAGCAGCGGCATCTTCTGGGTACTGTCCGATCCGGGGAACGCACATTTGAGCGACAAGGGCGGAGGATGGCGGCATATCTGAGAAGTGCCCGGCGGATCAGAGCCACCGCTTGGTATCAAACAGACCCGAACGCAAGCCGGGAAGACCTTTCAGACATCCGTGGCAGAGTACAAGACAGCCTTAGACACATTTTATCTACAGAATGTATCTTTAGCGATGCCCCGGGCCAAAGGTCGCTTTTATTATAGGAGTCGCTGCCTCTGAACCCCCAGATAGAAGTTTCTCTGTCGTGGGTTTATAGAGTGAGTCTACTTTTCGTAGCACTCATCCAGTCATCATATTTTTGCTGGACCTGCAAATTCCTAACTAACCCGGGGAGTCTCCATAGCGTGGGCGTAAAAACCGGCGAACTTGATCAATCTGAACGAGCGGGAAGACAACCTCCCAGCCCAACAAACCAAAAATTTCAGGCATCTTCACCAATAGTTCTCCCGTGGTAAATGTCGCTAGCTTCCTCAAGAGACATAACAGTCTATGATGACGATCTGAATGGGACGGGAGCGGGGATAAGGTTCCTAGAATATCTGGAGGGCTGTGCGTGTATCAAGCTCATGCCTTTCATATAAATGAGCCTTTCTCTAGATAAGATAATTTGGTTTCACAGTCAAGTACAATCCTCAACTCGAAGCTCATTCGAAAATCAGCAGTTGTGTGCTCTCCTGGAGCTTGACTCCCTGACATATTACCACGTACCACTCCAGCTTATGGATTTTAGATCATAGAGGGTCACCATGTTCTACGTGTCCTAAAATTGATGAAAATGCCCGTTTTTATTTAACTAAACCACCGGGGATACCTTGACATAGATTGGCTCCTTTTCGTGACCTTGTCCTGTTTCTCGGCTAATTTCTAGCTAGCACTTTGTCGTAGAACTTCTCACCTTTGCAATTGAGGCATCTATAAATTAGCACCGTAACGTATCCCTTCCATGCTACTCTCGATATACCAAGCTCCATGCGACCGATCTTTGATAAAACATTGCACTTCGAGGAGAGCGCAAATTCACGTACCTCCCTCCTCTCTTTTGACATTCGGAATTCTCCTCGTGCAAACTTCGATCTTCGGGGCAGATCACGAACGACTTTTTTCCAAGATTTTAAAGAGAATGTTTTTCGGTCTGTACCTCTAGCGCTCTCGATTTAACGCGTCAATCAGAGATACATTTCGTTTCTCTTTCCCAGCTTCGAGCGGCTTACAAGCTTTCAGAATTCTTTGAGCGACCATCACAAGAGAATCCAAGTCAAGGACTCGATGACCTACGTCAAACGCTTCAACCGTCTCCCAGCCGCCGCAATGCCATCCGAATCAACAGTCGTATTTGGCCTACGGATCCATGAGCTACGAAGTGGAAATTGGAAGTCAATGCCGGTGAGTTCGGGTATCAGGCATGACATAGATATAGATTTGACACCTGTGCAGCTTACTTCCTCGAGGATCGAGCCCTCTAACCATGTTTTCGATAACTCTTCGTCAACCGATACCGCCGATATTCCAATAGCATGCACAGGGATCAGTTTGAACAGTGGGGAGTCTGGTGGAAAGGAAAAGATGGAAGGGAGGATGGAAGCTAATGATAGCATCGACGACGAAAATCTCGTGGCTGGACAGACGGGATCGGAGGCGCTCGGTACTTCCAGCACTGGGGCTCTCGTCCGGGCATCTCCATCTCCATCTCCATCTTCATCTCTTTCTCATTCTCTTCCTCTTTCTGCATCTACCGAACCACGTCGAGTATCTCACGTGTGGCGCATCGCAGGACAGAGGTGGTTTGCAGCAAGGATAATTGCTCCAAGGACAGCGACCGTAGGTAATCGACGGACAGTGGTGAGGAGAGAGCCTTGGCTCTGGGAGATCAAGGACTCGACTTCGAGTGGAGATGATTGGGGTGGAGCCGTCGATGAGCTGGCGAGATTTCGAGAATTAGGGATTGAGCACAACCATGTAGGTTCGTCGTGGGAAGAAGTCCTACGCATCGAGTCAACCAATGATAAGCTGAAGCACAGATGCTACCAACAAAGCGGCTTGCGGTATTCCTTGTCTTTTGTCAGCGAGGATCAGGTGTTGGGCTAGAGGAAGAAAGTGTTTTCACCTGATAGCTGTTGTATATATGTACCAGATTATATCCTATGCAAGAACCTGATCGCGACGAAGCAGACGCGTCCCAGTAACGCAGCTTATAGCGACGAAAGAAGCTTCCAAAGGAGGTATCCGACTGCCTCTCCACACTCGAAGAACTGGGGTTTCTCCGCGTGCATGTTTCGGTAGCCAAGCCCAACATATCTATTGTATGCCTCGCCCATGTGTGATTCTCGATGTAGCTCATCGGGTACGATCTTACTTCGAAAGAAAATATCAAGACCTGCGTCTTGTCATGGGAAAATCTGAGGGTATAAAGGACGGGACTACAGAGGAGCCGAGAGTAGAATGTGCGGCAGTGAGCTAGGAAAGCATTTGTTTACATCGCCGGCCCTACGCGGCCAATTCCCCTCACGCGCTGGAAGCGACTAGAAAGTCGCAGCTTCGAATTGAGCATTCAGAAAATTCCACATAAAGCTGTAGCAAAATAGTAATGGTCGTGATCAGAGTCCCAGAGCATAGTTCGAGAGGTGTCGCGCTCAGGTAGGAGTCAGACATAGAAAACCCCTCTGCAGGATGCTGCCCTTTGCTGCTTGTGCAAACATGCAATCTACATAAGAGAGCTAGCCATAGAACTGCAATAATGTTGAGTTTACTTTTTAAACTCAAGCTCTTCGGGTGATGACCATTTGAGAGTAAATCTGCTTTTAAAAGGGACGACCGAATCAAGACTGAGTAGGATAACAGCTGGTTACTCGCGACAGAGGGTGAACTGATGGGTTTTATTTTTCATCTTGGAGCGGCCTCAAATGAGACTCGAATACTTCCCCCAAAAAATTTCGTTTCGCTAGCTTGGTTGTCCAATTCACTTTGTTGTATAAGATGTTCCCTCTCCTCTTCACCTCCACTCTCTTATTAGCAACCCCAAAGTGAAACAAGCAAAAATGTCAACAGATCATAAAAACAAGGAGCGTATCACCATGACCCTTTCAGGTATGTGCAAAGGGGCCACAAAGCAGGAGGAGGCCTATACTGACAACAAAGACGCCGACGGGTTTGTTCGCGTTTCTTTAGGCGCCGCCGCGGAGCAGATCGACCTCGGAGAAGACGAAGATGAAGATATCGCAGGATCGGGAGCTGAGCAGAAGGACGAGATGATGGAGGATAGTTCGTGGCTTGACCTTGAGGAGGAGTTTCCGGAATTGGAAGGAGTAGAAGCACCGGACGACGACGGCATGACTGCCTTGCTGAACTCGACCAGCGACCTCGGGGACGTTGAGCTCGACGATCTCATGGAGATCGAGAGGGAATTTCCTGAAGAGGGCGCGGCCACGAGACCATGTGTCAATGGCGATAACGCGCACTCCGTGTACCGTAGCGACGACGACGTGTCAAGATCGCCACCAGGTACGCTTCCACCTTTCTCTGGGCGTCACGAGACTGTCAGCCCAGCCCACGGAAGTGTTCGAGGTCCGAGAATTGCTACAGAATACCTACTGATTTGGTTTTTTTTTTACCCCCGCAGATCGTCCTGCGACCCCTACCTTTCCTCCCGGCCTCTTCTTCAGCGACGACGAGCAAGCACCGGCTCCAGTAGTCTCTCATCGCCCTTCGCACCCCGACTTTGAAGGTGCGGGCCGCTACCTCATTGATGACCTCAACGACGAGCCTTACATTGTGGAGGGTGGAAATCATGAAGAAGGGGTTGTCGAAGATGACCGAGTCGCCGATGGCAGCGTTAGGTTTTCCGAGGCAGTCCAGACGAGAGCAGAGTGGGAGCTTAGCTGCGGTATGTACAGTACAGACCTGGATCCCGTCTCGTACTCTCTCGAGACTTATCCCGGAGGTGATATCTGGCATTCCTTTTGCCAATGGGCCTGTGCTGACATTTCTCTTCAGATCCAATCCTAGGGAAGTATCGTGCCAAAAGCGGCTCGAACCTTCGCTTCTGTTGGACAACTCGCTACTCTTTGTGATGGTGGGGGTACGTGGGGGTTTGTATATCCTCGGATGGGTAAAAGAGAGAGCGGGAGCGGAGGTCTCTCTTAAGGTGCCAGGCAGAATCTGGATGACTGAGGTATTCCTCAATTGAGGGCATCAGCAAACCAAAATGCACTACTGAGATTCCACGTCTCTTTCTCCAATACGCTGCTATAGTCGTGACACATTCCATGTACGCATCACCGTGCAAGAAAACACCCTTCATATTCTCCTCGGCAAAACGAACCCAACTTGACTTAGGTTCCATAGAGTGTTGCAGAGCTCTTTCCCTAAGCCTCCTTACAGGCTTGAAACTCCTGTAGATGCACTACTACTAGTTTATGTCGAAATATCCTAGCATTACACTAGATTCTAGCGTCTTGAGGATAGTTAGTCTCTAGCGCCTGATACAGAGTATAGAGAGGAGGGAGATATGGTCTGGAGCAGTAGGCTGGTTGCCTCGTCAGCACTATTCCAGATTCCATTAAGATGCTACGTCAAAAAAAAAAACATTGAAGTCGTCCAAGCTAGCTTTGCACTCAGCAACGCTTAAGACGCTACTTCAATAGCCGTTGAACTAGGCCCACAACGCCCGAAAATCACTAGATTTGCTCCACAGCGCTTGGAGAATCACCAATCACCATACTGAGCCCACTTTGAAGCCTTTCCTGCAATAGAAAGATACTATGCGGCACTTGAAGTGGAATTTACGTAGTAAGAGAATCTACCGTTTAGCGGCGGGGAGGGCTCATCATCACGTGGCGCTTCTTCCGCCCTCTGCTTCAACTCCCCTTTTTTTTTTTTTTTTTTTTTTTTTTTTTTTTTTCCCCTCACATCGACGTATTGAGCCCAATCTCTTGATTTGGTCTCTATTCTCTCTATAGAACATAATTGTATTCCTATACACTATACCATGAATGAGGGTTCGAATATCAATGGTGAGATGGAGGAGGAGGATATGGAGCAGTCCGAAGCAGGAAGCGGTGATTCCCCATATCAAGCGCATGGGAGCCACGCAGATGGTATAAATCCGCCCCAAGAAGCCGCTCTCGACACAGTACCTGATACGAGCGACGAGACGAACGAACGAGGTAAGTAAACAAATGCCACCACAGCACACCTCGCCCCCGTTCTTACCACTCACTCGCTGCACAGAAGAAAGCCTCCCAGAGAACGCGGCAGCAAACCACTCGCCTCCCAAAAGCCCGAGATCCTTCACCTTCAAAGTCGGCACGAAGAGACCACTCGACGAGACATCTCCAACTGCAACCGAGTACAGTTCGCCATACCGCAGGAGATTGCCGAGCAAGCGAGACTACAGTTCGGACGATTCTGATACCGAGGCCAGCAAGCTCCTTCTTCGGGACCTACTTCCTCACGAGATCAAGTTGGCGCACATTCTGTACCGTCGATACGTCGTCTCGAGGTTTCTGCCGGCTGCTGTGGCTCTCAAATACTGGATTCACCAATGGAAAGAGGCCCATCAGGAAAGGGAAGCAGAATGGCAAGAGCTTCTGGAGTTGCACGAGACTCCGCGTCAGAGAAGGGAGAGGCTTCGGGTGACGGCATTCCACGAATCGGCCCCCAGTAAGCTTGACACTCCCGCAGAACTTGACTTCTCTGTGACCATGCACCGGCCGCTCCCGCTCGCTGTCTCCTCCCAGCTCACCTGCGAGATCCCTTGTTACAGGAAAAGAGCTGACATTCTCCTTTCTTGGCAGCGCGAAAGGCAGCGGCCGAATATCTGAAGAAAGCTCGAGAAGACCTCAGAATAAGGACAGAAGTCGAGAAGAGTATCAGAAGCAGTATAGAATCCGAGGAGAGTGTTCAGGACCTGACAGAAGGCACAAATGGATGGGTAGCAATCAGTCTCCGTCCCCGGGGTCTATAGGGCAAGTACGACGCTGCAAATACAATGCTTGAGTGACTACCGGACACAAAGCCACATGGAGGGCGCGCGGTCTTGGAATGTTCATAGAGCATAAGTGTAGGAGTATAGTAATAGGAATCAACTTTGTACTTTTGTTAATTATTCTTTGTGAGAAGACTGCTACACTTTCAAAGGTTTGAGCTCGGACATCGAAGCGAAGTATCTCGAAGGCTTGAATTCCCACCGTAGGTGGTGAAAAGCTTGAACACAACCGCAACCTAGACGCCGCAGAACATAGCAAGAGAATCCTGATGCTTGAATTGGCGATCTAAATCGAGACAAAAAGACCGCACATTTATCTAGCTGGCTTTGCTGGCCCGGGCCGCCCGGAAATGCCTCGCCACGAGGTACATTAAATCGCGTCGCTCTGGACGAATTGCCTCAAGTGAAGATCTTTGGTTTGGAATGTAATACATTGGCAGGAGTACGAGGTCTGAGGTCGATTCCATCCGCGACAACGACTTGGGGTCAAGGTCGACAGCATGGCGTTTCAACATAGCTGCTATACCACGTAGAACCTCACGCAAAGGCGGAATGGCAAAGTATCTGTCCATCTCCGCAGCGCAGACGCGCTTCTTCGGAGCTTAAGCCGGAAACATCCGCACTACATCCTGACAGTGACAATAGCGGCGGAACAAACGGCAATGAGGCAAGCGAAAGTAACATGAGCTAGAGCTTCCGCAGGTATTCTGATCGATTGTGTAGGTCAAAGCGTGAATGGCTCTCTCGAGCGTCGACATGGCACCGCCTCGTCCTCTCGGATCTCGACCTGCACAAATCGTACTTCCTCGGAACCTCATGCCATCATTCAATCCTCAAGAAAGCCTCTGGCCCTTTGCGACGGCACCCGTAGTGTATCCTCCTCTGCCGGCCCAAGCGAAGTGTTCTCCAAAGCCCAAGAAGTACCAGTCTGCGTTTGCGAATCGGCCGTCACCCAAGACTCAAAGTCTTACAGAGTCCCCGAAAAGAAAACGGCAGGTTGTGCAGTTCAGTGGCCCGCGGAGGGTAGGTAAACTTATGCCACGAACTGAAACTGCCAGAACAGTTCTTTGCAAATCTGCACCCGAAACGCCGGGTACCTGCGGAAGGCGAACTTGAAATATGGCTTGCTGGACAGACCAAGAAAATGTTAGCACGCTGGTATCAGATGCTTGGAGCTCACGAGAATATCTTCTAGAAGGCGGCTGAACTCAGATCGATTGAAGATCATGAAGTCATGAGCCAAGCAACTTCTCCGGCAGAAACACTAGAGAATGCGCACAAGTCGCTGAAGGCTGTAAAGAGGATTCGCTATCGGGTCAAGAAGCAGGAGGTTGGGTCGAAGGGCGGCTTTGAGAGTGTTATAAAGAGTGAGGACATGTTGTCGCAGCGTAGGGAGGAGGAGGACGATGGCTCGGAGGAGTTGATTGCCAGTCTCCTCACCGAAACATGCTCCAGCGGCGAAGGGTATGCTATCGTCGGCGAGGCTTTGGCGGAGGGGTATGTAGTAGACTACACCAGTCCAGGTCTAAGGGAAGGTAATCATGAATATCTATCCGCAGCTCAAAAACCTTCCGCGATATCGGGTTGGGGTCGAGTGTCGCGTGAGGATTCGGATCTCTGCCAAGAGGAATTAAGCTGCGTGTCTAGGTAGGTGATCTGTTAGTGTTGATAGAGCAGAATAAGAACAGTCACTCAGTCATCCGGTACCGTATTCATGAGAGAGTTGAGCTTAATCGCCTGTTGTTGGGTATTGTGCGTGGTGAGCTGGGGCCGCTGTATTTATTGTTTTGTTGGCGGTAGCTCAAGCTACCTACTATAGCTCGCGTACCGGCAACGTTGGCAACGTTGTGCCTTCCGTCCTCTATCCTCCATCTCCATCTCCACCACCACCATCCACCGGCC
This sequence comes from Drepanopeziza brunnea f. sp. 'multigermtubi', assembly GCF_022702325.1. Classification (NCBI taxonomy): domain Eukaryota; kingdom Fungi; phylum Ascomycota; class Leotiomycetes; order Helotiales; family Drepanopezizaceae; genus Drepanopeziza; species Drepanopeziza brunnea. The sequence goes on from NW_027094074.1 coordinate 1,271,818, forward strand.
TCTCGTTTCCGCCGTCGGTCCGCTGCCTCTCTCTTCCTTGCGGATTTTAATCTCTCATCTCACCGTCTCGCTATAACATCTCCATCGGTGGAGCACACCACATGTAGTGCACTGCACTGGACTGCACTTCATCTTCAAAGAAAAAACACGAACAGAGACAAGGGGAACACGCCCTGAAAAACCCCCGATATGGCTGAGAACACCACCACCTGTCTGACGCCCGGCATGCAGAATCATCCTAACCACCCTGCCTTCGAAGTTCCAGTGGAAGTGTTAGCAGCAAGATATGCCAACCGGGAGAACGATATACGTGAGATCGATCATTCGACCCGGGAAGGCCAACAGAGATGGGAGTTTTTGACGGCAGCATTCTGTCGCACACACCATGGAACATGCCCCTTGGACGACCAGCGGATGCTGATGCTCTTCCAAACCGAACAAATGGTGCTTGCCATCAACGATAAGGTTGGGGTCATGCCGAACTTCTCGAGTCTGGTGATGGAGGCTGTTGAAGATATGTTTCTACGCCATCAGACGTCAGTCAAGCCCCTTATATTGTTTGGACAATCTAACTCCTAGGGCATGCGTACAGTGGTGAGGACGGGCGCCTGGACCTCACTCGTTGCTTTTCATCTTTGGTCCGGTATCAACTCCGAAAAATTGGTTCAGAGAGAAGCAGACCCGAGAATGCGCTCCCTACCCCCCCCGTCGAACCCACTGCTGTCAAGGTGTACTCTCGGGGTAGCTCGGAAATAAGAATATCGCCAGAGACTCCGCGGACTTTCATCGAACATTCCATCTCCGCACCTGATCAGATGATGTCCACACAGCCCTTCCCCATGGCCATTCTAGAGAGAAGACTGTCTCCTCTTGTTTCCTATTACTCACCACCAGAATCAAACAATTCAGCCTCGTCATACGGTCCTATGCCAAACGCCGAGCGCCAGATGATATAAGGCAATGAGGGCTGGTTGGTTGCACCAGGTACTCATGATCCTGGCTCTCGAGTTCCAGAAGAAGTGCTGACATATATTCAAGTCTCTATCTTAGCTGACAGCGAAGGAATTGGTATAACAGGAGGCCAGGCCGCAGGAAATGTCATGAGGCTATATGGTTACGCAGAAAGCTGCCTCAATAATGGAAATCTCTTCGCATTCCCAGAAATCCCGAAAATAGAGAAAGTGAAATCTGCAGTCTCCCTATGGTCATCTAGCTACTTTACTAGAGCCCGGAATCCAGCGCCTGCAGACTCTAACAGCCCCTATGCCTATATCTGAGAATCTATAACGGTCTTCGATTGCCCATATTCCTACGAGAAAACTGCTATCTCAAACCAATTTTATCCAACTGCGAATAAGCTGACCTCAATTATCGACACGACGAGAACTCCAATGATGATTTCGATAATATTTGTCACCAACGGTGACCCAAGATAAATTCCAGTACCGGTAGTTATGGTGGTGGTTAGTCATCCAATCACGTGAGACTAATCTATACCGGTCTGGCAGGATTTCTGAGCGTGCAAAGACTTTTATTCCATGTCAATCTAAATCTGATAGAATCAGGAGTTCAGAAGGTGTAGTAGATTACCTAGGTAGGTATGAGAGCACTGAGAGCTACCTAAGTACAGGTGTTCCCAAGGGAACAGCCAAGGGCCAAGAGGCTAGTCCATACAAGGGAATATAGGCGGCAGTCCAATATTCTAACAAAATCAATCAATAACTACGCGTCCACCGACTATACCGACCACTTGCTCAACGATCTACTCTTTACGATATAGAAACTTAGGTTTGTTATTATTAAACTCTTATAACTTTTGTAACCTTTGTAACTTCTGTAACTTCTATAATTTCTGTAACCTCTGTAACCTTTGTAACCTTTGTGACCTCTGTAACCTCTGTAACCTCTGTAACCTCTATAACCTCTATAACCTCTGTAACCTTTATAACTTCTGATATTTTCGTAATATAATTAAGTATATAATTATGAGTAGTAAAAGGGGTCCGGGGTCTCCTCGGTGTAAAATTAAAAATATGAGTAATAAAGGGGGGTTAAGAGGGTCTCCCCCTCATAATAAGTTATAAATTCCATGATTTTTAATATAATAATACTTTTATATATACATTTGGTTTTATATTACGATTTATTAAAATAAGTTTAATACACAAATTAGTAATTAGCCCGTTGGTGACACTACAGAGAACTTGGTCCTCTGCCTGGTAATCCAAAGCAAAACCTACGTATCAGACATGAAATATCTCACAGGATTCGGTCACCAGGGTAGCGAATATAGACAAATATCCTTTCTTCTTTTCTATGCTCGCACACATTAATATATATATATATAAGTATTTCGCTGATAGTTTGTCCCTTAAGCAGGTAACTCTACGAGCGGTCCGATCAACAGCTTCGACGAAGTATCCGGATAACTCCCATGATGTCGGTTTCAGCAACAGCAGCCGAGGCTATTCAGCTTGCGGATCAACCCACTGTGGAGAACAGGCATAACATCATAGCAAACAGCACACGGTGGGTTAGCAATCATGCGGCAGACAATTACCATACAGAACAAAGGACGAGAAAAAAATAGCTATTGGTTTGCAGATGTCTTGTAGCCAGCTGATGCTTTTCGCAATTATGTTTTGTCTTACCTAGTACCCCGCTAATGGAGTAATTTTGAAGAAAACGTATATTCGTGAAAGAGCAAGCTCTACCGTCTGAGAAAAAGAAAAAGGCCAGAGCTTGAGAGAGTGAGAGCTTAGGAGGGTGAGAAATCGTGAGAAGATTGACAAAAGATACAAATGAGAGAAGTGTTGCAAATGGGTGGGCGAGAGCAGAGGAAGCACCGATTACATAATATCGAGGGGGTGAGATATCGCATGCGAACAATTCCTGAGCTGCAACTTGTTATAACCCAACTCATATTGAACATCCTGGTTCAGTTCCTGTTCAGCATTGCCCACCATTGCTCCAGTAAGAACAGAGCTGAAGGATTAAGTACGAGCCGAAGCAGAAGCTGGTAGGAGTACACAGACGTGCAAGAGCCCAAGCTGTTATTTCTCTTCCAGGCACTAGCACAAAGGACTTGAAAACGGGAAAAAAAAAAGGTCATGGTATAGATGTCGAGCGCGTCAGAAGGGTTTGAAGGTGCTATGCGTAATGTTTGCTTGTTGGTTTGCAGAGTACGCAGCCGGAATTATGAGAGACGCTATATCGAATCATATAAGCGGTATAGATTCGGTGCATTCAGTTGAGAAACTTATGAGATTTGTTAAGATTTTAGATTTTAGCTATATAGATGCGAGGGTTGGCGTTAGTAAATCTAAGCTGGATAGCCCTTGATAGCTTAATTTAGTATACTACTCGTGCTTAGATCTTGGATATATATTAAAATACTTTCGATGACCGTATATGCCTTTTTTTTTTTTTTTTTTTTTTTTTTTTTTTTTCTTAGCGCCGTGATGAAAATCGCCGTTACCCATGACCCGTTGAGGGTTACAGTGACGTACGGGCCGAAGGTCACGTGTGTTTACTCTCGAAGCGAGTATTCACCTCAAAGCAACCCTCTTTGGAGGTATTGTGGTTAGCCTTTCCCGCTAGTGCCGAAAAATCAGTATAGCCTCGCCCGGAGACTTTCTTTTCACGCGATCTCAGAACGAAACAGCAACTTCGACGCAGAGCAAAATCAGCAGCTACTCAAGACCACATCACCACCGACGACTCTAGTCAGTATGTTCTTTCCACGCATCACCAGGCCTCTCGGCCAGCTTTTCACTGGTACTCTGGTATCCATGATGGTAAGTCCTCGCTATTGCTTCAGCTCCGTACCTCCAACGGAGTTCGGCGTGTGCTTAACTTGAAGGCGCCTACTAAAACGACGCAGGTCCGAGATACTACTCCAACTCCGGCAGGTTTCAACAACCTCCCAGCTCCTGCCAGTACCAATGCGGTAGTTCGGGGGAAGAAGAGGTCCATTGAGACATGCCACGAGGAAGCACCACCGAAGAAGAGAGTGTGTGGCGAATTCAGGAACGGGGAGTGCTCGCCCAGCACCTTCACTTGGCCGATGCGGCCATTTGTTTCGGTCGCTGTGGGTTCGAAAAAGAAAAGACGCATGGACACGGAGCACGACGACGAGCCAGCCAACAAGAAGAGGTTGTGCAGAGGAGGATGGACTGTCTGCGTTGTCCCTGTTGCTCTCGGTCCTAGTGGCCGTACACCTCCACCATCTGCCGAAAATCCTACCACCAGCGCTGGTTCTCCAGCCTCTACCATACCCGATCTAATCTTAGATACGTCGGCCATCGAGAAGCAGGTGTCAGACATCTCAGGTGAGCATCTGACAACTACATTGCCCGAATCATTATCTAAATCCAGCGAAGGTCCCATTGCAGACACTCCTGACACCAAGGAGGGACCGGAAGCCCACACTGCTGGGCAAGATGGACATGAGAACCCGGAGTGTATTGGGGCGGAGGTCAACTTAGACCCCTCTGCGTGTTTTCTAGCCGATCTAGCAGGCTTTATGTATCCTCCCCCTCCTCCTCTTCCTCCTCCTCTTCCTCCTCCTCTTCCTCCTCCTCTTCCTCCTCCTCTTCCTCCTCCTCTTCCTCCTCCTCCTCCTCCTCCTCCTCTTCCACCTCCCCCTCCTCCTCCTCCCCCTCCTCCTCCTCCCCCTCCTCCTCCTCCCCCTCCTCCCCCTCCTCCCCCTCCTCATTCTGCGGGCTTCGGTGGCCTCGATCTCTCCGTTGTAGCTGCCATTCAGAACTCGATGTTGCCTAATAATGGCCAAGATCAATTCACTCACGCTCACTATGGGTACCCGCAATACCAAGTCCCTGGCTTTGGTATGCTGGACCCTACCACTATCCGACCAGACTACCCATCCAGTCAGACAGGACTATCAGGGTACACAGCCAGTCAGACTACGAATTTTTATCACCACAACACCCCAACCTCGAGAGGCGATGTTGCAGCAGGTCCGGCAGAAAATGCATACGACCCGAAAATTGACCCCTCCTTCCAGAACGGTTTCTCCTCCTATGGGTACTCACCCCGTAGCGACCAGGCCAATGCGCCATCCGACCCAGGGAACGATGAAGACGATGGAGAAGAATACGACCCGTCCCAGTGGAGCCCCGGCCCTGATGTTCCAATGGCCAACACAGGAGTCACGGCTGAACCTGCGGATCCAAATGCCGACCCAGCGTTATCCAACTCCTCGCTCTCTAGCCCAGCACAAAACCTTCCATACGATAATACTGCCGTATCTGGAAGTGGCTCTCCCTCTGTGATCCCCTCTCTCGCTCCTCAAGCTGGGCATGCCACTCTTCTCCAAGCTACATCGTCATCACCCCTTTTCCAAGCACAAACAATTCGACCACAGTTACCTTCGCCCAATCAAACCCCACAGGGATTTGCACCGGAAGTCGCTAATCGAACTCCCGACTCTTGCCCTATGGACAATTCTGTCACTCAGCAGATCGATGCTGATCCTTGCGGCTTGGGCCTGAGCAGCCCTGCCGTTCTGCAAGAGCCAGCCGTGAAGAAAGCCCTCAAGAGCTGCTTTCGGGACCGATCGAGGACCTCCGAAAAGACCACCAAGTTTGCTTGCATCGTCTACGACAATGAATGGGAGCACTCGACGGAGGAGGCAAAGAAGGTCAGAAGAGTGGCGAGGGAGAAGAAAGAGAAGGAGAGAAAGCTTGCAGGCTGGAAAGCCGGCGGCAAACGGCTTGCTGCGAGAGAGAAAGCGTGGGCCAAGAACAACAACATGTCGTTCGGCGACTTGACCATCGAAGGAGCCAGCATGGAGAACTGGCAATCTCGTGAAGGGCCTCCAATTGAGGTAATCCTTGCCTCGCAATCGTTATTTCATTTACATACAGGCGCTAACAGAATCCCCCCAGATCGATCACGACGGTGTAGCGAAGCACTGGTGGCTCTACGCATTCGAGCTACACCGTACGCACAGATCCGAGGTATTCGCTATGAACAACAGCTACCGACATACCAAATTCCAGCCGGGCGAGAAGAAAGCCGAAGACGAGCTCCTCCACGGTGTCGACGCAGTCGCGAGAGCCCTTGCCTTCAAAACGGAGTTGAACACTAAGGCTAACGAGGTCGTCAACCTGGCCACCTTTTCATCATCCTCTTTGGGCGGTAGATCGGACTTCTGGGCTCTCCTGGATCTCACCACTCCCAAGCCCCCCGCGAAGACCTCGTACGCAGACCCACAACCCACCTTTCGCTCGCGATCTTGATCCCTCCCGTCTCTAAGTCTATCCCCAAGGAGTATCCGGCCTGCAAAAAAGTCGAAGTCGCCCTCCCATTAGAGCCCAAGGCCCAAATCTCTCTGGAGATGCTGACCCTGACCCTGGCTCTGGCCCTGGCCAAAAGTCCACGACGCTTCCATCGACGGGGTCCCATCTCGCGACGAAGACGTCTCCCGTGGATACGCATCAAAGTCCCAGAGCCAGCACGACTAAATACATACGACGAGGTAACTCGCACCCTCTCGAACCCGCGCCGGACGAAAGGGAGAGTTTTCGAGCCTGAGGCTCCGAGAAGCCTTCGCTGCTACGGAAATCCCATGCCCGATTTGGTGACGTGCCCGGTATCTCGGTGGAAGGAAGCTGGAAGCGCCGATTGTGACCCCTCGGTATGACCCGTCTCCCGACGATGGTAAAAATCTAGAAGATGAGGTGTTACGCGCTGAGCGAGAGGAGGAGGAGGAGGAGGAGGAGGAGAGATGTCTGCGGAAAGAGTGCCGCGAGACGTCGGCGAGTTATTAGGGGTTGAGCTGCTTGTATGCCCTGCTGCTCGTACTTTCTCGGGGCGTACGAAATCTCGGTTCTGGTGGCTAATTCTCTTCTTGCTTATGATATCTTGTGTGTACGGTTCGGAGAGTGTTACTTGGAAAGCTACTGGCTAATGCCAAAGGGTTTTGACAAGGGTGATCGGAATGATCAGGAGGAAGCGGCGGGATGGTCAGCGAGTGGAGGGAGAAATTGAGAGTCTACTTGAGGGTAATCAGGGTTGGAACCATGAGAAAGTGCAGGATCTCACAGCTGATCAATACAGGCTTGATGGGTACTAAAAGGAAGACTTGTATGATTAAAGGAGATCATGAAACACATCGCGAATGATGGGCTCGCTTTAATAAGGTTTGATTGACAAAAACTACAACGGACGCTTGCAAACACAAAATCATAGATAAAAATAATTCACCAAACGAGATCAAAACTTGCAGGAAATACAGCGGAGTTTCTAGAATTTAGCCATTTCTTCCTTGGCTTTTGAATCGGACTTCAAAATCTGAATTTGCATGACAAAACTTCTCCTTCTTCTCACAGCGTTACACCCAATCGTACCATGAGATAACGAAGCTATAGCCGAGTAAACGACGACAACCGATTGGCGATTCATGGTCATTTACAATCACCTCGAAGCCCTTCTCTTTCCTCCTTTACGGTGTTATAATAATTTCGTCTTTCCCCCATCCCGAAGACCCCCCCCCCCCCCCCCCCCCCCCCCCAACCCCCTGCCCATCCCCTCTGAGTTGTCTACATCATCTACCTATCCAATTATCCTATCGCAAGAAAAAAAAAAGAAAAAAAAAACGGAAACTAATAAGCAGCTCACTCACCCACCCCTGCCTGTCTCACCATCTATACCCCACGCGCCAAACCCTCATTCGTACACGATATCTACTAACATATAAACCTGCTCTCAACATTCTCAAATCCACAAGTAACTTAAAACATAAAGATCTCCCAAGCATCAAGTCAAAGATTTACTAAAATATCGCGCTCCCTTCAAGCTGGCAGTCTCGCACTAATGACCCCCATATAAATATACCGTAGATAGATAATTGTTGTAAACACACGATTAAGCGAGCCCCTGAGATTACCCCCCCATCTTGTTTCCCCGCTAAGATACCTAGGTGGTACTAGGTACCTCCGAACCTCAACCTCAATATAAACCTTTCGAGGATGGACGAAGAAGAAAAACAGAATGCGTTTGAGATTCTTTTCTTTGATCATTCTTCTTTAAAAAGCTGCACTTGTCTCCTGAGGAAAAAAGTAGGGAAAGGTTTTCGAGCCGGAGGAGGCAGCGATCGATCGGCCCCGCTTTTGATACTTTGTTTATATGCAACAGTACGTAAAGGGGCGTGAGGAACAAGAAAACCTCATCGAGATAAAATATCGATCGGAGGATTTGCCTCGCGGTCTGGGAAGAGGCTTGATTTGTTGACTACTGTAGAAGGGTTGGAAAGGGTATTGTATTAAATGATTAAGATGCGTAAGACATCGGAATTTGCCTGCTAAGATGAAAGCTAAATATTTGGGAAAATTCGTGAGGGAGACTCATTATGTCCCAGAAACTGAAGTGTTACCCTGGCATTTAGTTCTACGATCCATAAGCAGCACCACCGTGCTGAAAGCGTATCAAGCACGGTGCAGCGGAAAGGAAATAAACTAGCTCGAGAACGGGTATCGAATATTATGCAATGAAAGGCTGTCGGACCGCTTGAAGCATTGACGCCCGAGATGTACTTACCCTTCCTCGCACACTCCACGCCCAAAAGTCCCTCACCATGCTAAGTGACAAATCCAAGTTGAAGACGGAATTCCAAAGAAGTTCCCTATCCTATGATACTGCGGTGTGCAAAAGGCCCATCCTTAGGATATTTCAATCACGTCCGGGGCAACCTTTCGCAGCATGAACACCGGCCTCTCGCCATCCTCACATAGCTGCCTGAACAAGATCAACGGCTTCTCGTCCATACCTAAACATCGCTCCTTGTTACCATGCGTGATGAATAGCGAGTACTGTTCCAAAGGTGCGTTGATGTCATACATTCTCAACGCAGCAGGGAGAACTTTCCGTGTGGAATCGTCCTTGCTGACACGGAAAGGCTTGAATATACTGATGCTGGCATGGCTGCCGGGACCTGATGCATCTGTCGAAGAGCTGGACTCCTTTTTAGATATACTTCGAGCTGGCCCTCCTACTTGTTCCAGGGTCGTGGAACTTGGGCTGAAGCGCGAAGGCAGGGATGGTCTCAATTCAGAAAGTGGAGATATATGAACATGGCTCAATGCTGTCCCATTTTGAGCAGCCTGGTACCGGAGAAGGGGCGGTGGCACGTTTGGCGGCAGAACACAGCCGTATCTGCGAGTTACTGCAGTTCTTGGTATTGAGAATGGGTCTGGCAAGTGCACAACTGGTTCTGATTCGACGGTTTGTGACCACAGAGAGGGGAACCTCCGTTCCAATTCGAACACCAAGTCCTCGGCGAGATCTCGAAAGCGATGAGGGGGTAATGTAGATATCCTTTTTCGGGCGTAGTTCCGCTTTGGGTGGTATGATACGTTCTCTGGAAGAAAAGCAGGAGCTATTTCTTGCTCTCGACGGCACATTTCGTCATGCACGTCGATCCGGAGTTCGTACAGATGTGTGTCTGTAAGTTTGAGTAGCCTCTGTTGTGTCCTGGCTCTCCTAGCTTCCTCGTGATTCGAATTTGGTTTCACATGCCGGTTCAGGTTCTCGCAATGCCTCGGGAGTTCTCTTTGGTTTGTTGCGATGAACGCTCGTCGAGGCGTGGTGGTGTTTGGAGTTATCCTGTTTCCTGCTCGTGTAGGTGGAGGATTGATAGAGTAAGGGGGAGGATTCTCGACGAAACGCACCGTGGGAGACCGAGTATGTGCTGCTATCTGTCGAGTGACACCAGCAGTTCTCGATACACCTTCCAAACCGTCAATCAATCCTTTCAGCTTCTTTACTTTCTCATCAAACCTCTTTGCATCTAAGTACATCCATTTGGTGATAGCAATGAGCGATTTCTGCTTTTGATTTTCCTTCATGCGCTGGTACAAGGTGGTGATCTGCGAGGTAGTGGATCGCCTCTCGAGGAGCTTCAAGGGATTGATCGAATTCTCAGTGCTCTGGCAGCTCTCCGGTATAATAAGCTCAAGGGGTGGCTTGAGTTCATAGCCCCGCCGAATGATTTCAATTTCGTTCAACAAAAACGCAATGGTATTCAGACATCTCGTCACTATTGGGTCTATATCAGACCTAGTGACCAGTGATTCCTTGAGGTGGCCTTCGTCATCAAAGTGAAGTCCCATCTAGGAGATCTGTCAGCCGTACCCGAGTGACTGATATACTGAGGCAAACAAACAGATTCACCCCACAGACGCAATCGGAGCCATTGGATGGACAATTCAGTGCACAAAAGTTCATATTTCTCTCCAAAATCCCGAGAAGTTGAGGTAGACTTGAAGCTCTCAATGCAGGACCGCATCAACGCCACCAGCGCGGCCATACTGATAGCGACAGACAGAAGATCGAGGGCGTGAGATTGATCGGGAAGTAGATGGGTGTGATCCATGCTTCTTAAAAGCAAGTTAGTATGGCCGTGGGCACAACTCACTGGATGATCGCGCGCGGAAAACGTGGCGGGGACATGCAGGTGTGGCATGTCAGAGGAAAACAGTGCAACGCGAGAAGCTGCTGCATATATACGATGATCAGTGGCACCAATGAGCACGAAAACAGGCTCGCCTCGAGGCTCAAGATATTAGCCGCTGGTGTTTTGACTGGACACCGAGATGGTGCCTCGCCCGTGGATGGCCAGCGCTGCAGCGGGCTGGCTGCAGGAACAGCTGAGACGAGGGAAGAGAAACATGGCGAACCAAATATCTCTCTCTACTTAGAGCGTAAGTATATATGTATGTATATATCACCAACCTGAGACGCAAGCAGCACACCCTTCGTCGGGTCACTGCGCCATTTCTGGTCAGACATTTGCCCACCGAGGCATGATCTGTCACCAGACCCAGGCTGGGAATCCAATGGAGGTGAGGTCGGGGATATAATATATATATATCTGATAAATATGTCGAGTGTTTGCTGTGGGTCAGGGTATCTGGAAGAACCACGATGGAGAGGTTGACGAATAGACTGGGTGGTTTGATTAGAAGCTAGAAGTTAGAAGTATGATCGTACAGATGCCCTAGAAATGTCACATGACCACGTACTGTGTTACATAGATCACATGACCGTGTGCTGCATCGCTCTGTCACATGACCATGTGTCAGGATGCTTCACAGTCAGATTCTCTGAAACGCGGAGGATAAAGTACGCTAGTCCCGATACGGCATAGCCAAGCTTACAAGACACGAAATAAACAATCAACAGTCGTTGCATGTTGGGTTCATCCCAAATTCCCATTCCAACTCAACCACCACTATCACCTCCACCACCTCCACCACCACCACCACCACCACAACATCGCATCCCGACGACCACTCGAGACCCCGACGGGCGAAAGTTGAGACTCTGCGACTTTGGTAGCAATCCAATCCAATCCAATCCGATTCAATCCAATTCAATTCCGTTCCGTTCGACCCAACTTGTCACCCGCACGCATCGCGAGAAGGCGCGAAACAACAAACACTGTCGTCGACCTGACCCGACCGACTCTCGCTTTGCTTGCTCTCCCCCGACCAGCTTCGATCACCCTTGATCTCTCCTTGATCTCCCTCCTCCACAGTGCAATTCTTCTGTCTCTTTTGGCCGGCCCGCCCTCCGCCTCCACCTCCACCTCCACATCTTCGACTCCTGCATCTGCGAGACCCTGGACATCCAAAATACTCCAAAAAGACGTGGAGCAACAACAAAAGGAAAAGAGAGCATAGAATACCCCCACACCATCGAAGAAGATGGCGCTCCAGGCCGCATACCAGCAGTTCCTCGCCGCGCCGAACCAATCAGCCCTCGCCAGCAACGCCTCGGTCCATTACATCACTACCTTGGTCACCCTGAACGGCCCGGCCGCCATCATCAAGCACCTCGCTGTCCAGAAGGATGATCTCAAGAAGAAGGAAGAGAAGTTTCTGCACGTCGTCGAGTCTACCGAAGCTCTGGCCGCTGAGGTCTCCACCACAATTGAGTTCGTCGCCGGCGGTGGATCATATCTGCCCGGCCTGGATGACAACTTCCTCGCGGACCGCGTTGTGACTCTGCCCATTGTATGCACCACCATTCCGCATGGAAGGTTCGCGCTGACAGCTGTAGCTCCACATAGTCTCCTTCACCCCTGATGGCAAGATCCAGCAGATTCGACAAAGCTGGGACCAGGGCGCTCTCCTCAAGTTGATCGATGTGATCGGCAGGACGGGGCGCAATTGGCCTATTCGCGATGGGTTAGACCAGATAAAGCTGATCACATCAAGCGTCAGTGCTACTGGAAAGGCTGGCTCGCCAAACGGACAGGAGTCCCGATCAAGAGGCAACTCGAACAATGTTACTGGCGACCCACACGCATCCCTTTCTCTCTTCCAGCCTCGTGAAAAGAACCACCAGGAACCTCTACCCCCAGTCATCGCACCTCGCTCTTCGGCCAAGCCGGCACCTCGCAACTACCATGACTTGTTCGTAGGACCAGATTCCGAGGACTCGTCGGCAGGCCAATCATCGCGCCCAGAACTCTACCATGAATCTTCCAACAAGGCGACCATTGCACCCAAAGGTGGCGCTGGAAAGAATTACCAACCATCTCGTCTCTTTGATCTCCCGGATGAAGAGGGTCCTTCACCCAATAAGAGCGCCAACCCTTCCAAATACAAACACTTCGAGTTCGCCGATGGTGGGGATGAACAGGTCGAGAAGAGAGCTCCTCTCAAGGAGGTCCAGAGCAGCAAGCACTCTAGCCAATGGAATTTCGACGACTTCATCACCCCTCAAAAAATCGTCCCATCCAAAGTCCTCCGTACCAACGACGTCCGTCACTGGGGTAACAGCGACGATGAAGTTGTCGATAGTCCTATCAAGATCAAGAAGGTTGACAAGCCACGAAAAGACGCCGAGACACACTTTGAATTCCAGGATGATGGAACCCCAGATGCACCTCGTTTGATCGGCCGGCCACGTGGACCTGGTGGTGCGAATCCAGCCATGGGCATCTACAACAATAACTTGTTCGAGGAGGATGACGAGAATACTACTGGCGTGCCAGTGATGCCAAGCCTTGCAAATGTCAAGGAGCGAAGCAAAGACTTCAACCCTCAATTTACCATGACCGATGACTCTCCAGTTGCAAAGTCCGCACCTCACAGAATCCCAGAGGATAGAGCCAAGGTACTGAAGAACATGGATGCTAACTGGGCCGCCTATGACCAATCTCCAAACCAAAAAGAGAACAGCGCGATGTCCCCCACTGGTTTCCGACCAAACATGAGCAAAGGCCCTCTGTCCGAAACTACCAATTCGACCAACAGATTCGACCAACCCAAGGGCATTACCATCGCCGGTGACGGCATGGGCGGGCGAAAGACGACATTTGCAGCCGACGAGGCGTCCAAGGGTATCACTATTGCCGGCGACGGCATGGGTGGTCGCAAGGGCGCCGGCAGCATCCCTCAACGCTCCAAAGGCATCACCATCGGCGGTGACGGCATGGGAGGCAAGAAGGGAGCTGGTCGCCAATGGGGCTTCGGCGACGAGAGCGATGGCGAAGAGGCGGGTGGCGTCAACGTACCTACCAAATACCGAACCGGAAAGACTCAAGGGAAGGCGCAGGATACCGGTGGTGACTTCTGGGACTTTTAAATCAAACGGGCCCCGAAACGTATCTCTACGTGTTTGGTCAAGGGGTGGCCACGGCTGCATGAGGCTTAATGCGGAATGAGTGAATGATGGGTTACGATCAGCATACAGCTTGCATTCTTTTCACATGGTTAGAGTGTTGGCGGCCGACGCAATTCCTCGTTGCTAGTCCCAATTGTCATTTTTCATCGCTTGCTATTCTGTATGTTTGAGTACGATATCCTGGGTGTGGTATGGGTGTGGTAAAGTTGTGGTACAGTTGGATGGATCACTATGGATACGCAGATCGTGCAGAGCGTTGGATGATCGTGGGCTATGGGGAGACGTTCCAAGGGGGAGAAGTCTTGGGGTGGTAGACATGGAGTGGGAGACCTTGGAGTGAGTCAGGGATGAATTGACGCATGTCTGTATTTTAAAGCTTCTGTGATATCAGTAAAGCGGGCAACAATCAATTGGACGTTTATATATGATATACTCCCCTCCCTGCCTTGGTCAGGGAGGATTGATGCCTTGATGTTTCCTCTCTTCTGACTGGGCAGCACCAAGAAGGAGCGTGCTCGCCTCGGCTCGGCCCGGTACCGACTTACTTCCTTTCCCGTTCGTTCCGTCCCGTTCGTTCCGTCCCGTTCGTTCCGTCTCGGTATATGGACATGATATCGCAAATCATGCACTCTCTCCCTCTCCTTTATCCTCTGGGATCTATCTGCTCCTCTCTCTCTCTATCTCTCTCTGCCTCTCTCTGCCTCTCTGCCTCTCTGCCCCAGTTTCCAACACTCGTCATCACACATCGGAAACATTTCCGGAATGATCGTGACAGAGAGAGAGGGGCAGAGGGGAGGGGAGGAGCGTGGGGTCTACAACCTGTTCAACTGCGATGATGGGTTCTGACTGGCTGGCCACTTTTGATTTCTGTGTATGGGTCGTCTGTGTATGGTGCGGTTTTGATGCAAGATGGAAAGAAGAAGAAGAAATTAGAAGATGTATATTTATAGATATATATATGTATATATATATATAAGTAAAAGACAATAGAAAGATGGATATCAAAGCTGGCACGGAACGAACGTAGCAGCGCGCGACTTCCTTCCTCTGATCACGTAAGCACGGAGATCTCCCTGTTAGCTTGACAGACAGTGTGGAAGTTTTCATACCGTATCGAGACGGTCGGTTGTAAGTAAGTAAAGCAAAATCAAAGCGAAAGTAAAGCAAAGCAAAGCGTCTTTATTCAGCGGCGGATTCCGCGCAGATTTCCTCTTTTCTTTTTTTCTTTCTTTCTTTCTTTCTTTTCTCTTTTGGCAATTGTATAAATAAGAAGTATTAGCCGCTCTAGTTAATATATAATGCAGGAGATCTTCTTGGGTCTATCCTGCTCGTCAGATTAAGCCCCCCCCTTGGAGAGAGAGACAGATTCGATATATCCGCACTAGATAAAACGAAGCCTTCTTCGCTCGATTTCGATGACGAGGTTTATTACGTGATAAGTCTTGGCAAGGAACTTCAAGGGGAATCAGTTCTTGCTCTCCCCTTCTTTGTCTATTCGCGTCTGTTTGTTTCGATGACAGAAACAGCTTGTCGTCCTGTCCGTCGATTGTTCTTGATGTCGTGGTACAATGGCATTGTGTTCGTGTTTGCTCTCCCGGTCCTAATTAGGTCTAGCGTCGGACGGTGATCCCAACCGATGGTTGCGCAGCCTCGCTTATTCTCGCGTAGAGGTAAACAGTGAAAGAAAGTGTTGTTGTTGTTATTGTTGTTGTTGTTGTTGTTATCCAGCTTTTGTGTCTGTCCCGCAATGAAAATTGTTTAGCTTCTGTCCCAAGAAACAACCATACTCTCTTATTCATGAGACTTGCATAGTGCGATTAGAAGCGCGGAACAGGATTGTCGGCTCCTGCTACATAAGTGGGCGATGGAGCGGTTTGGTTTGGGCGTTTTCTCTTCTTCTGCATCACATACACCACTACTACCACCGCATCATATCCTCTGAGGCTGATTTTCAAAGACTTCAAGTCTTGAATTCATTCGCACTTGGAGAGGATTTTGAGGTCATTCAGCATACGACGATACTAAGAACACAACAACAGACTTCACCAGCCAACAGACAAACCCACACCACCGCTACCATCACCACCAGATCGGACACTCAGAACGACAATGTCGAATCTCGACACAACAGTTTCCTTTAGGTGTCTCCGCTGCGGCGACGGGTACCACGGACAGAAGAAACCCGGGCTATACGGGTACTACGAGAACACCTCACATGGGCTGTGCCTGACGTGCAGAGAGTTCAAAGCTGGAGAAGAGGCGGCCAAGAACGAGGAACGACTTGCGGCAGACCAAGCTCGCGTCGCTGTGGCGAGCAGAGAGATGGGTGCCGCTGACCTTGGGCTGAGAGCTTCAGGCATGACCCCCGAGTCCTCGGGGATTTCAGAGAAGGGACCGGCTAGAGCCTTGATCAGCGAGGCCTCGAAGAATACAGGTAAGAAGCCGCTCACCAACTTCTTGATTCCCAAATTCGACTTTGAGGAAGAAGAAGATGGCGAGGAGGAGCCCCTGGCTCGTGGCTTCGGCTCGAGCTCGAGCTCGGGCTCGGGCTCGGGCTCGGGCTTCGTCTCGAGATTGAGACGTAGCAATACCTCTCACATTGACTTCACGACTCACTTCAAGTGTCTCGACTGCGGCGAGGCCTATCACAACGAGAAGCCTTCGGAGAACTACGGCGACCTTGGGCCCTCCATCAGGAGGAAGTGGAGAGGAAGCGAGACGAAGAAGAACGTCGACACAACAACCCCTCAAGGCCTTGGTACGTGCGAGCGATGCAGAGCCCTCCACGCCAATCCATCACGACGACCACCACCACTAGCAGACACGACGGCCCCCTCGACTTCCAGCCAAGGAGGAGAGCGGCTCATCGCCTCGCAGGCACAAGCACAGGTCTTCCGGGATGCCAGAAACACGAACTCGTCAAGACCCATGGAGATTGAAATTCTGGCGGGGAGATCAGTGACGAGGAAGCCCCTCGCGAGAAGCGCCTCCGAGGCCCTCCCAACGAACCGACACTGGAGTCCCGAGCCGGCCCTCAGATTGGCGGCCAATGACACCGAGCTTCGGCACCCGGCGCCAACAGTCCTCTTGCTGCCGAAGTTCATGAAGGAGGATGACGAGGACGAGGATGACTGCGAGGCTCGAGGCTTCGGCCCGGACGACGACGACTCGGACGACGATGCTGACATCGTGGCCGCCATGACCGCAGCCGAGATCCGCGAGATCGAAGAAGAGTTCCCGATTGACGACGAGGAGGACGCTGGACTCGCAGAGATTGACCATCTCGACGCTGAACTCGCAGAGATCGACCATCTCGAGGCCGAGATTGCCCGTCTCGAGAGCGAGGTTCCGATCACCGAGGACGAGGCCCAGGCCCAGGCGGGGATCCACCCGGCAGAGAACGACGACGGAGAGGAGGATGTCTGCGCTGACGACGTCTGGCCGTTCCTGTGGGCGCGGCTCGACCGCCAACACCTCCTCCCGGCGCGGCCCACCCACCCTAGTCCGGAGTGGGTCGCTGCCAACGCCGCGAGTGTGAGACAGGTGCGCCGCTTCTACGCGATCCCGGACTCGGTCCCGACGGCGCAGATCCCCAGCTTCTTCCGCAACCACCCGGAGTTGGTGGCGAGCGTACAGTCGGAGGCCTTCAAGCTCAAGGACGGCGGAATCATTGCCCGGACTGCGACCAAGAAGATGCGGCAGGCCGTCGACGCCATGTGTCGACTCATTGTCTGGGCGGAGGAGCCAGCAGCAGCCGCTGCCACCGAAAAGGACGAAGACGATGAGGATTGGTCAAGCGACAGCTCTTTCCAGGAGCTGGATTCCAACATGGCACCTGGTGGTCAGCATGAGCATGAGGAGGAGGAGGATGAGGATGCTGCTGATGATGGCTTCGTCCATCTGAGCGCAGCAGCTGGTCACACCGTGCTCGTCACGGAGACTCAGCAGCCGCGTCTGCGGGAAGAGGCTGGCGGACGACACGAGGTCAGGATCCCGAGTCCGTTGAGGAGAGAGACCTTCGCTTTCGATAGGGACGGACGCAGCGCTGTGTAGATTTCTGCTTAGGATCTCGAGAGTCGAGTGAGCGAGTGGGTGAATGGGTGAGTGGGTGAGTGGGTGAGTGGATGAGTGGATGAGTGAGTGAGCACGGCGGGAGGTGAGTGCATGCATTCCATTCCTTTCCTTCTTGTCACGGGCTGCTTTCCTTTCCTTTCCTTTCCTTTCCTTCCTTTCCTTTGGCTTGTATCGATCGTATCAGTTGGAGTTGCGCGACTGATTTGCTAAGATGGATCAGATAGGTATGTAACAATAGAACCCCTCCCCCCCAAATTTGGACTGATGCTATGGATGCTACTTTCTAGCTTTGAAGTGAGCGCGTGACTTGACCGGTTCTTTTAATGGTTATAGATATCTCGAATCCACTTTCACTAGAGTGCGAGAATAAGGAACATAACCATTATGCTTTGCTTTAAACCCTTCTTTTACAATATACATATGATCGTCCTTTAATAATGTGATATCCTCGCCGCGATGGCATCTTTTTGGAGTTTGCAGCACCGCCCTTTCCCCTTCCCGCCCCCGCCACCCCGTCCTCTAAAAAAGCATAAGAAGAAAATAATAATAAAAAATAGAAAAAAATAGCAAAACTCAACTGGAAGCCCATAATGACCGGTGTCATTTGGGGTTCCAGTTTACAAACCTAACTGAATAGGTTTTTCGGGGAACTCAACTGAAAGCCCTAGGTGCCCTCTCGGCCCACTTCGGGGTTTCAGTTTACAACCTAACTGAATAGGTTTTCGTACCTGCTCCTCTCCACTTGCGTAGATATAACAGGCATATGATGTGACCAATCAGCTAGTGCCAAGATGGTGCTCACAATTCGTCAAGCGTGAGCTTGAACCATTGAGCCATTATGTCCATTTCGCCGATTGATATCCACACAAAGGGAAGCCGCTTATATAAAGTAGGTAAATTATTTTCCGGCCGGTAAGCGAGAAGCCCCCTCTGCTCACGTGGTAGGCCGTCATCCCCCCTTTTACTTCTTCTCAGTCTCAGCTAAGCTCAAGTATCAATGACTGTCCTTCAATACCTATTCCACAATCCATAAATCAGACGCACTTCTATCCTTCCTGAGCCGGAGCCAGAGCCGTCTGCAGAGCAAGGACTGGCCCTTCCTGCAAGGTGACATCGCAAGCATACAACGCCGTAGGCGCCCCCGTTCTCGTAGGCAAGATCGCCTGGCCCACTGAACTCGAAGCTCGCAGCCACGTTATTGAGTCCGAACCTGGCGTGGACCTACTCTGTATCCAACAATCTTGTGCCAGTTTGCAAGTGGCTGACAAGAATATCCATGCGTCTGTCGGTCAGTAACTGGCTAACGCATCGACGATTTTTATGACAAATGCTTCACTCCTGCAAAAATCCCATCGAAACGGGCAAATGTACATATGTATATAGGAGGAGCTTTAGAACAAGGTTTTTTTTTGTTTTTTTTTTTGTTTTCGTTTCCTCGTTTTAATCTCTCCCATTGAACTCTTGCATTGAGCCAAGCATTCAAACACCTGCTCTATCTAGACTTCAAAAGTTTCCTGCATATATGTAATACTCTGTGAGAGCTCTATTTCTTATGCAGAAGTGATGAGCATTTCACTCCCGCTCTTCTCGAACCATTGGCTATTCTAGTTCTTTAAGTTACACCTTGGTGTACGTGTATTTTACCTTCCAATTCATCGGTGGCGTATAGGCCGTCACAAGCCACTCTCCATTTTCAAGGACTCACCATCCAACCATGTAAAATTTTCTATTCTTACCGAGAGGTATGAAGCCAATCATTGATAACAGCTGTCGCGAGCCTCTCGGCAGTTTTGCGTCTTACGTGACACCAAGTCTGGGAACGTCCCGAAATCCTTCGGGGAGTTTATTTTTATAATCTGGGGATCGTAGATTTGTTTACCCCGCACCCAGAAATAGAAGCGGGACTCTGCAGATATATTTTTATATATGTATGCAGATGTAGCAAGAAGGATGACCAAGTACAGACGTCGCACCAACGCAGAAAGAGTGAGATGGGCGTTCTCAGCGCGAGCTGGTGCACACTGATCATCCTGCGGCGTCGTCAAGCTCGATGCTGGCTGGTAATTTGTATGCTGTGCCAGCCATGTAACGCAGAATACAATGCTTCAAGCGGGGTATGTGTTCTATGTTATATGCCGTATTGCAAAGATTGTAAGTGCAAAAGGTCGAAGGCAAGTTGGGCCATGGAGCCGGGGCTGGCGCGACTGCATCTCAACCTCCATCAGTCCATCTCTTTACAAGATTCAGGAACTACTCCTTCTCGAAACAACACATTGAGATAGTTTGCTACTGCTAGTTCCCCTTCTGTCATTCCACACATGTAGCGCACAAGAATTCTTGGCGTATTTTAGATCGAGAGATCATCGTTATGTTGAGCAGATATGCAATGTATCGGACCTCAAGTCGTCTCAAAATAGGGAATCGTCGACCTGCTTGTACCCGCTTGCACCCGATTGCTTGCTCGTCTCTAAGTCTCTGAGCCTCTGAGGATCCCTTGCATTCATCTTTCCGCGAAGGATTCAGCAAGTAAGTATCCATCATCGTAGCACAAGGCTGTAACTCCTTAGCATGGTATGATCGATGTACCGTCTTTCTGAGCATTTTCCACCTATGGCTATGGAATGAGGTAACCCTTCAACCTCACTCCGTCGATCTATTCAATCTGTCAACTTAGTTGAGATGTTTCACCAGGATTTTGATAATTCTAAATAGGTATCAACCCAAGAGACTCATCCGGCTCGCCAGGTACATATTTCGCACCTAAACAACCTACCTACATTGCACCAAGCACAAAAAATGATGCATAAGAAGAGAGAGACCCACGAGACTTTTCGACCTTCTCCTTCTTCAATCAGTCCTCCCAAGATCCAAAATCCTTTCAAGCTCCATCTTCACAGAACCACCTCTCACTCACCAAGACCAAGACCAAGCAAGCCCACGCCATGAAGCTCCTCGCCCTCACCACCCTCATCCCTCTCACCCTCTCCCTAACTCTCCCAACCGACACGGCGGCGAATCATCCCGCCACCGCTCTCCTCCGCGCGCGCCAGCAGACCGGCTTCCAGCTACACCAGTGCGCGATCGTCGGCACCGGAAACGCCTACTGCCGGACCTGCGCCAGCACCAGCTGCCCATCCGTCAAGACGCTCATCCACGGGCGGAAGTACGGGTTCGACTGCGTCTGCCGATCGGGCCAGTGCGTTGATGGCTTCTGGTAAGCAAGCGCTGAGCCGCAGCATACAGGATTCCCTCCCACCCTCGGCGGGACGGTTTCACTTTCAGCAGGCGGGTCTAGACTTATTAACCTTCTCCTCTCTGCTCTAGTGGATGGGACTACTACGTCGATGGAGACTGCTGGGTCTGGGCTTTACGGTAAGGGTTATTCATTGCCTTCGGTGTTTCCCCTCCCCCCCTCTGTTTTTTTTTTAGGGACAAAGAAGGAATGGCTGATTTCATTCATAGCACCGATAACAACTGCCCAACAAAAGGAGCTAGTGAGTAAACACAAACACAAACACAAATGAAAAACTTGTTCGCCAAGTCAGGAATGATTGCTAACAAAATATGTCTGTCCCTAGATGGATTGACGGAATGTGCTTACTGTAGCCGATGAAGGTGAATCGAGCGAGGCCTCTGCTCTCACTCTGGAAGCGATCACTTGAGGCGTAGGATATCGCGTCTAAGAGAAACCAGTAAAAAAAAAAAAAAAAAAAAAAAGGGGGGGGGGGGGGGGGGGGGGGGGAGAAAGAGATACCAAACACACGTAGTATTTACCATGCCATACCTCCAATTCATATATCTATCTATATAACGACAGCCAATCTCCCATCTCCACATCTATTTCGCAGACGCTATTCGCAGACGCTACATTGATATAGACAAAAACCCTCTCTATCGAATCTCAATCCAAACCTCCCCCCTCCACTTCCCCTCCGCCTTAAAACGTCCACCCCTAGAAATCCTAAAGAGCCGCAAAAGAATGCCAAAAGCACAACATAACATAGGTATCCGCAGAGGCAATCAATCACCCCCCCCCCCCCCCCCCCCCCCCCCCCCCCAAAAATCCTAGCACATAAAACATTAAAACAATGATACTTCTCTTCATACTTACCAAATATATATATATATATATATATTATTCAAAAAAGCCGCATATCTTTCACCCTCTCTCCTATCCGTAGGTCCAGTCAGTAGATCGCCAAGACCGTAAACCAACCAACTAACCATCAAAATTAATATCGATAGCAATATCAATATCAATATCGACATGAATATCAACATCAATAAAGCGATTCAGGCACTCTTAACCTAAGTACGTGCTTATGTGCTTACTTACTTAAGCGAGATTCCGATGCGACCTCACCTCACCTCATCTCACCTCACCTCAACCAACCATCCAACTCCGCCCAATTCCGCCCAACTCAGCCCAGCCCAGCCCAGCCCATAAAACCAAACCAAGCGCAATCCACCGCCGTCGAATTACATCTGCGCGTGAAAGATGAGAGGGAAACAGTACAGTACCAAATATCTTTTAAAAAAAAAGATAAGTAGATTGATTATTTTTATCTGTGGGTTATGTATGTATTTATCACTCAGCTTGGTTTATTGATGACTACCTCCTCCCTCCCCTTCCCTCCCCTCCTCTCTCACGACCTTTCCTCTCTCACGACCTTTCCTCTCTCACGGCTCTTCATCTCTCACGCCCCCCCCCCCTCCTTCTTTCCATAAGCCATGCGAAATTTGCAGCTGATTGATAGTCTGTATCAGAAAAGTATGCCGGATAGAATGGAAGCTTGTATCGCCGGGCCGGCCGAAAGCTGGCATACTACCGTACAGTAAGTAGCAAAGTCGGTGCGCATTCGAATAACTAGCTTGAAAACGGAGAAGAGTAAAGGGAGTCCCAAAAAAATAAGATAGGATATTTTTTTTATTTATCTATTTTTTTAACTTAGATTTGTAATTATTGCGTGATTGAGAAGCGATAGCTGGATGTCTAATGTTTGATTTTGATGTTCTCGCTCAAGTGGCCAACAGCAGTTGCCTAGTAAGTACTGTACTGTAGCTCGACTGCAGCAAGATGGAGGCGCTTGTGGTTTTCGATTGCCTGGACCAGCACCGAGCGCTCAGGTCCGGGTACTGCAGTCTGCGGGCGGGAGGGTTTCTTCCAAGCCCAGATCAGCGTAGACACGCTTGAGGTCACCCGGCGGTCAAGTGTCCGACTCTGCCGACGCGGGGTGTCTCAAAGACGAATTTCCAGATCACCCTCCGGAGCTCCGACGGGAGGCGCAAGAGTCTCGAATTCTGTGTGATTGCCTGAACCGGTATCGCCGAGCCTGGGTCCGAAGAGGACGTGTCACCAGCAAAGATTTGGGTTGGAGTGCTAGAAGGCGTGGCATTCTCTGGGATGGCTGTCGATTCTGCCTCGTCCGGGGGAGCAGTGCTGTCCTTGCGAGGCCAATGGATATCCGACGACGATATCGCACCCTCAAGGCTGTCATCGCTGAGCGGTGTTGTCTGTTCGTCCATGCCGGCGGGAGTTGTGCTGTTGTTATGGCCGCGTGCCAATATCCTGATGGACAGAATTGGGAAAGCACTTCGGTATATATGGATATAGATCCACCACCTCCAGGGATTGACAACAAAGTCGTAACACATCGTTTCATATACGAGTAAAAGAATCGC
This sequence comes from Drepanopeziza brunnea f. sp. 'multigermtubi', assembly GCF_022702325.1. Classification (NCBI taxonomy): domain Eukaryota; kingdom Fungi; phylum Ascomycota; class Leotiomycetes; order Helotiales; family Drepanopezizaceae; genus Drepanopeziza; species Drepanopeziza brunnea. The sequence continues at coordinate 1,295,230 of NW_027094074.1, forward strand.
ACGGTAGCTAGTCAAAGAGTACAGGGAACATACAACCCCCATCGATTCCACCACGGAAAAGGCTAGAAGGTCAATCCCCTTTGCTCAAATTTCGATGATCTCTAGACCGGAATTCTTTTTCAGCCGGTATCAGAAACCGCGAAGTCGAGATTGCTTTATTGATATGCTGTTGGATAAATAAATAAAGGTGGAAGAGGTGTTGTATTCAGAAGAGGGGAGCGAAGCTGAGCTAGATACACTTGCGCTAGTCTGAATCGCGTCTTCCAACACTCCTCTTCCTCAATCAACACCTCTTTATCCCATACTCACTCATCTGATATATCCTGAGCTACTCAAAGAATGAACTAATTGCACGCATTTTTTCATATTTATAGTATATACAATATACACAAAAGCCAGCCAGCGAGCCAGCCATAAGCCGTCAAATCCCTAAGATGAAAGCGACAGTTGAGGGCCGGCCGCGCATGTCCGTCCCAGCTTAGATATTACTGCGCTTCTTGATACCAACCATGCACTCCACCGGCTTCCGCAAGAACCCCTCTTTCGTCTCCAGCGTATCCTGGTACAGTTCAAAATCATATCGTCTAAATGTCGTTGCTACGATCAACGCGAGCTCCATCTCGGCCACGTTCCTGCCGACACACGATCGCGGTCCGTAGCTGAACGGAATGAAGCCGGCCTTTTGCCTGTCGGTGAGCTTGTTCCAGCGGTCAGGCACGAACTCGTCGGCGTCGGGGCCCCAGATCTCCTTGGAGTGGTGGATGGTATAGGCAGGGACGGAGAGGACCGTATGAGCGGGGAAATGGTGTCCTACGATCGTGACTCCCGGCCCCGGAGGCACCACACGGGGAAGACCGAGCGAGGAGGTGGAGTGGATGCGCAGAGTCTCCTGGATGCAGTTATGCATGTACGGGAGGTCCTTGACCAACTCGAAAGTCGGAACATCCATGGATTCAGGAATCGCCTCATCAAGCTCCGTGCGTAGCTTCTCAAGCACGCCAGGAGTCTTGCAAACCCAGTACAGGATGGCGCAGGAAGTGTTGGAGGTCGTATCCGAGCCGGCGATGAGTTGGGTCAGGGCTTCGGCTGTGAGTTCTGAGCGACCGAGCTTGTTGCCGTTCTCGTCCTTGCCCTCCATCAATCTGGCGAGGAGGTCCACACGATCAACGTCATGCTTGCCGTCCAGACGCTGGGAAACTCGAGCGACGGCGATACCCGCCAGGTTTTCCACAGCAGCGAGACCCTGAGTAAAGAATGGGTCTGGGAAGTATTTTGCATACGGCTTCAATTGGGGGAAGCATCCAAGTGTTCCCGAGACTTCACCACGTCGATTCAGAACTTCGACAGCAGGGGCGTAGGAGACGGGCGCACCGGGCGTCTTCTGGATCTCTGTGATGTCCTTTCCTTTCTCCAGCATACCGAATGGCTGTCCGAACGCCAGATCTCCAATCATGTCGAATGCAAGGTAGTTGTACCAATGCAGACAGTCGATCGTGGCGAAGCCGCCATGGGCGTTAGTTGATAGCGTGTCCCATTGCTTCACGAAGAGCTCGAGATTATGGTGCATGTACTTTTCAAACTGGCCGATGCTCTTGGTCGAGAAAGTGTGCGAGACAGTCTTGCGCTTTCGGGTGTGCTCAGCTCTGTCTCTGGTGTTGAAGAGCCCGCGTTGGATAGAAACGAAAGCATCGTAGAATTCCCTGTTGACCGTCAGATCCGCAGTTCAGAAGCAACAACATCCTCGAGCTCCTTACGACTTCAGGAAGCCATTGCCGTGACCGTAAATCTCTGAGATGGCCGACTCATCTGCCACACTGACATGGTTGGGCTGGATCCTGACCAGCTTTCCCCATTTCTGGTGGGCCTCATTGACGCTCAAATACCGGTGTCCCAGCCGAGCTTGCAACAGCAACCACAGATTCGAGAATTTGGCCGCGGTTGGACCTGGGATATCTCTCAGTTCCGTATTCGAGGTGAGGTATGGGACGAGCCAGAAGAGCACGAGGGCGACCGGGATGGCGTAGGGGGTGAGGACGAGTTCGGCGATGGACATATCTCCGTCGATACTGACTGTATGGGGTAGGTTTTTCTGCAGGAATGGGGGATCTCGGGAGTCAGCTCTTTGAGGGGTTGAGGGTAACGTTGTAAGTTAGATGCCGATGTATGAATGGATAGATTGCATAGATCAAGAACGCGCAAACACTTGGAGATGGAGCGGTGGGAGCGGTAGAAGAGGTTGGAGAGGTTGAAGAGGTTGGAGAAGTGGGCGAGGTGGGCGAGGGGGCATGGAGAGACTATGCGATTCGAGTCGCGGGACTCTCGAATATAAGGAGACCAGCACGAGCAGAAGAGCCGCAAGCTGGAGATGCCGATGGCGGGGGCCGGTGCCATTCTTTCGGGTTAGATCTGCCCCGGAACTTCACCCCGCATTGTGGCGCACAGCCGAGAGGATGGCCAAGAGGTGCCGAGCCAATGAAAAGGCAGACATTACCGGAGATGCGTCGGGGTTGGATGTGGGCCTGAGGAACATGGCAGAAAGGGTGTGTAGGTGTGAGAGGTGGATGGAGAGAAGAAGAAGAGAGAGAGAGCATAGACAGTCCGGTACTTGATTTCGGGAAGAAGAGACACCGCACTGCCACTGGGAATAGGGGGAATAGGACTGTCCAATGCCCGCTGAACGCCTCGTGAAACAATCACCGTCTGGAGCGAGCGGCAGCAATATCAAAAGAGGTTCCCAGTCCTACCCTTCCCTCACTACGACGCATTGCCTCTTCGCCGCTCGACAGCCTCCCGTAACTTCGCAATAACATCCGCTGGATCCTTCGCACCAAACACCGCACTCCCAGCAACGATGACATTCGCACCCGCGTCAGCAGCCTGGTCAATCGTGCCCGGGCCTAGCCCACCGTCCACCTCGATATTCAGATCCGGGTATCGTTTCCGCAGCTCAGTCACCTTGGGTAACTCCGAAGCCATAAACTTCTGCCCACCGAATCCAGGCTGGACCGTCATGACCAGGACCATCTGCACAGAGCATCAGTAGGAAGAGATGGCCCAGGGGTCAGTAGGGCAATCTCACATCCGGGACCTCCTGAGCATCCTTCGACTCCAAAATGTCCCACAGCACATCCACAGGCGTATCCGGCTTGATCGCAATACCCGCCAACATGCCCAGGTCGTGAATATATCTAATCAGCTCTTTCGGACTTGTCTTGGCATCGCTCGTCGTCTCGGGGCTCTCGGCTGCGGTACTGTTGACAGCGGCTTCATAGTGGAAGCAGTAGAGATCACAGCCCGCGTTTTGGAACTCCTTGACCCATTTCTTTGGCTATGCACAGCTACATCAGCTCCCGATGCCTTGACCACACGTAAGAGGGGGGCTACCTCTGCAATCATCATGTGGCAATCGAATGTTCCTTTCCCATGCTTCGCGGTTGGTTTGTCCACATGGCTTCGGATCTTCGTTACGACTGGTGCGCCGAATGTGATATTGGGCACAAAGTGGCCGTCCATTATGTCTGCATTCCCATGAGCACCTGTCTCTCTCGCAGAGTGTTGGCAGATGATATATACCAATGTGAAGCCAATCCGCCCCTCTTGCAATCGTACTCGAGCATTCCTTTCCCAGGTCCGCGAAATCCGCAGACAAGATGGAGGGCGCGATGATAGCTGCTGGAGACATTTTGGAAGCCTCTTGGATTTCCTCTCGTTTTTAAGTATCGTCTGAATGATGTGCGCCGGCTTTTGGCCGTGTCTAGACGTTCAAACGTGCTTGGTCGTTCCAAGGGAGATTTCTTGGTGGGGGTTTGGCGGGGTTAAGTTGGGCCGACTCTATGACTGGAGTGGGGCAATGTTGACGCTGTTACTTATGGCCCCTGAGAGAGCGCGGGTGTCTCTCTGCCCGTGAAAATATTACGAACCCTTATCCTCAATATCCTGCCATATTGATCTTTTGTTGACAACCACAAGCGAGGTAAAGTTCAAACCGTGAGCTATAAACTCAGCGCTTTCCCGGCGCTTTCTGGAGAAAGCAGCTGCCGCGCCTCTGCTATGAATGAGCGCATTCGAAGCTGGCATTCACGCCGTATATGCAATTCTAGATCGCATGCACTTAGAAACGATACCTTAAACGCCGCAAGATCTCATAATTTGTCATTCAAGCTTACTTTCGTACTCCAAGACCTATGTTCGGAATTATCTACGTTCTTCGTTTACACTTTTGCGCTCTTTCAAAGTCACGTTTTATCGCGTACTAGCGCGAAAGCACCACGTCTGCATTAAAGTCTCACACACCACCTAGGAACACCAATACATCTTCCGCAATCAGCCAAACCAAACATCCTTCGAGCGATAATCTGTCCACGATCAAACATGAACGCCTCATGCGAAGACGCCGACTGGATCTCCTCCTCCTCTGACTCCTCCCCTGAAGCCGAAACCTTCCCAGCCGCGTGCGCAACCTGCCACAAAACCCAGTCCGAGCTCCCCGCTCCCCTCAAGCACTGCGCCAAGTGCAAGAAGACGCAGTACTGCTCGGTCGATTGCCAGAAGGCAGACTGGAAGACGGCGCACAAGAAGGTCTGCGGCAAGCAGCCCAAGCCCAAGCCCGCCGCCGATCAGCACAACCCGGGTTTCCACGCCATGAACGGCCTGCTGGGCCTCTCGGGCAACGACCACCTGCACCTGCTTCCTGAAAAAGAGGCCTTCGATCAGTTGATCGACTGCTACCGCCTGCGGGTCGAGGACGAGTACAAGTACGCCGGGGAGGCGCGGGGCCTGTACGGCGGAGAGGATCCTCTCGCGGACTTTAGAGAGTTCCTGGACATGGCCGAGAAGCGAAAGGGGATCCTGCCCGGGTGGTGGAGCAAGGAGAAGAGGGCGCTGTGTGAGCGTGCGGCGACGGACGGGGACTCGTGGGCGGATATCAGCTGTGCGGTGGAGAAGTCGGATATCACTGAGCATTACAAGGATCCCATGATGCCGATGACGTTGCGGATCCTCGGCGAGAAGATCTACGGGAAAGGGTTCATGTAGATCTTCTCCGGTAGTACAGTAGAGGAGCGCGAAGATTACATGAGAATGTGAGACCGGACTTCGATGGCCAAGCTATTTCTTAGTTTCGACGGTGTTCTTGGAGTCTCGTCACTGAAGAGTTTGTTTGATCCATTCCCAGCCTCCAGCTGGCACCTGCAACTTCTATCAGACCCAGCTCTATCCAGATCCTATTCATCTATGGCTTGATACTATGCATAATATCTACTACGTAAAAGCATCGATCCAGCAACAACCACAACAACTCAGCTATATCCAATCGAATCGAGAAACCGCCTTGTCCTGAAAGCCAGTAAGGTCAGGTCAGTCAGTATCCAAGCCACCAAACAAAAAGTAGCTCTACACCCCATGGCGCACCTACCCTTTTCATCCTCCTACCTTGTGTACCCATCCACAGAATCCATACGGAGCACGGATCTTTTGACTTTCTCACTCCTCCATAGTCTTTTATGGTCCTTTATAGCCTGCTCCTTTCTATCTATCTATCTATCAATCAATCTATCTATCTATCTATCTATCTATCTTCACGCTCTACGTCCGCCTTACTCAAGCCAAGCCACGCCAGACGAAGCTAATAAGCGAACACACTAATACCTATACTCCATTCCACTGCACTCCAGACCACACGATACGATACCAGACCAGACCAGACCGCACACCACCCACCCTCCCCCTCTTCATCTATCTATCACCTTCACAACCCTTCTACATCACATCACCCCAGATCACATCACATCACATCTCATCACATCACATCGTAATACCTCAGCGTACCTATCCCCATCTCCCGAACCGAATTGACTAAATCGTCCCTCCAGCAAGGTTTTCCATCCAGCGACTTTCCGAGAGGGGAAGATGGGGTAGATGGTATTAGCATTGCATTGCCAGCGAGGGAAAGAGGGGGAAAGAGAGGAGAAGAGAAGAGGTCTTCAGAAGGGTGTGGTTGTCCCACTTTGGCTCACTCTGGCTAGGCATAGCTAAGCATAGCTAAGCATAGCTAAGGTAAGCATAGTATAAGTAGCATGAGTATACCCACCTACCTACCTAACTACGTAGTAGTTACAAGCAGCCCCCCGGCCAAGCCAAGCCCAGCCCCCTTTCAAGCACACCCTCTCGTTCTCATGCAGTGAGACCGTCAATGGTGCAGTATATATACCATCGATAAGCTTCCTTCTAGCCTCCGCCACGGCGCGGTAATGGAAATAAAAAGGGGTGGATGAGGGCGAAGGAATTCCCCATTCCAGTTTCCCGTTCGTGACTCGCTTCGCCCATTATCGGCTGTTGGTGGTTGGTGGTTGTTGTTGTTGCTATTATTATTATTGTTATTATCTTGTAAGCGAGCGACAACCCCCCCCCCCCCCCCCCCCACCCCCACAAAAAAAAAAAGGATATCATAAATAAATTATTGATTGACTCATTCAAACCATGCGAGCAATGATACAATCAGCCCGCGTATCCCGACCGACCTCTCTCGTCTTTGCACGAGCCATCCCGATAGCGATACACACGCATGCTCCCTCTCATTCCAGACGGGAAGCATCGCTCGCAGCGGTGCGTCGTGAGCGAGCCCTCCCCTCCCCATCCCATCCCCATTCTCCCCCCCATCCCCATCCCCATCCCCCCCCCCCCAACCCCCCAAAAAACTCAAAAACTCAAAAAAAAAAAGAACAAATGCCAAGCAACAACCAGACCCGTGACCCACCTCAGAAAAACATGAAACGTGGCCGTGAATGAAATGAGCACCACGAGGCAACCCTGCATACCTTAGACAGACGACAGGTATGGAAAAAACGCCACACGCACATACACACACGCGCACAGAGAGCGAAGGAGAGACAGCGGGTTCAAGCATATGCCAAATAGATACGACGTGCAACAAAAAAACTATAAATAAATAAAAAAAAGACTAAAAGACTAAAAAGACTAAAAACATCAAGAACGATCAACCTGTACCGAGTAGCTAATAATACTTATCATTTATCAAGACTGGAGTCAGTAAATATTTGATACCGCACATTACATCACATCATATCACATCACATGACAGCCAGTTCACGAACATACCCTTTCTCTATATAGAGTGCTAACCACCCCCCGCCCCCGACATTATTTAATGGGTGTTCTTAATTCGTTCTATGCTATGCTAGCAATGTGACAAGTCTGTCCAAAGCAATCCGATCCCATCCGCTCAGCTCAGTCCAGTCCAGTCCCGAGGCCCATCTCGCCCAGTCTCAAAACTCCATATGCAAGCCAGCCCTGATGATCCGTGAAAAGTTTTCAACCTCGCCGCCCTTGAGCAAAGAAAAAAGAAAATCGTTCTCTCAAAGATCCGCCAGATCTGCCCATTCGCTCCTGTATGCATGCAAAGTGGTAGTGTAGTGTAAAAGTCTCAAAGTAGCAAGAAGGATTTTTTTTTTTCCATTCGTACAATATGGTGACGTGTCGGTGCTTGGTGCCAGAGTGTCAGTGATTGTTGGCAGATGCGATTACTCGGTAGATGGGGCGCCGCTGAATGAGGATTCGAATTTAATCGCCTTCTCGTTCTGACGAGCCGATTTCTCTTCCTTCTCGCGCTGCAGTACCTTCATGTCCTCGGCTCGGCGGTGCTTGTTTTCATTGATGATCGCTCCCTCTTGGATCAGGCAGGCCTCCTCCAGCTCGTCCAGGAACGCGCCCTCTTCGATGATGTGGAACGGCTCCTTTCGGACCTCCATCGACTTGCCCCAGAAGCACTCAAATCTGAGTCGGGTGTGTTTCTTGGCTCCCGGGACTTTCGAATCATTGCGCCAGACAGTGATGATGTCGCCATTTCTCAGCTCGCCCCAGAACAAGGACTCCGCATTCGGGTGCTGGAGATCGTGGCCAGGAATATGAGCACCGTTGACCCAGATGCCAAGCGTGGCCTTGGTCGAGATGTAGAAGCTCATGTCCGTGTCTCGCTGGTTCCAAACGTGCGTGGTGTCCAGAGGAGCTGGCTTGTCTTTGTAGTATCCGGGCTTGAAGAGCATGGTCTTAAAGGCGTACTTCGGAACACGGTCTTCCTTACCATTAGCGTATCGGGTGGTCGTTGACTCTCCACGACCCCAGGAGAAAGCCGAATCCGTAATATTCAGAGAGATGGCGAGGCAACTATCAACTGTGGACACGGCCTTCGCGAGGATACGCTTGGGAGCTTGGAAGTCATTGCCGACAGATGGGAAATCGAACGCGTAGTGAGTCGTCGTTGATTTGGCCTTGGATGCTGTATCGAATGGGTGTGCGGTCAATGGAATAAAGTTCTCCTGTGCCACTGGATGTTCACCGGTGCGTGATTCACTCTTTCCTCGGCCACCTCTTGGCTCCTCGAGCTTGCGCTCATCACGTTTCATCAGCATACGGCGTCCTTCGTCCTTGATGGGCTCGGAGGCGGCTCGCTCTGGCTCCAGCGAAGGGCTCCGACTGTTTCTGAAGCTCTGCATCGTGACCTCGAAGATATTCTGCCCATGGGCAAACACCTCGCCCTTCTTCTCGGCATATTCCTGGTAACTCTTGAACTGCATGGATGTCATGGAAGGATAGTCGTAGTGGTGGGTAGATCTGTCACTAGGGTCCCAAAAGACGGTTGGTGGAATTCGCATATCGATCTGACGGCTGGACTTGCGACGCTTGATTGGGAGATCTGCTGGTCGCCAGCTTTCATCATCCCAGTCCTCCTCTTCCTCCTCACGGGGTCGGCGCACACTGCCAAAAGCCTCTCGAGTGTCTTCTGTAGTCGGCGCAAGGCTTTCTGTGCCTGGGAATGTGGCCGAAGCAGGAGAATTGAGGTTTCCGACCATTGCCTCCGCGCCTGGGGATGTGGCCGAAGCAGGAGAGTGCATATTGAGATTTCCAACCATGGCCTCCGCGCCCATCAGGCTTGATTCTCTGACAGCTCTATCCTCAATCTCGGGGTGTCTCGCCGCGGTGATGGGGTTGCGCGTCGAGGGCGTGGGCGGGGGAGGGGGAGGAGGAGGCATGATGGTAGGTACAGTTGCAGCAGCAGGAATGCCTTGACTTTGTCCGCGATGATTATCTCCAGGAGATTCTTGTAGGTATCGCGACTGTTGTGAATCGTCTGGTGCCGTGCCGTGGTTGTTTGCTGTTGTCTGAAAGGGGAGGTGGAGGTGGTCCAAAGGGAGCGCGCCTGAGCTTCCGATTGCCGACGCGTTCACCTCTCCAAACAAGCGACCTACTGTATCTTCCGAATTTCCGCCGCCATGAACCATCCTATAGGTCTGCGTCTCTGCACTGGAATTGCTATCACTATTTGCAAAACTGCTAGGTATCTCACGCGGCTGCAACTCGAGAGGAAGGCTCATGTCGTCGCCATCCATCATTTCCTGGCTGTCGTCGAGAAGATGGCTCAGATCGTCATCTATCATTAGCTGGCTGTCGTCGAATTCTTCTAGCTCAGGGTTGATGCTAAGCTGAGATGTACCTTGCTCAAGCTGGGTTTCGAAATTACTGTCGTCGCCGCCGATCTGGTCAACTTCATCGTTCTCCATGGAGTCCTGGAAGCTGTTTCCGCCGAGAAACCAAGAGCGCTGTTCGAGCTGCTCAATCGTGGCACGCTGTTCAGGTCGAACGATGAGCATACTCTTCACAAATCGGATTCCATTCTCGGAGACATTGGCAAGTTGAAGTGGTCTAATATCGAGGTGGCATGTCATGATCTGATTCAGAAGCTCCTGGTAGCTCGTGTTCTTCTTTACAGGGAAAGGTGGGCTACCACAGAGGGCATAGAAGAGTACTCCAGCAGTGGACCAGATGTCGACAGCATGGCCATATCTTTGCGGTGGCAAGAATCTCTTGTCCATTCCTCGCAGGCTTCTCTTGCCAGTCTCATCATACTCGCGATATTCCGAGTAGACTTCAGGGGCGCAATAGAGCAGAGTGCCGCAGAAGGTTCGCAGGAAAGTATCCTCACCATCGATCATCTTTGACAATCCAAAGTCGGTCAGCTTGACGTGCAATGGATTGCGGGTCGAAATGAGGATATTATCCGGCTTCACATCACGGTGAGTGATGCCACCATCGTGGAGGTACTTCAGGGCGCTTAGCAGTTGCTTAGCCATGATCTGGACATCCGGCTCTGGCAAGTAGCCTTCACGAGAAATCAGGCTGCCAAGATCGCCACCAGGGATAAACTCCATGATGATGTACAAGTACTCGTCCCAGTCAACGTGCTCGATGAACTGAACGACATGAGGCTGCATTTGGTCAGTCGAAAGTCGAGAGTACATGAGGTGGATGGACTCACATGTTTGATCTTTCTCATAATCTTCATCTCGTTGTCAACCTTCTGATCCAGTATTCCGTTTTTCATAAAGCGTCTCTTTTCGAGTTCTTTGGCAGCATAGGGTACGCCGTCGTATTTGTCGGTGAGCTTGTATACGACCGCAAAGGCACCTTTTCCGATCATTTCGAGTCTGTTATACTTAGGCCCTCCTTTCCAAACTCGAATGACCTTGCCAGATGGCAGGTTCGGGTCTGGGGTGGCTGGCGCAGTGGGGAAAAGATTGGGCTTCAGAATGTTAGCAATATATTGGGACACATTGCAGGGTGTCAACATACAGGTCCTTTCTTTTCTAGACCACCAGCTGCGATGCGAGCTTCCTTATGCATGCGCAAGTTGGCCGTGTGAAGGATGAAGGCTCTGAGATTTTGGGACCATAGCTCCTGTTCACTAGCCTGGTCTCGCGGAGGAATCCGAACCATGAATTGATAATCTTGTTCTGGCGGAGTCATCGCAAGGGTAATGACAGAGCCATGTTCGAGTGTACGTCGATGTTGTTTGTTGTTTTCCTTCTCCTTCCCACGCAACAGGGCGCCATCGACCGCAGTACCGTTCGTGGACTGGTCCTCCAGCATCAGGTAGCCATGCTCGTTCAGGTATATTCTGAAGTGAATATTGCTGATTCTTTTCGAAGCTTGATCTTTTCCCAGGACAAAATCGCAGCGCGATGGGCTCCGTCCAAACTGGAAGCCGCCTAATGGGTCCTTGAGTGGGGCCGACAGGCGCAGAACGAGATCACACAGTACCAGTCCTTCAGCAGCCAATTGATAGGATGTATCTTTTGCAGTATCTTTAGAGCCTTTCACTCGCATCTCCACATTGTTCGCGCTCACGAGAGTGCACCCAGGGTGGGCGTTGGGGTCTTCATGGATGAGGGCTGCGGCGCGAGAGGCAGCCTGGGTCGTGGGATGCAGGATGCAGATGATATCTCCGAGGTCCTCGCTGCTCAGGCCTGATCCTGCTTGTCCGAGTCGTCTGGGATCAGTTACGATCTGAGTGGCTACCCAGTATGGGTCGTCAGCGAAGTTATCTTGAGGATTGGCGGGGGAGGAGGGGTCTGGAAACAGAGGAGAAGAAGGCAAAGCAATTGAAGAAGAATTGGCAGTACCTGGCTGAGTGACCTGCGAAGGTCTCAGGGGACTATCCTCCATTTTGAGTGTGCCAGATTGGAGTGTGAGGTGTTGTGTTGTTGGTGGAGGCTCTTGTGGTTCTGACGATGTTCAACAACCTTCAAAATTCTGGCTGGCCCACGATACCTCGTCAGTGAAGAGTCTCCAGGCATCGATGACCTAATTCCAGGCACCAACGAATAGAGCAACTCACCTCTACTCCGTGTTGAACATTGAAGAGCGGTAAGGTACTAGGTGTATAGGAGTGAGGTCTGGAAGCTGCCTTGAGGAGGCCGTGGCTTAGAATTAAAACTTCTCCCCACAAGGCTACGAGACTCTGAGAGTCGAAAGACAGAAAGCAAGTCGAAAAGGAAACTAAGAGAAAGGAAAGAGACAGGAAGTCCTCGTCGTTGTGAATGAACGTCGTAATACATGGAAGTGATAGTTACTTGTTGCTATAAGCTCTACAATCAGTGATGGTCCTCCCAGCAACCAGAATACAGACAAGGGGAGTTTACATTGCCTATTGAGGCGCACAACTTCGCCCTCTCCGGGCCCACCACAACTGGTGACAATGGCACGGTTTAGAATTCAGGTTGAGAACCAGAGCAGATCCCGTTCACGCGACGCGAATATCTACAAGATCAGTTGAGTGAGGTTTCACAATACCCGAATAATCTTCCCGAGATGTTAATCCGGCCGACCCCTTGATTCCCGCTTATACGGATGTACCCGAAGTGCCCCCGGATATTGACGGCGTACATTGAGCCGGACAGCTCGATGAAGTCCTTGATCAAAAGACTGGTTACTAACTCCAGGCATATGGAGCTATCTATTTGGTATCTCCTCGGAAATTTTCCTGGCTCTGCCTGTATTTTTCCGTCTGCTAGAGTAGAATTCAAAGGTGACAGCCATGTTCCAGATACATATTTGTTGACTTTACGAGCCTCATGTGGGCGAGTCCCGTGTCACAGTCACTTGGTTCACGCTCTCGGTCTCGAGGTTTGTACTCGATACCATAACTATATTTTCCGAACTTCAGTTCGAAGACTACGCCTCATTCTTATCACTTGAGTGAACAGCTCAGAATCTCCTGACCAAGAGGTATGAACAACAGAGCAGGACTTTTAACTACGCGGAGAACCAGACCTGTAGCTTCTTGGTCAAGTGTTCACTACCTTTACACCTGGACTCCTAGAATGCAGCCTCCAACTCCAAGCAGTGCCCAAACGGAGTACCCGTCCCGGTCGTCATGTCATAAGCTCTCAAAACGCCACTCCCCATCTATATCAAGCTCGTATCCCACGCAGTAAACAAAGCTCAAAAACCAGCCCATTATCTCTTCCCTCCCTTCCTCGTCCCCATCTTCTCCATTTTCTCCCTAGCAGGCGTAACCGGCACAGATCCAAACGCCGAAGCACTCAGCAGCCCATCCGGCCCCAGCAGCTGCGGCGATCCCTCCGGCGGATTTTGCAGCTGATCCGCATGGAGCTTCTCCAAAGAGTCCCCCACCACCGCATACTGATCCCAGTTGATATGCGGTAGACGCACGACGTTTTGCTGCTTCGGCAGCTTCTCCCACGCTTTGCTATCCTTGGTATCCTGCTCTAGGGGCTCCATATCTTCATCCTCGTCATCGTCGTCAGGCGCCACGCCCATGAACGCGTCCCCCTTCTGCTTGATCTCCCCAGCTTGCAGAGCGCGCAGGAATTCCTCCGGGTCCGCCATCCCCCGCTCCTTCGTGCGTTGCAGGGACTTGATATCTTCCTCGGCGATGCGCCTCTGCATCAATAGTATTGACAGCGCGGCTTTCGTCGCGAGAACGTCGGGGTTCTCGTCGAACTTGATGGGCTCGGGCGCGGGTAAGGGTACGGCGACTTGGGGGGGCTGCGAGTGGACGAATGTTTGCCTCAGGGCCGGCTGTACTGGTCTGCGCGTTGGGGTGATGGGGGAAACTGGTGGTCGCGCGGGCGAGGTGGAGCGCGACTTTGCAGTTGAGTGGGGGGAATGTCCATCAGGACGTGTGGCCTTGGGCGAGGTGTTGATGGAGAGTGCTGGCATAGTTTTGTTCTGTTTTGTCTCGAGAAGATGGCCCGAGTGAGATGCATGCTAATCAATCAATCGATAACTAACCACTCGGCAGAAGGTTTATCCGGATCATATCGCCACCTTCCAGCTCTCAACACCTGAAACGACGTATATGTTTTGCCATAGGAAATGCCTTCAATTTCACAAGTATCCGCAGGGTCTAGGAGGCATAGATTTAAGGCTAGTAGAGCTCCAACTCCAGTTAGGGAATGCAAAGTCCAAGAAAAATCCACACCAAAAAAAATCCACGCTACCCTGAAGCTAGAGATTCTGTAAAATATAACGGTGCTCTCTCTCTACATACAACAATTGCCGTGATTTCTTCGTCTTGTTTTGATTTACATATAGGCGACGCGAAAGCAAGACGTGCGGCCAACTTCTTATCCCCTTCAGTCGGAAGAAACTTCAGCAATTTCCATGCACCGTCATAGATTCATGAAATTTACTTTCTGACAACACTTACACCTACGTAGTAAATGCCTAACCGGCTCTCTCCCAGCTACCCCAGACTTCTCTCATGCTTGTTCGCCAGCTAATGCAGTAATAAGTGCCCTCGGGGGAATCCTACCCGAGCTCAAGCTCTCAGCACCCCACATGATTTAAGGTAAGTGACTACAAAACTCACTGGAGCTTAATTTTATATCTTTCCGAGTCGTCACCAAGTAAACAGAGTTTATTGCCCATAATCATGGCGAAGATCAAGTCCGTCGAGTATTTTCGACTTCCGCCTCGATGGCTGTTCGTCAAGATTACTGATGAGGAAGCGAAAGTGGGCTGGGGCGAGGCGTCACTAGAGGGACATACGCAGGTATGATTCACGAGGCCGTTGAGAAGCGGATGACTTTTAATAACTGTGTGCAGGCTGTGGAGGGGTGTTTGGACGCGTATAGGGCTCGCATTGTTGGGTTAGACGCCGAGTCAGTGAAATGAAATCTAGAGGAGAGGGAAGACATCAACTGATGATCTACCTAGCGACATTGAACATATCTGGCAGTTGATATATCGATTTGGGTTCTATCGAGGCGGGCCGGTCATGATGAGTGCACTTTCCGGCGTCAGTATTGAGATATGTCAGCTTTTTTGGGAGGCGTGTTTGACAGTGTTTGTTGCAGATTGATATCGCGCTTTGGGACCTCAAAGCTAGGAGACTAGGCGTGCCGATCTACCAGCTGCTGGGAGGAAAGGTAAGAGACGCGCTGAAGGTATATGCCTGGATTGGCGGCGACCGACCCGACGACGTTGAGATCCAAGCGTGCGTATTGTCTCGCTTCTCCGAGACCGACCCGCAAAAACTAAACGGTGATAGCAAAGGTCGACAAGCGCAAGGGTTCAAAGCAGTCAAGATGAACGCCACCGAAGACATCGGCTGGATGGACTCCCCCTCCGCCTTGGACTCCTGCGTCGAAAGGCTCAAGGCCGTCAAAAGCCTCGGCATGGACGCCGGCATCGACTTCCACGGCAGGGTCCACAAGCCTATGGCCAAGCAACTCGCAAAACTGCTAGAGCCGCACCGACCAATGTTCATTGAGGAGCCCTTGCTCTCCGAGAACATCGAAGGGGTCAAAAACCTCGCGCAACACACCTCCACGCCCATCGCTTTAGGCGAGCGTCTCCACAGCCGGTGGGACGTAAAGCCCTACCTTGAGTCTGGCACGGTGGATATCCTGCAGCCGGACGTCTGCCATGTGGGCGGTATCTCCGAGCTGAGGCGTATAGCGACGATGTGCGAGACTTATGATGTCGCGTTGGCGCCGCATTGTCCACTGGGACCTATTGCGCTTGCTGCCTGCGTGCAGGTTGATGCTTGTTCGGCGAACTTTGCGATCCAGGAGATGAGTTTGGGGATTCATTATAATGCGGGAACGCAGGACTTGACAAGCTATACGAAGAATCCCGAGGTGTGGGATGTGAGGGGTGGTTATATTGCATTGATGGGTGGGCCGGGGCTGGGAGTTGAAATTGACGAGGAGATGGTGAGGAGGTTGGCCCAGGATGCCGAGCCGTGGGTTTCCCCGGGGTTTATTGGGCCGGGGGGAGAAGTGAGAGAATGGTGAGAGTTGAGACAGACGTAGAAATATTGAGGGAGGTTCTGCTGCTTTGTTCTATAGAGGCTTCAACTAGGGCAATGCCACACACTCAATCTCAATATTTACACCCTTCGGTAGCTGATGCACTGCTACACAGCTCCTAGCCGGTTGGTGCTTAATCCACTTCTCGTACTCAGCATTCATCTCTGCAAAATCCTTCATGTCTGTCAAGAAGATCTGTGCCTTGACGATCTTGTCCAGGGACGAGCCAGCTTCCTCGAGGACGGCCGAGAGCGCTTTCAAGACGGCGGCGGTGCGTTCACCTACGGAGCCTTCCACGATATTACCTTGGGCGTCTGCCGGAAGCTGGCCCGAGCAGTAGATTGCATGAGGAGTCTTGATGGCTTGCGACTGCTACATTTCAGAATTGATAAGCGAGGTAGGCCGAAGAGCATCTCACATATGGACCGACGGCTGTAACATCGTCAGTCAAAACTCGATTAAAACTCGACTTTGCTCTGAAGAAGATACACTAACGAGTCATAGCATTCTTGGTGAGAATAGGAGTGATATCGGACATGAGTCGAGCTGAAGCTCTGAAGCCTCTTGTGAGCTGACCGGGATAGGAGCTTAAGCTCCGGTTGCCGTGCCTGAACAATGCCGGAAACGATGTTCGGACGGCTGCCATCTTAAGTTTTTTGGGGGGGAGGGCGGGAAGGCGGGAGACATTGTGAGGGTTGAGTTGGGATGAGCTTGAAGAAATCCTGGCAGAAGTAAGAATCACGTGAGCCTAAGTTTATTTCATCATCGATTTTGGCACCGTTGAAGCCGTTAAAGTCAGTACCGTAGGACGTCGGATGGGATCGTTGAGAAAGCCACCCTGCTGAAGATCTACCTACCCAGGAAACTTTCAATCCGCAGTGGGAGTTTCTTGAGGAAGTCAGCCCCAATCCCTTGGACTGCCCACTCCTACGTAGTAGTAAGTACTTACGTACCTACTCCCCCTGCAGAAGGGTTCGCGCTAGCCAAACGGCTCCGGAAGAAGGACACGATTAACTTTCGTCAGCTTTGCTCAGCTGTAGTATTTGCGTCGGTGTCACCGAACACATCTCCAGACCTCTTTTTGAGCTCTCTTCGAAAGGCTTCAACTAACCATATCTCTGCTAAATAGCTTCTGGAGTCAATCTGATTGATTTCCACCGCCATGTCTGGCGCACAGGGACAAGGCTCGGTGCGGAAGCGGAAAGACGTGCCCGTCACCACTACCCCCAAAGCAAAGGATGTTTCCTCGAATGGCATTGCAGCCCCTCGAGATGTCGACCTCGACGCCTTAATCCAGGCCAATCTGGCCAGCAAGCCACCAGCTGTTGAATGGGACTACCGGATTGCGATCTCGGTCCTCACAATACTGGCCTTGATGACGAGATTCTGGGGCATCAGCCATCCAAACGAGGTCGTCTTCGACGAGGTTCATTTCGGCAAGGTACAGATCTCCAAATTACACTCCCCATGAATATCCTGCTGAAAAAAAAAACGCGTCGATAGTTTGCCTCTTACTATCTCGAACGAACATATTTCTTCGATGTCCACCCTCCGCTGGGAAAGCTTCTGTTCGCCCTGATGGGTTGGTTCGTTGGATACGACGGCCACTTCCATTTCGAAAACATCGGCGACTCATACGTCCAAAATAAGGTCCCATACGTGGCATACCGTGCTATGCCAGCCTTTCTCGGAGCTCTGACTGTGCCGGTGGTATTCGCCATTATGTGGGAATCGGGCTACACCCTTCCAGCTTGTATCCTTTCGGCATGCCTTGTCCTCTTCGATAACGCACACATTGGACAAACTCGCCTCATCCTGCTCGATGCTGGACTTATATTTGCCATGGCCTGCAGTCTTTTGTGCTACGTCAAGTTCTATAAGCTCAGACACGAACCTTTCGGGCGCAAGTGGTGGAAGTGGTTGCTCCTTACTGGATTCTCCCTCAGCTGCATCATGTCGATCAAATATATTGGAACATTTTCCTTCGTAACCATCGGAGTGGCAGTTGCGATCGACCTCTGGGATCTGCTGGACATCAAGCGCCGCCAAGGAGCGCTTAGCCTTCCAGATTTTGGAAAGCATTTTGCTGCGCGAACATTTGCTTTGATCGTCGCTCCCTTCTTCTTCTACCTGTTCTGGTTCCAGGTTCACTTTGCGATTCTGAACCGATCCGGTCCCGGTGACGACTTCATGTCCCCCGAATTCCAGGAGACTTTAAGCGACAACAACATGTTGGCCAATGCGATCACTATTGAATTTATGGACAACATCCAAATCAAGCACAAGGAGACCTCAGGATTCCTCCACAGTCACCCTGACAAATATCCTCTCAGATATGACGACGGGAGAGTCTCCAGCCAAGGCCAGCAAGTCACCGGGTATCCATTCGCCGACGCCAACAACCATTGGCAAATCCTTCCACTACACAGCCAGGAGACACTTGGAATACCCGTCAGAAACAACGACATTGTCAGGCTCCGCCATGTGGTCACTGACACCATGCTTTTGTCCCACGACGTTGCTTCTCCATACTACCCCACCAACCAGGAGTTTACCACCGTCCCGATGGACGAGGCCCTGGGTGAGCGCTACAACGATACCCTCTTCGAGATCCGAATCGAAAATGGTAGACTAAACCAGGAGTTCAAAAGTCTCTCTGGACAATTCAAGCTCATTCACAACCCAAGTAAGGTTGCCATGTGGACCCACTCTACGCCTCTCCCGGACTGGGCCTACAAGCAACAAGAGATCAATGGCAACAAGAACCTGGCCCAAGCCTCCAACGTATGGTTTGTTGACTCGATCCCTTCTATCCCTGCCGATAGCCCACGTTTGATCAAGGAAGAGCGCAAAGTCAAAAGTCTTCCCTTCTTCAGGAAATGGTTCGAGTTGCAGAGAGCTATGTTCTACCACAATAATGCTCTGACTAGCAGCCATCCATATGCCAGTGAGCCTTTCGTCTGGCCGTTTTTGTTACGCGGTGTCAGTTTCTGGACCCAAACCGATACCCGCAAGCAGATTTACTTCCTTGGAAATCCTATCGGTTGGTGGTTAGCAAGCAGTCTTCTCGCTGTTTATGCTGGTATCATTGCCGCTGATCAATTGTCTCTCCGCCGTGGTGTTGACGCATTGGATCTCCGTAAGTCACATGGCTATTTGGTGGCTTCAATTGCTAACAAACACAGGCGCCCGATCTCGTCTGTACAACTCCACCGGTTTCTTTTTCATTGCATGGGCGACCCATTACCTTCCCTTCTATGTCATGGGCCGTCAACTTTTCCTTCATCACTATCTGCCGGCCCATCTCGCTTCCACCCTCGTAACAGGAGCCCTGCTCGAGTTTGTTTTTAGCGTGGAGCCACTCGTTGACGACGCCCCGGGAAGTAAGAAAGCCAAGAAGTACCTTCCAGCGCGCGAGAAGCTCGTTGGCCAAAACCTGATGGTTTCCTGGGCGGCAGTAGGAGTCATCCTCACGCTCGTCATCGGAAGTTGGTACTGGTTCCTGCCTCTCACGTATGGAACTCCAGGCCTAGACGTGGATCAAGTCAACGCTAGAAAGTGGCTGGGCTATGACCTACACTTTGCTAAATAGATGTGGGTAAAGTGACGCGGAATGTACGTTTATGGGACCAAGGGGTAAAAAGAGGAGTCGGCTTTGATGATCGTGGCAGTGTTCGAGTTATCGGCTGCGCGTATGTAACAGGTATCTCTCCTTCCTAAATATTCTCAAGTAAAACTTCTCGTGTCTCCTTCTATCTGTTATTTGAGACTTCACTTCTCGGATTTATGTCAAATCTACCTGTCCTTCTCAAGATCTCAGAGCCTGAAAAAGTATTATCCAAAGCCTATCCGGCCACGCGTTTCGGGATCCCTTCTCGCTGCCTCTATCACTTTATGCTGCTGAGCCGAAGCCATACCAGAGCTAGTACACGAGTCAGCGACACCCACGTAGAGGTAGTCAATTAACCAGCTTAGAAGCAGCGAGAAGCATATAACTATGTTCTCATTACTCAAGACGAAATGCATGCTTTCCTCCATCGTCTCGCACATGAGCTGAAATTACCCTCAACACAGCCCAGGGTATCACGTACGATTACAGACTGCAGAGAACTGGGCGGATGAGAGTGGCTGTTGGGTAAGTGGATTGACTAGCAGCGCGCGTATCCACTGTTGTTGCATATGATGTACCGTATCCTCTGGTTTAAATGAGACCTTGGCAAGCCGTGCGTGGTGGAGACGGGCACCGGCGACAAGTGACCGATTGGCAGGAATTGATGACTCAGAAATGCCAAGTATCAAAATCTATAGCATTTGAGCCGCCAAAATGAATAGAATTGCATTGCTATTACATCTTGATATGCTAACATGTCTTTGCCCACCTTTGAAATTCCACCGAAACCGCCAGAACCACCAGATCTACTCTCAGCAAATACCTCTTTTAGCTCTCAAGCTAGTTCTAGTTCTATAAGAAGCGTTAAAAGCGTTTTAAAAAGAAAATGGAGCAACGATAAGCTTGTTCCTAAAGTAGCACGAATGGGAAAGAAATCTATGATAATAGATAAGCTACAAACTCATATCGGACTAAATATACACGTATATTCAGACGGGATCGAGCCTGAAGAAGATGAAAACGCTGGTCCAGCTCCAAAAATAGGGCCAATAATAAAGAAGCTTAATCCGACTCGAGAAGAAAAGCTAGTAGTAATTAAGTTCTTTTTAAAATACAGGTATATATTTCTATTTAAAAAAAAAAAAAAGATAATAATAATTAATTTTTTAAAATATAGATATAAATATTATAATCTTAATAAAGAACAAATAGAATGGAAAAAACCGACGAAAGAGCAACTTAAAATACAATTCCCTTAATACGGAGAATCTACTATGATGAAATAGTGCACTTTAAACGGCGCACAAAAGATTTTAGCTGCTCCGAAAGGCTCTCGAAGAGTTTCTGAATATTGGACGCCGTATTGGCTAGAAATAGAAGAAAAACTTCTTAACGAATTCCTCGAAAAAAGATCGACGAATATTGTTATAAAACAATGGTGGTTTAGAGAGCAAGCTACTAGACTTTTCACTGAAATATACCTTGATTATGCATCAGTATTTCTTTTTTCAAGTGGCTGGTTTCAAGGTTTTTTAAAAAGAAATAACCTTACTTTACGTTGTATTACAAAAATCGTACGTATATTTATTATTTTTTAATATAATCAATTATTAATATTAATAAAAATAGGCTCAAAAATTACCTGTCGATACGGAAAGATACGTATTAAATTTTCTTCGCCGTATTCGTAAGGTTTCGCAACCATCGATTTCTAACGAATACGAGCCTCGATTATTAAATAAATTCAAACCTTCTATGTGTTTAAATTTCGACGAAACTCCGATTCCATTTGAATATTTAGATGGTCGCACTTATAATATAAAAGGTGCATATACCGTAGGAGGTAAATCAGACCGAAGTAGATGGAATAAACGCTAAGCTACTCTTATTTTATATATATTCGCAGACGGTATCGGACGATTAAAACCGAAATTAATTTTCCACGGAAAAGAATCCGAATTAGGAGGAGAGATTGAAAAATCAGAAGGAATACAATATAATCTTGGAGTTATTATCGAATTCAACAAATCAGCATATAATAACGAAAAGTTATTATTAAAATGGATCGAAGAAGAGCTAGTCCTTTAAACAGCAGTTACTAAAGACAATCCTTTATTAGTTGCTTTAGATTGTGCTGCTTTTCATAAAACGACAGAAATCAAAAAGCTTTTTCGAAAAAATAATATCGAAATAGCGATGATACCTCCGGGGATGACGGGAATTTGCTAGCTTCTCGATACTCATATCAACAAAACTTTTAAAAATCACCTTCGAGAGCTTACCGATAAATATATTTGGCAATAGGAAGCAAATAAACCAACCGATACCAAATGGACTGTTAGTGATAAGAGAATTATGCTTACTTACGTGGTCGCGCAAGCTTAGGATCGTATTTGCAATACAAACGACCTCGTTATTAAATCTTTTCGCGATACCGGTATATATTTAGCCGCCGACGGCAGCGAAGATCACCTTTTAAATATTAAAAATCTACCTGATTTAATAATAGGAGATTGGAATATTCGAGATAAAGCGATAGAAGGATACGAATATCGCGTAATCGACGATACTCAAGATAACGATTGGAATATAGATTCCGAATGGGTAGAATGCGACGAATACGAGCGATTGCGGAGAAAAGATCTAATAGATCTAATAAAAGAACGCAATATTCGAGGCTTTTCTACAAAGAAAAACTCCGAATTAATCGATATGCTAAGATCGTTTGATAAAGCTCGTAAAGAGAGCGAAAACGATACTAAAGTTGAGGAAAAAAGGGTAGCACAAGAGCAAAATTTGCTTATAAAAAAGCACGAAGCAATTGCAAAAGAAATCGTATACGTAAACGAAGATGGAACCGAATATGGAAATTGGTCGAAAGTAATGGAAAGTATAGATTTAACTGCAATTGATATTTAATTATATCTATTAAAATAAATTTATATTAAAATAAATTTAAAAAAGGATCGAAAATATTAAAATTCGCTTGATTCTGACCTTTACCAACTTTTCGACGTTGAATACTGTCAGCTGAGTAATCCATTTTTCTCGCTTCTCTACTTGGCTGACTCCACCCCGCACGGCTTGCCAAGGTCTCATTTAAACCAGAGGATACGGTACCTACCTACGCCTGTCTCTCTTCGCCCTGCCCCTTGATGGGGATTTTTTTGCTATTGGCATTTGCTAGTATATTATGCGAGGCTATATACTATTATCGTATCTGTAAGAGGCTACTCTGGCTGTCTGCTTTGGCGAGTTTGATGGGTGCTGGCTGGTCAGGTTGATTTAAATGCGTTGCTGCTGATGTTGTTTTGGTCTTTTAGGGGATAGGCGAGCTTGTCGGGCGACGAGCGTTGATCGTTGACCGTGTCAAAACTAGCTGGGAGAGGTTGCGAGAAAGGTAAGGAAGGGGGTTGCAGCCAGAAGCCTCGATTCTTGGAAAAAAATTATCGCTCAATGTTACTCAGCTGGGGGCGGAAACTCGTCCATTAGCTGTGGTGCACGTACGGATATTCAGCTGAGCCTCAGCCGCTCGCAGCCTGTTTTCCAGGCTCGGGACGGGCTGGCACTCCAAACCACGAAGGCGACGGTGAAGTGCTTCTTCCCATTCCCTCTTCCATCGCAGTACCAGAATCCCTTCTTACGATGGACAAGACGCAATACCATGCCGTCTACTCGGGCATTCCAAACATCTCTCTTTCAAGGCGGCTAATACAACTGCGCATGGGTGGTCGTACAAGCGAGATCCTCCTCGCTTTCTTCCTCATGACGATACCAATGTCCCTCTTTTCCGCGTTACTTCTCGGCCTCGTCTTCTACTACCAGGTAGATTCAACTGACTACTCGGTCCCCGAACTTCGGCTTGGGAGCTCTACCGCAGAGCAAAATGTGATTTACGTCGATATCAGCGCGACGACGCTCACAACCGTCGCATCGTGGTCATCTACCGTCGCTCCTATCTTGGTGGGAAGTGCTATTACTTTGATCTCGTATCCGGTCTCGGAGCAGATCCTGAAAGCCGGGGAGAGGGGCAGCACACAGGAGTTGCCGACGCCATGGCAGTTGGGATTGATGCTTAAGATGATCGCGAGCGGTGGCCCGATGGCACTCTGGAACTGGCTGCAGTATGCTTGGGGCTGGAGGGGAAAGAAGGAGAAGCAGGGAAAGCCGATGAAGCTGATGACTGTGATTCTGGTCCTTGCATTGGCTCTTAGGTGCGTACGCATTTCGAATCTCAAGTCAATCGAGGAGGCTATATCTGATCCCGGGCCACAGTACTCTGGTGTTCGCAGCGGATACTTGGTTTCACTTCACAACCAAATCCGTCAATCTGAGCCAAGTTTATCCGGCAACCAACAGCCACAACACCAGCGTCGGCCTGCTTCCCGCGTGCTATAATGTCAATAGGACTTTCCAAGGAGGCTGTACATTGAACAGTGCCGCCACAGCACAGTTTCTTATCAACGGAGCCCAGGCCCAGGAAGTGGTGTCAAACTTGTCAGCGACAATGCGCATCAACACTTTGAATTCCGGCTCGGGTGTGTTCACCTACGTCGGCACTCCTCCGAGAGCCGCTCTAGCATCCGTAGACTACAAGTCCCACTCCTGGTCTCTGAAGACGCAGTGCACGCCCATAACCACTAGCTGTATCGACCCCGAGAACATATACGGCGCAGGCTTCTCCTACAAATGCCCGTTCGCTATGGAAGGGCGTATATCCACCGACTCCAACACCGGCTTCCAGAACCAGTTCAAGATGACCTACTTCACCAACTCCTCTGCGGCCTCCAACTACACCGGAGCCACCGACCTGGCCAACCCGTACTACTTCGCGGCCATCGGCGTGGTGAATCAGAACATCGGACACGGCCCGGTCCTCTCAGCGGATGCCGAAATCCTGCGCACGACGCACGGCGCGGACCTCTTCGTCGTCTTCTGCAACACGAGCGTCTACGACGTAGCCTACGTCTCCCTCAACGGGACCGTGACGAGCTTCGACACGACCCCGGCCAACCGCACGCTCGCCAACATCGTGCAGGGCTCGCAGCAGTACACGCGCGTCGGGGACCCGAGCCTCGTCCAGGGCGCCTCGATCGCAGCCTCTGTGAGCACCACCGCGCAGGGCGTCGCGGATCACTTTGCCTTGACGTACAGCCAGGCCGCGCTGGGCGTCGCGTCCGCGGCCTTCGTCGCGCAGCCGGCCGTCGCTTCCCAGACGCGGATCACGATACTGGTGGCGAGGGTACCGGTGGCGCCCCTGACGTGCCTCCTGCTTGCTAACCTCTCGCTGGCGCTCCTGGGTATCGTGTTGGTGGTGCTGGCTGGCCTGGCGGTGAGAGGAGGCGAGGCGGGAGAGGTGCAGGCGCGGCTGAGCGTTGCTGGGCTTGTGGCGGCCCACTTTGAGGGTCGGAGGGCTGGGAGGGCCGTTGACAAGGTCGAGGATCTCTTTCGAGAGAGCGATGCGGTGGGTGGGAAGGGGCCGAGGGTGGGTGTGGTGAGGAGAGAAGGGGGTGGATGGGGCTATAGTGTCTGGGGCACGGGATGAGCGGTCGTACCCTTTTCCATCGCTTTTAATCAGGCGTTGAAATCGTTGCCGTATTTTATTTGCACTCGAGTACTACTCTTCAGAGGGGGGCAGAGAACACTGATTGATATCAGCTATGTCGGTATCACAGGGGCGTGTGATGCAAAGTTGAATACATATCCAGTTGCGTGAGTGTCTTCAGTTGGTTTTGCATGCATCTAGGTAAGTGGAATCGTAGCTACCTACATACCTAGCTACCGATACAAACGGAGAGTAGCCAACGGAAAAGTCAGGCCAGGCCACCTTTCTGACCTGACTGGGTTGACTCACCTGACCGAGTTGACCGCTACTCTCGCTGAGCCGTATTGGATTACCAAAGTAACTGCACCAGACTGACTGAGGTCTCAATTCCAACCAACTAGCCAAGAGCCTCTAACAATCTACTGTAGTACACAGCATGAGTGTGCTTTTCTCTATTGCGCCCGTAGTCACCATCATCGAGAAAGCCACCCGAAGTGGAAAAGTCTTTTCCGGAATCCGAAATCCTTCCTC
The DNA here is from genome assembly GCF_022702325.1 of Drepanopeziza brunnea f. sp. 'multigermtubi'. Taxonomy (NCBI): domain Eukaryota; kingdom Fungi; phylum Ascomycota; class Leotiomycetes; order Helotiales; family Drepanopezizaceae; genus Drepanopeziza; species Drepanopeziza brunnea. Next base: position 1,320,548 of record NW_027094074.1, read on the forward strand.
GTTCTCGCTTACACGGGCTACAAAACACTCAACAACAACAACAACAACAACAACAACAACAACACGAGATCCCCCACGGCAAAGTAGCACAAACATAGCTGCTAGCTAGCTGCATAAGAAAGCCCATTTTTTCAAGCATACATTCCCACCACGCGCGCCAGACAGCGAGCAAGCCAGACGCAGCCTAAAAGATTCCCTAGACTAAGTGCGAGGGGAGATGGTCGTGCGGCTCGTCGGAGGTGGTTATTAAACACCACTCACTCACTAACTCTCTCTCACTCAGCCGCTTTCTGCGAGCTGCTCTAGAAGGTAGGAGCCGGCCCAGCGCACGCACGCACACAGACGTCTACTCGGTGCATGTGGCAACTCTTGTGCAGCATATTCATATTCATATTCATATTCATACTCATACCGGTATTCACACGACGCAGGCAGGCAGTATTCGCAGCCCTCTCTCTCTCTCTCTCTCCCCCCCCCCCCCAAAAAGAGCTTCCGAGGAAGCACGCACGCCGGATACCACCTACCTACCAACCTACCAACCAACCTCCATAACCTCGTCGAGAAAGTCAGGTACCGCCAGGTTGAGGACGGACAGCTTGTTTGTTTATGCTTATGCTTGCTTATGTTTGCTTGTGCGCAGAATGCAGAAATTGGCACACCCAGCTCTTGGGCATGGAAAAGAAAGCGAGCGAGCTTCCTGGGCTTGATCAGAAGCGCGCGCGGGCGTGATTTAGCGCTGCGTAGGGGCTTGCCCCGTGGGGTGCCGGTATGTCTGTTTTCGCAGCTGCCTTTAATCTGAAAAAAAAAAAACAATTCTCTCTTCTATAACCGTCACCGTCACCAATCCATTAGGTACCAACCCTCTCATTCTCGAGCTGTATTGGCAGCTAGTAATGGTTCAAAACTCTGCGACTCCCTCCCTCTTTCATTCTGCAATCTTCCCCTGACGAACCCACTTCACCTCGAACTTACGATAGTAAAATAACAGATTGGATCTAGCGAAACGTCACAGGATAGAAAGTCGGGGGGGGAGAGGGCGCAATAACGGCGAGTGGTGAAATGGTTGCATTCCTGCCATAACCCAAAGAAGCCATTACTATTGGCTGATTGATGCGAGATCTATCTCATTCATCCGCGGGTCCTCCCCTCTGCCCATCCATATCCCAATCCCGTCCATCAGAGGCGATTAATTACGACCACAAAGTGAATGCGGATTCCCTCCACACATCCCCATCCCCATCCCCGGAGTCGGAAAAGCGGAAAAGAAATGCTATCTAACCCCGTCGAGATTCGCCTCGGTCCATATCCGTCGTAAATCCATGTGCTGTGATCCTAATCCCTCCCACATTCGTCCCCCCCCCCCCCCCCCATTATGCTTCTTCGTTGCGGAATGAAAAATGACGAAACGCCGTGCTGATACCACAAATCCGGGGTCGTTCTCGTATGAGGGTGATTCATGCGTGACGGCTCACAACTTCCACCAGTCCCGTCCGTGCCGTCACCGAGTCTACTGGTACCCATTGTTGAATTGATCGTCCAAAGCCCAGTCCATGCCAGTCATGTGGTGTTGCTGGCCCGTGACTGCGGACGTGCCTACCGCGTAACGTTCCACAAGTTGTTGGGCTGAAGGGCCAGCGAAGTGGTGCATGGGGTTGGGAAGTTCCTCAAACATGGCGCTGGGGCCGGTGTTGGCGAGTGTACCACCGTCCGAGCAGGGATACAGCTGAAAGTCGTGGCCGAGGCTGCAGTTCATGTTGGGAACGAAATCCTCAAAGCCTTCATCGACGTCGCCTAGAGAGGTGGGGGTGTAGAGCATGGTGTTGCCGTGGCCAACAGGAGAGATGTGTGCCAGCGAGTCACCACAATACGTCATGCCAGAGGTCTCGAAACCCATGTCGTGGAAGGTGTTGAAGACATCGTGAGAAGGAGTAGGCAGTTGGACGTTGGCGGAGTAGAGGTCTTCCGGCTCGTAGATGCCAAAGTCTCCATTCCCACCATCGTTCGAGAAGTTGTCCAAGTTACCTCCCAGTTGGTCTCGAGGAAGCTCGCTGCCCATGAATGGCGATTGGCCGTTGGCGGAGCGACTGTGCAAGGTCAAGGCCGCGGAGATCGGGGAGTGGTCCAGAGTCAGGGCGATGCCTGGGCCGAACATCTCTTCGTCGGATGGGTAGATGGGGAATCCCATGTCGCCGTTCGATCCCCAGGCCGAGCGTCCCGAGCGTCCCGAGCTCGAGCGTGGGCGACCCGGCTCCGGAACCTCCTCGTCGGGAGTAGCCATGTTGACTTCGTCGCTGCTGGGGGTGTGCATGTTGGTCATGGTGGGAGTAGGCAGGCCAGTGTGGGTGTGGGCGATGCTGCTGCTCCCAGAAGCCTTGTCGCGGTTCTTCCGATTGTTCTTGGATCGGACGTAGGTCCAGCCGTGGGCCTTCTCCATGTGCTGCTTGCAGTTGGATTCCCGCTTGGAGCGGTATGGGCACGGCTTGAAATGGCACTCGTACATCGGCGGCGCAGACGAGTGCTTGTCGTTGTGATGTCGATCCATCTCCTTCTCGGTGGGCCAGCCATACTCGTGATACTTGCACGACTCAACCGGGCACTTCCACGGGCGCGAGTGGGTCTTCTCGTGCTTGGTCAGATCGCAGGGGCGCTTGAATTCCTTGTCACATCCAGGTTCACGGCAGCGTTTGGGGGCGAGCTCGGCCGCCGACGCAGATCGTTTGCGGCGGGCCATCGAGCGCAAGATCGACTCGTCTTCCTCCGCCTCCTCACTCAAGGAGCGCTTGAACCGCATGTCCTTACTGTCCTCCGCCATGTCGACGGGGAGGCCTGTCGCGATGGAGATCGCTTTCCCGTTCTTCTTGAGTCGCACCAGCTCGGCGGGACGTCCGTTCTTGGTGAGACCTCCGTGGAGGAGGATCTGGTCCGTTCTGTGTTGGTGGTCAGCGAGCTTTGTTGTCGTGCGTTTGGGTTGGGGGGGGGGGAGGCTGCGGGATGCGCGGAGCTCCGGTGCGTCACTCTCGCCCGTTTCCATGAAGAAGCGAGCTTCACCGGCCAAGCGCTCGGAGAAAGAAAGGTACACATACGTTTCAGGGTCCATCTCGCCCATCTTCTCCCCCTTCTCTTCCCTCTCTTTGGCGGCCTGGACCTGCTGGGCGTATTGCTTAATCTGGTCGACGAGATCGACAAAGTATCCGTTCGTGTACGGGCGGTCGTGTGGACGGGTTTGCTCGCGATCGCTGAGAGATTCGACCGTCGCTTGGATGCACCGGATAGACGTGAGGCAGAAGTCGAGATACAAGGCGGCCGTCTTGGCTCTCTCCTTCCGACGCGAAAACCAGTGAGCAAGTCCCCTGACCACATCGGGATGGGTTTCACTTACGGGTGCCATGAAGATCAGCGTCTTCTCGAGATCACGAAGACAGACGATCTCCTTACTATGGATCCTTCTGGGGCAATCCTTAACCAGGGGGTAGAAGTCCTGCAGGGACGGCTTGGCGAGGAGCGGCCGCAGAATGTGCTCGTGGATCCGGTTGCTTGCACGACCACTGAGCCGGGGGAGGTTTTGGATGGTGGAAGAGTGGGCCGCGGGCGATCTAGTTATAGCCGACGCGGTGACGAGGGACCTGGCGGGCTCCTCTTCGGCGACACTGGTTGGCTGTGTGGCCGTCGCCTTCTTCCCGGAGGTGGAGCCGATCGAGGATCCCAGACCGCTGTCTGAGTATGTCGAAGGGTGGCGCTCACGGCGCAGGCGCGAGGAGCGTCGGCTCGCGGCAGGCTCCTGGTCCATCACGCCCGCCATCGTGGGACCGTGGGGTTGGGTAGCTGGCGTCCCGACGGTGTGATCGAGGAATCCCTGGGGGACGGGATTGGCCTCGTCGGGGAATGATTGTCTGGCCGTGACCGGATCTTCCACAGCTGCGAGTCCGCGGTCGATGTCTCCCAGAGTTAAGGCGACTCGACGTTTGTGGGCGTCGACCACATCCTCGAGCGTGGTCTGCGAGCGGCGGGGCAGGGCGGGGGCCCTGAAGTGATACGGGAGTTCCAGTTCGGGGTGGGTGGGGGTGGGAGAGTGGAAGGTGGCCCCCTTGCGGAGCAACATGTTGGTGGTATTCACAGCGAGACGGCCGGACGCACTTGAGGAGGAGGAGGAGGAGGAGGAGGAGGAGGAGGCGGAGGTGGGAGAGGGAGCAGTCGATGAGATCTTTGTAGTGCGACGGGGATGGCTGAACGACATGGTGAGTGGCCGGGGAGAGGAAGAGCTCGAGCTCGAGGGGGGTGGGTGTTTTTGGCTCACTGGGATGCGGTTAGCCTGGTCCTGGTCCTGGTTCTATTCCTGATTGATACATGCAGAGCAGAGCAGCGCAGAGCAGAGCAGCGAGTGAGTCACAGTGCAATCGTGACAGCCCAATTGACACCGAGGCCCCGGAGCGAGGCAATGGCCCCAATCCAGCCTGGCGGAGCTGCTGATCGGGAATGACTGAACGGATGAATGAAGAAGATGTTGCCCTCGGCGAGGAGGAGATGAAGGGGGGATATCGGTCGGGGCTGATTTGGCCCTGGGCCTTGCTGGGTTGCCGCGACTGATTGAGCGATGAGAAGGAAGACGAGGGGAACGTACGTTTCGGGGGATCCCGCACCCGCCGGAGGTTATTGGTAAGGCGAGGCGAGGCGAGGTAAGGTAGGGCAAGGCAAGGCAAGGCAAGGCAAGGCAAGGCAAGGCAAGTCTGGAAGCAATCGCCGAGGCGAGGGTATGTGTGTGTGTGTGTTTGGTATTATTGTTGTTTGGCTGGACTGTCCACGACGATCAGTGGCACTGGCGAGGCCTGGAGGTCGAGCGGCACGGTAGGTACCTAGGTTAAGGCTGTTGCTGCTGCCTGGCGTGGTCGACGAGGCCGAGGGTATATTAGACACGAGGGGATCCCAGGTCGACAACGGTACGGGACGGGGAGGGTACGCGTGTCCGGTGCGTGGCCACTGGGGCGGCGGGATGGGATGATGGATGATGGATGATGGATTCGTGGGGGTGGTGGTTGGTGGTGGAGGAGGTGGAGGAGGAGGAGGAGGAGGTGGTGGTGGTGGTGGTGGTGATGGTGGTGATGGTGAGGATGGAGAGAGGAGAGGGAGTGGAGGTTTTCTCGCTGCTGTGCTGTAATATTGATTGACTGCTGCCTAGAGATCCAGTGTGGGGCTTTGACGCAGATGGGGATGGGGACGGGGATGGGGACGGGGGACGGTGGGGCCAGAAAGGGCCCAGCCAGAGGGGAGATCGGTACAGTAAGTACAGGACAGTACCGGTAGTGGGTCATCTAGATTACTGTACCGTAGCCGAGAGAGATGGAAATTAGAGGCAGCCCTACTGTAAATGTACAGAGTCGATGCTATGTAGACGGCGATGAAGTTCTCGTTACTGGAGGTTACCGGTATACGTACAGTACAGAAGTACGACTAAAAGCATCCATCATCCGACCATCATGCGATAATGCCGCCGGGGCCACGCGATAGCTGGGATCAAGCCAGACTCAGACGGCCATCCCTTTCTTTGCTCTGCTCCGAGGCCGTAAACAACACCGAGTACCTCCTCTGTCCCTATGTCCAGCCAGCAGATACAGTAACAGTACAGTTGCGGTGTCTCCCCTTTCCAGACTGCCCACTGTTTCGCATCTTCGCATCTGCATGTTCCTTAGATACGTAACGCGTAACTATCTGTCGACCTTCCCACCGCAACACCGAGTAGAGAGAGAGGATGGCCTCGGCAAAGACGCACCCCCTTTTCGTGCCACAGACGAGCCCTCTCGTCCCGCTGTACTTGCACTGCAACCCGTCAGCAAATCGCGTGGCATCATATCCCAATCAGGACTTGTGGAGGGGTGCAAATGCATGGGTATATCAGTACAGTATATATACCCATGAGGCTGGGTATATATATATACACACATATATACAGTATATACCCAAGGTATAGTACTATATGCTGATCCATGCTTCGCGCTTAAACAACAAGTGGATGATGCACCGCACGCGACGATGCTTGATTGATTAAGCTTGCACTGAAGCTTCTCGAAATTGCACATCTACGTAGGACCTTGTACCGGTACCTCGTCCTCGCCCTCGCCCTCGCCCCATGAGGATTCGGATCCCCGCAGCCTGACTGACCGACCCGACTGAAGCCGCAAGCAAAACTGCGAGTGCACCCCGATACGCCTCCAGAGACGCCTCGCCAGACCAGACAGATACTGCGACACACCGCACATGTATTTCTATACTGGTCTATTCCGCTCCAGCGTCAGCTTCAGCTCCGGCTCCCGTGGCACATGCACCCGCCCGCTGCGGTGCCACTCTGCCTGCTTTTCTGTGTCGGCATTTCTTCGCGCGAACGCCGCACCATCTGCTGTACTGAATTGTGTCTGCTGACGTTCGCGGGCCTGTCTCCGCCATTTACCCCATACAATACTGGACTGTGTTGTATAAGAGCCGCGCATCGATGGTATAGCGGCGTAGGGATTTGGACAGAGCATACTCGCCTATGACACAGCATATATCCGACGCTTTCTGCCAGCTTCTCGTGGCACCCGAAGCCGGGGGGCATGAGACATTCTGTTTTCTTCTGTGGACCACCCCTGAAGCCCAGATAACGGATTGAATTGCACGGAATACCATGGAAAGGAGCGGAGGTTTGGCGCTTGAATCCCTCAGGATAAAAGAAAAAAACAGAAAAAAAGAAGAAAAAAGAAGAAAAGAAGAAAAAAACAGAAAAAAACAAAAAAAAAAAAAAAAAAAAAAAAAAAAAAAAAAAATTAAGAAAAAATAAGAAAAAATAAGAAAAAAAGAGAAAAAAAGAGAAAAGGAAAGAAAAGGAAAGCGATGACAGAAGATGAAGTGAGATATGGTGGTTCGGATAAATAGCGTTACTCATAACAAGTGCCCAGAGCTTCGATAAATTAACCTGACAGAGCTGAACGACTCTACGTATCAAAATTAAAATATTCTCTTTCATTTCACCACGCCCTCTCCACCCGATAAAATCGTTTACTACGCACTCGGCCAAAAATAAGAAACCCAGCCTAGATCAACAAAGGCGGAAGAAGTAACGCTGCCTAGATAGAAAGAAAGTCAGCGATAAATCTGACGAGTGAAAAGAGAAACACCAGCTGCTACAAGCCCGTCTCGCGCTTCTCACAAACAAGCCTGCCTCCGCTGAATGAGCATTCGGAGAGAAAGAGGCGAAAAGAAAACGGTCGGTACCCCCCTTTAAAAAGGATGCCCACATCAAATACTACTTACTGTACCAAAGCTTAGATACGCGGTCCGTCATATGGGCGCGCGGCTGTAAATTTTATTTTAGAGCCAATCGCGATCCCTTTCTACCACTCGACGGATCTTCGACACTCTCTTTTATCCTTTTCCAATACTTACGTAGGCGGGACGGGCCGGCGCGGATCTCGCTTGCGTACTTACCTTATCACTCTTACTTGCTTGCGTGTACACGATTCAACAAAATCGCCACGAGCTGCGGAGGAATTGGAAACAGAAAGGGTTGGAGAAGGAGAAGGAAAGGGAAAAGTCCGTGAAGCTGGGAGGAGCTGTACCCGCTCTTGTCAGATGGTGTTTTCTTTTCTTTGATTGGTGCGCTTAGCCACCGCACCGCTTCGCTGCGCTTGACCTCCCTCTTAATACCTTACTTACTTAGTACTGTAAAGCGTCTCACTTCAGTGGTGGGGGGGGGACCGTGTTGTGTGAAAAGGATGATATTTCCAAGTTCTCTTTGGTGAGAGAAGTCTATGTACCTCTTTTAGCGTGCACGTGCTTCTAATAGGCCTGATAGCCTCAAGCTATTACATAACCTTATCTTACGAGGTTTTCGACCCGAGGACCTTCCTTTTTAATTAAGTGCTTAATGCTTATTACTCTTTTTAAAAGAATTTTAAACTCCGTTAAGGTATCGTTGCTTAACTTTTATAGTTTCTTTCTTCATTCGCTTCTTAGTTTCTTTTGCGCTAATATTAATATTCTTTGATAACTTTTATTAAAATCTTTAAACTCTATCTTCTTTTCATCTCTTTACTTTTTTTAATATCTTGCGACCGTTTTAATTAACTTTTCTTTTTTCTTCCTCTTTTTTTTAAGCTCCGATAGCAGCGAGTGTTTCGAAGTGCTAGCCTTTAGATTCTAGTACGTTAGCAATCTCTTTTCTTCTTTTATTATTAAATAAGAAGTCCGCAAGTAAAATAGCTTAAGTTAGTTTATATAAAAGTGTTGTAGTATCGCTTTTCTATTGATTTGTTTTAAAGTATATGATCTCTTATGCTTACCTTTTAAGCTTAATACCTTAAATAAGCCTTTTTAAGATAATCTAAGTTTTTGCTTAGCTGCTTTTTAATCGTATAGTATTATAAAAGATCTTAATAATAAGCTTTTAACCTTTTAAAAAAATGATTTTTTTCTTTTAAAGCTCTTTCGAACGTTTTGCTTAATGACTTCGTGCTTCGCGATATGTTTTAAAACGGCGTTTTTTTAATTTTTTGTTTTTGCAAAGTCTGCTCTTTATAGTTCGTTTAAAAACCTTTTATCTAAAAGTGTTTCGTAAATGATCTTCGTATAATACGCTAAAAAAGCTAAGTCTATTATTGCTTTAAAGGTGTGTTTTCGATAGATTTTAAATAATAAGTACTTTAAGTAAAGAATCTTTTTCGCGTTCGTTTCGAATATCACCTTTTTAAATTTGTTTTCGAATGCTTTTTTAGTTTTCGCTATCGCTCTTTGCATTATATCGACCGCTTTCTCCGCTATGCTTATTGATTTCTTTAATGCTAATAAAGAATTGGTTTACAAGACTTTTTTCTTGCTTATAAAATTCCGAATTGTATCGTTAAAATAGCTATCGAAGTCGATATAAAATCCGATTAGCGTTTTATTTTAGTCGAATAGCTTTATAAGATAACGTATAACGTTTTTTAAATCGAGTGCGATATAAAAGAACGCTTAAATGAATCTCGAAAAGTAGTTTATAATAATTAAAAAGAACCGAAATGTTTTTAATACTCTTAAAAAAGGTCCGCAAAAGTTTGCTTTAAAAAGTTCTATCGATCTTAAGACTATTATATTAAATAATAGTTAAGATCTTATAGCGGTGCTATGCTTCGCGCAATTTAAGCATTTTAAAATATATAAGTATACGTTTTTAGTTATAATAAGCTATTATACGTTTTTTAACTTTTTTATAATAATAATAATAGCGAAGTGACCTCTTTAATTATAAGCCGTCCGAAGCGCTTTTTTAATATCTCCGAGCGTTAAATATATTCTTTACACTTGCTTTTAATAATATTATAATGTTTCCTTTTTTTACTTATAAGAGCTCGCTTTCGTTTGCAGTTTCTTTTGCTTAATTTTGTTCGAGTTTATAAAGAAAATGCCGTAAGCAATTAAATTAAAGATATTTATATATTACGAGCATTATCGATAAGCTTTTTTTCGAGAAAGAATTATGTTTAGTGTTTTTAAAAAATGGTCGAGCATTATATTAGTTTAAGTAAGCATCGATTGCAAGTGGTTTAATATCGGGATTCCTTTTTTTAATATCGATTTTAATTTAATAACGTATCTCGGTCTTTTTGCTCGATATAAAGCTAATACAAACTTAACGTCTTTTTAAGCTCTTTCGGATAATTGTAAAATAGACTTAAGTTTTAGCATATATCTTATTGCGTTAACCTTTTTCAATTTTAAGTCTTTTAATAAATTTTTTACTTCTTTTAGCAGCTGTTTATATTCTTTTTTTTCGTTTTTTTAGATTTAAACTTTATTTTTATTTATTTTCGAAATCGTTCCGAACCTTTCGAATTCTAAACCTCGATAATTATTTCTTAAGAAGATCGTTTTAAATAAAGCGTCGGCAATTTAGTTTTTATAGCTTTCGATGTATTATATTATTATATTAAAGTTCTTTAGCTTGTAAGCTTATCTTGCGTAAATCTTTTCTTATGCTAACTTAAAATTTAAAAAGTATATTAATAATTTATAATCGGTGAACACTATGCTTGCTTTATCGCATTTTAGCATATAATTGTATTTGCGGCAGAATTCGATTATTATTAGCAGCTTTTTTTTATATATCTTATATTAGCGTTATGTTTTCGTTAAAGTAAAGCTATTAAAAAGCAAAGGTGCTTCGTCTTCGTTATCTTGTATTTAAATAATGCAGCATCTTTTAATATAAGCACTCGCATTTGTATATATTAGCATCGGTTTATTAAGTATATAGCCGAATCGTTTTAAAGCTTTATTGCAAAAGTCTTTTAAGATATTAAAAGATATGCATTCTGCTTCTTTTTACGTTTAGTCTACTCCGCTTATAAGCCGATTAAAAGAGCGAGCAATCTTTGCGAAATTTTTAATTTAATTTTTAATAATCTAAATCGATTTTAAAAAGCGTCTTGTCTTTTAAGCATTGCGAAAGGTAAGCTAATCCTTAATGCTTTATGCTTTCTTTTTCTTTATTATTGCTCTTTTATTTAATTTATATATTACTTTTAGTATTATAACTTTAATTATTGTTACCAACGGTGACCTAAGATAAATTCCAGTAGTTGTGGTGGTGATGAGTTATCTAGTAGTTGTAGTGATAATGAGTCATCTAGTAGTTGTGGTGGTGATGAGTCATCTAATCGTCGTAGTAGTGATGAGTTATTTAATCGTCGTAGTAGTAATGAATCATCTAGTAGTTGTGGTAGTGATGAGTCATCTAATCACGTGAGATTATTTTATACCGATCTAGCAAGATTTCTAAGCAATGCTAAAAGAAATGTCGGCAAATAATTTTAGATTTCGAAAAAGGTCGGCTCGAATTAAATATGTCTTATAGCTAAGCTTAATTCAGTTACCGCTATCGATTTTGCTATATCAATGCCTTATACTGATATCTACTTTACGTTCGTTATTTATAATTATTTTTGCAATCACTTTTATTGCTATAACTATCATTGCTACAACTATTGTTGCAATAATACTTGACTTGCATCATAGAGACTCGAATCTGCTCTTAAGCTCGGTGTGTATTTAAAAATATCTATTAATTTATTACGTCTTTTTAAAATGAGGATTAAGGTAAAGTTTTCGCTATTTATAACACTTGCAGATTGAAGACTAGGTCGCAGAAGTCCACGATTAGAGCAAAGCATAATTTGCTTTCGTCTAGCGATAATCAGCTAGCAAAAAGACCTCGAGGTCGATTTCGCCGTGCTTTTATTATAGCTTCGCCGTTACGCGCTTCCTTTCGAAAGCTACTACTTTTACCTCGATATTCCCCGTCGAAACCTAGCCATCCATATCTTGATTTACTTACTCTACGCAAATATCCTTAGTTCGCATTCTCTTTTTCGTTACGGCCTTTTCTATTACGAAGATCTGATCGTTTTAATATCCTTTCATCACTTTCGTTACAACGCTATACAAGACGGTTTCTATAAGGTGCTAGTAGTAGTAAAGATACTCTTGGATATGATGAAAGTACACGCGGGCAAGCGGCCTTAAGTAGCATAGGTAAGTGCTTTTAGTTAAGTTATTAGAGTTACTAAGGTTATTAGAGTTGCTAGGGTTATTAGGGTTACCAAAGTTACTAGAGTTACTAAAGTTACCAAGGTCTTCATTCTACGGTCTAACGCTTTTAAGATTCCGGTTTCGATGAAAATACTTTTGATAGAAACACTTTTAGATATAATAGAAGTATGCGTAAGCAGGCTGCTTTAAGTGGCATAGGTAAGTGCTTTTGTCGGTATATCCATATCGACCTTAGCTAGTAGTAGTAGTAGTAGTAGTAGTAGTAGTTGGGGAAGCTCACCCGTGAACCATGGTTCACGGGCCACTTGGCATGCCTCGCTTAGCATGTCAGCAGTCAAGGGACCCTTAACTTGACAAGTAAACCTATTAGCTAGCTAGTGCACGTGATTCCTTTTAATCGTATAAAAGGAATCAGCTCTCTTGAGCCTTAAGGAGCAGACAGAATTCAGATACCTTATCAACCGAGTGTTTTGCAATTGCAAGTACTTTGACGACCGTTACGACTTTACGAATATATATTCTTAATCGCTTAGAAGCAATCCAACACTGATTAGTGATTGAATTACTATTAAGTGATTAATCACAAAGAAGCTAAGACTTTATAGCGAGGATACCTTTTACTATAATACCTTCCTCTTTTTACAACGGAAAAGCGATTCCGTATTAAGTCGCTTCTTATATTATCGATTTTCTTTATCCTTACGGAAAAGTGATTTCGAACTAAGTCACTTTTATACAACTTTTAAAGCTGTAGAACCGCGCTTGCTATATATAGCAAACCTAACTAACACGATCGATCTACGTACGAGCAAACAACTATTATGGCCGATCAAGCAATTAGACCTTTAAGTAAAAAGTCTAGCCGACAAAGAACAATAGAGTATTATATCTTTCGAGTCTTATCACTACTTACGGAACCCTTAGCTATTTAGCTAAAAGGACCATTATACTTAGGACTCTTAAGCCTTTCGAAAAGACCAGACGACGAGATATCGAGCATCTCATTTGACTTAAACGAGCTATTATACGCAAGGCTCGATAATGAGATTACGGCTCGAGCAATAGTAAAAGACTTTTTAAACGCGAAGTGTAAAGGACTAAGGGATTACGACTTGTAAAGCTTATTCCGGCACGCTTTCTTACGCTGAGATTAAACGAGTTTTACGATAACGAAGGACAATACGAGACGAGGCCTTAAGTTTACTACTTTTATTAGCCTTAAGAAACACTTGTTATTTAAAAGCGTATGGTGCCTCTTAAAGCAAAGGGGCTACGCTAATAGAATGGTTAAGCTTTTAAACGACGAGCAGCAACACTAATAGACCTTCTAAGAAATAAAAGAGTAATAAGCAATACTCTTAGGCTTCGATTCAAGATGGACCGCCGAAAACCTTACGAACGATAAAGGTATTATACTTTAATTACTTTTACCCTCGCGCAATCCAAAAGGGAAGGAAAAGGAGACTATAAGCAAGAGGGAAGAAGGGGAAGAGATTCGAAGGTTACGCGAAGAATTTGCGAAAGAGAAGAGGAATATAAAGCAAAATATAAAAGTGATAGCAAGGCAAATAGCGGAATTACGGACTTACGCTATACAATCTAACGAAAAGCTACGACGAAGCGCTTTAACGTACTCGACGCTTTTAATTTATTAATCGCTACGCAATACGCTAATCATACAAGAAGAATTAAAATCACTTTAGCGGCCCTTAAACCCTTTTTTCAAAAGCTATAATCGGGTTTCCTTAAAGCTAAGACCAAGTAGCAATAATAACGGCCCCGAAGACATAATCGGGCTTGATAATACGTATAGCAATAGTAGCTATACGCTAAAAGAGGACCTATTAAAACTTAAAAGCATTCCGGGCAAAATCAGCTCTTATTAAGGATAGCGTATAGATTTCCGTGCTTAACTTTAGCAATCCGAAAAGGGGATCTAGCACCTTCGGACGTATCAATAAGCCTCTTAGATCTCTTAATAAGCTACGTATCGATAAGAGGGATATAAAGGGTATGAGAATCGCTAAGAGCGTGCTTAAGGGTACGGATATCACTAAGCTAGAGCCTTAGCTAGTGACCCGAATAGCCTTAGCGATCTTAACGATGACCGACGAGGAAGGAACGAGAAAGATTAGCAAAGAAATCGAGGCTACGGATACGGAGGAAGTAGGAACGGCCTTTTTAGACCATTAAAGGGATTCGGAAACGGACCTTTAAAGGACCTCGGATTCGGAAATGAGCTTCTTAAAGACCTTAAAAAAGGACGAACTACCGGCAATTATATCGATAACCTCTTACCGATTAGACTATTAGTTAAGTAAAGCACGCTTGCGTACGGCACTTTAAGCGCTTTTAACGATGATAAAAACGATTTCTTTAAGCTAAAGGCAGCAGACCTTTATTTAAAAGCGAAGGAATTAGCTTTGTTCGCGCGAAGCTTTCTTAAAGAGCTAAAGTATTCAAGACCCGACGATAACTTTAAGACTTAATTAAGGATTTTTGCTAATCAAGCAAGTCGATACGGTTTGACTTTTAAGGATTACTTAGCGGCGTTCTCGATTATGCTTATAAAAAAAGCTATAACCTTTTATTATAATCACGTCATCAAAGCTAGGCTTTCGACTTTTAAAGCAAACGCTATTATAATAAAGGACTATTTCGAGACTGATTATCGGCGGCAAGCAAAATACAACCGCTAAAAAGAAATTTCGCTAGATTTAATCAAGAAAGAGAATTTAAAGACTTCGCTTAGCGAGTGTTTTAAAAAGCTCGCTAAAGAGCTTAAAGGGATTCAAAGCTCTCTACGACCAGGTTTAAAAGACGATCGAAGTCTTGCTAATAAGCTGTATTTAACTTATAAAAACGTATTAAAGACTACGATTGCGCGAATGAACCTTGCTTTTACTTTTACCGCCGCAATTGCCGATATTTGCAAAGCTATTGCGTTTGCAACTAAGACCTTTCGACCTTCCGCTAAAGCAAATAAAGCTTACGCGAGCTTTAGCGAGCTATACGATCACACTTGCTTTTATAATACTTTAAAGGCTGACTCCGATTTAGACGAGGAATACGAATGCTTTATTTAAGACCGCTAATACTTCGGAGGTAAGAAAGCCGCTAAAGCTATTACTAAAAGTAAGAAAAGGTGTTTTGTTTGCAAAAAGCTAAGTTGCTAAAGCACTAATTATACTTTCGACGAGAAAAAGGCATCCGTCGCTAAGTTTTAAGCTTTTAAGGACGCAAAAAGAGTGACGAAAAGCAAATTCTTTTAATACGTAGCATCGATCGAAGGCTTGCCACTTGTATTTACGGAAAAATTCGATTAGTTTATCGCAAGCTTATTAAACGAGCCGCTCGAATCGGGCAGCTACGCTAATATATTAAAAGGTTTTGTGATTACTTACGGCACTTTTAACGCTAACGAGGTATATAAACAACTAGAGATTCAGACGGCATTCTACGCTTTTACCAGCTAAGTAAAGACCTAAAAGATGCTCGAGCAAGATCCGCGTATGCTCGCGGGCAAAGCAGAGACTTATATAGCCTTTAAGTATTCGGAAAACGTATTTATAAGCCTTATAATTGATAGCGGAGCAGCCAATTTTTCTACCGCTAGCTTGCTTTAATTACGAGCACTTTAAAAGAGATACTTCGAAGTTTAATTGGATACATTCCGAGCAAAAGAGAAGTCCGTTAAATACGGCATCGGCTCTGCTATTTCGATTAAAGCAATTACCTTAGAAACACTTTTAAGTTAAGTGGAGTTCTACGTTGTAAAGAGCGACGTACCTTTTTTAGTCTTATTAGTTAATATAAACAAGCATAAAGTGATCTTGAATAACTTACGGAACGTGCTAGTTTAAAAAAAAAAAGAAATACTAGTAGTAAAGATGTTTAAGCACGTATAGATGCTATTAAATAAAAAGCACGCTGCTACTTATTATAGTATCGAAAGCGAAACCGTCTATTGCTACTTTACGAAAGAATAATTAAGGATCATCTATAAGCGTTTTAGCCACTCTTTAGCAGATCGATTTGCTGCTGTTTTTAAAAGGGCCGAGCACGAATTTAAGCGAGATTTGCTTTATAACATTTAAAAGTTTTATTATTATTGCTAAGTATTCGAACGCTCTTCGAAGAGGTTTAATATTAAATTTAAAGACGATATTAATTTTAATAATATAGTATACGTAGACGTAATACACTTTAACGGCAAGAACGTATTATACGTCGTTTGCGATTCTATTAATTTTTAAGCCGCTACTTTCCTTAAAAGCATATCCGCATAGCACTTATTTAAAAGATTTAATTGATATTAAGTCAATATATACGTCGGACCTTTTATAAACGTAGTATACGATCTCGGAACCAATTTTAATTCGGCAACGTTTCGAAGTTATCTTAAAAGTATTAGCAGCAGTTTAAAGCAAATGCTTATAAAGGCTTATTATAGCGTCGGATTAGTAGAACGCTATTACGTTTTTGTACGACGCGCCTTTGAGATCGTTATAAAGGAGCTTTTAAAAGCCTTAAAAGAAGACCGGCTTTAAATGGCTATTAAAGCTATTAACGATATAGCTAGACCTAATGGCTTAATTCTTATACTTTTCGTTTTTAAGACTTTATTAAAGCTGACGGAACAAAATCGACTTGCCGCGTCTATTTAAAAACGTGTTATTGCTATCAATAAGGCTATAAAAGAAGTACGAAAATGCTACGCTGCGAAGCAAGTTAAGGACGCGCTTAAAAAGAGGAATAGCTTAATTACGAAGCATACTTTAAACTTCTTTATTAGCTTACGAGTGCTCGTGTAGCGGGAAAACTAAAGGTAGAAAGGCCCTTTTCAGCTGCTTAGCAAGCAAAGGCACACGTGCATAATAGCTTGTCCGAAGCTTACGAAATTTAAGTCAACCTTAGTAAAACCTTATTACTTTAAAGTTGAAAAGCTGCTAAAGGAGTTGCAGATACTTAAAGTAAAGGTGAAAAAAGAGGTGGAAAATGATCAAAGCGAAAGCGAAAAAGAGCTGGAAATACGAAATTCGCTTAAACCTTAACATTCGCTTAATCCATCGAGGTCGCTTAATTTAAAAAGCTCGCTAAGACTAACAAATAGCTTTTTTAATCTTTAACTTGCTAATCTTTAAAAGTCAATAATACTAATAGTCTAGATACTTTACTAAAAGTACGATCTTAATATCTCGACCGTGCTCGACGAAGAAAAAAGCAATTCTTACGTTTTATTTATTAAAGACTCCGAGGTGTTGATTATCGATAAAAAACGCCGGGATTATAAGCTTTTAATTAAGCTACGAGCCGAAGGAATCATTAAAAGCCTCGGGGCACTATTTTAAAAGTCTAAAGCAAAAGAATTAGCTGGATTGATAGCTTAAAGCATTCTTTAAGTGATCTCGAGCACCGACTTACGCGCTAAAAACGTTAAGATTTTCGGATCTAAGTTTGTTAATAAGATCAAAGGCAAAAGAATACTTACGCTATACGAGAAGTCTCGTATAATAGTTTAAGCCTTTTAAGATAAAAGCAAAACGAAAGTACTTATCGAGTCACTTACGGTATAGCGAGCGGGCTAAAGACTTTATTATGCTTTAACTCTTTTTTTAATAAAGGATTACGAGTGTTAAGTCTATAGCAAAGATATCACTTAAGCTTACACTTAATTAAGCACGAAGCTTATTCGAATAATCGTTGTGCGACCACTTAAAGAGATCATTTATCGATTTTTTTTCGGCACTTTGTTTCTTATAACTAGCTTTTTATATAAGATCTTCGAGGTAAGAACGCATTAGTATAAGCGTTTTTTAAAGCATTTCACGGATAACCTCGAAATAAAGCAATCGAGCTTTGATTTTTACCTTTTTGTATTAATTAATAAAGATCAGCTAAGAATAGCTGCCTTACAAACGGATAATGTTTTTATAGTTGTCAATCTAGCTATAAAAGCAAAAGAGGAAAAGGAGCTAGTCAAATCTAAGCTAAAAAGCAAAGAAATAAAAACCTTTATATACGCCGAGCTAATGATTTTTAATAGATGCAAGCTATTTTTAAATAAAAAAGGGTTCGGACTATCAATTAAGCAAAAGAAGCAAAGTAAGAGGCTTGCAATGATCAAGCTCGATTTAGCTATACGAGCTAAAAAGTACTTAGAACAACGTGCTCGAAGAGCGTATTTAGCTATTATTTGCTATCTAAAGGCATCTTGCGCTTTATCGATAGCCGCTTAATATTAAGAACCGAAGGACGAGGATTATAAAGCCTTTAATAAGGTGATCTAATAGTTAATCGATCATTCAACTCGAAGGATCTATTACGTGCCTTTAGACTTGAAAACGGCGAAGCTTTTTATATTCGTAGACGGAGCGTTTGCTAACAACGCTAACCTTAGCTTTCAGATCGGTTTCGTAGCTATTTTCGGCAATAAAGCTTACGTAAGTGAAAACGAATTCACTTTAACGAGTAACATCTTCTATTAAGTGTTATAAAAGTGCAAGAAGGTGACAAAGGCAGTATTAGCCTTTGAGCTATACGCTATATCTTTAGGTATTGATATAGCTATTGCTATATCGATTACTTTTGCTTAAATTATAGCTTAGCTAAGGATCCTTAATTTCCCCGTAGTTATGTGCATTAACTCTTATTCGCTTTACGAGTGTATAATAAAGCTAGGAACTATTAAAGAAAAGCGCTTTATAATCGATATTATAGCTATTCGAGAGTCATACGAAAAGCGAGAGCTCTTTAAAGTACGCTAGATCGAAGGAAAATCTAACCTTGCTAACGCTATAACCAAAATCGGAGCTAATACTTCTTTGCAAAAGCTAGTTTTAATTAATACTTTAAAGGTGCAGATAGACGGATAAATAGAAAGGCCGCTATAAGAGAAAGGAGAGTGAGTTTTAATGGAATGAGATTGATTTTACTTTGTTTAATTACCTTTTTTCTTTTTCGGTCGATATAATAGTTAGCAAAGCACTGCTTGCTAAAAAAAAAGTTGCCGGTGTCGGTATATCTATATCGACTTTAGCTAGTAATAGTAGTAGTAGTAGTAATAGTAGTTAAAGAAGCTCACCCGTGAATTATGGTTCACGGGCCACTTAGTATGCTTCGCTTAGCATGTTAGCAATCAAAGGACCCCTAACTTGATAAGTAAATCTATTAGCTAGCTAGTGCACGTGATTCCTTTTAATCGTATAGAAGGAATCAGCTCCCCTGAGCCTTAGGGAGCAGACAGAATTCAGATACCTTATCAACCGAGTGTTTTGCAATTGCAAGTACTTTAACGACCGTTACGACCTTACGAATATATATTCCCAATCGCTTGGAAGCAATCCAACAGCTTTTAGTCAAGTTACCAGAGTTATTAAGGTTACTAGAGTTATTAAAGTTACTAAGGTCTTCATTCTACGGTCTAACGCCTTTAAGATTCCGGTTTCGATGAAAATACTTTTGATAGAAACACCTTTGGATATAATAAAGGTATGCGTAGGTAGGCTGCTTTAAGTGGCATAGGTAAGTGCTTTTAATTAAGTTACTAGAGTTATTAAGGTTACTAGAGTTGCTAGGGTTACTAGGGTTACTAAGGTTACTAGAGTTACTAAAGTTACTAAGGTTTTCATTTTACGGTTTAACGCTTTTAAGATTCCGGTTTCGATAGAAATACTTTTAATGAAAACATCTTTAGATACAATGGAAGTATGCGTGGGCAGGCTGCCTTAGGCGGTATAAGTAAATGCTTCTAGTCAAGTTACCAGAGTTACCAAGGTTATTAATCTGCTAAAGCTTACTTCTTATAAATCGACGTATTAGATTTGCTACAGAATCTAAAGCATTTTAAAGAAGCTTTATTAATCAGCGTATCAATAGTCTTATTGACAGGACTTTATAAGGGGTTGATTATAATAATATGCGATTAAGGCTCGTTATCTTAATTTTATATACTTTCCTATTACTTAATGTACTTAATACGGGTAACATATTATCTTTTTAAGAGGTTTCTAGTTCTTTGCTACCGTTTTATTAGCTAGAATAAGATAACGATAAAGAAGAGGGCTATGAAGAACCGGGTTTCGCATTTTCATTACTTATCCGAATAAAAAGAGGGCGTCTTCGTTACTCTCTTAGCTAAAAGAAAGCTAGACAACTTTTATTAAGAGAATCGCCGCCGACCCGTAGGCGACTTAAGAATCAGGTATTAAGTTTTTTTTTACTTCGATCGTCTAGCGTTTCGAAGGCCTCTTTTAGCTATTAAATGTTCTTTTTTGATTCCGGATTCGAACTAAAAGTTATCGGCCCTTTCTTGCTTAACTTAAAGCAAGACCGCGAAACTCGAAAGAGTCGTAAGATTAAAGCTAACGCCGAAAAGGACCTCCGGATGCAACGCAAAGAGG
Organism: Drepanopeziza brunnea f. sp. 'multigermtubi'; assembly: GCF_022702325.1. Classification (NCBI taxonomy): domain Eukaryota; kingdom Fungi; phylum Ascomycota; class Leotiomycetes; order Helotiales; family Drepanopezizaceae; genus Drepanopeziza; species Drepanopeziza brunnea. The sequence continues at coordinate 1,340,506 of NW_027094074.1, forward strand.
CTCGTAAGGCTGCAGAGGATGCTGCTTAAGCCGAGGAAGAACGCCGCCGCAATTTTCAATTCCAAAAGTCTATCCTTTTCTCGGACCTATCATAACCGTATGCTACTTTAGCCGAGTATAAGCCGGCGATAAATAAAAAAGAATAGCAGATGATTTAGGATTTTCACTCGACTATAAAAGCTATTTAAATAGACCTTTGCTTTCGCTGCAACGAAAGATAGTTCGAAATGCGACTTAAAGAAGTCCGCGGCGATATTATTTATCACGAGTGTGACCGCCGTGATAGATCTATTAAAAAGCCGGATCTTTTTAGATAGCTTTATTTTATGACAGCTAGCAATAATATGGACTTAAGTAAGGTGCCGGATTACTTGCCGAAGCTTTCGGCATTAAAAAAGGCGTTGATCTCATCGTTATATATTAATATATCGCTTTAGCGCTACCGCGGCCATTAATATAAGTACTCGGGCTACGTAGTAACCTTTGCTTTTAATAACGCTAAGTTCTTTGAAAATCTTCTTTTGCTTTTTAAAAAGGTCAACGTAATTATTTTTAAGCCTAAAGGTTTTAATAAAAATCTTCGGATCAGCAAGCAGTTTAAAAAAGAATGCCGAGTTCGGCGCTTTGCGATCTATATCTAGCTTACCTTTTTAAAGGCAAATAATCTTAAGTATATTGATATTAATATAAACTAAGACTTAATAGATTCCTTGCCCGTGGATGAAGATATAAGAGGACGGGTTATAATTATTAAGGACGAAATACCTAAACAGCTTTTACTAAGGATAGCGGCTTTAAGTATAGAGTCATCGATATAAAAACGCCGCCGCTTGCGCCGAAAAGCCCGCGGTAATCTTAAAAAAGATTCGAGCGAGGATAAAGCTTTTGCAGCTAATAAGAATGCTTTACTTGATATAAGGGATTACTTAGATGCTGACAATGATTTACTTGATGATCAAGAGCGTCTTTCTTTAAAGACTATAGTTCTCGATTTAAATCTAAATATTACGGAATCCAATCAGCTCTTTGCTTAAGTTAATAAACTCGCATCGAAGCAGCATGTTTTTGCTTTTGCTCTAAGCTAGCGATCTACGCTAATCTTTAAGCTAAAACCTAATCAAAAGCTTTTTAATTTAGCCTTTCTTATACTCTTCTTTATCGGCGCAAGCGATTTCTATACCTAACGACTTCGAAAGGTTAGTATAAAAGATTATGCTAAACACTTAATAAGGTATCGCGATAAGCGTTTTGCGACTTACTTTCGTTTCCGGTTTTATCTTTTTAATATTTTAATACGCTTTAAAGTCGTAAAAGTATCCTCTTACTTTATTAAGTCTCGGAAAGATATTAAAGACTTAAGTATTGATAGTTTGCGAGATCAATTAAAAGAGCAGCCAGCTCTCTTTAATTAAATCGTACGCTATAGGCAAGCTATTAATAGCACTCGCTCTTTCTGAAAAAAGCAAAGCTATCAGCTAGAGGCGCTAGCCAAGTCTTAGCCAAATGCTATAGCAGCCTTTCTTATCTAAAGTATTGCGGATATGCAATAAGAGGACCTTTAGCGCTATCTTTTTCGGTATGATAAATATAAAGCCGCTAATTAAGCTAAGCGAGCTAAGATAATTTAAGAAAATGTCTAAGAGAACTCGGCTATTATTGCTTATTACATCTACATCTACTAGCAAGCCTTTTTATAAGACATCTTAGGTTATTATTTGTCGTATATTGATTTTTAAGCGCGATAAGAGTAGCAGGATCGTGGCTCGAGATATATCTACGGTATATTTTAATTAAAAGGCAGATCGAACGATGCGAGCGAGCTTGGATTTAATATAAACTTTAAGAAAGACGATTACTTTCGTATTCTAGACTTCGTCAGCTTTTAAAAGGATTATATTACCGCTTATAACCTTAATGCGACTCGTTTGCTCGATTTGCAAAACTCGACCTTTTTATTTTTTAATATAATTAAGAATACGGTTAATCAATTTATTGCGTTAATTAATCGGATGCAAATCCATCGCGTTTGCTCGACCAAATACTATTTACGCAAAAACAAAGATACAAAAGTCCTTTCTTGCAGATTTTATTATAAGCGTCCTATGCAGCTTATAGCTAATTATAATCGGAAGATCAATCTTCGCAAGTATTAGTTTGCCGCTTAGCGCAATCATCTTTTATAAAACCCTTTCTTACTTGTTTTTATATTAAGCTGGTTAGCTAATACGGATATACAGCTTGTATCTAGCTTTAAAGGTCTTTTAGAGTACGCTTTTAAGTATTGCTTTAAGCATGAAAAATGTCGGTATATCCATATCGACCTTAGCTAGTAGTAGTAGTAGTAGTAGTAGTTGGGGAAGCTCACCCGTGAACCATGGTTCACGGGCCACTTGGCATGCCTCGCTTAGCATGTCAGCAGTTAAAGGACCCCCAACTTGACAAGTAAACCTATTAGCTAGCTAATGCACGTGATTCCTTCTAATCGTATAAAAGGAATCAGCTCTCCTGAGCCTTAAAGAGAGGACAGAATTCAGATACCTTATCAATCGAGTGTTTTGCAATTGCAAGTACTTTGACGACCGTTACGACCTTACGAATATATATTCCTAATCGCTTAAAAGCAATCTAATATTAATTAATGATTGAATTACTATTAAGTGATCAATCATAAAGAAGCTAAGACTCTATAGCGAGGATACCTTTTCTTACGATACCTCCCTCCTTTTATAACGGAAGAGCGATTCCGTACTAAGTCGCTTCTTATACTACCGATTTTCCTTATTCTTACGGAAGAGTGATTCCGAACCAAGTCACTTTTATATAACTTTTAAAGCTATAGAGCCGCGCTTGCTACATATAGCAAACCCAACCAACACGATCGATCTACGTACGAGCAGACAACTACTATGGCCGATCAAGCAACTAAACCTTTAAGTAGGGAGTCCAGCCGACAAAGAGTAATAAGGTATTATACCCTTCGAGTTTCATCATTACCTACGGAACCCCCAGCTATTCAGCTAAAAGGACCACTATACCCAAGACTCCCAAGCCTTTCGAAAGGACCAGACGATAAGATGTCGAGCATCTCATTTGATTTAAACGAGCTATTATACGCAAAGCCCGACAATAAGATTACGGCCCGAGCAATAATAAGAGACTTCTTGGATGCGAAATGTAAAGGGCTAAAAGATTACGACCTATAGAGCTTATTCCGGTACGCTTTCTTACGCTAGGATTAGACGAGTTTTACGATAACGGAGAATAATACGAAACGAAGCCTTAAGTTTGCTACCTTTATTAGCCTTAAGGAACACTTGCTATCCAAAGGCGTATAATGCCCCTTAAAGCAAAGGGGCTACGCTAATAAGATGGTCAAGCTTTTAAACGACGAGCAGTAACACTAATGGACTTTCTAGGAAATAAAGGAGCAATAAGCAACACCCTTAAGCCTCGATTCAAGGTGGACCGCCGAAAACCTTACGGACGACGAAGATAATACGCCTTAACCACCTTTACCACCTTTACGAAGTCCAAAAGGGAAGGAAAAGGAAAAAAAGGAGGAGATTCGGAGGTTACGCGAGGAGTTTGCGAAAGAAAGGAAGGATATAAAGCAAAATATAAAAATAATAGCAAAGCAAATAGCAAAATTACGGACTTACGCTATACAATCCAACGAAGGGCTACGACGAAGCACTTTAGCGTACTCGACGCCTTCAATTTATTAATCGCTACGCAATACGCCAATCATACAAGAGCCAAAATCACCTCAAAGGCCCTCAAACCCTTTTCTCAAGAGCTACACCTAGCTTTCTAAAAAGCCTAGGCCTAATAGCAACAACAACAAGGGTCCTGAGATCATCATCGGACCAGACAATAATCGAAGCTACGGAAGCTACACGCTAAAAGGGGACCCGCCAAAACCTGAAAGCATTCCGGGCAAAATCAGCTCTCACTAAGGACAGCGTGCAGATTTCCGTGCCCAACCTCAGCAACCCGAAAAGGGGATCCAGCACCTTCGGACGTACTAACAAGTTTCCCAAATCCTTTAACAAGCTACGTATCGATAAAAAGGATACTAAAGGTATAAGAATCGCTAAGAGCGTGCTTAAAGGTACGGATATCACTAAGCTAAAGCCCTAGCCGATGACCCGAATAGCCTTAACGATCTTAACGATGACCGACGAAAAGAAAACGGAGAAGATTAGCAAAAAAATCGAGGCTACGGATACGAAAGAAATAGGAACGGCCCCCCTAGACCACTAAAGGGATTCGGCAACGGACCTTTAAAGGACCCCGGATCCGGAAATGAGCCTTTTAAAGACCTTAAAAAGGTAAGACCTACAACCGGCAATTATATCGGTAACCTTTTACCGATCCGACCACTAGCCAAGCACGGCACGCTTGCGTACGGCACTCTAAGCGCCCTTAACGATAATGGAAACGATTTCCTTAAGCTAAAAGTAGCAAACCTTTACTTAAAAGCGAAAGAATTAACCTTGTTCGCGCGAAGCTTTCTTAAAGAGCTAAAGTATTTAAGACCCGACGATAACTTTAAAACTCAATTAAGGATTTTTGCTAACTAAGCAAATCGATACGGTTTAACCTCCGGGGACTATTTAACGGCGTTTTCGATTATGCTTATAAAAGAAGCTATAACCTTTTATTATAATTACGTTATTAAAGCTAGGCTTTCGACTTTTAAAGCAAACGTTATTGCAATAAAAGACCACTTCGAAACTAACCATCGGCGGCAAGCAAAATACGACCGCTAAAAGAAAATTTCGCTAAATTTGATTAAAAAAAAGAATTCAAGGACCTCGCTTAGCGAGTGCTTTAAAAAGCTCGCTAAAAAGCTTAAAAGGATTCAAGGCTCTTTACGACCAGGTTTGAAAGATAATCGAAGTCTTGCTAACAAGCTGTATTTAGCTTATAAAAACGTGCTAAAGATTACGATTGCGCGAATGAACCTTGCTTTTACTTTTATCGCCGCAATTGCTAATATTCGCAAAGCTATTGCGTTTGCAATTAAGACCTCCCGACCTCTCGCTAAAGCAAGTAAAGCTTACGCGAGCTTTAGCGAGCCACACGATCACACCTGCTTTTACAATACTTTAAAAGCTGACTCCGATTTAAACGAAGAATACGAATGCTTTATTTAAGACCGCTAATACTTCGGAAGTAAGAAAGCTGCTAAGGCTATTATTAAAGGTAAGAAAAAGTATTTTATTTATAAAAAGCCAAGTTGCTAAAGCATTAACTATACTTCCGATAAAAGAAAAGCATCCGTCGCCAAGTTCTAAGCCTTTAAGGACGCAAAAAAGGTAACGAAAAGCAAATTCTCTTAATACGTAGCATCGATTAAAGGCTTGCTACTTGTATCTACGGAAGAATTCGATTAGTTTATCGCAAGCTTACTAAACGAGCCGCTCGAATCGAGCAGCTACGTTAACATATCGAAAGGTTTTATAACTATTTACGGCACTTTTAACGCTAACGAAGTATATAAATAGCTGGAAATTCAAACGGCATTCTACGCTCTTACTAGCCAAATCGAGACCCAAAACGTGCCCGCGAGCAAAGCAAAGACTTACATAGCTTCCAAGTACTTTAAAAACGTGTTTATAAGCTTTATAATTAACAGCGGAGCAGCCAATTTCTTTACCGCTAGCTTGCCTTAGCTACGAGCACTTTAAAAGAGATACTTCGAAGTCCAATTAGATATATCCCGAGCAAAGAAGAAGTCCGTCAAATACGGCATCGGCTTTGCTACTTTTATTAAAGCAATTATTTTAGATACCCTTTTAAGTTAAGTGGAGTTCCACGTTATAGAAAGCGACGTACCCTTTTTATTTTTATTAGCTGATATAAACAAGCATAAGGTGATCTTAGATAACTTGCGAAACGTGCTAATCTAAAGGAAAAAAGAAATACTAGTAATAAAGATGTTTAAGCACGTATGGATGCTATTAAATAAAAAGCACGCTGCTACTTATTATAATACCGAAAGCGAGACCGTCTATTGCTACCTTACGAAAGAACAATTAAGGACTATCTATAAGCGTTTTAGCCACCCTTTAGCAAGTCGATTTGCTGCTGTTCTTAAAAGGGCTAAGCACGAATTTAGGCGAGATTTGCTTTATAATATCTAAAAGTTTTGCTACTATTGCTAAGTATTCGAACGCTCCTTAAAGAGGTTTAATATTAGACTTAAAAACGATATTGACTTTAATAATACGGTATACGTAAACGTAATGCACTTTAACGGCAAAAACGTATTATACGTCGTTTGCGATTCTATTAATTTTCAGGCCGCCATCTTCCTTAAAAGCATATTCGCATAGCACTTACTTAAAGGATTCAATCGATGTTAAGTCAATACTTACGTCGGACCTTTTACAAACGTAATGCACGATCCCGGAACTAACTTTAATTCGGCAACGTTCCGAAGCTACTTCAAAGGTATTGGCAGCACCTTAAAGCAGATGCTTATAAAAGCCTATCACAGCGTCGGGCTAATGGAACGCTACTACGTCCTTGTGCGACGCGCTTTTAAGATCGTCACAAAAGAGCTTCCAAAAGCCCTAAGGAAGGACCGGCTTTAAATAGCTATTAAAGCCATTAACGATATAGCTAGACTTAATAGCTTGGTTCTTACACTCTTCGTTTTTAAGACCTTACCGAAGCTAACGGAGCAAGATCGACTTGCCGCGTTTACTCAAGAGCGTGCTACTGCTATTAACAAAGCTATAAAGGAAGTACGAAAATGCTACGCTGCGAAGCAAGTTAAGAACGCGCTTAAGAAAAGGAATGGCCCAATTACGGAGCATACCTTAAACCTCTTTATTAGCTCACGGGTGCTCGTATAGCGGGAAAACCAAAGGTAGAAAGGCCTCTTTCAGCTGCTTAGCAAGCAAGGGCACACGTGCATAGTAGCTTGTCCGAGGCTTACGGAATTCAAGTCAACCTTAATAAAACCTTATTACTTTAAAGTTAAAAAGCTGCTAAAAGAGTTGCAAGTACTTGAGATAAAGGTAGAAGAAGAAATAAAAGAAGAGGTGGAAGATGATCAAAGCGAAGGCGAAAAAGAGCTGGAAATACGAAATTCGCTTAAACCTTAATATTCGTTTAATCCACCGAGGTCGCTTAATCTAAGAAGCTCGCTAAGACTAACAAATAGCCCTTTTAACCCTCAATTTGCTAATCTTTAAAAATCAATAATACTAATAGTTTAGATACTTTATTAGAAGTACGATTTTAGTATCCCGACCGTGCTCGACGAAGAGAAAAGCGATTCTTACGTTTTATTTACTAAGGACTTTAAAGTATTGATTACCGATAAGGAACGCCGAGATTATAAGCTTTTAATTAAGCTACGAGCCGAAAGAATTATCAAGAGCCTTGAAGCACTATTTTAAGAGTCTAAAGCAAAGGAATTAGTTGGATTGATAGCTTAAGGCATCTTTCAAGTGATCCCGAGCACCGATCTACGCGCTAAAGGCGTTAGGATCTTCGGATCTAGGTTTGTTAATAAGATCAAAAGCAAGGGAATACTTACGCTATACAAGAAGTCTCGTATAATAGTCTAAGCTTTTTAAGATAAAAGCAAAACGAAAATACTTATCGAATCACTTACGGTGCAGCGAGCGGGCCAAAGACTCTGTTATGCTTTAGCTCTTTCTTTGATAAAAGATTACGAGTATTAAGTCTATAGCAAAGATATCATTTAAGCTTATACTCAATCAAGCACGAAGCTCATTCGAATAATCGTCGTGCGACCACTTAAAGAGATCACTTATCGATTCCCTTTCGGCACCTTGTTCTTTATAACTAGCCCGTTATATAAGATCCCTGAAGCAAGAACGCATTAGTATAAGCGTTTTTCAAAGCATTTTACGAATAACCTCGAGATAAAGCAATCGAGCTTTGATTTTTACTTTTTTGTATTAATTAATAAGGATCAGCTAAGAATAGCTGCTTTATAAACGGATGATGTTCTTATAGTTGTTAATCTAGTTATAAAGGCAAAGGAGGAGAAGAAGCTGGTCAAATCCAAGCTAAAAAGCAAAGAAATAAAGACCTTTACACACGCCGAGCCAATGATTTTCAATGGATGCAAGCTATCCTTGGATAAAGAAGGGTTCGGACTGTTAATTAGGCAAAAAGGGCAAGGTGAGAGGCTTGCAATAATTAAGCTCGATTCAGCTATACGGGCTAAAGAGTACTTAAAGCAACGTGCTCGAAGGGCGTATTTGGCTACTATTTGCTACTTAAAAGCATCTTGCGCTTTATCGATAGCCGCCCAGCATTAAAAACCGAAGGACGAAGACTATAAAGCCTTTAATAAGGTGATCCAATAGCTGATCGATCACCTAACTCGAGGAATCTATTACGTGCTCTTAAACCTAAAGACTGCGAAGTTTTTTATGTTCGTAAACGGAGCGTTTGCTAATAACGCTGACCTTAGCTCCCAGATCGGTTTCGTGGCTATCCTTAGCAATAAAGCTCACGTAAGTGAGAACGAGTTCATTTTAACGAGTAACATCTTATATTAAGTGTCATAGAAGTGCAAGAGGGTAATAAGAGCAGTATTAGCCTTTAAGCTATACGCGATATCCTTAAGTATCGATATGGCCATTGCTATATCGACTACCTTTGCTTAAATCACGGCTCAACTAAGAATCCTTAACTTCTTCGTAATCGTGTGCATTAACTCTTACTCGCTTTACGAATGCATAGTAAAACTGGGGACCATTAAAGAGAAGCGCCTAATGATCGATATTATAGCTATTCGAGAGTCATACGAAAAGCGAGAGCTCTCTAAGGTACGCTAGATCGGAGGCAAATCTAACCCTGCTGACGCCATGACCAAAATCGGGGCCAATATCTCTTTGCAAGAGCTAGTTTTGACTAATACCTTGAAAGTGCAAGTCGATGGATAGGTAGAAAGGCCGCTATAAAAGGAAGAGAGAGATTGTTTTTCCTTTGTTTAATTACCTTCTTTCTTTTTTCGGTCGATATAGTAGTTGGCAAAGCACTATTTGCTAAAGAAAGAATTGCCGGTGTCGGTATATCTATATCGACCTTAGCTAATAGTAGTAGTAGTAATAGTAGTTGGGGAAGCTCACCCGTGAACCATGGTTCACGGGCCACTTGGCATGCCTCGCTTAGCATATCAGCAGTCAAGGGACCCCTAACTTGACAAGTAAACCTATTAGCTAGCTAGTGCACGTGATTCCTTCTAATCGTATAAAAGGAATCAGCTCTCCTGAGCCTTAGGGAGAGGACAGAATTCAGATACCTTATCAATCGAGTGTTTTGCAATTGCAAGTACTTTGACGACCGTTACGACCTTACGAATATATATTCCCAATCGCTTGAAAGCAATCCAACAAAAAAGAATCCGACTTTTATAAAGATATTATTAATATGGTTTTAAAATATATTAACGCTAAGGCTCTAGCCTTTTCGCTAGTCTTTAAGATGCTTAATAAGCTGCTAAGAGAAAGGGATTATAGCGCTTAAGAGGTTTGTCACTTGCTCTTAAAGATTAATTTGATTAAATCCATTCGAAACTTTATCAATTTAAATTGCCGACCAGATAAAAAAAAGAAGTATTAAGTAGAATTAAATGAGTATGGATTAAAATCTAAACTCTCTAACCTTTAGCGATACCGATAACGCTTCGAACGAGTTGAAAAGGTTACTTTTTTAGATTTCCTTAAAATTTACGATATATATACTTGCAAAAAAAAGCACTTCTTACGAAAAAGCAAGCTTTGGATCATTAATTACTTTTTTTAATACTTAAATATTAAGATCTATAATAATTATAAATACAACGCGCGCACTTACTTAATGCTGCATTATCTTTATCGAAAAGAGGACGATTTACTTACTAATGTTACCGAGGAAGAGCATCCGATATTCGCTTTAGCTTATAGCGCTTACAAGCGCTTTTATCGAGATCTTTATAGCGATTCTTTGCATATGCTCGACTATTACGATCCTTTTTTTATAGCTAACGAAAAAGATAAAGCTAGTTTAAACGATGAATACGATATAGAAAGCCTTAAGCCTCGAGATAATAATGATATTAACGTAAGAAAAGAATAGAACTTACGGAATCCTCGAAATCTTAATATTATTTTTATAAACGAAAACGATATATCGAATCGCCTCGAAGATTTTACTTATAATTGAGATTCATATGTTAGCAAATATAATATTTTATTTACTTATATTCGAAATTGGAAAGCTGCTGCAAGAGTATTTAATATGCGAGTTAGCGCTACTCGAGATTATAACTTTAAAAAGCTTTTCGATAAGCAGAAAAGGTTTTACTATTCTATAATAGACCATTATATTATAGTATTATTAAACTAACCCTTTCTACAGCTGCTAATTCATTTCGATAGCAAGGCTGGCACGAGTAAAACTTATTTTATTTTAGCTATTTGCGTTCGGCTTTAAGATATAGCGGATAAAGCTAGCAAGCCAAATCCAGTTATCCGAGCAGCGCTTATAAGTGTTGCTGCTTTTAGCATCGCAAAAGCTATATTATATTCCTTATTAGCGCTATTAATTAAACATTATGTTATAGATAATTCTTTTGCTACCCTCTAGACTCTCTAAGCGAAATTTAAAGATTGCAAATATTTAATTATTAATAAGAAGTTAATGATTAATCTAAAGGATTTCGCTCGAATTCAACGGCGCTATGCTTAGATTTTCCTTGAATCTTAAGAGCTATTTAAAGATTTAAGTATTTACTTTTGTAATGATTTTTATTAATTACCGCTAGTTAAAAGGAAGTCTTTATTTGTAACTTATAACTTTTCGCCGAAATAAAAGATCGGTTAGTCTTTTTATCGATTATTTAATAAAACTATTCGATTTAAGGTCATTATGCGTCAAGAAAGCGAGTCTTTAAAAGCTATCAATTTCCGCAAAGCACTTTTAAAACTCCGAGAAAATAACCTTTCGATAAATAGCTAAGAACTCTTTATTTTTCGAGCTAAAATGAATATCCGGCCGGCTAATAAAGATTCTTTTAAAGATGCTTTTTGTATTTATTTTACGAACGCGAAAGTTAAAGAATATAACTACGAGCAGTTAAAAAAGCTAGACGCGCTTATCTTAAAACTTAAATTAGAAAATACAAGCAGCGCAAAAGCTTATAACGCTGATTAGAAAGAAGCTGAGGGCTTAAAGCAAAGCATTAATATATATATTAAAGCTAAAGTGATATTGAATTAAAATCTTTAAATAAAAATAAAAATAATTAATAAGTTTATAAGAATAGTTAAGGATATCTTTTAAGAAGCAAGGGCCAAACCACGTAAAGAACTGCCACAAGGCATTATGATAGAGATCGAGGATTATATTAATCTTACTTTCGAAAAAACTAGATGGTTCTTAATATTTACCGTCGATCGAGACTTTTTTTACGATAATAAACCTTGCAATCGTCGGCAGCTTTCTTTTCGCGTGGCTTACGCAATCACGGTATATAAAAGTCAAGGAATTTCTTTAATTAAAGCAATGATTAGCTAGGCTAAAGCTAAATTTGCTTATAAGCTATATTATGTATCAGCTTTTAAAGTGAAGACTTTAGCGAGGGTTATATTTAAGAATGTATTTGATTTTTGCCGCTTTAAAAAAAAGTCTATTAATACTAGTATTAATCGGGATACAGATTATATGTATCGAAGGCAGCTTGCATAGCGGTTATAAAACGTATAAATATATATATTTATATATTATATAAAAGTTATAGAAGTTATAAAAGTTATAAAAGTTATAAAAGTTATAAAAGTTATAAGAACCAATAAGAAGCTTTTATTCCTCGCTTAATTCAAACAAAGGCTTATTGCTACGTGCATTTAATCTTAATAAAATATTTTCTTTGCATTTAAACACTTTATTTTTACGATATATTAAAATCAAACAATATATAGTAATCAATTATTCATCGCTTTTCTTATTGCTATTATGAATACGAAGCAAGAGAAAGAGAATACTATCAATTATATTGAAAAAGGGGAGCTTAAAGAAAGGGAGCTTAAAGAAAAGGAGATTGAAGAAGGGGGCATTGAGGAAGAAGGGGATATTAAGGAGGAAGGCGATATTAAAGAGGAAGGCGATATTAAGAAGGAGGGCGACCTTAAGGAAAAGGGCGATATTAAAGAGGAAAGGGATATTAAAGAAGAGGCTATTATACTACCATTAAAAACTCTTTTACTAAAAGACCTTTATTACGCAACCTTATAACGCGCTCTTATAGCATTATTATCTAGCTTATTACGCTATCGATATGAGTCATTCGATCTTTTCGGTAGTGACGACGAGATGACTCGCATTATAAATGAGATCAACTTTAAAAGACTTATCGATACTTAAAGCAGTTAATAGACTAATGATAATGCTCAAGGCAATGATAAGATATAAGATAATGCTTAAAGCAAATAAAAGAGCGAAGTAAGCAAAAAAGAAGGCTAAGATATTATACTTACGGATCTTTTTAAATTCATATATACGATATATAAAGATAAGAAAATATATAACGATCCCGAAGTATACCGCGCTTTTAAGCAGATCGAGCAATCGAATAAGATTAAGGCTAAAGCGGAAGCATTAGATTTAGCGTTAGATTTGCCTTTTCTTTTATTCTTTCTAACTTTTAAGCTAAGCATGAATACGATTTATTAATCTCTACCGCGTCTTACGCCTTTCGCACTCGCTTAGCTACCTAAAGGACTTATTAAAATCGAGTGCATTAAGTGCAGCAGCTTCCGCTTATTGCTATACTTTTTTATCTTAAATACTAGTCTGCGATTTATTACTTGCTTAGATTGCTATTATTAACGACGCTACGAGCTAGCTAAAGAGTACTTTATTTAAAATACAGCTCGAAAGTGTTTGGTTAGTAATTTAATAAATGTAATGATATCGGAATATATAGCGAAATTAGCGGACGAACTTTATTAAAGCTGTTTAAGTTTATTTTTATAAAGAGAGCTGGATAACTTATATACTTGTTATTACTATCGCAATAAGCGGACCTTTTAGCGCTTATGTGTTTCAAATAGGCGTATAAAAAGGGCTATTTAAAGCTTAAAAGCTTACGCAAAGATCGAGCTTAAGGCTTACCGATTGATAGCCATAAAAGAGTATAAGCTTAACGAATTATAAGATATACATTAATAGTTTATTATTAAAGGTGGTTGTATAGCTATTAGCAATTGATTAAGGGTAAATAATGTATTTAGATTATAATTTTAATTGCGCCGAATCAATTGTAACTTTTGTAACTTTTGTAACTTTTATAACTTAATAATTTTATATGATTATGCATGCTAAGCCGATGGATTTAGCAAAAGCGAAAATTTACTTATATTATAAAAGTTATATAAGTTATAAAAGTTATAGAAGTTATAAAAGTTATAAAAGTTATAAAAGTTATAAGAGTTATAAGTTACTTTATAAAATATAATATAGATATACTGCTATACCGACGAATATAGCAAGTGTGAGAATTTAGCTAAGCACGGACCTTTTTAAAAAGTGAATTCGTTTGTCACTTTTGAATATTTATTATAACTTAAATATTTTTTTTAACTTTAATATTAATATTAATATCAATTTTAACTCCAACCTTAACCTTAACTTTAACCTCAACTTTAACCTTAATTGCAGCTATAACTACGATTACAATTATATTAGCAATATGATCTCATTTCGCTAGCGCAACCTTCGAGACGGATTTTATATAAGGCGGGTGGGTCGGCCGGATCCGGCCTATAAGCGGCAAGTACAATTACTTTGCAAGCAGCAATAGCTGCTTTTATACCTCTTCTTTTTTCCTTAATAAGCCTTGCCTTTTGCTTTGCTTATTGCTTTGGTTAAGCCCGCGGTGTAAGTGATAAGTGATACATTTTAGTTACTTACGCTAATATTATATATAAATTCAATCAAGACGACGACGATGATAATAAGATTAAGCTAATGATCTTTCGCTTTTTTTCTTCTTCTTTTTCTCCCTTTCATACCGTCCTCGCTGCTGCCTTGCCTCTTCCTTTCTTTTTCCCTTTTGCTGCTATAGACTTAGTAATAAGAAAGGTTGAGAGAAAGGTAGAAGAGGATGAGGTAATAAAGGATTTTGGGCCCGTAATATAAGTCATCTTAAAATCAAGTGATATATTTAAGCTACTTACGCTAATGATATATATATATATATATAGATTCGAAGACGACGACGATATGAATAAGCTAATGATCTCTCGCTTTCTCTTCCTTTTTATCTTCGTCCCTTTTGCTTTATCGATTCTTATTAGCGCTCCGGCTTTTATATTCTTCGCCGCCGCCGTGCCCCCCTTTGCTACGCCACTTGCTACCCTTCGCCTTACAAGCTTTGGACCGATCTTACCTTTATAATAAAGCATAAGCGTAAGTATATTTTCATATCCTTTATTGATGCTTATTAATTAGATTAATAGATGTTTGCGTCTCCGCCGGCCGTTAGTAGAGGGACCCTTCTTATTAAGGCTTAGCTTAAATAAGCTTAATCAATTGCCGGGTTTGCGCGGCTCTTTTAAGCATAGACTACTTAAAAGAAAAACAAGGACCTATATACGCTTTCCGCTATAAGCATATGGTGGTCGTATAAGCAATCGGACTTATCAAAGCTTTTCTCTTTTCGCCGTGCTATCATCGGCCACGTCGGCCGTATCATAGAGACCGAATTATAAGAATTACTTTTATTTTCTAGCAACCTTAAGCTAATACAAATATATAAAGGTGAGCTAGTAGACCCGCTTTGCGATGCGTGCGCTGCTGCCCGCTAAGAGTGCTAAGCATACTTTTCGGCCGGTAAAGCATAAATATTTAATTCGAAGGATGCGTATGCTCGCTGTCGGTGGTCTCTTCGGAAGTGTATTGCGTTTAAAAAGAGCTCACGTAAGAAACGTGGACCTAGACCCCTTTCTCTTGCTCGAGACCTCCTCCCCCCTTCCTCCCCCCTTCCTTTAGGTGCACCTTCTACAACTGAGTTAAAGATTCGGGTTTAAACCCTTTTTAATGCATATTCTTAGACTTAATAATTCTTATAACTTTTGTGACTTGTATGATCTTATAGCCTTTATAACTGTTGGATCGCCGGTAGCGATCTCTCGTAATAATTCGTAAAAGTCGTGACGTCGTCAAAGTACTTGCAATTGCAAAACACTCGGTGGTAAAATACTCAATTGTTGCTTGTTGTTCTGATTTTTCTGTCTGCTCTAAGAAAGCTGACTCCTTCTATACAATAAGAAGGAGTCACGTGTACTAGCTAAATACTAGGTTTACAAGCAGGTTAGGGGGGTCCCCGGACCTGTGACAAGCTAAGCGAAGCATGCCTAGTGGCCCGTGAACCCTGGTTCACGAGTGAGCTCCCCCCAACTACTATTTACTAGCTAAGGTCGATATAAATGAACCGACACCGGCAAAACTTTCTTTGGCAAACAGTGCTTTGCCAACTATTATATCGACCGAAAAAAAGGAAAGTAGTAATAATAAAAAAAATTCAAACGCAAGGAACAAAGAAAAAAAATTCTTCTTGAAACAAGCCCCTTCCCTTTCCAAACCCCGTCACCTTGCGAAGTGCTCACAGTGCTCTCCTCCGTATTGGCAGCCTTGAATAAAACACTCGTACTCGTCCTCAAGGTCGTCGGAATCAGCCTTGCTTGAGGTGTGCTGAGAGGAGTGCTGAGGAGAGTGCTGAGAGGAGTGCTGAGAGGAGTGCTGAGAGGAGTGCTGAGCAAATGGCTCGCTAGAGCTCGCGTAAGCTCTGCTTGCTTTGGCGGGTCGAAAGCTCTCACTCTTAAAAAGAGGTTGAGTGATCTCAGTTGCAAAAGCAATTGCTCGGCGAATGTCAGCAACTGCGGCGGTAGAAGTGATTGCAGGGTTCATCCGTGCAATCGTCGTCTCTGGCACGTTTTTACAAGCTGAATACAGCTTGTCGGCAAGACTCCTATCGTCTCTCAGACCTGGTCGTAGTGAGCCTTGAATGCCCTTGAGCTCCTTAGCGAGCTTCTCAAAGCACTCGTTAAGCGAGGTCCCTGGATTCTCTTTTTTGACCAATTCTAGCGAAATTTGCTCTTAGCGGTCGTATTTTGCTTGTCGCCGGTGGTCAGTCTCGAAGTGGTCCTTTACCGCAATAGCGTTTGCCTTGAAAGTCGGAAGCCTGGCCTTGATGACGTGATTATAGTAAAAAGTAATAGCTTCCCCCGTAAGCATAATAAGGAACGCCGCCAAATAATCGTCGGAGGTTAACCCGTATCGGCTTGCCTGGTCAGCAAAAATACTCAATTAGGTTCGAAAATCATCGTCTGGTCCCGAGTACTTCAATTCCTTAGGGAAGCTCCTTGCGAACAAGGCCAATTCTTTCGCCCTCGGGTATGGGTCCGCCGTTCCGAGCTCAGGAAAATCGTCGTCAAGGTCGCCTGGGGTGCCGTACGTAGGTGTGCTGTGCCTGGCCAGCACTCGGGTCGAAAAAGGGGTGCTGGTAGAGGGTCGGTTTGGCCCGGGTCCGTCAGGGGGTCCGTATCCTCGTCCAAGGTCTCGTCCAGGGTCCCTTGGCGGCTCATTTCCTTGTCCCTTTGTCGGGCCACCGTGTCCTCCTCCTCTTCTTCCGTGCCCATTCCACTCGCTTCCCCCTCTATTCCTTCCTTCTGGATCACCGTCCGAGCTATCTGGATCGCTAAGGTCGCTAGCAGGAGTTTGCTCTCTTTTCTGCTCGTATCCTTGGGCTCGGCCTTGGCGGTATCCATTGCCCTGGTCCTCCTCTCTCCGAATCTCTTCCTTAGGAGTATGCCCTCGGTAGGTTTGAGCTTCTTGAGGCTGGAGTAGTAAAGGAACGGGAGAAGGAAGTGAATCGCGAGAACTTCGCTTTAATGACGATGGCCTTGCTGCCTTGAGCTCCTCCTTGTGCCTTGTAGCCTCCTCGATTCTCTCTTTACGCTGTTGCGCGTCCCTCGTAATCGTCAAATTGCGTAGATCATTGAGGTCACGAGCAATAGCGTTATTTCGGCGCTGGAGTTCCTCGTTCCGTAGTATTTGCCTTTGAAGTTCCTCGTTTTCCTCTTCTCGGAGTGATTGGCGAGGCGAATTTGGAGTTGAGGGTAGAGGTTCGTCGATGACTTTGGTGAGACGAATAAGGCCTGACTGATTAGGAAACCTCTCGACCTGCTTCCCTTGGATTTTAGCGACTTCCTCAGTTTGTCGATTAAGGCGTGCAATAGTAACATCGTTCCACCTAGAATCAAATCCCTCGATTGATTGCTCTCGCTGTTCTTCCCAGGTCCATTAGTGCTCCTTTTCTATTTGAACGATTAAGGCTAGTCCATTGGCGTAGCCTTTTTGCCTTGGGAGGCACCAAACTCCCTTAGACATTAAGTGATCCCTTAGCCTAATAAGCAAGGTAAACTTGCTTCCTCGGTGGCCGTGAGCTTGTTTAGCGGCCAACGAAAACTCGTCCGCGGTCCATCTAGTAAACGCGTATCGGAATAAAGACCAAAGCTCGTGGTCTCTCAAACCCTCACTCTTTATGTCCAGGAAGTCCTCGATAATTAACCTTGCTCTTGTATGATTCTCTAGCCTTGGATACGGTAGTGAATCGAGGTCAAAACCGAGGTCCGACGTATCTTCGTCTAAGGCTTCGAAGGTATTCCGAGTGCCTGGGTCGTTCGGTAGCATTGAGGGAGGTTCCGCGGGTCTCGAAAAGGGGTCCGTAAATTGTGCAGAGATTCGGGGTGCTTGAATCTCTGTTGCTTGAGCTCTTGCTGACGTTCCAGAAGCTCCTTGTCTGCCTCGGGGATCGATTGATTGCATAGTGCTTGGCTGAGGCGTAGTATTGTTGTATTGCTGTGTGTAGCTAGCGTGGCTCTACAGCGTTGATAGGTTGTATATAAGTGACTTGGTTCGGAATCACCCTTCCGTAGTAAATAAGGTATTCGAGGTATAAGAAAGCGACTTGGTACGGAATCGCTCTTCCGTAGAAAGGTGTAAAGGTATCGAAATGTAAGAAAGCGACTTGGTTCGGAATCGCTCTTCCGTAGAAAGGTGTAAAGGTAAGGCGGTAGTATAGGCAAGCGACTTGGTACGGAATCGCTTTTCCGTTGTATAAGGAGGGAGGTATCGTAATAAGAGGTAAGTGATTTTCACTGCGGTTGCAGGCTTCTTATAGCGCAAACTCACCACTTCTACACTCTTCGAGTAAGTAGAAGTAAAGTCCCAACTCTTCGATCGATCCTAGCTTCTCTGTGATTGAGTAATAGGCGATTAAACAATCACTGATCAGTGTTGGATCGCCGGTAGCGATCTCTCGTAATAATTCGTAAAAGTCGTGACGTCGTCAAAGTACTTGCAATTGCAAAACACTCGGTGGTAAAATACTCAATTGTTGCTTGTTGTTCTGATTTTTCTGTCTGCTCTAAGAAAGCTGACTCCTTCTATACAATAAGAAGGAGTCACGTGTACTAGCTAAATACTAGGTTTACAAGCAGGTTAGGGGGGTCCCCGGACCTGTGACAAGCTAAGCGAAGCATGCCTAGTGGCCCGTGAACCCTGGTTCACGAGTGAGCTCCCCCCAACTACTATTTACTAGCTAAGGTCGATATAAATGAACCGACAATAACTTCTGTAACTTCTATAACTTTTATAACTTTTATAACTTTTAATATTTTCGTAATATAAGTAAATATATAAATATAAGTAATAAAGGGAGTCCGGGGTCTTCCCGGTATAAAAATGAAAAGATAAGTAATAAAAGGAGGTTTAAAAGGGTCTCCCTTTTATAATAAAATATAAACTCGATAATAATTTTTGTAACTTTTGTAACTTTTGTAACTTTTATAACTTTTGTAACTTTTGTAACTTTTGTAACTTTTATAACTTTTGTAACTTCTATAACTTTTATAACTTCTGTAACTTCTGTAACTTCTGCAACTTCTATAACTTCTGTAACTTTTATAACTTTTGTAACTTCTAATATTTTCGTAATATAAGTAAATATATAATTATAAGTAATAAAGGGGGTCCGGGGTCTCCTCGGTATAAAAATGAAAAGATAAGTAATAAAGGGGAGTTTAAGGGGGTCTCCCCTTTATAATAAATTATAAACTCGATAGTTTTTAATATAATAATACTTTTATATATATTTACTTTTATTTTACGATCTATTTAATAAGTTTGATATTTAACAAAACATAAAGTCCGATATAATATTATCAACGGGCTAATTATTAATTTTATAAAAATCTAATTTAATAATATACTAATAAGTAATTAGCCCGTTAGTGACACTACAGAGAACTTGGTCCTCTGCCCTGGTAAATAAGAAATATTTCTTAAAGGTGAGCTTTAATTGCGACTATAATAAGCGCGGTAGCTAGTATTGTTCTAGAAAAGTGAATGCCTTTTTAAAATTTCTTGCCTTTAAGAAAACGTCGTTTATATAATATTTCAGCTTTAATAAGGATGTTTCGTTTTCGTTAAATATAAAAGAGAAAAGTAAAGGTTTTAAGTTATCAAATCCTTTATTTATTACTTTTTAAGACTTTAATATCTTTTCGAATATAATCTTTATTAATTTATTAAATATAAAGGCCGAGCTTCCTTTTTCTTAAGTTATTCGAATTGATTGCAATTAAAAGTGATTTAGTATAAAAAAGGCGTAGATATAGCGGTCGTCGAGGTAAATAAATACCGATTAGTATTCGTATTTAAAATCTATTTAAGAAAACACTTTATATTAAAAATAGTTTAAGTACTCGTAGCATTCTTTTAGCTTAATTAATATGCATTTTAAGATCTTTTCTTTTATTTTTAAGTAATCGAACGTGACTTAGAACTCACTTTTCTCGGGTTTTAATTCTTTCGACTTTTAAATTAAATTCGAATAGCTATTCTAATCACTTAGCTTTTTATTTGCAAGCATTATGCTTTTAAATATATTATTTTTTATTCTTTTCTTAATCGTTTTATATAACTATGTTAGTTTTATAAATAAGTATCGTTTCGAAACGTTATTTGCTATTAAAATAGCTTTTTTAAAAACCTTATATCGATAAGTGATAAGGTTTATATAAAAGAAATCATCGAATCTTGCGCTATTTACTTTTCGATATATGTATATCAAAACTTAAATATCTTTTAACTTATCTAATAAGATTTTATTTCTAAAAATGAGTCCGCATTTTATTGCTTACTTTTTTAATATAAAAGATCTTAAGTCTTTACGTAGTAATCTAATAACTCTTTTCTTTATCGAAAAGCTTTTTATTGCTAAGTAGACCTTATATAATTTCGACTAGATCTTTAATATATTATTCTTCGTAGTCTTAATAAATCTTAAGGCTTTAGTTTTTAAGAATAATGTTTGCAAGTCTTTTTTATCGATTTATATAAGAGTGAATTCTTTAAGTAGTGTTTAGTAGCATTGTATTAAGATTAAGGTTGAGGTTCTTTGTGTTATAAGATTATCGTTGCATTATTTAAGTTAAAAAGGTTGCTTAATAAAGGTTCTTTTAATTCGAAAATGAACTCTTTTTCGTTAAATAAATTTTACGCTATCGCTAAAGCGGCTTAAGTAATTTAGTTTTCCGAATCTTTCGAGTCGTTTAAGTTATTTAAGTCTGACTTATGTTTCGTGTTTATCGTAAAAAGATTTAATTTTAATAGTTCGAACTTCATTATTAAATTATCGAAGGATTTTTTAAATTCCTTTTTAAGCTATAAGACTAGGTTGATCCTTTTTAATAGTTCGAAGAAAAGGCATTAAATTACTACTTGCTTCTCTTTTAGCACGTTATTATCGATTATAAGCTTTTTAGCTCGAATCTTTAACTTAGCGTTTATTATATGCATTTATATTAAACTTAATAATAAGCTTAATTCTATATCCTTTACTCTTGCGTTTTCTTTAACGAAGACATCGACTTGTTTTTATATTTCTTTTACTTTTATCTCGATTGTAACGAATTTTATTAAGTCGTAGACTTTTCCGTTTGCTATACTAAAGCTAACTCTTTTATAGTTTGCTAATGCTAATGATTTAAACTTTAGATTTAGCTTTTTCGTAAGGCTAAAGGATATTAATACGATATTAAAACTTTAATTCATCGCAATCATTTTTATAAGCAATTCTATTTCAATTATCTTTTTCTTTGTTTTTATGCGTATGCATAATACTATTCTTTAAGCCTTCTTATCGAAGTGTATATATAAATAGATCTAAAATAATATCGATTTAAGGTTTGCTTAGCTCTCGGCCGCTAATATCGTTTGCGATTTCTTTTTTTTTATATTTTTTTTTATAAATAATTTCCGAAATTGTTTAAATACTTTTAATAATAGCTAAAAGAGCTTTAAGAGGTTGATAGTTATCTTAAATTTCGCCGCTAGATCGCCGTAATTTATCGATCCTTTTTTTTCACGGCTTACGATCTCTTTTAGCTATCTTAATTTCTTGCTTTTTATTTTTACTTTGTTTTTCGTAAGAGCTTTTTTCGAAGCTAGCTTTTTAGCGTTTTGCTTAACGACTTCGATAGTATCTATATCATTTGATGCTTTTATTACTTTTTGTTTCTTCTTCGATTTATTATCTGTTATTTTTATATTAATATTCGTAGCGTTCTTTTTATTTAAAATAGCCATTTTATATTTAAGATCTCCGACGCTTTTTATTTTGCATTCGGTATTAATCTTAGTAGTTTCGTCGAGTATCTTTTCTATCGAAGCTGTCTTATAGCTATTCGTGTATTATTAAAAAGATATGTTTATAATGCTTATTAATATATTTATCTTTAAAGTAAAAGCATTAAAGCTTAAGTTAAATAAAGATAGCTTTTCGCTAATGATCTTAAGATAGTGTGTTATAATCGTCTTCTTTAAGTAGCAGATTCCTTTAAAATAAGCCTTTTCTTAGTCTTAAAGTTAAGTATTAAAGCAAATTGTTTTTAAATAGCCGATTTATTTATAACTTATATATAAAAGTCTATCTTTCGATTTATTATAAATTTTCGACTTATTGATAAACTAGTTTTTAGATTCAGATGCTAATCGAAGTAATGCAAAAGGCGAGTCGTTTAAAGATAATAAGCGTAAAAGCAATTGTTATTCAATTTGTTTATTAATAATTAAGTTGCTTTAAGTCTAAGAGTTTATATACCCGCTCTAGTAGTTCGGTTTTTAGTTGTTTTTTTAATATCCACCTTATTTTTATGCTTAAAGAAGAGAAGCATTTTGCTATAAAATTATTAAGTTCTTATTTTGTTTTAATTCTAAGATACGTTAGGTTAGCTTTATAAGTTAAGCGAGCAGTCTTAAATTAAAGCTTAATAAGGCGGCGATGTATAAAGTATTTTAAAAAGATATTAAAGCTACTTGTATTAAAACTCTAATATAATGCTCGATATACTTTTGCATTCTCTCGTACATTTTAATCTTTTTTATATTCGACTTAATCTTCTTTTATGCTTTAAGTGCACTTTAAAAGAGAACGAAAGTTTCGTATGCCTTTTATAAGCAAAGCAAAAGCAAAGCATTATTAGTTAAAGCTAATATCCGAAGCTTATTGTTTATAATTCTTTTAATAAAGGCCGACGTAATAGATTTAAATATATACTTGTTCGAATCAAATTGATTCGTTATTATTAATAATGCTTCGTTTTTCTTTAGATCTCTTCTTTTAATCTTTTTTAATAGCGCGATCGTTCGTAAATAATAAAATGCGAGACTTTCTTATAGTTTTTATTATAAGTTAAAGACTTCGGCGATTACGTCTTGCTTTTTTATCAGTTCTTTATTATTAAGAAATTGCGTCTTTAGCTATTCTATTACTTTAGCTTTCTCTTTTTCTATTGCTATAATACGATTAATTATAATGTATTTTATTCTTATATTAAATTTAAACTTTTTGCTAGCTTCTTTTATTAGCAAGATTAAGATTACTTTAAAGTACGTTAAAAAAGAAAAGTTATTAAAGCTATCGACTTCGAAATCGTAATCTAGTCGGTCTAGCTATAGCTTAGCCGGCATTTTTTTATTGTAGTTTTTATAACGGTCGAACCTCGGCATCTTTAAGTTTAATATTTTATCCGTTACTTTAAGTTTAAGTGTAATAGTAATAAAAAGAAGAGTAAGATAATAGTTTTGCAATTGATTAGTTGCTTAAGTATCTTATTGTTGCCCGGTCCTTATAAAGGCATTTATATCGTAAATCTTTATGTCGATCTTAAGCACGAACTTAACATTTAATCGATCTTAAAGATTAGAAAGCGGTGATTAAGTCTTAGTGTTTAATAGTTGTAATAGTAAAGTTATTGATCTTGTTAATTATAAATATATTCGTAAGGGAAGGTTAGTGATCAGCTTATACTATGCTTATTATTCGGAAGTAAAAAGTATTAAGGCTATTAAAAGTAAACTCTTTTCTTTTAATAAAAGTATTAATAATAAGTACTAAAAGTAATAGACTTTCTTTTCGTATTTCCTTTTCGAGTTTATTAAAGAAGGTGAGCCGGAGTAAAGTTCTTTTGTTTTTTCTTTATTTATTTATTTAATTGTAAGTCGTGGTTTCTTTTATAAGTCCGTAGGTTTTAGTTAAAGTGGTTTTGGTTAAAGTGCTAATAAAGCGGTGATTTGTCGATAAACTTTTTAAAAAGAAGGGGTAGAGCTGAAGTTGTTTCTTTAATAGTTGTGTTTTTAATATATTATTTTAAGCTCTTTATTTGCGAATCAAAGGATTGCTAAATCGGTCGCTGCGTAAATCACCACTTTAATAGTAAAGGGAGGACCGTGTTGTATGGAGAGGATGATATTTCCAAGTTCTCTTTGGTAGGAGAAGTCTATGTACCTCCCTTAGCGTGCACGTGCTTCCAACAGGCCTGACAGCCTCAGGCTATCACAGTCTCCAAGCTGCACGCATATGCCCAGACTGCCATCCAGCAAGCAAATCCGGATCACGCACTTCTCAAATGCCGAACCAAGATGGGATATATCGATGTAGGACGAGACCAGCGCCCAGATCTATCATTCCGGGGAACAGCAGACGTATCTCCAACAGACAAACCCAATCGACGCACCCATAAACAAACCCAGCTGATCCAGTCTACCGCGCCGAGATGATCACCAGTCCCATATTCAAGATCACCGCAACGATTGATTCTGATAAGCCCCCCCCCCCCACACCCCCGCCTTTACGTTCGCTCTGACCTTGCTTGACCTGAGCTCAGCACGGCAGAAGGGCTCGGATCACCCACCTACCCATCAATACCGTACCGGTACCTACCTCCCCATTCAGATACTCACCGCGCATAAACAAGGTCTCCCTCCCCTCACGATACGCAGCACCGTCAAGCCCAAAACTACGCATGCAAAAACCTCGAGGCTATAAACTCAGCTGAAAAACGACACCGCCGGCACGCAAAAGTCTTTCTTTCCTTTTGAGTCTATACCAGACGCAGCATATATACTTACGAGATATCGCGCCTTCTCTCCTAACGAATTAAAGTGGAGAAGAATAGCCGAAGAAGAGCGAGCGGCTCAACCCTCAAAGAAAAAAAAAAAAAAAAAAAAAAAAGAGTGAAAGAGCGCTAGGGAATGAATGTCACCGCCGTCGCGCCGCAGCTTTTGAAAAAAAAAAAAACAAGCACACGCCACGAAAGGAAGGCACGAAAGTCTTGCGCACGTACATACGTACCGGTACGGTACAGTATACAAGTTACGCGCTCCCTACTGGCCCCCGTGCGTGCGACCTTTTATTTCCGTCTTGGAGGCAAGCTTTATATATATACTTTATACACTTTATACACTTTATACACTTTATACACTTTATACACTTTATACACTTTATACACTTTATACACTTTATACACTTTATACACTTTATACACTTTATACACTTTATACACTTTATACACTTTATACACTTTATACACTTTACTTCTTGAATCTGATTCCCTTTTCTTCTTCTCTTCTCTTTTCTTCTTCTCTTCTCTTTTCTTCTCTTCTCTTAGGTCTGTCTTTTTCTGGATATTAAGCGCATTTTTAAGTAGCACTCCCATACCGCCTTCACCAGCCGCAGCCGCCGCAGCATACACAAACCCACCAAACCTTTCCAATCTAATCCCGCCCAGAAGCATCTTCTTTTCCAACCCCGTTGCTTGCTTCTCACAAAGATGAAAAAAAAATATATATATATATTTTTTTTAAATTAAGCCATTTTTGCAGTGGAGGGGGGGGGGGGGGGGGGGTTGGTTCTACAAGTATCTAAAATCGGCAATCACCTTTTTTTTTTTTTTTTTTTTTTTCTTTTTTTTCTTTTTTTTTTCTTTTTTTTTCTTTTAAAGTGTCAGTCCCTCGAATAGGTCTTTTCGCTAGTTGCAGTCAGTCTAGAGGAGGAGAGCGGAAGTGTGGGTTTACGGTTCGGCTTTGCGCTTTGCGCTCTGCGGTTTGCGGTGTGGAATGTTTCTTTAGATTTTAACCGTTCGTTATATTTCTCTGTGGTGCGATACTGTAGATGAGTGCGTGGGTTAGTTGTGAGCGGGCTTGTGGACGCGCGGAGTTATAGGGTTTTTAACATAGGTATATATATATATCTATGTATATGTGTGTGTGTGGTTTTTTTTTTAAAAAAATTTTTTGGTGCAAACGATTTTGTCGGTTCCTCACTCACCCTCAGGCTGTAGCTATTCGGAGGGGGGGAGGGGGGTGGGAATAAGGTATAGCCCGTCCCGCAACCTTAAACCTTAAATCCACATTGGAGGATTGATTTTCTCTTACGTACTTAGTAGTAGTACGTCCCAGGCGTAGGTATTACCCCTTGAGGGTAGGGTAGCCAGGGGGTTGGTCGTGGGAACTGAACTTTGGAGGCACCCTCGAGGGGTAATACTGAGGCCTGTACCGTGGTAGTACGTCCCAGGCGTAAGTATTGCCCCCTGAGGGAAGGGTAACCAAAGGGGTTTAAAAGTGGAGAGTCCAGTACTTTCCCTCCCTTATGAATACCGGTACATATCGAAAGTATAATTTTGCAAGGGATCTTCTCAGGTCTCAAATCGATCAGCTTAGTAGTATAAGGATTCATTCAGCCTTGAAAAGTATTTTGAAGCCAGGATTTTAGTTTGTGCAAGTTGAGAGGGCTTGAAGCCATTCAGAAATCACCGCTTTACGATTTACGAAACTGAACTGGAACCGACATTTATTCATGAAAGGGGATAGGAGCACCGCTCACAAGTCCTGTGCAAGCTTATGAAAATAGTCTTACGTGACTAGATGACTCATCACTACCACAGCCCCTGGAACTTATCTTAGGTCACCGTTGGTGATAATAATAGAATCTAGATTACGTATCCTCGCTACCGTACTTGAGTGAGCTTGGAACTGACGTCATCAAGTAAATCTAGTCTTCTACTGTATGACGGCCAGGAAATCACCCGACAGCTGCGAAAAGGAACAGCTTCACTACTCGGCCAATAGACCCCGGTGAAAGGGTATAAAAATAGATTAGAAGTCTACTTTGCTATTGAGTATATAAGGGTCTTAGTCAGCTCCCGAGGTCCCTAGTAGCCAACGCCGTAGCTACCGTAACAAAAGGTTATTCGAAATTCCTATTTTTGAAAAAAAAAAGAAAAAAAAATTAGCTTAATATTTAGCAATTCATTTAAAAAGAAAGCAGGTACGTAGTAGTTTAGTTTTCGGAAAATATTTTAGCTAACGAATTAGCCGTAAAGCATGATGCGGCCCGATCTACGCTTACAAAGTTCTTTTTATTCAATACGAAGTGCTTCAACTCTCGTTCGTATTTATACTTCGATTTTCCGGCTTTTTACGTTCAAGGAAATGATTTTCGCAAAGAAGATCATGGCAAGTAAAAAGAAAATCGCATTAGCCGTATGTACCACCGTACAGGCCTAAGTATTACCCCTCGAGGGTGCTTCCAAAGTTTAGTTTCCACTTTGAACCCCCTGGTTTCCCTACCCTTCAAGGGGTAATACTTACGCCTGGGACGTAGTATTACTATGATTTTATTTCGAGTCAACGCTTTTATTTATAGCTCTTGCTTGCGATCGCGCCTTTCATAAAAACTTGAAAGAGTGATATAATTTCGAAAGCGTAATATGCGAAACTTATCGAGCTGCGGCCATCGCCCGTAAGTTGGTCGATAACGATGCAAGATAATTCTCATGTTTGAATAAAGCAATTCATTACTTTTTTGCGATCAATTTACGAACGTTATTTCTTGCTAAGCTTTGCTTACGAAAGATTGCGGAACCGATTGCGATCTAAAAGCAGTACAAGGACTATTTTTATAGTGACTTGGCTTTCAAGTTTTTTTTAAAAAACAAAGGTTTCTTCAAGTCCTTTTGAATCTCTATCGCGAGTACGGCTTTTAAAAAAAAATCCGGCCTCGCAGATTAGCAAATGACATTTGAAGAATTCAGCTTACGTATTAATATATAAGATTAAGTCCGTTACTACGCTCGATAGACCGCACGAGATCAAAGCGAAGATTTAGCCGCTCGGGCGTTAAAAATAATAGCTTAATCAAACGATCATCAACGCAGAGCTTTTACGGATATTATTGGGGCCATCGATACGGACTCGCAAACTGCCTATTTCTATCTGCAAGGTTGTACGGGGTAGCGCGGGCTACAAGAAACCTCTCATGATATTTAATGCAGGATTCGCTTCTTCTTGGCGGTTTTTCGATGCGTGTCGTCTGATCACAGCCAAGCAGATACCCAACCCCATCCTTGTCTCGTTCGTCTCATGCGCTCGTATAAATACTCGAGGGTGTTAGGGATATATTTTTGAGATTTCTCAGTGGTGCGGCTAGTCTGGGTGCGTCTGCATGCTGTTGTTGTTTTGATCTCGGCTACAGTCACTTACAGTACATAACAAGAGTAGGGCGAGGATCAAATCCTCCAGGTCATGAAGTAGGGTAGTCCCATCTGCTCACTGACTTCTCTCTCCTTTCCGCTCTTTCAAAATGCGTCTCGATCTCTCTGCCCTCGCCGTCCTGGCACTCAGCGTCACCGGCGGCGATTGCGCATGGCCAGATGGACCCCTCGTGGCTGAGGGTCGCTGGATCCACGACTCGCTCGGGAACAATGTCACCTACGCGGGTGTGAACTGGCCAGGGTCAGCTGATGTTATGATCCCCGAAGGACTACAATACAAGAGTATCGAGGCCATCGTGTCGGACATCAAGAGCCTGGGCATGAACGCGATCCGGCTCACGTTCGCCATTGAGATGGTCGACGATATTCTCGACAACGGAGGCGACGTCAAGCTCTCCGCTGCCTTCGACAAAGCCCTGGGCACTGCGAATGGTACCCTGGTGTATGAACAGGTGTTGAAGAATAACCCGAGTTTCTCGGCTAGCACCACGAGACTCCAGGTAAGAAAGAGAAAAATCACTTCCTTTCTCTTACCCACCACCTCTCTCTCTCTCTCTCTCGATAAGGGATGAAGAAGCTGATGCGAGAGGCACAGGTGTTCGATGCCGTCGCAGCGGAATGTTTGAAGCAGCAAATCTACGTCCACCTGGACAACCACATGTCGAGCGGGTACTGGTGCTGCTCAGCCGACGACGGCAACACCTGGTTCGGCGACACCCAATTCGACGTGACGAAGTGGAAGCGCGGCCTCGAATACATGGCCACCCACGTACGTCTGCCCCCCCCTCTCTCTATCCCTTTCCCTAGCTAAGCAAACCAAACCAATCCTCTCCTCTGCTCTGCATTCCCCCAAAAACCGACTGACAAATATGATGCCCAACGCTAGGGCAAATCCTGGCCAGCACTCACCAGCATCGGCATGCGCAACGAGCTGCGCAAACCGAGCAACAATGCCTCCCTGCAAGCGACATACGGCTGGCCCCTCTGGTACACGAACATGGTCTCCGCCTCGCAGACCATCCACGCCGCGAACCCTACGCCCCTCATCTTCTTCTCGGGCCTGGACTACGACACGACGCTCACGCCCGTGGTCGAGGGCACCGACCTCGGCTCCGGCGTCGTCTTCCGCAAGTCGGACTTCCCTTACGCCGACAAGATCGTGCTCGAGCTGCACAACTACGAGGGCTCCGTCGGCAGCTGCAGCACCTTGCAGGAGAACCTGGTCCGCTACGGCTTCAGCACCCTGAGCGGGACGAAGGCGAACACGCTGCCCTTGCTGCTGACCGAGTGGGGACATAACCAGATGGACAGCTCCGGCACGGGTGTGTACGCCAGCTGCTTGAGGAGCTACCTGCCGGCGCAGAAGGTCGGCTGGTTCTACTGGGTCGTGGCGGGCAGTTACTATATCCGGTCCGGGACGCAGGATTATGATGATGCGTGGGGTACGTTTTTCTTCTTCTTCTTCTTCTTCTCCTCCTCCTCCTCCTCCTTCTTATTCTCCTTCTTCCTCTTTTCTTCCTCTTTCCTTTCATTTTCAAATCCTGCATACAGTCCCGGACGGGAAACTTGGCTGACATGTTCAAATTTTCCCGCAGGCCTCTACAACCACGACTGGAGTGGGTGGCGATCAGCTTCCAACATCGCGGCAATGAAGACGGCGGTGGAGGCGACGGTTTGAATACCTAGGTAGACCCGTGTTCTGGTACCAGAGTCGGATACGCAATGGGGGAAATAAAATAAAAACCTCCGAGCATCTGTGCTGGACCATCTTACTAGAAGTTATTTAATTCCCCCGCCCCCGATGCGTGCACTTTCATTAAGATGGAAAATTGGCGCGCGTCGTCGATTCATCTGCCCTGGGTACCTATGAAAGGAAAGAAAGACGCAGTAGCCCGTTAGTTGGTTGTCTCGTGCATCTGATATTCACTTTGAGAGAATTTGCTGCACATCGCAGGTTTGTTTACTTCGGAGAACAGCCGAGAATGATTCACGTGCGAAAGTCAAGATAAGCGAGAGTTAAAGCTGTAGTTTGAATGACTGACGCTGCGAGCTAAATTGCTACCTACCACCCTAAAAACGTGTCGTTGTCCCTCCTCCGTGCGCGCAATTCATTTCTTCCTTGCTTGCCAGCTCTCGCGACCGTGGAAGCCTCGGGAGCAGGACCTACATCCGCAAGTCGGCCGGAACCAGTTCCTCAGGTCCCCACTGAACCAGCCTAACACGGCCTGGCGCCTGGCCGGATCGTCCTCTGAATCGAAGAACAGCGTGACCTCTTCACCCTTCAGGATGTCCTCCGTTGCGCACACGGAGGCCAGGATAGTATCAATCTTGTTGCTATTCCTGACCTGATCGAGCCGAGAGTTAGGCAGGCAACAGTGGCTGATCCAATTGATGCTCGTGAACAGGCTGCGCCAGTGGCCAGTGAATTTGCCGCCTACTTTGGGTCCGCAGAGAGAGTATCGGTCCCAGGCGTAGAGTGGCCAGCGATCCCGGTTTTCGCCGTAGACGTCCCTGATCCATTTTGCGACAGCGGGGGCTATTCGGTACAAGGAATTGACCTCTTTGGCGAGCCGCTTGTACAGGTCTCCAGATTCGCGCGCTGCTCAGTTCAGTACTTACTTTCCTATAACATGGGCGGGCTAAGACAGCAGGACTGGCCTGTCGGGACAATGGGGCGTGGACATGAGGACTAACTGATCTTACCAGCAGGATCCGTACCGCGCAAGAAAAGCGTAATCAAGGAGAAATCTTCCATGATCAAGGTAGCCTTGGGAATGTTGTACTGGGCACGCATTACGAATCGGGTCCCAGACCCTTGCTCAAGTTTGTACAGTTTCTCTGTTCCATCAGCACCATGCCCGCAAGCTATCCCTGGGACAGTCGACTAGATCTCGCTCACCTTCATCTGATGTTGGGAATCCCCGTGTGTCCACCGGGCCAGGGAATAGGTGTGCATTCCAATAGTCTAAAAGTATCAGTACAACGTTCCGAGCAGAGGAGATGGCATTCCTACCACCGTCTTTGGCCAGCATCTCATGGCGATTCAGGCGCTGGCCGTTGGTTTGACGTTGTCCTTGAGACGGTTCGGCAACGGCGATGGGCGGCTATTGCACACATCAGTGTCAGCCGTCCCAATTTCCCAATCTTCCAGAAGACGGAGGCCACTTTACACCAGCCTGACCCGAGCCCGGCACTCCATCTGTGCCAAGATCGCTTAAGGCTGAGACCACCCCTGGAGCTTTTGGAATACCGGTTCTATTGTCGGATACGGGTTGATGGATCTTTGGAGGTATCTCTAGGGCCGCTGCCAGGTTCATTAATTCCGCGCCCAAGTACTCGGCCATGGCGATTGTTCAATGAAGATATAACGAAAGAAAGGAAGCCGGCGAGAGAGAGGTGTTATCGAGATAGAGGTGCTATGGTGATTGTTCCATGACGATATAGCGAAAGAAATGAAGCCGCCAAAAAAGAGCTGTTATGGTAATTGTTCGATGAAGATATAACGCAAGAAACGAAGCCACCAAGAAAGAGCTGTTATAGTGGTTGCTTGATGAGATATAACGAAAGAAACAAAGCCGCCAAGAAAGAGGTGCTGACGGGCATCCTCAAAAAGAAAATGGAAAGACCTACCAAAACTTGGCATCAAAGCGCCTTCAATTTTGCAGTTAAACTCAGCTGGAAAGAACAGCCATAATAACATTTGTTTGTACAGTTTTGGTATCAACCCATCTAGCTCTGCTTCGCTGCCAACGCCTTGGCCTTCTTCTCCTCTGCATCTGAGTTTTGCTTCTCGTAATGCGCGACCAACGCATCCATATTCCTTGGTCCCTGGCCAGCCGAAACGTTGAATGGAGATCCGGTGTTGAAAATTCTACCTTCGATCAGCAATGCTACCACAGTATGCCGAATAATGCCTACTCTGGAAATCTCAGATCAACATGCTTGGTTCCTGGGGTGCTCTGGAACAGGTTGCGATCGAAAGCAGCCGCCTCTAATGCAGCGGTATGGATACTGTTCGTTCGCGTCCATCGGTCCTTGTATTCCGTGTAATAGCTTCCAATGAAGTTCGAGAAGCCTCGTGGATGACCCTGAGCATCCGGTCTTGACACGGCGTAGACTCCTAAGGAGAGGGGAACGATGGCAAGAGCGACGAAGAACTGGGTCTATATTCCTGTCAGTATGGCTTCGTCCACCTCCGAGGACTGGCTGTACTGACTCCAAGCGACTCTGTCTTGGGTCCTTCGTGGTGGTGGTGATGTCCATGATCGCCGGCCTTCTCGGGGTGTGCGGTCGAATATGGGGAAGTCCTCCGGCTCACAGCTGCAGGAAGACGCCCAGCAGATTCAACTGCCTTTCTCCTGAGTGCAAACATGGCGTTATGAATCGATTGGGCGCAGATGTAACTTACATGCGGTCGCGCTGAGCTCGACGTTGCTCCTCACCAGATCACGGGCTTAGTCAGCAGGGCGGTGAGCTATTGAGCCGAGTAAGAGAGGCTTGGCCCAAAGGCAAGACATCAATCGGAATTCATCTGGACACAAAGACGGCCACTTGTCCTCTAAATGGCTTCCGCAGCTTCGCTGTCAGCATTTACGGACTTCTTGGAGGACCAAAGTGACGAGGACAACGAATCTCTTGCCTCTCTCGAAACCGACGACGGCCAGATACACGCTCCTGAAAAGATTCTTGCGCAATTCCCTGTGAAGATCCCTTCGCCCTCCGAGGCCCTCGCCGGCGTGCCCAGTTTGATCTGGTATCTAGTCAAGTGGCAGGATTGCTCAACTTTGCGATCAAGTTGGGAACTCAGAGAGCTATTCCTTGTGTATCCCGAGGTTCTGGATTCCTGGCAGGCTGAATTACAAAGACAGGCCGAAGGTAAATCAGTGCCGTTCGATATACACGCCTTCGACAAAGCTGTGGCCGAAGCCGAGGAAGCAGAGCGACAGAGGCGAATACTGCGAAGACTGAAGCGAAAAGTCAATCGTATCCTCTCTATTGTGACTCACTGAGACGTCTTCGCGGAAAAGGGAACATTCAAAGAGGAAAAACACTCCGGAAACCGACGATCACTCCATATACCAGTATCTACGCACCATCTAAAAGATGGTTCTCCCATCCGCGCGTCGCCTTCTGGGCCTCATATTTCTCAGCCTACCCATAGTAGCGAGAGCAATTTCCTCGCCACCCTCAGAATCTCCCAAAGCAGGCTCAGATTTGATATGTTCAACTTCCGATCCAACAGACTGTTATCCACATATTTTCCAGCCGACGAAGGACTTTCAACCCGTAAGAGAAGGCCAGGATCTACCACCGGGTCTACACGTACGGATGAACATATGGTCCGGGGAGAAAGAGGCGCGGCTGAATATACCTATGGAGGGCGAGGAGGGCGCAATCGATGGAGTCCTAGAAATACCAACAGATCAACTACCAACCACCGAGCAGTCTATAGTCGTGATCCCGCAACCTGATGAGTCAGAACAAAAACCACACATTCCTAAAGACGCACCCGCTTACGAAGCCGCGGGCAAGATCCTCCCTCCTCCCCCAGCCAGTGACGAGTTCACCACCTTTCAAAAAGCCATGGCTACAATCCAGTTGGAAGGCCAAGGTTTCGATTCAGCACTCGACGATCTCCGCGAGCTATCTCACGATATCTTTTACGGTCTCGAAATCGTCAAAGACGGGCCGGTCCTCGAGCGACTGGTCTGTCTGACCCTTGGCTACGGAACTGGACAGACCTCAGCCAAGGAGAGCAGTAGAGAACACAAAGCAGCTAACATCCTGGCCTCTTCCATCCAGAACAACCCCACTGCCTTGAAGGAGGTCGCCGGGTATAGCAAAATGATCGTCTACCCCTCCTGCGGCCAAGTTGAGCATATCAAGTCCGAAATGGGAGCCGATGCAGCTCCGCCAAATTTCGTTTCCATGCTTCACAACCGCCTCGGCCGCGAGAACGATGCTGGGGCTTTGAAGGCGAAAGTCTCAGCTATCAGCGGGCTCCTCAAGGACCCTAGTATCAGAGACTCTTTCATCGTGAAGCGCGGCATGGATCTCCTGCTCACTATTTTCCTGAAGAAGGGCGAGGAGTTTGATGGTGTGCGGGTGAAGGTGGCACAGCTCGTGATGGACAACTTTCTTGACGAGGGTATGGGCGCTCAATTGGGCGTCTGGCCGAAAGGCAACGTGGCGGAGGCGAAGGTGTGTGAGAGTACAGAGCGCATGTTGGATGATGGATGCTGGGAGCATCATGTGAGCGCTCATGAGAAGCAGGTTTGGGGACGGGAATTCCTGGAGGCGCTGAAGGGTGGGAGGGCCAGAGCTGGTGGTAGTAAGGCGAGCAAGGGGGAGTTGTGAGAGTTGCAGTTAGTTCGGGCGAACTCAATAACTGCCGCACTTGACGTGCCCGACTACTTACTTCATCAACGTAATGTGTCGCTTTCGGAATCTCTTGGCCGTGTGTATCTAGCTATCTATAATCTGTATCTCAAGCCTATGATCCCATCGTCCTTCCTATTTACCCTTACCCCTTGATATCTAGAACTTCAAGGATTCGGGAAATCAACTGAAAGGTGAAGTTCTGCGAGCAGCAAGCGCAGGGCGGCCTATCAGAGAGAAAGCCGCGCCGGGCCGGCATGCCGTAATGCTTATTTAAACATATGTACGAAGTATAGGTATGCAGCCTAGCCACGAGGAGGGAGACTTGCCTCTCGCCTAGATTCCCATTGACTGAGTGACAGAGTTTTGCTGATCGGGAATGGGAAATGCGGAAAAGATAAGGAAGAAGAAATAAAGGTAAAACCCCAAATTCTAATTCTTCGTCGCAGCTAACGAGTACGAGTAAGTACTGTATATAAGAGTTTCCCGTCCGGGGTTGGATAACCAGGTAGGTAAGCAGGTACCTAGGTAGGTAGGTAGGGAAGCAATATGCCCTGTGCGTTTCCTTGTCCTTTGCTTGTATTTGTGCGCCCAGCATATCCGTTCCCATATAGGTATCGGAAATCGTCATAGATGCAACAATTTAAGCCCTGCCAAATTTTCAAATCAATCTTTGTCCTCAAGACAAGCCTTGCTTGCATTCCGAGATATCGGTTTTTGTCTTCCAGGATACGTGGATCCATCCTTTCTGACATCATATTTTCAATTGCACCAGGGGGAGGGGGGAGAGCGGGTCCAAAATAGATGCCGAAGAAAAAGGAAAGAATAATTGATAGACCGACAAGCCGCTTACCAAGATCATTAGTTGATTTCCAGGCTTGGAGTTTTGAGTACTCCGGAGTGCCTTCCTAAAGAGAAAAAGGGGTTGGATGATCCTCTTGTCTCCTGCCCTCTCTTCCCATTTGACCTTTCTCATGGGCATATCTGTCTGTCTGTCTGTCTGTCTGTCTGTCTGTCTGTCTGTCTGTCGACCATCTGACGAAGGCCCAGGAAGGAACGCATGGGCCAGCTTGAATTGGCACGTCGTCAAGCACAGGAGAATCCGGATCTGTGGCGGCTGTGGCGGCGTCGGGGTCGTTCGGCAAGCTTTTCAGTATGGCGTTCGAGACCACACGCGGATGCAGACGTCATGCGGCAGGGGATCGGGTCTGGACCCTGGGTCTGGGGTCCTCGACAGCTGCTGAATGGAGATGGAGGACGGAAGATTCAAGCTGCTAGGACCGGAATGGAAGAGATGAATGTGAATGGGCAGCGATGCATGGCATGGCTGGGGGCGGAGGTTTCGGTGGTGGCTCCGTAGAGGCAGCGGAAGACGGGAGGGGATGGGGATGGGATGGGATGGGAGGGGAGGGGAGGGTAGGGGGAGGGGATGGGATTCATATGTGTACGAACGGAGGATTGTTCCGTCGGCTTATCTTTTATCCATTCTCGCGAAGGGCCTTAGTCGGGCAGTCATGTGACTCGTTTGACTAACGGATGCACGTACGAAGCATCATGGCTGGAAACATCAGCAAAGGCCGTCTCGAAGATGTGGTCGGTGATGGTGATGGTGATACCTAGTGCACCAATCAAATACCTCTTGTGGAGGAGGTATTGTGGAGAAGGGGGTCGATGGCCCAGTACATCCACCGGTATATCCAATTCATCTACGGAGTTGCCGGGACCAGAGTTATGTCACCCGGCAGAATCGCAGAGATTCTGCAGGCGGTGAGACACGTGACGATGGTCCCGGCACCTCCGTACGGCCCGTGCGGGTGGTCGGTGGTCGGTGGTCGGTGGTCGGTGGTCGGTGGTCCAGCGTGGCGGTGGAGTGGAGTAGGTACCTAGGCCAACCCGTCCGCACACGTTCCGGAACGATTGGCTGCGAACGGCCGTGGGGACGACAATCGGATTCGTTTCATCCATTGATGTGGTGCGATGCCGACCTCGTGGTTGATTCTCGACTCTTGAGAGGTACTGGAGGTAATGGGATCCGGGTGGGATGGGGGGGGGGCCGAGGAGTGGAATGCCACGTCTGGTGTTCGAGGCCTTGAGGCTTTAGGGCTTTGGGGCTTTGGGGCGTAGGGCTCTGAGGCTTTTCGAGGCTTTGAGGCTTTTGCGGCCTGTACTATAACGAAGGATGTCGGTATGGACAATGGATGCCGATCTTGGGTTGTTTTGACTCTGGGGGAAAGCTTCGCTGTCAGTTGACCGCTTGTCTACGGTAGGGTGCGGCAATTTGGGGGTTGATGGTTGTTAGTGGTTATGGTTATCGGTATTAGGTATTAGGTATTACTATTTATTATCCTTACTCTATTGTGATCCTGACTACCTACCGGTATTCTCTGATCATCATTGACATTACCCTATGAGAAGCAATCGTCAGTGCGTGATGGATCCGAACGAGGCCCCCCTGCGAGAATAGTTTGAAGAAGCTGAAGTAGGTTTGATATACTCTGTAGGTACTAGTACTACGTACTACGTACGTAGTAGGTTGTAGAACTCCTACCTCTTATCAACATCAGTCACAGGATTGCCTACTACTACTAAATTCTCCGGCCTTGGCCTTGGCCCTGGAACTGGCCTTAGTCTCGGCACTGGGCCCCGGTCATATTTGGATCTTTTCACTTTATATCTTTTCACTGTATATCTTTTCACTTGACGCCTCTCCATCTTGCATCTTGCATCTTGCATCTTTGCATCTTTGCATCTTTGCATCTTTGCATCTTTGCATCTTTGCATCTTTGCATCTTTGCATCTTTGCATCTTGTTCTACTAATTCACTTCCTCACTCCCCCAGTCCGCTCACTCACCAAACGAGGTCACTCGTACTCGCCGTCACCTACACAGCTACCTACTCACGCATTCACTCACGCGTTCCCTCATCCATCTTTTCATTCATGCCCTCGACTCGCCACGATACTTAGACCTTCCAACGCCAATAACAGGAATGGGGCTTTTGAGGACACTATTCCACACCGCATTAACCTCCTCAACACTTTACTACTCGACATACTAGCAGCACGCCTGCCATCTGTCGGTCCCTTATATATCATCTCCCTCGATTTACTCCTCCCCCCCCCCTCTTGACTCGAGTTCGACCTCAATTTCAATTTCAACTTCAAGTCCACAACATGTCCGATCCTCCTCAGCCCCCGACCATCTACGGTCAAGTCGCCCCTCCTGATAGCTCAGCGACTGCTCAGGAAAAGGTCCGCGAGATGGAACTTTTCCACGACCTCCTCCACCCCGATGATCTCTACACCCCAGAAGGCATCTACTGGGCCGATCTCCCAGCCTTGAAGCAAATCAGATTCGTCAACAAAGCCAGCAATGCCGAGGCTAAGAAAGAGTTTTTCTCCTTCCTTTCCATGGCGAAAAAAGACCCTCT
Organism: Drepanopeziza brunnea f. sp. 'multigermtubi'; assembly: GCF_022702325.1. Taxonomy (NCBI): domain Eukaryota; kingdom Fungi; phylum Ascomycota; class Leotiomycetes; order Helotiales; family Drepanopezizaceae; genus Drepanopeziza; species Drepanopeziza brunnea. Next base: position 1,378,249 of record NW_027094074.1, read on the forward strand.
CTCTCCTGTGGCCTGGTACCTCAAGAACGCCGTTCTGCCTGGTGCCGGATTGGGCCTCGAAGGGTATGTGCTTACCTACCCTATCCTATCCTATCCACACATCACATGACCGAACGCTGACTTTCATCTCTTCCTACCTACCTAGATATGTTCTCTTCTCCATTGGCAATCTGACGCCACTGTTCCAAGCCGTCTGGCCAACTTGCTGGGAAACCTTCGAGGTTTGCAGCCAGTCGTGGGTTGATGCCGTTCAATACCTGGAAATTGTCGGCATCATTGTTGGCCAGATTCTTATAGGTTACACTGGTGACAGGTAGGATTCGCCCGTTGATTCCATCAGACCGCTCTCGTTTCTGACACCCTTCCGCTTTTCCCCCCCACAGCATCGGTCGAAGATTCGGACTTATTCAAGATGCCGCCATTATGTTTCTCGGTCTTCTCTGGCTCACTGCGTCCTGGGGCCTCAATCTGAACGGATGGGTCATCTGTTACGGATGGGCCCTCTTCTTCTACGGTATCGGTGTTGGTGGGGAGTATCCCATGACGGCGACCGCCGCTATGGAGAATGCCACTGGCTCGGGTCGGGTCTCAACCAAAGAGGATCGTCTTCACCGTGGGCGCAAAGTCACCACGGCTTTCTTGATGCAAGGTTGGGGCCAATTCTTCAATCAGGTCGTTCTGATCGTCCTACTCCTCATCTTTCATCACAGCGCGAACCCTCCCTACTCTTTCGTCTCAGTACAGTGGACGTTCCGTGTCTCTTTCGCGATCCCAGCTGTCGGCACCCTGTGGCTCGTCTACTATCGTACCTACAAGATGCCTCTGGCTTCCAAGGCTCTGAACGAGGCAAAGCAGAAGGCCAAGGTCACCGGATACGACGTCCAATCGTTAAAACTCACCCTCAAATACTTCTGGCCGCGTCTCGTTGCCACTGCCGGAGCCTGGTTCTGCAACGACGTCTTCTTTTACGGAAACAAGCTTTTCCAATCCCAATTCATCAAGGTCATCTCTCCAAGCTCCGCCGCGTCGGGGAATGTCATGACTGGTTGGCTATGGAATCTGGTCAACGTTGGTGTCTCGCTCGCAGGGTATTATCTGGCCTCCTTCCTCATCGACCACAAGCTCTACGGACGAAAGATGATGCAACAAGTCGGTTTCTTCATGGACTTCATCTTCTTCGTCATCCCGGCCTTCCACTTCAAATACTACACCTCCATCGACGGTATCAAGATGTTTCAGGCCATGTACTTCCTGTCGTCCTTCTTCAACCAATTCGGCCCCAACAGCGTCAGCTTCCTCGTCGCTGCCGAGGTCTACCCCACTCCGGTGCGTGCTACAGCTCACGGTGTGTCGGCTGCTGTTGGCAAAACCGGTGCTCTCCTCGCTGCAGTGCTCTACAACTACATCGACACACAGACCAAGTTCTACTTCGTCCCATGGTTCGGTCTGGTCGGCATGCTTCTGACCTACATCTTCCTCCCGGACACCACCGGTCTCGATCTCAAAGAGCAAGAGCGCAGATGGGCCTACCTGCGAGACGGCCGAGATAGCGAGTATCACGGAATCGCTGTCCACCCCAAGCATCTCTCGGTGTATGAGCGCATGACGGGCGTGGGCAAGCACTACGATCCCGTGCTCGACAAAGCCAACAAGATTCAGGACATGCGCAAAGACTGGGCGCGGCGGGAATCCGAGAAGCAGTCGCGCGAGGACGGCGGCGCAGGCATGGGCGGTGACGAGTACAGTAACGAGATACACCGCTACTTCAGGAGTACGATGCCGACGTCCTGTCAACCCGGTGTCAAGCGGCAAGAAACATCCGACGAGGAGACAAACGAGAAGTCGAAGACGCCTTATGCATAGATTCTGATCATTTTTTTTATTTGACGAAGGTGTCTGGTTTCTGTAATTTGGTAGCCGCCCATCATGTAGACACGGGGGCGGCGGAGTTTGGGCGTTGATAAGGAGGATGGGTAAAAAGATCGATTCGATCAGAGCCGCATGCGATTGAGCTCTCTGGCTGTACTCGGATGTCGACTCACCGAGATGAGATTGACGGAAGGAGAGGGATTGATTTCACCTCTCTTGGTCCTTTTTTTTTTTCCTTTCTTCTTTTCCCCATTATGTTTTCTTTTTTTTTTTTCTCCTCTTGCTGAAGATGGTACTCTGCGAGAGCAAGCCGGTTATTTATAAAATATGCATATATATATAAATATATATATATCTATATCTATATATATCTATATCCCTCACCGAAACGCAACCCAACCAAATCAAAATAATTCGTTCAGCAAACCGACAAACAAGTATGGGCCATCCAGTGTCAATCAAATAGCTACCACGAGGATCAATATTCAAGGACCAAAAAAAAATAATCTCGCTTGGCTAAGGTATCGTCTCCCACGTTGACGGTGCCAAGACGACCAGGGCGGTTCAGGTCCGGAAGGTTTCCCGTGTGCGGAAAGTTTAGGTGGGTTGCAAAGATTATATGTTACATACTGTTACATACTGTATTACATATTACATATTGGACAGTAGTGATGATCAGCCGGCGAAAAGTCGCCAGTGGTGCTTGCTTGCTTGCTCGTTTGCTTGCTTGCTTGCTTTCTTGCTCGTTCGCTTGCTCGCTCGCTTGCTCGGCACGGAAAGGGAAAGAGAGACTGCGAGGAAACGGGGCGTTGGTGAGAAACGGACATTGACGAGAAAACGGACATTGACGAGAGTAAGTAGAGGCGTGGCGGTGGGTGGGGGTGGCGAAAGAAAGAAAGAAAGAAAGAAAGTGAAGTAAAGGGAATGGAAAACGGAAAACGGTAAACGGTAAACAGTAAATGGAAAACGGAAAAGTGGAGCAAGTTGGGAGATGAAAGACTGAAAAAAAAAAAAAAAAAAAAAAAAAAAAAAAAAAAAGAAAAAAAAAAGAAAAAAAAAGAAAAAAAAAAAAAAAAAAAAAAAAAAAAAAGAAAAAAAAAAAAAAAAAAAAAGAAGAAAAAAAAGAAGGGAGCCCAGGGAGGCCCGAAGTCGTTGGTTAGTATTAGTACTAGTGATAGTAATAGTAATACTACTACTTACTGGCTGGTTATTTATTCGGCGGGTAGGGAAAACGAGGCGAGAGACTTGCTTGCTTACTCACTCACTCACTCACTTTAGGACTGACTCTGTACCGTACCGTCAAGTTTGAAATTTACAACAGGAAGCGAAATGCGCAAAAAGAGTAGAGACGCGTTTCCCCCTTGCAACCTCAGTACTATCATCGTCGGTTACCTTGAATTAAATTGTACAAATACCCCGACCGGCCAGGTCGGTAATTTTTCGAATTATTATTTGAGGTAACCGATGATTATCTATACGACGGTCTACTTACTACCACTTGATCTCTCTCTTCCCCTCTCCCCCCTCCCCCACCTTCACAACCCCGTTCTTCTTCCTCTCCGCCATCCACCTCTCAATCCACCCCTTCATCTTGGCCCGTCCCGGCGCGCTCCCCACGTTCACGGTCGGCACTACCTTCTCGATGCGCAACGCACACACAAACATCGTGAGCTCGCGGAAACTCGAGTGTTCGGAGTACGGGACGCCGAAACAGGAAGCTTCGCGCGTGCTCCCGCGCTGGGGGACGAGTTCGGACATGGAGAAGGAGGAATGCCAACTGGGAGAGTGGAGGATGGTTGAGATGGAGGGGGAGGCTATAAAGCTAGTGGGCGGGTTAGATTTGCGTATGAATTTCAAAGTACGAGGAGAGGAATTGGAGAAAAGGGGAAAAGGGGTGACCTACCGAGAAACAGGGGGCCGATAGTTCCACCCACTCGGTCTAAAGCCCACGATGCGACTGAAATGCGGCTTATATGTGTTCAAGTAATCCTGCAGCGTCTCCGGCCGAATCTCCATCAACATCTGCATGTGAATCTGCGCTTCCTTTGGATCGGTGGTCATGCGCGACATCAGCTCCTCGTCTTCCAGCGCCCTGCATATCTTCATCTTGCCGGGCGGGGCCCAGATCTTGCAGTCGAGTGCGCGAGCAATACCCATACAGATGCGCTCTTTACCAATGCTATAGGTACCACACACTACCAGCAGCCTGCCGCGCGCTTTTGCGTCTTTGGAAGACAGAGACATGGCTAAGCTGTCGTCTTCAGCTTTGATGGTAGAGTTCTTGACGAATTTAGTCATGCCAGCCCCGGCACGCTCGCGCTTGACCACTTCCCAGGCGTCGGTCTCTTCGGCGCGCTCCTTCTTGAGGGACACGCACATGTCTGCGCAGGCTTTGATGACTTCTTCTTGAGAGGGAAAGGAGTACTTGGGGTTGAGGTAGGTAGTATCGAGGTAGCAGACGTCGATCTTTTGCTGTTTCGTCTTACCAGTGATGGAATCGACAACGTCTGGCATGAGGAGAGGGTGAGCGAGGTGTGCTGGGCAGGCACGGAAGTCGCCACAGTGGAGGATTCGTTGGGTCTTTGGATTGGCTCCTTTGCCGATGACTTTCTCAAACAGGAAGAGGGAGCTGCCTGGGCAATGATTCGCGGGAATCATAGTGATAGCCACTCCTTGAGTTCCTGGGATCTCGAAGCGATCTTCGAAGTCGAGAGCAACCACGTATTTTGGGTCAACTCGAAGTTGTTGCTTGACAAGATTCGCAGTCACTTTACTACAGTAAATAGGGCCATGACACCATGTAGACGTGAGCCCAATGTAGTGATCGCTATGAAAATGACTCAGAAAGTAGGCATTGCACCCTTGTACAGCACCATATCTGAAAGCATCTACGCAGATGAAGAATCCAGGCATGATCTTGTAAAAGGGGCAGGTCCTTTCGTAAGCCGGCTTTCCTCTGGATTTAGTCTCCGCAGCTGCAGCGTTCGCCCAAGCTGCATCTTCAGCATGGCCCGACATAAGCTTCGAGAAGGCCGAGGAGGCGGTTGCTGCTGCTGTAGGGGCGACTTCAAAGGGGTTTGCCTGCCCTGGTCTGGCTATTGCTGCTTTTCGGGCAAAACGATTTGCTCCTGCAGGGATCGACTTTGCTGCTCTACTCGGCTCTGGCTTTTTGGGAGATTGAATCTGCTCTGGTAAGGGAATGGGATTACCATCGAGACATCCGTTGACATGCCTCGTGGCATCATCTGGACTGATGCCATCCAGACTCGCTTCACAAATTGGACAATTCGCAGTCATTCCCTCTACCGACTGCCCAAACTCAAGGACATGGTCGAAGCCACTGAACGGCTCTTCGTCTTCGCCCAGATCCTCTTCTTTACGAATCTCGTCAGCCTCCAGCCTAGCCTGCTCCTCCATCCACTTCCTCTCGACAGCCTCCTCTCCATCGCCAAACTCATCATCAATATCTTCGTGGAAATCTTCAAAATCCTCGAACTTCTCCCATTCATCCACGCTGGTGTTCTCCTTCTTTAGCGAAGGCACAGACGCATTTTTTTTCGCCTTAGTACCTGCGCTTTCTTTCTTTAGAGCAGGTACTGCAGGATCCTTTCCCTTCTTGGTCTTCTTCTTGGTCTTCTTCTTCGTTTTTTTGCTTCCCCCTCCATATGACGACACTTCACTATCATCCGGAGTCTCGGGAGGCGGCGTGTTCGGCTGCATCTGCTCCCATTTCGCTTGTGCCTCCTTAACATCAATCTTCGGCTTGGACTTTGACACTTTGATCGGAACAACCTTTGCTACAACCGGGACGATAGTTTTGTTCGTCCGTACCGCTTCCCGGGAACCCGGCTTCGTCTCGACCAGTTCGTTTATGACTCCCGGCTGATTTGAAACCACAGCATCTAGCTCCATCCTCTCGGCAGCCACAGTTTCCTGTTGAATATACTCATTCTTCTCCTCAAACTCACCATCGCTTTCTGAGTCCGACAGAAATGGACCTTTCCTCTTCCTTGGCTTCGGCTTTGATTTGTCCTTCTTCTCAATAGACTTCATCTCAGGCGGCGGCGGCGTACACCTACTCTTTACTCTCTCCTCCCCAACCTTCGTATCCGGGCTCCCCACCACCCAGTCCCCATAATTACCCGTTGCCCCTCCCATACCATCCCCCGAAATCTTCCTCTTCTTCACCGGGCCCCCAGACTCATTGAACCTGTCCTCCCCATCTCCATAAAGATCCTCAAAATCCTCTTCAGCGTCCAGGCTCCGAGTCTTCGGCAACGCCTTGATGTTTGCCACCATACTCCCCGCCGCCAAGAAGATACTCTCATCCTGCAGCGGCCCATCGACTTTCTTGAAAAAGTTCAGGATACTGGCGTTCGGCTTGCCCTGCTTTTCAGCGAATGATTTCTTGGTGCTCGTGGCTAGTTTTCCGGCACTCTGTTTAGTGCTCGTGGCAGGCGCATTGGTCTTGGTATTGGGGCGTGGAGTGAGCGGTTTTGTCGAGGATTTGCGCGAAGCCATGGTGTTGGTTGTGAGAGGGGTGGTGGTGGTGTTGGGTGGCGTGGGGGCTCTGCCGGTTGACGGCTTGAGGGGCGTTGATGTAGGATCGACGAGAGTATTTTCGCGGGGTTTGCGGAACATGGTATATCGACGGATGTTGCAGGTACCACCGAGTGATCGTGGTAAAAATTCGTGGCATTGAGTATGAAATTTCTCGGTGGGGTTGACGCGCAGATGGATTCAAGAACGACGCGGCCACGCTGGCACGAGACCATGCTAGCGGCTCGGCGATCCCTTGTCATTCATTCGCTCATGGATGGAAAGGGACTCGAATAATCGTCGGCTCGCTTAGTTGGGCCTCCATTCATCTTTTCAGACTCGACGATTAACAGAATCTGATCATTTACATAGGCTCGGAATACATTTATCTTTCTGTTCACATGCATCAATGGAACTAATTCATGAGATCCTTCCCTTCTCATGCTCTCGGAACATAGGAAGCGAATGGTGCCTGTGTCGGAATCCTCGCTTCACCACGTCGCTGGTATCTGAGAGCTGGAATTTGCGCTATTCCTTGGTCCCACTCTCATCCACTCTGGCTGCTGGTGCTTCAAGAATTAAATTCTTGCATCCTGCCCAAGCCATGAACTACCAATGGTCAAACGGTGGCCTGATTCGGTCCCTCGATTGTCGGACCAAACTCAATCCAACGGCTCCAGCAGCCCGCCATTCATTTGCGCCAGTATTTCGATATGCCGGATCACATTGTCCTCAAAACTTCCTTCGGCCTTCACAACCGATTGCTCCTCAAGCAAAGACTGCAATTTTCCGCCCCATGTTTCCTCATCGATCAATCCTTCATGATTCGCAACTCTCAGCGCCCACTCCATCTTGGGCCACCAATCCGGCGGGAGCAGGCTGAAAATACCGTTGACCTCACGCTTCGCAACGCCCTCCAACCACCACACATTGTCCACCACCTTGGTCAAAGCGAAGAAGCACGCGGTGATCACAAGCGCCCGGGAATCTCGACCTGCCATCAGATCTACAAATCGTCGCGACACGGTAGCTGCAAATCCCAGAATGCGATTCCGGACAGGCTTCTTGTGAGCCCAGTTGAGATATGAAACCGCATGCTCATATGCTTGCTTGGTCTCGGCACGAGCTAGCACGGGAAGATTATCGAGTTGCTCTTCGAGGCCCTGCAATAGTGGGGCAAAGAACAATCTTCGCTCTGGGTCTGGTTCAAGGAACAAGGCTGGCTGACTGTTGATAATCGGGTGTATGCGGTTGCTTGTTCGAAGCCACTGCCAGCTTGACAACACGATCGTTTTCACTCCTTGGAACGAATGGAACCAAGCCAGCGGTAAGGTATAAACACCATTCGTCTGGGCATCGAAACGCCGAGATGCCAATGCTTGGAAAGCTATCAAAGCAGATGTGGAGAAAAGGGCCTCGGCATTGGGCTTGGAAAGCCCTTGACGTAGTAGATTCGAGTATTGAGCGATCGAGGAAGCCATGTATCCATGTGAAGCTCTCATCAGGCTATGGTCGTCCGGGTACGTAGACCGCAAATGCAAAGCCGATACTGCCAGCATGGCATCCATGAGATGCTGCGAGTCGTACGCTATCATTGGTATGTCCATCTGCCAGACTTTAATCTGCTCATCCGTATCCGAAAACGTCTGTGAGGTAAGGGTCGTGTAGTGATGCAAGAGCTTGAGTTCTAAGCTTCGAGACGCGGCTGGATTCGAATCTGCCCTGACTAACGCCGAAGGCTCCGAAGGGGTCTGGTAGAGTGGCACGATGGTATCACTGGATCCCGAGGTCGAGGCATCAGAGGCAGATCTTAAAAGAGCTGGACTAGGTCCCGAGGGGGAGGATGATGGGCTACCAGGGTACTCGAAGTCGCAGGAAACTCCTGTCGCACGGGGGAAATCAGTGAATGGCCGATGAAGAGGGAGTCTGGGGAGAAGGGTGAGAGACTGAGAACATAGGAGAACATTGGGCTTCCCCATTGCGTACCATGTCGAACGCAATTTCTACATTGTGGGTGTATCTCATCACACTAAAAGGCATCAAGTTGGATTGCAACGAGGGACCATAGCTGTGCTAACCTTGATCTTTCTTTTCTTACATCTGTAAGAAACGGTCAGCAGCTGCAAGCTGTATGATTATAGTGCCCACAGATCTTCCAAGATAGATGGACACATCTCTAGATGAGATGCTTTCCAGATACTGACTGACCTTTGACAGCCCAGCTTTGATTTTGTATGTGCCCGTCGGGGGGTCATGCTCATCTCGGTCTCTTGATCAAGGGATAGGGTGCGGCTGCTGGGTATCCAGATGGGATTTTCTCTGCATGGTGAGGCAGTAACTTCTTACTGTCAGAAGGCCGATTGATATGCAGGCATCAATCAGCAAGAAAGGCGCCGTTTTCTGTATTTCTGTATTTCTGTATATGTGAGGGTGGTCTGAGACTGACGACAGCTGGTATCTCTCTGGCTCTTGCATGGCGTTTTGAGTAACCAAGACGTGTCGGACGAGGGAGAGTGGAAGGGAGGAGATGTGACGACGGACAAGCAAGAAGTCACGGGATGTGACTGATTTGCGTAATCCAAGGTCAAGCAAGGGCTGGGGATATTACCTTAAGTAGTACCTGCTTAACGGCATCATTCTTACCCAGGTGCTCACTTATTCTAATAGAACATTGTAAGAACGTGCTTCTAAGTATGCGTGCTTATGGCTTTGTCGCGGCCCGCAACGGCCTTGGTTAGCGAGAAGATTTTAATGCTGAACCTGCACCCTGCGCTGCACCCTGCAGAACAAATCCCCACAGAACTCTTTTTCACTCACCCTCGTTCAAGCCAGTCTGAACTCTCTTTCTCTCTCTCTCTCTCTCTCTCCACAACTCTATCTTCTCAGATTACTTTTCAATCCTTATCGGATCTGCACGGCCCCAAGATCTACGGAGACTTATCTGCCCCACGTCAACTCGTCGACAAGTAAGTGCGTAAAGTATCAATCACACCCCGCCCGCTTCCCCCTCCTTTTTTTTAAAAAAAAGAAACCCCCCCTCCCCCAAAAAATAACCACCAAGAAACATCCAACAAAATGGCCGACCACCCAATTGACACCCCGCCTCGGGCTCCCTCTCCTGTTCAAGGCTTTGGCACGCTCGCAGTCCATGCTGGATCCCCCCACGATCCCGTCACGGGCGCCGTCATTGAGTCCATCTCCCTCTCGACTACCTTCGCGCAAACAGCCGTCGGCAAGCCCGTTGGCAAGTACGAGTACTCGCGCTCCTCGAACCCCAACCGCGACAATTTCGAGATCGCCGTCGCCGCCCTCGAGCACGCCAAGTATGCCCTAGGATTCTCCTCCGGCTCAGCTGCTACAGCCGTCATCTTGCAGAGCCTGGCGGCCGGCAGCCATGTCATCAGTGTCAGCGATGTGTATGGAGGCACCCACAGATACTTCACTCAGGTTGCAAAGGCGCATGGTGTGAAGGTTACCTTTACGCCGGAGATTGAGGTCGATATTAGGGAGCACATCACGCCGGACACGAAGCTGGTGTGGATCGAAACGCCCTCGAACCCGACTTTGAGATTGGTGGATATCCGAGCTGTGGCGACCCAGGCACATAAGAGCGGCGTTATGGTTGTGGTGGACAACACTTTCATGAGTCCGTATGTCCAGAACCCGCTGGATCACGGAGCGGATATTGTCGTGCACTCGGTTACGAAATACATCAATGGCCACTCAGATGTAGTGATGGGCGTTGCAGCATTCAACTCAGATGCCATGAAGGAGCGATTGGGATTCCTACAGAACGCTATTGGAGCTATCCCTTCGGCGTTCGACTGTTGGTTGGCGCACCGAGGATTGAAAACTCTGCATTTGAGAGCTAGAGAGGCAACCGTCAATGCTACAGCTGTTGCAAAGGCCCTGGAAGGATCGCCAAACGTCATCGCAGTCAACTATCCTGGTCTGAACTCGCACCCGCACAGAGCCATCGCAATCAAGCAGCACCGAGACGGTATGGGCGGCGGTATGCTTTCTTTCAGAATCAAGGGCGGTCATGCAGCAGCTGAGCGCTTCTGCCAAACGACCAGTATCTTCACATTGGCCGAGAGTCTGGGAGGCATTGAGAGCTTGGTCGAGGTTCCTAGCAGCATGACCCACGCGGGTATTCCGAAGGAGCAGCGAGAGGCTGTCGGTGTGTTTGACGATCTGGTCAGAATCAGCTGCGGCATCGAAGACGCCGAGGACCTGAAGCAGGATGTGCTACAGGCTCTCGAAAAGGCTGTTGTGTGGCCCAAGATCACGAACGGCTTGAGCGATCAAGCTGTGAACAGTACCAATGGTCACTCTTCTTGAATTTTCCACATTTGGAGTACTTTTCCGGGATCTTGGGGCAGAAATTGCGCGAAGGGTAGCGTTGGGTATTACAAACTACGGCTATTTTGGGAGGTCCTGGTGGTTCTTCCTTATGGGATAGACAGGATACACAGGAACGCATGGAATATGGATGCATTAGGCGGCTGCGCTCTTTCGAGATACCCCTTGAGCAGTAGAGCAGTCAGCCGTTCTCATGGGTGAAAAAAATTCGCTAGCGAACTTATACCATCTCTTCAATACCCGCTATTTCGCATAAATTTCCCTTTCCCTAACACGGTAGGAAGTCTTGTTGATAGATGGGCGCTTACCGAATTTTCAGTCGCCGCACGAAAACTACCGCTCTGTTGTGCTTCCTGCGCATCTTCCTGCCCCTCCTCTTTTTCTTTCCTGCTTGCTGTGGCGGGCAGCTGTGACCAACACCTCTGGCTAACCCCTGTCGAAAGTTTTCCCCTTTTCCCTTCTCAATCTTCTTTTTATGCTCAGCGTCTATCTGCTCCCATTCCTTCTCTTTTCTGTTTTTTTCTATTCGTTACTTTTGTAGTAGGCGAGGGGGGGTGTTGGCCGGTTGGTTGGCTAGGTAGTAACCTGACCGACCTACATATGGTATGTATGTATGTATGTAGGTAAGTATGTATGTGAATCGACTTACTTTCCATCACACTGCATGACGGCTTCGCTCAGGGGCTGATAATTTATTTAGTTGGAGGATGGAGATGCGGGATGCGGGATGCGAAGGGTGTTTAAGGGGTTTGAAATATGTGAGTGTACCTAGCGAGGTACATGATGATTATGATTTTGTCACTTGGGATGGTATAGGGAGAGAGGGGGAGGGGGGGGGGAGGATGATGGAGCAGTTTAGCCCAGGCAGGAACTACGGTATATAGCACGGAACCGTCACAGCTCCGTAAGGTAAGTATGCACCGCAAATAGCCACTTTCGAGTGAGGAATCGATAATAACGCGCTATCTATTTTCCTGGCAGCTGCTATTTCAAAAGACGATAACTTTTCGGCCCCCTGAAACGCCATGCCGATGCTATTACCTGTGCACGCCTTTACTCCTACCCAGTCCCAGTCCCAGGCCCATGCTCATGCCCATTCACATTCCAAGTATCTTCATCTTCATCTACTCCTCCCCCTCTGCCTCTCCTTCTCCTTCTTTCTCTCCCTCTCCTTCTGCTTCTCCCTCTCCCTCTTCGTCATCCCCATCCCACCAGAGACACGGGCCCAACCCAGCATCCTCCATACTGCCTATCAGCACGTACGGATGCGTCTTGACGCTCGCCCCTTCCTCTTTCTCCCGTGGTCCGACGGGCGACTGGTCGGTCCAGATTTCATCTTCGATGCGGACACGGACGATATCGTTGGCGTCGAAGTAGAGCTGGTCGCCATCGGGCTCGGGGACCCATATGTACTGCCCTAGCTCCTCATTGCTGGGATTGGGTTTAGTACCAGGGGGGAAGGAGATGGGGTTTTCGAGAATAGGCTGGGGATGGGATGGAATGGGATGGGGTAGGAGCTGAAGACTTACAATGAGGCGCCTTCGGGGAGTTTGTCCACTGGTACGAAGATCTCGTGGAAGAAGGGGACACGAACTGGACTTTCGTGTTAGTTGGGTTGGGATTTAAGCGTTTTGGTTTTGGAGTTGGGGGTAGGTGGAGGGCAACGCACCTCGGATTCCTCTGGGCGTCGCGCTGCTGATGCGGCCGGTGATGACTTCGTTTTTGAAGGGGCGGAAGACTATGAGGCGGAATTCGACTATGTATACCGTGTTAGAGAAAGTCTGTTCTGTTTGAAGAGAGAGGAGAGATCATAAAGGAGGTAGCTAGGGAAGAGTGGTCGTGGAGAGATGGAAGATAGGGTGCATAATTTCAGAGGAAGGGAAATTTCGTAAGTACAGGCAAGATTCCCAAAAAGAAGCTCTCAGGCATCTGAAGCTTATCTGCGGGAGGCTGAGGCTCCCAGAAACAGTAAGGCAAGGGAAAAAGCATAAAAACAGCCCAGATTCTGCAATTAAAAGAATTTGTGCAGCCAGACTTGGAGAGCAAATCCATATAAAGTAAATAAAACACCCACCATTGACATTGACCAGTCCAGTTCCATGGCCAATAAGACCCTCTGATGCAGACAGCAGATCATAAAGGCAGACGCAGAGACCGATCTTTTGGATCACTTTGTTGGCATATTTGGCATTGATGTTGTCTTGAAGGGCTTGGAAAGCGTCCTTATTGAAATCTTCAGAGACGATCTGGACCAGGTCCGCGATCTTTGTCTGCGAGAGAGTTAGAATGTACCGATGAAAAGATCGATAAAAAGCGATATAAAATTGTGATGATGACCGGACCTACGAGGATAAACATTGCCGGGACAGAAATTGTTCTTGGTGACTTTTTTGGAAATGCTTGCGTCTTGATTTCCACTGGAAGGACGCAGTGAATCCGCTTGATAATTGAAGCCGGGCTAATAATATATGTGCACGTGACATGGTAGCTCGACGCTGCTCAAGTCCCGCTCAATACAACAAGCCAATTCAACAGCTCGACACGTTACTTCGACAACCTCAACTTTCCCACTCTCGAAATTTGTCTCTACTCAATTTTCCACAATCAGTTGTTGACATCAGTCAATTGAAAAAACATCGACTCATCTCGTCAGGCCGCGTCGGGATCGATTAAAGCGTCATGAGGCCATAAGGCAGAAACAGGCATACACGCATAACACAGCCTCCTTCGCCACTTCTTCCGCCACCTTTTCCGCCACCTCTCTCGCCACTTTTCCCGCTACTTCCTTTGCCGTTTGACTTAAAGCAAATTCAATAAAATGAAAACTATTTTTAGCTTTTTATAATACCAAGCACGTGCGCTCGACTTCTTTTACGTTACCTTTATTTTTATTTATTTAATTTAGCTGATTATAAGCTATTTTAGCCTTTTATCGAGAACGTGTATTAATTTCGAAATAAACTACTACTTATATTGAAAAAGCTTTACGTTTATTATTACGTCACGTGTTGATTCGAGCGTGCACGTAAAGCTCTTTAAACTTCCGCTTTTAGCTTTCTTTTTGTTACTATACGGTGCTAGCAAGCAGGCCTTGGTTAAAAGAATAAAGGATTAGTTAGCCGAAGCTAGCGGCCGCTTGACGAGCCTCGCACGTGATACTCGAATCAAATCAATCACGAGCGAAACTTTAAATTCGATTCGAACTCGAATTTTTATATAAAGTATCGGAGTTTAGCGACTTAGCCGATTTTATGAGCGCGTTTGTTAGTCAATCGTTTACGGAGTAGTTAATGCGGGAATGATGTAGGCTATACCTGATTGAGATTAGCTCCGTCGGAGGTTCGGCGTCCGAGTGGCTGTCTAATGCGTGTGTGCCTGTTTCTGCCTTATGGCCTCATGACGCTTTAATCGATCCCGCCGCGTCTTGACTCGGTCATCCTGTGAACTTCGGTATTCCTGGTTCCACGCTAGGTTGCATGAAGTATAATGGCAGGCAAGCGCTCCTTTACCCCCTTCCTACCGGTACCTACCGGTATCGCCTCCGGTCCCTTGCGACATGTCAAGCCATCTATCGGTCTGTTATTGACGCGCAACAATTAACGTGCTTTGCTATCAGGAAACCACTACACCACGCAGTACACATCTGCTCCCTTTCATAACACCCTCGAGCACCGTCCGCACGCCCTGTCGGATTCCAGGTCTGGGTTCAAGTCGCAGTCGCATTCGCAGTCGCAGTCGCAGCCCAGCGCACAACCCCGAGCTGCCTACAATATGGCCGGCGCGCAGCATTACAACTTCCCTCCTCCCCCTCCACCACCCGGCCCTCCTCATTCAAACCATCCGCAGTACGGATACGCGCAGCAACAGCCCCAACCGCAGTACCAACACGCTCCCCGGGGCGGTGGCCCTCCGCGTGGAGGCAGAGGAGGCATTGCAGGTGGTAGAGGAGATTTTCACGGCAATCAGCCTTACAACCCTCAACAGCCAAACGGAGGCTACAATCCCCAACCACAAGGCCCTCCACAGAACCACGGTCCGCCTTCGGGGTACAACGGTCAGAATGGCCCGCAACCTGCTCCGTACATAGGCCCTCAAAATCCCGGTCCCCAGGGCCAGCAACCCGCCCCCCAAGGAGGTGGCTATAACGGTCCTTCATGGCAGCAAAACAACCAGCATGCCCAGCACCACGGTCCCCAACAGCATGGTCCTCCTCAACACCAACCCCACACGCAACCACCACCGATGCAACACGCTTCTCAACCTGCTGTCCTGCAACCCCAAAATTACCACCCAAACTACGCTCCTCAAGTATACCAGTCCCAGCCGCAGCAGCAGCCACAGTATGGCCCGCAACAACCAGCTCAGCAGCCCTTCCAGCTTGCACAGGCGCCTACTTACGGTCAAAATGTGCCAAGCCACCAACCACCGCACAGTGCGCCTCCCCAGCAGTGGCAAGGTCCTCCTCAGCATGCTAGACCCCCTTTCAATAATAACAATCGTGGTCGTGGTGGCTTTCAGAATGGTCGTGGCGGCCATGAAGCACCTCTCATGGGTCCACCAATCCGTATGGGTTTTGACAATGATAGAGGAGGTCACATGGCTCAAGCGGGCCCTCCCTTCCAACCGTACCCAAGTCATTCCCCACCTGCTTCGTTTCCTCAGCCGCATTATCAGCCTTATCCCAATCAAGATTTCTCTCATGGAGGACAGCGTCCACCCCTTGACCCCAATCCGTTCAACTCGGGCCCTAATCGGGGTAGAGGCAATTCAAACTTCAAGGGCAGAGGTGGCCGCGATGGTCGCGATCGTAGTGACCGTGGTAACAATTCTGAGCATTTTCGCGGTCGTGGCGACAGCCGCAATTCTCATGGCAATCATGGTGGCAACCACCGAAACACTTCTGACCATCACCATAAGTCTGCAGGTGCAGAAAGCAATGGCAATCTCCATGGCAAGAAGAAGAAGAAGCGTCGCACAAATACCCTCGGTCTGACTCCCAATGGTGTCGACCACGAGGATAGCGAGGATGAGATTGATGACGCCGATGAGGAAGCTCGGCTTGTCACTTTACTCGGTCCAGACACCCCACAGTATGTTTTGCTTGCTTGAGAGAATGCATTTGTTCTTCACGCTAACCCGCACTAGGCTCCCAACTGACTTGGAAGAATGGCTCGCTGAGCGACGATCAAAGTTTCCTACGAAAGCTCGTAGAGAGGCTGCCGCAGAAGCTCTTCGTCAACGACGTGAGCAACAGCGTGAGGCCAGACAAAAGAACCACCACGAGAAGTCCGCCAAGAAAGAGGAGGGCGAGTCGAAGCTCGAGAAGGCACAAAAGAAGGCCGAGAAGCTCAGACTCGAACTCGAGAAAGCTGAACGCAAGATTCAGGAATCCATGCAAGGCAGCTCCAAGCGCAAGCGTGAGAATGGCGATGAGGGAGACGACGATCGTCAAGGCAGCGATGAAGATTCCGATGATACTTCTGGCACTGAGTCCGAAGGCTCAAAGCCCGAGGCTGTTTCATCTCGTCATCACGCTCCTTATCGTGTGTCACAACCAACGAAGGCGCAACTTCAGCGACACTGCAAGTACTTCTCGACTGGTGGTACCTGCGGTAAGAAGGGCAAGTGTCGCTTCGTTCATGACCAGGAGATCCGCAGCCAGGCATTGAGAGACAAGGAGGCCAATGGAGGCAAGATGACTTTGGCCCAGCGACTCATCCTAAACGACACTGCTAAGGACGACCTTACCATCTTGAAGTCTATCAAGTACCTCAAGGAGAAAGGATTGATGTCTGAGCAACTCACCGGTAGTACACCACGCCACGATGACTATAAGAAAGAAGAGGATGGGTACGCCGAGAAGTTCCACTACGGAGACAACTGATCCTTGGCGCTTCTCATTCACTTCAATATGTCGTCCGCACTTCGTTTGTCGGCACGTCTTTCACAATCTCGGCTGGTTGGATTCTAGGAGAAGATTTGGGACAATCTGTCTTCTCACAGACCAGTCCGTTCGTCTTGTGCTACTTGATGTTTATTTGGAGTTGACTCGAAATTTCTGCAATAAAATTTCCTTGCGTATCTGCACGATTGCTCACTTGCCTGTTGCTGCGCCGGCTGTAGATGGATGGAAAGGGAATGTCACACTGTCCTTTGATGGATGGAGTCTTCCTGTTGGGCTGTTAGGCACCTCATCACATCACAAAACTGGCCGTTTCTTCGCATTTGCAGCCCCGCAAAACACGCTCACCACGGCTGTTGCCTGTACTTTCCCTTTCTCATATTGTATTGGCTCTAAAATTGCCCTCGCTGTCTTCGGCTTTCCTTTCCTACAGCCTTGTGAAGGGCGTGGCGTTCATTCGCTGCCCAAAGGGTCCAAGGATCCAGGGTCACTGCCGGTGCAGCACTACGAAGCCAAATTCGATCGGGTGGATGTCCTCCACTCAAAATTGTAACATAGGAAAGGCTACAGTGTGTTGATTGTTGTGTATACTAGGAGAGAATGATTGTTCCTGAAAATATGCTTACCAGGTGCTTGATGTGAGTGTAGCTCTCGACGAAAAGGCAGGCTGTATTGCTCGTCACCCGCTGAATTCCAGTCTCTCTGGGATTTGCCTCTGATATCTTGCTCCACGTCTGTTATGCCTAATCCCAAAATCTGGATGTTTGGTAAACGCAGATATTCATCGCCAGGCAGGCCCGATGTGCTTGAGATATCTTGGAATCAAAGATCTTGCTGACTCGACATGTACATCTCCGAAAGTTCTATCGGCGATGCATTGCTACCTCGCACCACAGAAGCCAGACTGAAGTAAGATGTTGCTAGGAGGCTATTTTGCTATAGCTTTGCTTTCGAGAGCCAAATGACATGCTAAGCAATATAGCGAATTCGATGCAGGTGCTGCTAATTCGAAATAGAATCCGGACTGTCCTTCACGGTCCAGAGTCTGTCTCACTCCCGGCAGCCTCAGCCTCAGCTTCAGCCCTTAATCCATCCCTGTGCACGAATCGATGTCTTCCTTGCCTTCGTCCTCGATGAGGAGAATTCCGGGTTACGAGATACAGGCCTCCCACCTCCCCCTTACTGGTGATGAAGCACAAACAGCGTCTCTTTGCTTCGAGTCTTGATGTCATGGCATTCCCGCATCCCTCGAGACGTGTACGACATAAATGAAGCGGTGGTAAATTGGAGCATTGATTGTGTCCTTGTGCCTCCCGACAGATGGAAACGACGGGGCAAGACCTGTTCCTTGGAGCGATCGATACAAGCTTTGTGGGTGGATGATCAATGTGTCCAGTGCGCGTGTCTCTGATTATTCCGTAGTGGTGGTGCGAATGGTGCCAGTGGTGCGAGCAGTATCAAAACAAACCAGTCGGATAATCTCGCTTGGATGTGGCTGCAGGGCCTAGCTGTCGTGGTTCCGGTTCCTGAATCAATCTCTCGGTATTCATCTCCGCCAGCGCCAGCGGCTGCTAGCTATCTTGTTCCTATGCCGCGTTTGGGCGGCTTCTCGACCCGAACCGAAGGCGCTCGCATCTGGATGCTGTGGTACATCGATCAGTGTACCTGTACCGAGAATTACACAGATCCCAGGTCCCAGGTCCCAGATCCCGTGCCTGCGGTTCATGGGGACTGCCGCTGTCCCAACCCAAAGTCGTCTCGCTCCTTCTGTTTCTTTTTTTTTTCCACGGCCACCACTCCGGTCTACCATCCACAGCCCACCCACTTGCGTTTATAGGTGCTCTCGTCTCTCGTTTCGTTTACCCTCTGCAACCGCAGTCTCTCTCAAAGACACTCATCGCCTGCCTTGCCTACAAGCAAGCAAGTAAGTATGACTATGTCTGGATGGCTGAAGAAGTTGATGGGCTTGGCTCTTCTGCCAGCCCTCGTCCGTTCGTTTGCTTCGACAGACTCGCCACAGGATGCCGTACGTATTCTCCAGTCGTATTCTCCAGTGGGGACGGATAGCTGCATCACCATGAGATCCGGACCGCGGTATTGACGGCCTATAGGATCCTCCACAATCAGGCTATCTCCCTAATCATAATATGGACCCTACCCTCGTTGCCAGTTCTCTGGCGGTCGCGTGGAAATTGACGTTTAACCCCAACGAAGTCTTCTATGCGAAGCCTTTGGTGTACACTCCTCCGGGAGCTCCGAACGAATATGTCATTACGGTATCTAACCAGAACATTGTCCGCATTCATGATGGCGTGACGGGCATGTTGATCCAGTCGAGGACGCTGGATCCACCGTTTGCTGCGTCCGATGTGAGTTGTGGGGATATGCCAAATACTATAGGCATTGCGGGAACCCCGGTTATAGACACTGCCACAGATACCATGTACTTCTTCTCCAAGGGATACAAGAATGGTTAGTTCAAGGCTTCAAGCCATCGGGCAATGGTCGAAGAGTGGCCACTGATGATCTTGCAGCACAGGCAGGGCCTCAAGGCGCCATTAACGGTATGTCACCGTCGAAGTACCGGTACAATAACGTGATTACAATTTACCTAACGGATCTTCAGGTATCTATAAAATGTATGCAGTCAATATTCCGACACTCGCTGATGTCGCCGGTTTCCCGACGGTCATCGATGGACATTATGCCGCAAACGATCCGACCAGGTAGACTCTCCTGGCACTGCTTCTGTCTCCCCGTTGACTTAAATGTCAGATATTTCGTTGGAGGTACAATTCTTCAGAGGCCCGGTCTAGCCATGCTCGGTAACACGGTCGTGTAAGCCATCGTGTAATCCGCCCTCGTGATATGTTCACTTATTGCCTCTACAGAGCCGGTTTCGGTGGTCACTGTGACAATTTCAACTACACAGGAATGTTGGTCGCCGTGAGCAAGACGGCTGGAGTTGGTGTAACTAACATTCAAGCTATGGAAGCTAGTCCAGGTGGTTATCCTGCGTCGTCTAACGGAGTGTAAATATTGACTTGCTAGGTGCTCCATCTCCACAGGCTCTCGACATCACTGTCCAAGGCGGTGGTAAAGCAGGAATCTGGCAAGGTGGCATGGTGGGTTGATCGGTTGCCAGGTGATCGGGGCCGAAGTTAACTTTTGGTATAGGGACTTGCTGCTGATGTCAATCGGGTGTTCTTCATCACCGGGTGAGTGGAACATTCAAGGCATATTGCTGCTGAGAATACTTACACTCCCTCAGAAACGCTCGTGGAGCCGGACAAAATGGCGGAGCAAATGGCAAGGCCGCCAGCGGCAAGGTGTATCTGAGCACACTGGAACAAGCTGTTGTCAACATGGGTGTCAATCCAAGTACGGGTGAACTTAAGCAGCAAGATTATTTCGAGTCTTACGGGTACGATAGCAACAATGGAGGTGACACTGATTTCGGATCTGGCGGCTGTGCGTTACTCGATTCAGGTACCTTCTATGGAGCCGGTGTGGCCAGAATCGCGGTCGGCGCAGGAAAAGACGCCAAACTATTCGTCATGAATGCTGACGACCTAGGGGGGTTTGCTGGAGGCAAAGCTGGCGCCGACAACGTCATCCAAGTTATCAATGTTGGCTCGGCCGTGTTGAGCGGCGTAGGAAGTTACCCGTTGGAGGGAGGATATATCTACATCAACCCGTCCGCGAATAGCTTATACGCCTACAGCTTCAGCCGCGACGGCAATGGAAAGCCACTGTTTACCCTGGCTGGAAAATCGGCTCGCAGCTTTTCCAGCAAATCCGTACCGACAGTCACCAGCAACAACGGACAGGTTGGCTCTGGTATTGTTTGGTTGACAGACGTCAACTGGGGTCTTCAGGCCTTCAACGCCGTTCCTGTCAATGGCGTCCTAACACCGATTGTGTTACCCGCTCAAGCTGCCACAGGAGGAATCACTAAATTCCAACGTGCTGTATTCGGAGACGGTCGAGTGTACACGGTCCGTAACAGTGCATTAATGATGCTTTCAGGAGGAGGCACAAAGGCAAATTCATCTTTGACTTGTACGCCCAATCCTGTTGCTTTTGGGTCTGTTGTAAGTATTGGGGGAGCCCAGGTTTCTCTATTGTTTGTCCCAAGATGTCTGATGATATGTCCGGCCTCTTCAGTACACCCCAATTTTGTTAATTGCTAACCTTACCTTACCTAGATGACCGGTCAAACCTCAACTTTGTCCGTTCAATGTGTAGCCAACACTGCTGTCACTAATCCCAAGTGCAACATTACTTCGCCTATTTTTACTTGCCCAGCCACTGCTCTGCCAGCAAGTGTGGCTGCAGGCGCATCGTTCGCTTTCGGACTTGTAAGTTTAAACATCCGACCCCTTTCAATCCCCCAAGAAACTCTGACACGGTATCGATAGACGTTCGATTTAACCTCCGCAGCAATCTTAGCTTGGCAAATTTCAAATGGTGGTAATCAACTTGCCCCCGGCACGCAAGGCGGAAACCTCAACGTCTATACGACCACATCGGCTTCTGGGTTTCTTCCTGGTGTTGTTGTTCCTCTCTCCGGAACCGTCGTTGCCTCGGGAGGATATCTCACCGTCAACCAAACAGTGGCCTCCTTGGGTGGCGTGTTAGTCGGTGGCCAATTAACCAAATCAGTCCTCTTGTCAAATCTAGGAAGCAAGCCCCTGTCGTTCACTGGGTTTGCATGGCAGGATTATTACGCGGATGGTATGCCATATCAGAATGTCACTCTAACAACAGTAGGAAACAGCTTCTCCTCGCCAACGTTCCCTGCTGTAGGGACCACTATAGCTGCCGGCGGCACGCTTACCATTCCATTGGCCTTCAAGCCAGCTGCGACTGGAGTCTTCGCCTCGTATCTTACGTGGTGGAGTGATGGCGGGTATACTACATTACTGATGCAGGGGATCGCCCAGCAAGGTTCGACCTCCTCGTCGTCGTCGACCGCTGTTGCTTCGTCTAAAAGCAGCTTAAAGCCAAGCTCGAGCAGTACGAGGTCGTCCGGCCCCAGCTCGAGCTCATCTTCGATATCAAGCTCGACTGTTTCTAGGCTAAGCCCGACCCCGACCAAGGCAACTGCAACGCCGACTCAAACTGCACCTATCGCTCCGTCGACTGTTGGAGGATACACCTATCAAGGATGCTGGACTGAATCGAACACCGGCAGAGCTCTGAACAAAAAGGCTTATGCAAATGACGGTATGACCCTTGAGATTTGTGCCACATTCTGTTCTACCGCGCCGTCATATGGTATGTTTGGTGTTGAGTATGGTCGCGAATGTAAGTCTCGTGGCATAACATATTCCTTGAACATGAAGTTGATTGATTTAGGTTACTGTGGTGACGTTCTGAGCGCGGGAAGTGTGCAAGCCGCCAGTACAGACTGTAAATTCTTGTGCCCTGGCAACCAACTGGAACATTGTGGTGCTGGGAAGCGATTGCAGCTCTACGCCCTTGGTACCGCTCCCGCCTCAATCAACTCTTCTGCCTTAAGCTCCTCAGTATCAGACTCGAAACCAAGCACCGCTGCAACTTCTTTCTCGACCTCCACCAGACCTGCATCGGTATCAAGTGTAGCAAGTTCTGCATCAGCGTCGGCCCTACCGTATATCAAGCCCCCAACACCCATTTTGAGACCTTACACTTGGAGTATTGGCTGGGTACAGGCATCTCCGGATGGGTTCTCACGACCCATGATTGGTATCAATGGCCAATTCCCCTGCCCTCCTCTGACTGCCAACATGGGCGACACGATCAAAATCACCTTGACAAACAATCTTGGAAATCAAAGCACTGCAATCCATTTCCACGGTATTTTCCAAACAAATACGACGTTCTCGGATGGCCCAGCAATGGTTACCCAGGTCAGTATTCGAGCAGTAGCAAATTTCCTTATTTCGCGCGTCTCGGGAGCAGCGAGCATGCAAAGTTGATCATTTGCTGACTTTCCGTTCTCCGGCAGTGTCCCATTCAACCTGGTGCCTCTTTCGTATACGAATTCACAATTAATCAGCCGGGTACATACTGGTATCATGCGCATGTTGTAAGTTCCTGTGTAGCCATACTATCTGATTCCGAAAAACTGTCAACTCCTTTGCCACAAAATCCGTCTACGACAAATACTAATCATCCGCTCTCCAGGGTGGCCAGTATATTGATGGCCTTCGTGGTCCACTGCTCGTCAATGATGTGAATGCGCCATACCGCGGCATCGATACTGAATACTTTCTGACTCTCAGTGACCTCTATCACTCCCAAGCGCCACCTTTGATTAACTACTACCAATCTCAAGATAATGCCAATAGCAATAATGGTGCTGAGCCAGTCCCGAACTCCGGCTTGATCAACGAAAGCCAGAATGGTAAATTTACGATGGTGGCTGGCAAGAAGTATCTTTTCCGGATCATCAACATGGGAGCATTCGCACCTTTCTACCTGCAATTTGATCAGCACGATATGACGGTTGTCGAAATCGACGGCGTGTACACGTCGCAGATTCCTGTTAGCCAGCTGTTCATCACAGCTGCGCAGCGGTACAGTGTCATCGTCATGGCCAAATCGGATGGCAGCACGAACTTTGCGATCAAGGCGTCGATGGACACTGACATGTTCATTCCAGGTGTCATCCCGAAAACCTTCAACCCAGAGGTAGGCTGATCCTGAAGATACGCACTCAGGTACTAACCATCTCCAGGTCTCAGCATACCTGGTCTACAATGCCGCAGCTCCTCTCCCTGCCCCTCTTACAATCACGCGTGCACCCTTTGACGACTCTATATTCACTCCTTACGATAAAAAGGCAGCACTTTCTCCAGTCACAATGCCCATTCAGCTGACCGTCTCGTTTGGTACTAACCAGAACGGCCAATGGCGTGGTTACCTCAACGGCATCGATTACGTCCCCCAGAAAGTGCCTACGCTCTTCACCGCCATGAACGCCCCCCTCTCCAGTGTCAACGATCCATCCATTTACGGCGCAAGCTCGAACCCTTTTGTCCTCCCCATGGGCGCCGTAGTTGAAGTCACGGTGCAGAATCATGATGGTTATGCCCACCCTTTCCACCTCCACGGCCACAACTTCCAGGTCATTTCTCGCACACCAGGGGGATCCAATTTCCCCATAAATATCCCAGCCGGAGCGCCTATGCGTCGTGATACTGTGCAGGTTATGTCAGACGGAAGTGCCACCATCCGCTTCGTAGCCGATAACCCTGGAATCACGCTCTTTCATTGTCATGTAGAGTGGCATGGTCCGTTTTGTTCTTCTTCGCTATACATATCCCTCTCTCTAATCACCAAACACGCAATCACTGACTCCCGCGTGTCCTTCTAGTTGAGGCTGGCCTCACGGCGACGTTCATTGAGGCACCCGCGGAGCTGCAAGCTAGGAAGCTATATCTCCCTGTTAGTCATCGGAGTGTGTGTGATGCGCAGAGCATCCCGAGGAAGGGTAACGCGGCCGGTAACTCGACGAACTATCTGGATCTGACCGGTGCCAATGTCGTGGCTGATGCTGCGATGTGGGGGTAAGTTCCCTCTGCGTGACTGTCATTTTCTTTAGCGCGAAAGATACATCCTAACGAGGATACAGAGCTTTGGTCGTTAAACCCGCGAGCGCAGCTCCAGCTTACCCTCTCAATTGAGAGAGTGACTCACACCTCGATGGATGTTTTCATTTCTTGCTCTCAGTACACATACATTTATCGGCGGGCGAATTAGGGATGGGCTGGTTGAGCCCTTCTCTGGAGCTAACGGGCAATGTGATAAATGGGTATAGATAGGCGGCGATTTGGAACAGGAATGTTGTTTAAGGGGGAGGAGGAAAGGAAGGATTCGCTTCCATAATATGAGCAGGGCAATGTTAATCGAGAAAGCGTTTGAATGCCTGGGATATATATTCTGAAAGGCATTTAAAGTATGTATCATGCTTATTATTTTTAATCGAATGTGTGTATGTGCTTAGTGACAAAGGGCAAGTTCTGGGCCGACAGAGTCACGATGCATCTCCATTCTAGATTATAAAGCGTATCAATCATTTGTGTTGATTCCCGTGTGATCATGCTGGTCAGACCCTTGGACTTTTCTTTCGCTCAGCTCCATAGGGTAGAAGTTGGATTGATTTATCGAAGAGGTTAAGAGCAGGAAGGGTCTCCATCTAGGTTAATACTGCTCTTGCTTTTCTACGTAGGCGCCAGGCATTATCTAAGAAGGAAGCCACGTGCGCTCAATCAATCAATCACCAGGCCCTGGCATAGTACAAGCCCGAGCAACCAACTAAATCACTGATCTTCTTCCCGTGCGTACATAACACAAGTAGTTGTAGTTAGTTAGTTGTACAGGTAATCTATCTATCTTTCTTGCGCGAAGGGTTAGGTATGTACTGTCACCGAACTCACGCGGGATGGGATTTGAGCTGAACAGGGCGGCGGCGGCGGCGGCGGCCAGGTGAGCTTCTGAGTTGTGTCTTTCTTTCGAGATTGAAGTCGTCGAGGGGCTTGCCGTACTTGTCTATTCTTGTTGTGTGTCGTGGGTGGTTTTATAGGGGTAGGTGGTGCCGTTTTGCCTGGCCAGTGTTGTTTTGTTGAGTTCGGATATGGTGACGATTTGGTTTGTTGTCTTGTCTTGTTATTGTTGTATTTCTTAGGGGGGGGGGTATTATTATTGATCTACTTAGTCGAGACATCGGAGGCCGGAAATGTGTATCAGCGCAACGGCTTGGAAATCGAAGATTATGATTCGCCTGGTTGCAGATTCGACAGGTTGACAGAGCTAGTGTGGCATTGCAAGGAAGTATGGGGAGCCAGACACTGATATAGGAGATGAATTGTGCAGCAGCACAGAGTCTGTCTAACCTAGCTCAGACAGCGAATGGTTACTCCGGCGCTGTACTTCGACACTGCAGGAATCACACTCGTGGGCGTCGAGAGCCGTCTACGCCTGAGAGATAACCCACTGGGCACCCTTCGCCACGTTCATGAGGAATTCCTCGCCCCTCTCAACACCAGGGAACAGCCAGAAATAGTGCGGCACCCCATCATAAAAATCACTCTTCGTCTTGACACCCTCCATCTTCAACATGGCCTCCAGAACTTTCCCGTCGTCTCTCAGAGGATCCTTGCCACAGGTAGCAATATAAGTCGGAGGGAAGTCCTTCAAATTTTTGCTCAACGTCACGAACGCCTTCTCGTCGTTGTCATCTACAGCTGCAGCCTCCATGAACGTCTTCATGGTGCCGGCATCGATGACCGGGACATCGGTCGCATTTTCGATATAGGCGGTGTACTGGGACTTATACTCGGCGGGGATGGTCGAGAGGTTCGCGGCGACAGGAACCATGGCTACAATCCCCTGAACGTGAGAGCCAGACCCGGACTTGATAAGTTGATCTGCGACTCCGCACGCGAGACCACCCCCTGCCGAGGCACCGACTGTGAATACCTTGGATTGGTCACCACCGATCTTGGAGGCATTTTCCCGGACCTGTGTTGGGCATTAGACGTCAGTATAGGTGCAATTTTCGGCGGCGCGACACATGAGACTCCTTACCCATTTATATGCAGTGAGACAATCATCGATTTGAGCGGGCCACTTGTCTGTCTGCGTCAAGCGGTAGTCAACTGACACGAGGATGCAAGGCGTGTGCTTGGAGATAAATCTACACCAGGCGTCTTCGGAGTCAAGACTACCGACAAGATACCCGCCACCGCTGTTGACGATATGAGTAAGTGAAGTCATGAATTTATTGGAAGTCACGAGGGCTTTGGCGACTGCAGAGAGGGCAGAACCTGACGTACTGATAGTAAACGCCGACAGGGAGTTTCTTGCCTGTGGCATCGGGAGGGGTGTAGATTCTGACGGGAACGCCGTTGGCGACGGTATCTTCTATGACAACGGAGGCATCCGGAGGAGGGCTTTGAGCAGCCAATTGAGCGTTGAGACCGTTGAATTGAGCAATGATATCTTCAGGACTACCGCCGAGAAGTGGTCGTTGCCCCAAGATCTTCTCATACTGTGAGATCGTTCAGAATTGTCTATGTATGACGAGACAGTGATACTTGCATCGAGCCAGCCTTGTGCGTAGCCTTCAGTCGACAGAGCTGTCATATTGATTTTTGATGGAATATGTTCGGGGCTGTGTAAAAATATCGATAAAATCTATATGACAAGGGAGCTTGATGGAACACAAAGATGTCGCTACTGATAAGGGGAATCTCTGACCATTTATACCTTCAGGAAACCATCTTCTTAGCTTGGAGCTGATGCCGGGAATCTGGCTGGACTCCGGGTTCTCCGGGGTCACAGAATCGTCGTTAAATCTGTGCTGACTGAGAATCTGGTAGTATTGGAGATGTATCGCAGTTGTATGTTTATAATTCTCGTAGAAGAGCAATGTGAGTGTATATATATATATATATCTCTCTCTCTCTCTCTCTCTCTCTCTCTCTCTCTCTCTCTCTATAGCCTGGTCAATTGCTAAGGACTTCTATTCGTTAGCCTTGTGCGGGGTATGGGTAGTAAGGCTCGAGCTGCGCGGAAGCTCCCGGCCGCCCGCCGTCACAACTGCAGTGAGAGGCCATACTACAACACCTGTGGCATTTGAGACCGGAAAATCAGAGACATGATTGGGAAAGTGATCTTGAATCCAAGAGTGTCCAGGGCGGCCTTCATTGGAAAGAAGCTGACAAGTCTTGGGGATCATTCAGGCACAATCACTTCCACCACTGCCCTTCTCACTCCGTCGGATTCTTCTCTGATTTGCTCGACAACACCACCGGTTGAGCGCACCATATTACAGAAGTCTTCCATGGATCCTCCCACACCGAAATAAACCTTCTTCGCAGCAACCAGTGAAGTCCTCTCGTTGTCGGGCATGGTACCCAGGAGAGTCATTAGAGTTTCTTCAAAGGACTTCAGTGCTGTCGGCGAGTATATAGTCTCGGCTCCAATAATTGTCAGCCTGGCTGTAGTTTGGCCCATGCCTTCCTTCACAAGCTGAACGAATTCAGGACTCCACGCGCCGGAGAAGAATGACAGCTTGACCTGATGAGACGCTAGATCAGACAAGAATGCCTTGATAACTTCTTCGTCGAGATCCAGTTCGCCCTCGGCTTCCCACGAGTCTTTGCGCGAGTTCTGAGCCCAGGACAAGAGGATGTTCGGTAGCGTGACGAGTTGAAGTACGGTCGGGTTGTAGTCCGCAAGTCCAAGACTCAGTGCCGCCTGAGGGTTGGAGTTTTGCAAGAGCCATTGAAGGACGGCCAAAGAAGGGAGCGCAGTACCACAGCCCAGCTAATAAACTTACTTGTCAGCTCCACTCATGTACCGGAGCCCAGGACCTTACCTCTATCACTTTCTCAGAGAAGCCATTACCTCCCCTCCTCTCATGTAGCACCTTCACAACATCCACCGAGCTTTCCCAACTTTTGAACCCTCCCTCATAGACTCCCGTCTTGACATCATCCTTCCCCAAATTGCCCAACCCTTCATCGTCCTCCTCGGCCATGAGCTGCACCCTCACATCCCATAACTCTCTCCTCGGAATCGAAATTTGCGTCCCGTCATCAAGATTTACAACCAGAGTACTATATACGATTTTCGACGGTAACGCTTTTAGCATAGCCTCCAAATCGTGTGCTTGTGGCTGTAGCAAAGGCTGTCCCGCGATGGGGAAAGCTGAGCTCGAGGCGCGCTGCAGCGTTCCTGTTTCAGCAGCATGGCTGCGTGGTGTGGGCTCAGGGTCAGTGTACGTATCATCTATGTCATCGCCAGAGAAGGAGAAGCTGAACGACATTTTGATGAAGAAGTTTTGGTGGAAGAAAAGTGCACGTGAGCCAAATCCGGATTTTGGTCTCTTCATTGTGCCAAGCATTTGGACGAGCTTTATGGATACAGGCACCCAATTGGTGATCAGTGCGCCCTACCACAGTGGCTCATTACCGCAATCGCGCGGAAAAGCCCCCCACTCATCCTTCTTCAAACCTCCCATGAGGAAGGAAAAGAGATGGAAAATACGAAAAAAAGAAGGATACAACTTCATCAATGACGGCGCCCGATATTCGAAGAAGGGGCAAAAAGGTGAGGTTAAGGAATCATCTTGGAATTGAACCAAGTTAAGCTTCCTGGACAAACTGGGAATCGAACCCAGGACCACTCCCAACCATTTGACAGGCTAAGCTGTATGCTAAGGGAGTATTATACCACTAAACCATATGCCCGATCAGTCCCTGGAACTTTAATCTGTTGGAACGATGCACGATGAATTGGAAAACGATATTATTGTCAGTTATGTTAAATGCGCACATGATCCGGCTCGGACTGGCATGCAGGTGCGGAGCGAAAAATGTTGGAAGGCGCGATCCTTCTCACCCCTTATCTTTCTAGAGACGTCTACGAAGTACTGAGCGTTGGATATTCCATTACTGGAAGTTCATTTCGGAAGGTTGCGAAGAAACTACTGATGATGGAGCTTGTCATATCCAGCTACCGGTATTTGCAGGATTCGCTGAGTCTGTTCACGTGTAGATCAGAAGCGGGGCACCTTAGTTCTCCAACACACAAAGGGAAGTCCGAGGAATATATATCTGTTGCTTCAAGGTTGGATTATCTACGAATACGATGTGGCCTAGGTGGATCTCAGTGTTCCGGTGAGAGCTCAATATTCTCACCTCAATATGTGCATGGCGATTTGTCCATGCATGCTTTTGGCCACACACACCGAGGCCGTTAGGTAATTCGTTCAAATTCAGGGGCGAGTTTATCTGTACTTCCGCAACATTATATATGGTGATAGATAGTCATTTAGTTGTAGTATCCTCCCTTGAATTGGAATTGCGTTCCCTTTGCATTCGACCAGTAAGTGCGTAGGTCAAAGATAATCAACGATGCAGAAGTGAGCCAGTACTCTAGCGCCGGAAAGCCCCCACAAATATTATCTCTAGCGCCCACACTGATGTGCTTCCTGAATTTCTCTAATCCCCCCTCTACGCCTTGACTTTTCCCATCATCCATCAAGACAACTTTTTTCTGACTTCAAAACTTCCGAACCCGACGTTTCAGTCTCCGCCCAAATAAGCGGTTAAATCGATTGAATCTCCTGTTCAACAAACAGAACAAAGAAATGTGAGTCTGCGCGGCGCAGACCTGGATGCGCCTGCACAATTACTGACGATTTTGAACCCAGCAACCAAAATGAAGCACCTCGCAGCCTACCTTCTCCTCACCCTCGGTGGTAACGCAACTCCGTCCGCCGCCAACGTCAAGGCCGTTCTCGAGTCTGTTGGTATCGAGGCTGACGATGAGCGTCTCTCCACTCTTATCTCTGAGCTCAAGGACAAGGACATCAACGAGGTATGCGACCTCCCAAATCCAGATGGCACAGAAGGGATTGGAGGCTAATTGGTACACAGTTGATCGCCGAGGGCTCCGCTAAGCTGGCTTCCGTCCCATCAGGCGGTGCCGGAGGTGCTGCCCCAGCTGCTGGCGGCGCTGCCGCTGCCGGTGGTGCCGCTGCAGATGCGCCCGCCGAGGAGAAGGAAGAGGGTATGTTCCATTTCGAGGAGAAGATCCAGGTGGATGCTAACTCATTTTACAGAGAAAGAGGAGTCCGACGAGGATATGGGTTTCGGTCTCTTCGACTAAACGAACAAATTCTGTCTTCACGGATGCCACGCTCTCTTCACTACAAAATGGTCAGGGACTTCTGGGAGGAGTTATCCGGGCTGACCGGTTATTTGCATGTCATAGGGACACGGGGTTCTGGACTGAGGCCCTTCTATGACGAGATGTCAAGGATGCAGATTACGTAGCGCAATAAAGGCGTGCTTCTTCCAATTTCTGTTCCTACGGGCATGATGTGACTGTGACCAAGCAATACAATATTCAAGATGATGCATGTTAGAGACCACTTGCGGAGGAAGCTAAGTATCTCTGAAACTGCAGTATCTTTGGAAATGTGATATGAGTTACGTGAAAGTAGTAAACCTTTGCAGCTCGCGATTCCCAAAATTTCTGCCCATGCCCTGCTATGCTCTGAACAAATGCACAATTGTTTTGTGGGGACAAATATCAGGTGATATTTCAGCCTCGATGGGGCTTTCGTACCCTATCACGTGTGTGGCTTGACCTGCCTGCCCACCACTAGTACGAAACAAGCTTAGCACTAACAGCGAAGCGACAATGATTGCAAACCTCCACAACGAATTTTCCACTTCACGAACACAGCCTTTTCGACAAATTCGACTTTCGACAAGCATCGAAAGATCTACCCACTAACCGCAAACATGGCTGACGAATACGTGAGTACCATCTCGTCTCTATAATCTGCGCACTCCGCGTATCCCCGAATGCTATAGTTGCGAGACTATTGAAGCAAAATGAGTTGTCGCTGACGCAATTTACGACCAGGACGCCGTCGAGGCTGCCGAGATTAAGAAGAAGAGAGCCTTCCGCAAGTTCTCCTACCGTGGAATCGACCTCGATCAGTATGTTTTATATACATAAATGCAAACCCTCTAGTCATTCGACTTCAAAGGGGAGCAACAGCTAACCCGCATACCCTCCGCAGACTCCTCGACCTCTCCTCCGATCAACTCCGTGATGTTGTCCACGCTCGTGCTCGCCGCCGCTTCAACCGCGGTCTCAAGCGCAAGCCCATGGGTTTGATCAAGAAGCTCCGCAAGGCGAAGCAAGAGGCCAAGCCCAACGAGAAGCCCGACCTTGTCAAGACGCATCTCCGTAACATGATTGTCGTCCCTGAGATGATTGGCTCTGTTATTGGTATCTACTCCGGCAAAGAGTTCAACCAGGTTGAGATCAAGCCCGAGATGGTTGGCCACTACTTGGGGGAGTTCTCGATCTCTTAGTATGTAGACCTGGGCAACCTGCATGGATATGGACAACGTTAACAAGTTTACAGCCACCCAGTCAAGCACGGACGTCCCGGTATTGGTGCTACCCACTCCTCCCGTTTCATTCCCCTCAAGTAAGCTCTGCTTGATTTATGCTTGGTTTTCGGATGGGCGCAAGGATATGGGCATTTGTAGCAGTCAAACGAGCTGCCGCAGATAGCAATCTAAGTCTCTACAATACCCAAAAAGAATACCATGAAAATGTGGAGTTAAGGTGACGTGAAAGGCAGCAGCACATATATACCGGGTTCTCCAAGGCGGAGCAACGTTATGGTGGTTTTGGAAGTCCAAGCAAGCCAATGGCCATGCCAGATCAACATTATGGGCTGTCCTGTATCGATATGCTGGAAGAATGCGCCTTTAAGTAAACTCTCAGTCCTCAACCTCCCATTTCTAGCCAGTCATCCCCCTCCATCAACCCAACTTTGCTTTACCTGCGTGTGCCCTCTCCTTTGCCTCCTAGCTGCCGTCGAATCTAAGGATTTCTACACTCACGTTTTCTGGACCAACACAACGGCAATGACGGACATTGGCGGACCTGACCGGGAGAGTCCCGCGAAACCCCCATTTCAAGCCCAGGTCATACATAAGCTACAATTCCCGGAGACTGGGAGGTAGTGCAAATCTTTTGACCGTTTCAAAACATGGTCCTGTGAGACGTCGAGCCTCATAATCGCCCTCGGTTGTAGAGGGGCGGTGTCTTCGAGTTACGAGAGGGCCACTCGTACGATGTTGCACATGGTTGAGACCTGGAAATTTGAGAGTAGGCGATCCGATCTCTGAGCTCTCGGACAGTACAATGGTGGCATTGTACTTCGTCTGTGATCATCAATCATTACTACATGAACAGTAATTTATCTCGCGTCAAGCTAGGTGTCGAAAGTGACCTGAGCAATCGGAACGTTTTGACCAGAATAGAAAGAGAAGCTTGCAAATGTTTTCACTGGCGATACCTGCTCCCCGATCTGTACTTGGATGGACACGGGTTGAAGGCAAGGGGAAGAAGGTCCAAGATTCTGTTCATAGAGCTGAGAATCCTAGACTTAAGGATATTCCAGCAAGCTTCCACTCTCCACTCCAAGCGTATCTTTTACGAGTAGAACATAATATTTTTTGGGCTATTTACGACATTTCACTTGGGACGAGGTTGAGTAACTTCAGAAGCGAATGAACAATAAATAGGGGTCTGGTAGGTCTGGTACCGGTACTTAGTAGTACTTATCCGCCTCCCTGCCCTCCTCCCCGGGGGCGATCATTGATCATTCAATAAGTACCGGGCTTCTCTGGAGATCCGGCTGCAAATCCCCTCCCCCCTATTCTTAATTAAGTTATTGGGAACAGATGCAATTTATAGTCTCAACAAAATGATTAATTAGCTGTGATGTGCCGGCAAGAACAAACCAAGGCATGATGATTAAAGCGATAGATAGCTATCGAGTTCATGCAGGGGGCTTTGGTTTTCCCATTGCCCCTGGCTAGGAACCTAGGAACAGCGCCGGGCCAACCCTTTTGGCTTTCATTACTTGTGCTCCACTACATTACCTCTTGTGCCTTTCTTTACACTCCTCTCCATAAACAAAACAATACCCTCCCATACTTCTAACACAACACTTCAATCTCTCCCCAGATTCTGTCTCGATCCGCGATATACCAGGGAAACCACCTACCACATTGCTTATGCTGCAATAGCTGGTACTCAGGATTCGCTTACCATTTGGAATACCGATACCGACCTGGAAACAGCCATCTCAAGGTCGCTCGACGGGCTCATTAGATTATCCAAACGCCTGCATTGATTACTGGATAGCAACCGTTGTTACATACAGATTACTAAGAGGCCGACATGAGCGATGAGCGTTGGAGAAATACAGCTTCTGCCGGATCATCCTCCACCCCCATAGTAAATTTCTATACACACAGACTCTGTTGGTGCGTCGCTTGCCTGCTTGCTTGTTGTACCTCTCCCTCTCCAATGCCAGTCAGCCTGGTCCCCGCTGTGGCGGGCATAAAGATGCTGAGACTACGCAAACTTTAGATCCACCCTCCTCTCATCTTGCGATCCTGATTCATGAGAAGCAATGAACTGATTACCTTTGCCTACCCCAGTTCCCCGAAGTAGCG
Organism: Drepanopeziza brunnea f. sp. 'multigermtubi'; assembly: GCF_022702325.1. Taxonomy (NCBI): domain Eukaryota; kingdom Fungi; phylum Ascomycota; class Leotiomycetes; order Helotiales; family Drepanopezizaceae; genus Drepanopeziza; species Drepanopeziza brunnea. The sequence goes on from NW_027094074.1 coordinate 1,411,978, forward strand.
AGCGAGCTTACGAGGCCTCAACTCGAATCTCGATCCGGTTCATGCGCCAACTCCAACACTGCCTCAATCTCCATTAACGCAATGGATACACTAAATGGAAGACCTTCACCTCCGCCCACCCATCAATCGAGCCTTTCCAAAATCACACCAAACGGTACCATAAGACCAGTGCCGTCAGATTCTCTACACCTCGACACTGCCCCCTCAGACGATTCTTCGCGGCGCAGTAGCAAAAGCGACCATTCAACAATGCCTCATTCTACCAAATCCTCTCCTCCATCATCAGTACCCCCCTCACAACCTCCACTCTCACGGCTCAATCCGAATACAAGCCTGGCTGTTGGTGTTGGGAATGGTCTGGCGACGAAGATATCCTCGGAATTTGGGCCTACGAAATCGTATTCGAACACAAAACTTCAAGTACCGGAAGAGGCTTCGCCAAGCAAAAACGGTGAATCCGGGGGTCAATGGAGCTCTGCTGTTGGGCGGGCTCAAACGGGGAAATCGGGCAGGGTCATCGAGCGGCTTATGGGAGAGAACGATATGCTCAAACGGGATCTCAACATTGAACGGCTAAGGGCGGAAGAATCGAAACAAGCGGTCCGGATGGCAGAGGGAAGGATGGAAGCCCTGGCCGCCGAATACGATGGCAAATTGCACGATGCTGCTATCAACAAGACGCTGCTCAAGCGCAGAGAAAGGCAGGTCGCTGAGATGAAGGCGCAGATTGAAACGGAAAAGAACCGGGCAGAGAAGGCTTTGGAGCGCGAAACGAGCTGGAAGGAAGCCATGGAGAAGGTCGAGGAGGAGAGCAAGCGGAAAGTGGAAGAGGCGCAAACTTTTGCGGCACTGATGAAGGGGCGCAATGAAGCCATGGTCAGCCACTGGAGGGACCAGGGTAAGGAAGTAGACAGGACGGTCAAGAAGCTTGGGGTGCAGATCGAGCACCTGGTGCTGGAAAGGAGGAGTGACGACGAACGAATGAACACGCTACAAAAGCTATGCGACCAACAAGAATTACAACTACTGGCTCTCAAAAACGAGAAGGCCGGGATTGAAGAAGCCTTTGAGAAGTACAAGCTTCTGCAAGAAGAATCTCTACGCGACATCAAGAATCGAGCCCATGCTCAAGAGACAGCCAACGAAGCGGCACTGCAGGAAACTCAGAAAGTATTAGGGGAGCTAAAGTGGGCACTATCGGTGAAGAAGAACGTCAAGGACGCGCAATAGCTGCCTCTCGATCATCTGTACAAAAACTTCCTAGTTACGAGCGCGGCTGAGCACATACACCGCATGTGTATACTCGGAGGAGGATATGTAGCCAGCTGGTGGACGGATTCTGATTCACGACTCTCCTTCTTACGTCACGTCACATACAGCACGATTGGGGTTGCCTTGGGCTTTGGTTGGGATTGGATATCGCTGGTTGCGGATATGTGTTCTTTCGGCAATCTGAAGCATTGCAAGCTGGGTGTTTTCGGAGTCCTTTTACTTCTGCTGATCTTTCTTCTGCAAACAGCTGGCGATGCCGGCAATGAGAGAGCTGGATGGCTTTTTGTAGTATAGAGGGCGCGAGTGGGTATACTGCGCAGCCTTGTACCAAATTATGGGCGAGCAAAAAGATTTCGCTGCTCGATCGATGCACTGCGCTCTTCATGATCAGTGTTGGTCAGCTTTGTATATGATTTCAAGGTTGGAGAGGGGGTGGAGGTGGTACTGGGAGCAGAATCGAAGTAGTTCTGACTTGTATATCCTTTGCTTCAAATGCCTGTACTTTGTCTGTACTAGTTAGAGATATCTGTGCTTTCAATTTTACAGCTTCGACTATGTCTGTGCTGCACTTCCTGTCCGGTGCTATTGCTTATGAAGTTTGCGGCCATTGTTCCGTTTCGTGCATTTTGCCCATTTATTTTGAATATCTAGCCCATATTTTCTGTTCGTGTTTCAACACCAGCGTAGAGTCTGACTATGCTATAGAGAAGCAGAAATCAGGGATGGGCTTTGATCCTCAGCCAGGGCTGGAGTTCCTTTCACGCTTTGAGTTACATCGCTTGTCTGAGTCTTGACTGCTCTACACTTCTTCTGCCGTTTAGATGTACTGCAATCTGGAAGCCACCTCGTCTAAGGGCTCTCGATCATTTGTTCTTACTTCTCTAGGTACGAGACGGTATACGCCTAGCTTCTGCACCTTTATCAATCTCGGCTATCAAGGTTGTGACGCAAGTAAACAAAGGCCTAGCAGTCTCGGCTATCCCATATGCGACATGAGTAAACAAAATATACTTTCCTCACAGCCAGGCCGATATTTATCCGCTAGCCGAAAGACTTGGTTGCCCTGAACTCTCAGTGCTTATATTCATTGAATGTTTGGAAGAGTGAACTCGCGAGAACGCTCGGGCCCTATATAGCAACTCGTTTAGAAACTCGGCTATAGCCGAGCGAGGACCCCCTTATTGGGACGGACATACTGAGTCGCTTGCATGTTAGAGGAGTATCTCAGGCGTGCAAACAATCTGCTTTTGTGCTGGCTGCAGTCTAGCTATTCATCACGCGGGAATCACGTCAAAGACCAGATGAGTCAAGTCATTTGCCATAGCTCCTCGGCTGTATCACTCGGTTAAACGCCTCGGTTAAAGCTGGCGCTGTAGCAGTTGCATTTATCCCTCCTGAGAGTACATACATACTACGAGATCTCCAGACCAGCAGAGCTACGCCATTATCCCCTCTCTGGAGCAGCACGTAGTAATAAAGTAGGAGAAACATGGTGGCCTAGGTATCACTCACGCCTTTTGGATGACACCTTGTTTTGCAGGCTCAGCAACTGCCGGCCCATCAGATCCCAAAGGAGAATGAAGCCCTTCATAAATGTTCGACATCTCCCTGCTGCTGCTTCTGGTGCACCTTCTTGGCCCAACCAGCTCTTTCCGCGCTAGCTCAATCCAATCTCGTGTTTGGGGCGAGCCTGGTGACTAGGAGGGAAGTTGCGTTGCGACCTCCAGATCTCTTTCCTTCCGTCCTACAACAACCATCTACATCCACATCCACATCCACACCCACACCCACACTCACATTCCATCTCGCAACTTTTCCTGCAAACAACTACATTGCAGCTGATGTAGGTACGTACGATACATCTCCTTCTAACTTATACTCCCATCGAGATCTTCCATGGGAAGGGAAGGTGTGCGCCAATGGCATCTTGATGACACGCCGGGGCCAACACTCTATACATTCCCTCGCGGTGTCTCTGCCCCTTCTGCAACATGACGCTGGTTCCGGCGTACTTCCATTGCTGGTACTCGAGTCTCCCGCTCAACTTCTCAATTATCATTCGCAAAGTCACCTCGGTCCTCTTTTCGAGATGGCCACTTACGCCACTTCTACCACCTCTTTCCGTCAAGGCGGGCCGGGCTCTACCCTACACTACAAAGTTTTCACAGCTGACATTCATCCTATCTAGATCGACCAACCCAAGATCACCACCTCCTCCGCCGGCAACATGGACCAAAGAAGCCTCACCGCGTCGGTGGCCAAGTCCACCATGAGCGATCCGAGAATTGCCATGGTAATTCAGAAACGACAGGCCATATCATCGACGTTGTTCTTCGCCAGCGAATACCACTTCTGGCCCGAGGGTATCGAGCTCTTGAGAAATAGATTGGAGGCTGAATTCGCGCCGCTGAATCTGAAAATGGTAAAATAACACACGGCCTTTGCGGCCAGTCTCGCGAACCGGGCTGTCCCCGTCCGGCTTTTCGAGATCTTGATCCTGATCACCTATTGCCTCCATGTGTCCTGAACTTATGATCACAGTACTAACGCTTTCTTTTGCAGGAGATCTACTACATGTGGATCGATAATGACAGTGGATTCCGAGTCCACTGTGGCAGAGGAGAAGTTGCTATTGTCTCGAAAATATTTCTGAAGGTTATGCATAGTGTCATCCGAGAAGCCGTTGCGACTGCTCGTCAACTTAACAACGAAGGCCTCGATAGTGATGATGATGATGACGACGGCGAGGAAGAATACGATGAGATCGCTCCGGTGAGCCCGATCCCCAACCTTACCTGTGATTTCGGGCGCTTATATTGCCGCAGCTCAATAGTAAACTCGTTGAACGCCTGGTGGTCTGGAAGTCTACTCAATCTGGCAGCGTTGATACCGGCTCTGCCACCTCCCACGTAATTAAGCCAAATGGCGAGGATATCGTTGACCAAAGCTCTGGAGTCTCTAGTAGTCACTTCCCAGAGTATTTGAAGTGTTACAAGTTTCGCCAAACCTGGCTTTCTCCCGAACCAGTCGATGACATGTATTTCTTCAAACCACTTTGGGGCTTCCGATCATGCTGACCACATACATAGATTGCCAGATGAAGATTTGGCTGAACTCTGCCGTCTGTAAGTTCGACCCTTTTCAAGCTTTCTGCGATCGATTTCTGCTGATCTTTTCTGCTCAGGACCTCGTGCGATGTAGAGAAAGATCACGATTATGACTACGTTTATATTGGTGGTCACGATGTATCTCTCGTTCGGCTTGCCTCGAAGAAGCTGGACGTTATTCTGAAGCATTTTGTAAGTTCATCCGATTGATAACCCCATTCGTAAGACTGACTCCCAAATTAGTCGAATCTCCAAGGCATCTTCGTCGACCACCTCTTCTACATCGAGAATCACAAGAACATCAAACTCGCACTCAAGTACTTTGTGGATGTCCGCTGGTCATTCTTCGAGACGACCCTACTGGACAACCTCCATGTCTCATTCATTGGGGACAGTGACTACGAGAAGCTCACCCATGGCGTCACTGTCCGTGCCGCTCCATACAGTCCGGCGAAGGGCTCTTGGGTCCCCGACAAGAAGATGCGTCTTGTACCAATCCCAGCGGGCGTGATCTATGCCGGAGCCTTCACCATCCCATTCATCTATAATTGCAAGGGAGACCCCGAGGACAATCCCATGCGCCATCACCCGACCGAGACTACCGAAGCACCTCATGTTGATAGTCTAGCCTCTCCTCCTCGCTTGAACGATGTTCCAGCACCAAGCACCAAGGCTGAAGCCGTAGATCAATGGACACAGCATTTACCTGTGACGGTCCTTACTACAGATATTGCTTCTCACGCACCACAGTTCCCCCAATCTCCGCCCAATGGATCAGGTACTGTTCTTGCCAGTGGTAGAGGACAGATTAGTGAGTGATGCACCATGCATGATTTTCGCATACTGAAAGTTTACAGCCGAAGAGAATCGTCTTGCTTGGGACTCGTACAAGGAGTATAGCCCAGAAAAGGCGGCCATGGGTGCCTATATCGAGAAGTTTGCGATTCAGAGGAAGGCGCCTAGCGTTCTACAGGGCGGGTTCAATCGTGTGTTTGAGGCTCGACAGAGACTCTCAATCTCCGATGAATCTTCAGCTCAACCCACCGGTACACAGCAACAACCCTCCGCACCCCCCGGCATTCAAGCAACATCGCTACAGTCCACTCCTGATGCTTCCTGCAAAGGAGCTCAGGTCAGTAGATCTCTGGACCCTCTCAACACATTAGTCGGCTCGTCCCAGAACACTGGAGCTCTACCGAATAACCTCACCGACCAGAACACGCCAACTCAACTGCGTCAGCAGCAGTCTGCTCATGGCCCTCGACCAGCTGCCGCCCCTGGCCAAGCCTATCCATTACAGTCTACGCAGAGCCTAGGGGCTGGCTTCCAACAAACCCCTTTCGGCCCAGGCCCTGTCAATGTACCACTCCCCCGAAACACTCGCCGAGGAACGCATCTTCTGGACGACGATTTCTCGGTTGCCGATATCCCTGAGTTTCCCCTCGTGGAGCCTAATTCGAACCGCTCAGCTTCTGGTGGTCAGCATCAGAAAGAAGCCGAGGAGTCTATTCGGGATTCAAGTGGTCGGAAGTTTCACCAGACCATGTATCAGAGAGCCCCTAAGCCAAAAATCAATCCATACGCCAACAGACTCGACGGACCCGACCCCCTTCCCAGATCTTCCAAGTCTCCTTGTCGGTCCGAGACAAGCAACCATGATACTGCGCTAGATATTGAAGAATATGTGAGCAATAGTTTCCAAGAGCTGCTAAAAGGTCTCCAAGGATACCGTGGTGGTATCACAATCCAGGTCGAGATGGGTCGCATCATCACAGCATCCTGGCACCCAAAGCATGTGTCCGACAATACCCATGAATGTTCCCATGAAGTCGAACCTCTTCGCAGCTTGCTGCTGAACCCTACCGAATACGGTCCGAAGGTCTATTTCACCGACGTTTTGACCATGGAACCAGCCGAAGTTGAATACCTGCTCTCGCTGAAGAATAGGAGTGGCCAAAATTTGTGGGAGACTCAGGTTTCTAAGTGGGTTGCCAACTACGAGTTCATTTTCATTGACCGCAAGGATCCTGGTAACCCTTTCATGATCGAGGTTAACGCGGAGACCTTTGCCACTCGGATCCAGTCTCGCCGTGGTGTTGCCAACATTTATGTGCACGGTACCAAGAGACTATGGGATTTCCGAATCACAGCCATTGTTCGCGGTAACACTCGAGTGTTGAATGAAAAGTATGGTAAGCTAGCTGCGGCTATTGAATCATCGTTGTACATCCCGTTAGTCATATGCCTCCTATGTGTCAGCTGCATCTCCTCTAATTCCTTCCTAGTTCGGGACTGACCAAACCATACCTTTCCTGGCAACTTGATATATCCCTCCTGAACCGTTTCAGCCTGGAAGACTTGAGTGTTCACCGAGTCTGCCACTACAATAGTGCCGACCGTAAGTCTGTAATGAAGCTGTCTGAGTTCCAGTCCCTAGACATCAACGGCGGAATCCCAGCAGGCCAGTCGTTCATGGTCTTTGAGGCTTCTCCTGGCCCAAAATGTGCCCCTATTGAAAAGCTGAACACCTGGTACACTGCTTCGGTCTCTAATCCGGAGCTGGACGCTGTTCTCGCACAGAACCAGTCCCTGGAACTTGGTGACGAGGCTGGCTGGACTCCCGAAGAAATCGCCAACCTCGAAGCTTTGCAATCGATGTACATCCCGGCAATCGAGATGCTCACGCAGATGGACGGTGTTGGTCGATCAAGCCATAACGGTTCTGATTTCCGCTCTCGTAAGCCGGGTCCGCAGACCGCTGATGTTCCGGCAGAAACGAAGCCAGACGTTTTTTGGTGGTGAGCTTTTCATGCATGTGAGCATCTCCTATGCCTCGCTTCTTCGGGTGCACGAAGTGATTTACGGCTTGAATGCGGTTCTACTCGCTTCACGGTTGTGAATGCGAAGGTTGGAGGGAATCGAAATGAGGCTTTTTCATCTTGGACGAAGAATTTGCGCACTCATACTCATCTCTCCTCCTACATCTCTCCTAGCTAGCAAATGGATAATCGTCTTTCAAAATTCCCATGTGTTTTGCTGTTGAGCTAATGTCTTCTGTTGACTTCTTGCTAGCAAGTGACTCACCTGCCATGAAGTTACTTGTGCTCGCCGATTAGTGTCCAAAAGCGCTCATCAAAGGTATCTGAGTATAGAATCATACATGTGCCATTAATTTCTCCGGCTCCTCGCCCCCTCTCTCTTACTCGGTTTTTTGTATGCGGTTTCGATATCAGCCTCCTTTAGCCCCGGCCCGCATTGGATCGCTAGTAATGCAATATCATGTCGCCGCTTACCTTGCGGGAGGGGGGTTTTTTTTTTTTTTTTTTTTTTTTTTTTGTCAGAGGGAATCCCGTGAAATATTCTTTCCTGGATGAGAATGCGCTGGTATACGGATATATATATATAACAATTCCCGACGAATTTACGACCTCGCATTGCCCAGTACGGGCGGGTGTAAGTACGATTGATGAGCATTCATGCCATCTAGCGGGCACGGCGTTTTCGACCTCGGCTTTACCCAGTACTTATCGAGCTGATTTGCTCTCTCGCGAGTTCTCTCACGAGTCACACCTGTCAGGGGTTACAGGAATTGGTGGCGAGCACGGCACTGCGTGATCGGCCGTACGTACAAGGTAGGTAGACCTTATTCAGAGTGTCAAGGCTCGCGGCCCGATCTGGGGGATCCGCGCCAGCTAGGTAGGTACCGGTACTTAGCTCGGTGTTTGGATGCAAGAGGATTTGGAAGTCGTCGTGAGAAAGGGGGAATATATATATATATATATATATATTATTTTTTCATTTCGGTTTTATAGAGGAAGGGATTGATTGATTGGTTGATTGGTTGGTTGGTTGGTTGGTTGATTGGTTGATTGGTTGATTGATTGGTTGATTGATTGATTGATTGATTGATTGATTGATTGATTGATTGAAAGGTGACTGGGATTTACTTACATGTATCATCTCGGAGTTCATAAGGCTATAGATAGGTAGCAGAGAAACATGGTACATGATATTTCACTAACAAGTTAACAACAATAATAGTGTATTTTTGCGCTTGATCTGTCGCGGCTCTCATTCTTGGTGGTGGGAGGTGGGGGAAGGTTGTGTGTGGGCTTGAATTCAGGCTTGGAATTTTAGGGGGGTGGTGGATAGATAGGTAGGTAGATACGCTGGAGGTAGACAGTAGATAGCAGATGGCAAGGTTCTCGTACTGTGAGAGAGAGTACCGGGATGATTTCGAGGTGTCTGGAGAGGCTCGGATGGAGTTTGCGTTTTCGACTGGGTAGGTTTACATGGTTAAGGGGTTCTTGCACCCGTGAAAATTGGGAGTGAGTATATTAGATTACAGACGGGCTCGGTATGCATCGAAAAAAAGATCGCTTAGCTCAGTTGGTTAGAGCGTGGTGCTAATACCCATCCGACAAGATGGATAGTTCACGCCAAGGTCGCGAGTTCGACCCTCGTAGTGATCATCGCAGATGCCTATTTTGCCCTCTTTGCCCTCTCATCCTGCTGTCAAAGGGATCTTTTTGCTGCCATGTGCTTCTATTTTTGGTCCTTCAATAGATTTTGCGAGCTCGCAGGGTGGACGCGGGGTAAGTTGCATTAAATTAAGTCATTTTTTGGTGCTGTGAAATAAATACGACTACGACACTGCCACGTCTATATGTTCCACAATAAACGTCAAAGGTGGTTCCAACTACATTACACTCCGCATCAGTTGCGATCCTTCTCCCCAGTTCTTCTTCTCCTCGTCCAGTGCCATCCGAACCCAGCAGATCGTCGTGATGGTCCAGACACTCGCCCACGCAAAAGGCAGGCTCCAGCCGACCTACTCCAAAGTCAACACAGACAAAACAACGTGATCAGCTGTCACGAGCGAGGATCGAGGACTTACCACATATGCGGTATCTTCATTGATTCCCCTCCAGAAGATCAAGTGGCTGATCGCAACATTGAGGAGCAGAGCAGGGACCATCCAGAAGTAGGTCAGCTTGTTCATCAAGCGGCGGAAATCCGCGCTGCACTCGTATCTGGCGTTCAACCTGTCGCGGTAGCCGGTTCCCCCATTGCCATCTACGGCGACGACGTCCTCGATGAGTGTGTAGAGGGCTGGACGCAGGGTCCCTCCTTTCGGAACCGAGGAGACGCGGAACGGGGCGCGGATGTCGAAGGAGCGCATCAGCTCCACCATGAGCATTTCGATGCCGAAGGTGAAGAATACTGATGGGAGAGGCATCGCGAGTAGCCGCACCAGAGGCTCGTCTAAGCTTGTGGCTACCGCTACTTCAGCGACCACGACCACGAGGACCAGAGTCAGGGTCCAGTGGAGCCAGTCAAACTGCCATGGGGGTCAATCATCAGCTACAGGACACCAGACTTCGCCCGTGAGCCAGTTTGTTACTCACATCCCATTTTGACGTGTTCGCGACTCGAACTGTGGAATTTTTGGTCCATAGCCTCCACGCTCGCTGGGCGTATTCGACCGTCAACGTCCCGAATAGAGTCAATGAAATAATATAGTAAACTAGATCCCAGTCAACTAGACAATACTAATACGGACTCCTACCGTTCGCGGCGGGTACGCACCTTGCTTCTTACTCAACGAAGTAGAATAGTTGAGGACGAAATACAGAATGATGGGTATTGCGAACGAGTCGAGGATGACGAGAGTCCAGAATATGATGATCCTCCATACTTTGGAAGCGAGGTCGTACTCGAGACTCGGGGGCCCATCTTTCTGCTTGTGCTCCGGGATATCGGTCGATGGACTGGAAGATGGGGGGTTCTCTGGTCAGTATCGTGCTAAAACACATAGGTGGACGCTGCTTCAAGGGCGATTACAGTACGCAGTGCAAAACCTCGAATTCTGACTTCTCTATTTCGACCGGTTCATACATGATTTTATCAGGATATACGGCGTAGGTATGTATGTATATAGATATATATTTATATATATATTTGGGTAAAGGTAAGGTGGTGGCGAAAAAGGGCACCAAAAAAAAAAAAGGGAAAAGGCTCAAGATATTAGATATCCCGCCGGGGGATCGGGGATCTTCAAGAAATTACAAGAGTTGTCGGTACTGCTCACGTAAAAAGGAAAGGATTTCTAGAGGAGGAAGGGTCCGGAGGATTTGAAGAGTACATCGAGACAAAGCCTTCTCCGGCTGAAACTATTCCTGTAACCTGCTCGGACACCCGCCAGAGGCAAGCGAAACGTCACCATGACGAGGCGGGCAGGTGGAAGCGGGAATTTGTTTGATGAAATGCCGGGCGAACTCCCGCCTGGGTATGATGGTAGAAGTTATCGTTGTTCCTCGTTCTTCGCCTGATGATTGTTGTGGGATGATAATTCCCAACATGACGGGCAGCGTGACGGCAACCACTCCGACCCTCTTCTTCAACGGCCGCTGGGATAGTGTTTCGTGCAACAGTTTGCAGCCGTCTCTCAGGATTCATCGAAAACTGGTTCGTAGTCGGGAATGGGGTTCTGGGGATTTCTGCTTTGCCTGGAAACTGGCACGGTCGGATCCCAAACTCCACCTGATCGATACAGCTCGAGCAGGAGGCGATAATGTGGGCGCGACACTGCAGACTTCCTTATAGCGCGATCCATCGCAGCCCTTTCTCGACATGCTCCTGCATTCCTCGGCAGTTACTAGCAAGCTTGGAATCGTGCCGGACTCCCAGCCTCCACGGATCGACCTAGATTCTGCGCATCCAGCCTCGCTGGCTCAGTGCAGCCTAATGTGCCGAGCTTCCCCCTTCGATGATGAGGCTGAAGCGCTTGGAGCCAGGAATCAGAGTCTCGCTCTATCAGAATAGCAAGCCTTTTGCGTCTGGACGCGTACGCATCGGTGAGTTTGGGGCCAAAACAGTTCGCTGGACCAACCCTTCTGTGGCCGCTACGCCGTGGGCTAGCAATTTGTTGAACTCGGTTCTTTCGAATGTTCGGCTTGTACCCCCTTTCCGAGATACTTTGCTGGCAATTCTCCCACCCGTATGTATCGCACTGCAGTCTTGGACACTGGCGTAGATGTATATGTTCCGTGGTAAATATAAATTCAACCTCGTACCCAAGGATGATTGCTTAGCCGACTGCCGAGCTCTCCACCAACCCGACAGACAGGTAGGAATGGTGCTAGGAGGGGAAGGATTGACTGTTATGATCACTTTATTCTCGATAGAAGTGAAAGAGAAAGACGTAGAAAGGCAATGCGAAAATAACTTGGGCACTTTTTCCCAATTCCGTGGTTCTCGCTTAGCGATCGAGTAGGGGCTGGATGGCGATAAATGTAGGTCTAAAGGTCGGCCTGTCGTCAGCCATTGATATGCGGCTCTTGTCACCTATACCAATGTCTTGCCACGAAGAAGAAAATGCGGAAGACGTGATTCATTATTCCTTGCCAGGCGGCAATCCTTGCTGTGGAAGAAACAAGGTTCTCCTCAATTTGCCAATTTATACGGATTTGCGCCTACGTGATGCGATACTCTGTCAAGCATACAGATCTTGACATATGGGGAAAGTCGCGGAAATCCCAAAAAGGGCCCAGGGCTTTCACTCGTTCAACTTTATAGCTCATCTGCATGAGATTTACAGTTTTAAAATTTACGACCAGCGCGATTACGATTCCACAGAGAGCCTGATAGGGAGGAAGACTACGAGATACTTTACAGCGCATCGAGGAGTACGTGACTGTTGGGTAGCATCCTCCGATCATGCCTTATTTTGTCCCTAGGACGGACCCTAGAGTCTGGGTGGCACACGGGAACTCCGCAACCAAGCAGAGTGAGTGGTACCGCAAGCTTCGGGAGGTTTGCATCCAGGCTGGTTCAGAAGAGGGCGGAACGAAGACCCAAGTCCGACTTCGGGCTTCGTCGGTGCTTAATTAAGCCAGTACGGAAAATTCCAGCACGCCTTCTCAGACAACAATAGCAGTCTGGAGTATGCTCGAGTGCATCATCTATCGATCGGGACATCCACGAAAAAGAGGCTAATCGCCTGCAAGACTAGCACCCGAGCATCTACAATCCGTTCGGAACCGGCGCTGCTCTTGGCTTCGCGACCAGGAGGAATTTGTGGAATTGTAGCCAGGCAGCCAGTCAAAATCGAGAATGGAAAATCTATCTGACATGGCCTTCTCTCAGTTGATGTGTGTGCGAGGCTGTGGCGCGGAGAAATGCGCTAAATGCTGACCTGCTTTGACCGGACGCGGCTCGGTACAGGCTGCGAAATAACAGAGTGAGTCAGCCCTTGTGGTCGAGTTTTGAAAGGATTGAAGAGTCACGAAACTAACCTACCTTATGCGGATGTGAGATCTTGTGGATTTGGACGTGGTGACTGGAGTGTTAGGTTGTCATCCGGCGAGGGTTGGAAAAGTGGCCCTTGTTTGGATTATCATGTTCTGGGGGAGGGGAGGGGATTTTTGGAAGTCCTGTGGTAGAGGGGTGATGGAGGGTACTGCGAACGGCATTGTTGACCAGACTGCGCGTTGGGTGGCCTGTTTTGATATCCAGGCTGCCGTATAGATGCGAGCCTTGCTGCCTCCAGGATAAAGGAAGAGAGATAGATGCGAGCTTCGCTTCATAGGCAGACCCCGAGTCAAAGAACGAGAAGAGCCCATCCAACATCTGAAAACTCCAAATACCGGCCTCAAGTCCGTCATCCCAGACCTCCTCAGCCCGAAACTCACCAATGAATTATCCCTCACTGCCAACCTGTCCCAAACCCACCATGTCTGTTTCCGCTTCCTACCACCCCAACTCCGATCAAAAATCAGCTCAGAGCTACACATCCTCTTCCCAGAGAGCCCTCGCAGCCCCCTCAATAACGCCAACAACATCCTCCTACCAATCCTCCAGGCCTCTCGTCGACCCCGGCTGCGGCTACCCTCAGTCAAGCACGCCCAGGACAGCAAGAGCATGGAGCAAAACAAAGAGATTCCTCTCGTCGCTCGGGGAGCCGCCAACTGCCGGATACGAGAGGCAGCAAGCGGCGAAGGGCATCACGACGGATGGGAAGGACGCTCTTGGAGCCACCGACTACGGCCCGTATCGTGCTTGGGGGCCGTTCGGTGGACGGACCTGAAGGCGATATATTGCTTGGTTCTCTCTCTCTCTCTCTCTCAAAAGAGCCCCCCCGAAGAATAATGTCGAGACATGGAGACATGGAAAACTGTCGGGTGTATTAGCGGTGCTTTTGTGGCTCGAGGCTTGTTAGGTCAGGTGCAGAGCTTTTTCTGTGATGTGAGTGAGGTGCCCTTTTCCATAACCGGTTTGATGGTTGCTTTGGAAAACTGGAGGAGTGGTATGTGAAGTTAAGAGTTTCTCACAAGGAGCGATGATTGGAAAGGGGGTTTGCCAGGGGAGGCATTTGGGAGATATTGCACATAACTTAGCGAAGTTGGAAAGCGTGAAGAGGAAATGGGTCTGGTGGACGTCTATTGAGTATTCCCGAGGCCTCTCGAGGAATAGAAACATGAGATCTATTGTTCAACTTTTCTAAGCGCCGTGTCAGTCTTGTAGCTAATGTGGTGACCAAGTTAGGTAAGGAATTTCAGTACCAAAAACAAGATCCACAAGCTTGTCAATTCTGATGATATTCAGCTGGATAATGATGAATTAGATGCCCATATGCAGATTTAACACTTACCGGGCTATATTGGATTATGCTGGCCATGACTTGAAGTTGAAGAGGATCGAAACAGGCGCGTCAATGACTTCAAAAAGAAGATCCATCCGTCTCCTGCTCATGCTTGCAAATTGGGTCCAGATATTCTGTTCATGACCTCCAAATCTCCTACAATCATTTCTCTCCCCTATTCCGCAGGCCCCCCAGAAGTCAAAAGTAACATCAGCACCCCCAACCCAACTACCTCTCCCATCAGCACAACTCTCACTAGCACCATCACCCCCCTTCACCACCCCCCAAAAAACAAGAGAAACAGGAACAAACTCACCCCACCAATACTTCTGCAGCAGCGTCTTCTCCACGACGGGCTCCGCCAGCTTCCCCTCGGGACTCAACACCACGGGGCGATTCAAGTCGGGTACCTTGCCCTCCCTCATCCCCACCATCCGAACCCTAGGTCCAAAGTCCCTCGTGGCTCCGGCATCGATCCTCCCGCTCTTGATACTGACGCCCACGACACCCCCATGGCGATCGAGATTCACGACGATGGTTGGGGAGTAGCCCTTCGCGAACGTCTCGGCCGAGGTGGACGAGACGGAGGATTTCCAGGTCGAGGTCGAGGGGTCGAAGATGCCGACGCGGAGGAGCTTGGTAGCAGAGAGGAGGTCGAGGTCCGGCGGGATGTAGGAGACAATCTCGGAGGAGAGGGTGGACAGGCTGTATTTGATTTCGGCGAGGGGGACGGGCTCGGGAGAGCTGGAGGTTGGGGCGAGGGGTTGGATGTAGATTGTCGTGCTGTCTATCAGACTGGAGGAGGATGCTGCTGCTGCGGCTAGGGCAGGCGCGCAGATGGCGATGAGGGTGGTGAAGAGTCGCATTTTCGGGTGAGGTGGTCGTGGAACTCGTTGTCGTCCGTTCAGGGATGCTGTTCAAGCTCACAAATTCGGCTGGCGAGGCTGACAAAAATATAAATCCCGAGGCTCAAGACGAACATTAATCTGGGCGCAAGTAAAGTGTTCTCCGTATCACCTGGTAAATAATTGCTATGCTTGTGTTGTTCTTGATATTCGATTCTGAGTTTATCCTTCTTCAAGATGCAAATCTTTGAAGCCCAGTCTTCATCGACTATTAAAACTGGCTACGAGTAGCTTAGATTTGCACCAACATGCTGCTCATGGAGCTGATCCAGCTCCACGTATTTCTTCAGGGCCTGGACCTCAGAGACCATGCACGCCTTATTACGTTAAGTCCTTCCGTAAGTTTGACCACCTTCCCGAACCAAATGCGCCTTTCTCCATGCAACCAACAAAACCGAAAGGGGTATCAACCACGCCCTGTACATGATGAAGATCATCCTGCTCTCATGTCACCTTTGCTCGTCGAAACGTCATCCATCCACGCCTTCCATTTCGTGTTTGTATCGGTCCTTTGCTCCTCCGAAGCTTCCGTCCTATTCTCTGGACTCGATCCATCTAAGTCGTTGCCATCTTCTTCGTCCATTTCTCCGTCCTCGTCTACGGAACTAGAGTCGCTCTCAATAACATAGCCCTCTGAGCGTTCCACTAACCCCTTGTAGTATTCGACGAGCGCCTCCGGATTCGGGACAATTTTCCAGTCAACCCGGTACAAAAAATCCAGCTCTAGCATTCCCAACTCCGCAAGCTTTATGCCTCCTACTCTAGCATATGTAGTGTTGTTCCAAAAGGAATCAGAGAGGCCTTTCGCGGCTACCGTAGCTGCGGTTATTAGGAATCGATGAACAGTAAGCGTAGTTATGGTGAATGCTGGATAGGCTGCACAAAGTCGATCGATGTAGTAGACCATGGAAAGAAGTAGAGGAGGAGATAGTGTGGCATGCTTCGCAAGCCGTTGCAAGTAATCAAGAACGGATATGCCGGGAGGGGTTCTAATTACTTTTGTTAGTCCACCTAGTCTTCATGAACCTAGACATGTTCGCACCTCGAATGAAACCTGGTCAGCACTCCACTTCGAAGCGGCAATCCATCGTTTGCTATGATAAGCTCCTGGATCATATTGGCTATGAGAATGACCATGTCCTCTGTCGCGCAGAATTCATATTGCAGAGGCAGCACCTTGGTCATCTGGTCTGAGCGAGGGCGCTTTGCACGTATTGTCGGGGTGGGTGTAGGTATCGAAGAAGCTGTCCCTTGCGACTGCCGCCTCTTCAGTCCTGGAGATTCGGGCTCCAGGGAAGGTTTTGACGGGGAGAGCGGTGCAGAGGATAAGCCTGCAGATGTAGATGCAGATGTAGATACAGATACCTCCTGCTCTTGCGATTCCGTCTTTACAGTCTTCACAGGCGCAACGACGTTCTCCGTGTCCGAGTTCATCTTGGGACTCCACTGGGTAGCCGCGTCCACATATCGCGCTCGTGGAGGTTCGGTTCGATATGCGACGGAACCCTTTGACTTCGAATTCCGTCTGTAGAGAGACGACGATGGCAGTGAATTCGAGGTAGGCGCATAGTGGAATCTTGGTGAAGAGACTGGGGACGCTCTATGTTTTGGCAATGGCTTCAGCATAGTCTTTGAAAGAGGGTCATAGCAGGATGCAGTGTAGGATCTCAGCTGCTTGGTCTGGAGTCTGGACTGGCACAGTGGAGAGGTTGCAACTGCGAACCAGCCAGTCGGCGAGAGTGGGGGAGAGATGGAAACTCTTTTTAACGGATCAAATCCGATAAGGAGTAACTTGTGCTTTTGTCTATTGTCTACTTGTTCTCTTTCCCCGGGATATTCGCCTGTGTCTCTGTATGAATGAAAGATAAGCAGAGCAGGCAGCCGGCCTTAGATCAAGGATAGTACCTTTTTTTTTTTTTTTTTTTTTTTTTTTTTTTTGTTGCTGTTGGCCGCTGACCTAGACCAAGAGTTTTTTAAGGTACCATACCTTACTGCTCTAGACCGCTTCAAATGTAGAAGCCTCTGCTACTGACACCGGTTCCTACATTTCTATTGTATATAGATTGTGCAGAGCCAGTTGAGAAATCGGTCTCACTACGAAGGCTCTGTAGAGGAGGACGCTATCGCAGTTTTACAGCAAAGTACAGTACCTATATATTAGATGCCGTTCGGCTCTGACCAAACGAAGGTTTGTTTGCCCGCATTATTGACAAGGCTAGCTGCGGCTGTAGCTGTAGCTGTGGCTGTGGCTGTGGCTGTGGCTGTGGCTGCTCTTCGTACCTACAATGTCGGCGAGGATTTTAATTCTCCGATATCGACTCTAGACCCTTCCTTTTCAATGTACAACCATCCATCCACATTCCCCCCCCCTCCCCCCCGCACACCCACTCCCGCCCCGACTAAAGCATCCATATTGAAAAAGTTCGCAGAGCCAGATTCTGCTGAGAATCCAGCATCCATACAGCCCTCCTTTGCTTCTTCGATCATACAGCATATGCTGTACACGCATAATAGTCCCGCCTCACCGTCGAAACGTGAATGCTTGTCTGAGGCGCATCGATTCTCCGCCCGTTAGGACCGACTCCGCCATGGCTCGAAAGCCCTGGGTTGCACAGCTTCGAAATGCGACTACTGTGGCAGAGCAGATCGTGTGTCTGCGTGCCCTGAAGAACGATATCGTCGGAAACCCTGCAAAGAAGGAAATCGCAGTGACAGAAGGCATCCTGGAAACTGTGGTCCGCTACACATTCAACAGAGCTGAAAATGGGCAAGAAGGGAAATTAGAGAACCATACCTTGGCATCAAGGCCGTTACTGGAAGAGGAGCTGCTCCGGTTGCAAGGTCTACAGGTTCTGGCGAGTGTAGCTCTAGGTATACATATATTTAAGCTTCATCCGCATCTACATCTACCGCTTCTCGAGTCCCACTGATGCTAACCCTCTTTCACAGGAGGTCCGCCATTCCTCGATTCTTTGCAATCTGCCTCGTCTCTGTCAGCAATCCTCTCCAACCTCTGCCCATGGAGCAATCCCTCCCAGCTAGTGTTAGCCTCCCTTCGAGCTCTTTCAAACCTTGCAAACTCGACCATCAAAGCTCCCACCGTACACAGTTCCAACACAAGCGCAATAGCAGACGGTCTTTTCTCGCGTCAGAATCTTAACTCGCTGTACCGGCTCATCTCACAGTCCTCTCGCTCGTCGCTTGTTCAAATCCAGATCTCACTTGCGGCGTCTCTGATCAGTAGGCTATGCCGGGAAGAACGCCATCAACAGGCTCTCTCAAATGCAGGAATCCTGGAAGCTCTTGCTGCCAAATTGGCAAGTTTCGTGGTTGCCGAGGGACTGGTCATCCCCGGAGCAGAGGTTCAAGCTCAGAGAGAGGGTCTTCAAGAATTCTTCCCGCAGGCAGCTCCACCAAACGCCAAACTCTCTGTCATCCTAGACTCAATCGCTGTTATCATTGCTGACTCCAAGTTTAGAGCATCACAGCTACTCTATTCTCCTTCGATCTTAGCAATCTTTCCCTTTTCTCAACCTGTCGAGTTCGGAGCTAGTCAGAACGCTCGGGCAGCTTGGAATGCATTCAACTCTGCTGCTTTGAGCGTACGTCAAAGCCAGCTCAACGCAGTGGACTATTTGTTGCCATTCGTCCCTCTGCATCAAGTCAAGAGTACAAGTGCTCAAGCATCTGCATTTCCACCACTCGGAAGCTCTCATTCGAGTCAGCATTTGGCCTTCAGCGGTCGCTCGGGGACTAAATACACCGCTTCTTCTCTTCCAAGCTGGACTCATTCGAATCAGGAACGTGGCTTGCCAGCCCAGGAGTCACCATCGGCCGAATCAGAAGATCCAGAAAGTCCTCTAATTGCCTATCTTATATGGCTGCTCAAAAACCGAACTGGTATGGAGCGGTTGATGGCTGCCTCGGTCCTGACCGTGCTATATAGGGCGGGCTTGACACATAAAACTAGAGAGACAGCCCTCGGTCTACTTGTGGTACCTCTTTTGGTTCATATGCTTGGCGACGATCTTACTCCTTTGCAAGGCAATGACACTCTCGCGGACGAGGAGATCATATCGCTAGATCGGACAGTGAAGGAACGAGCTCCAGCGATTCTTGCTATGCTCATTACCGACAGCGAGTACCTCCAAAAGTCCGCATTCGATGCTGGTGTCATCAGCAAGCTATCAAAGCTGCTGAAATTTTCCTACGATCCTGTTTTGAGGCCTTCGGGCTTGTCCTCCTGGTCGCCTGACGAGAAAAACAGTGAAGATCACCTGGACGTCCAATCTCCACGCTTAGGAGAGGATGGCCAACCTCCTGCATTATTACACAAGATCAAGGTCAGAGAAAGTGTACTGAAGGCTATTGCAGCACTGGTTCCATTCAAGGATGAGTACAGAAAGGCTGTAGTTGATGAACATATTATGCCTTATATCGTGTCATCAATGAGTCCAAAGCCTCGAAAGCCCTCAATGAAATTTAGACGGAGGTCCGAGAAGTCTCCTCCTGACAGTTACGACGGCGACGAATTTAATGGGGGATACGGCATCAATCCAGTCGAAGTGCTCATAGCTGCCTGTGGTGCTATACGCGCCCTGTCTCGCTCAGTCAGTGTTCTGCGTACTACATTGATAGACAACGGGGTTGCCGAGCCCATCTTTCGTCTGCTTCAGCACTCTGATATTGAAGTCCAGATTGCAGCAACGGCTGCCATCTGTAACCTGCTTACAGACGTCAGTCCCATGCGCGAGGTACGTCTCATGAACACCTCCGAATATGATGACAATCTAACAGTTTTCGAGCCAATCGCACAAGCAGGTGTACTGAAGATTCTATGCGAACACGCTCATTCCGTGAATGCAAAGCTACGACTCAATGCTCTCTGGGCTTTAAAGCATCTTGTCCATGGTGTAGGCAATGACATGAAGAGGCATTGCCTGGAGGAACTAGGACAGGGCTGGCTAGTTCAATTGATATGTGATGATACCGAAGACGAAGCCCTGCTCAACTCGAGAGGGAAGAGCGAGAGGGGCAGCCCGCGGGGTGATGGCATGGACGAGGATGTAGTGATGGACCGATTTGAAGAGCAGGTAGATGCGGCATTGGGGAACTCCCTTGACCTACCCGTTTCGAAGTCCAGCAGTCGAAGCAAGTATATCCAGCAGGCCGAGGCCCGACTTGTCGCCTTGCGGGACGCAGAAACGAACCCAGCCGGGTTGGCACGGAAGGACGATATCGCAGTGCAAGAACAGGGCCTCGATTTCATCCGTAATCTCATCGGTGGTGCAGGCCAGGGGGGTACTGCCGATACGACGGAGATGATCGACTTCCTATTCGGCGCCCTTGGCCAAGACAGAATCTTCGAGATACTCGCGTCAAAACTCAAGCCAAAGCTGATAAATCCATACAGCCGTGGCACACAGAGTACCGAACGAAAGATCTTGCCTCCGCAAGCCGAGATTATTATTGCCGTTTGCTACGTCCTGGTTCACATGGCGGCGAGCGTACCCCGTCACAGACAGTTGATCATAGGACAGACAGACTTGCTGAAGCTTTTGATACAGCATTCCAGCCACCCCAATGTTGAGGTCCGACTGGGTATTTGCTGGCTGGTGACGAATCTTACGTGGATGGACGACGAACATGACGAGGGAGCTTGTGCCCAGCGCGCGAACGAACTAAAGAAACTTGGTTTCCTGGCCAAGATCGAGATGCTGATGCAGGATTCTGAACTGAATGTTCGGGAGCGGGCGAAACATGCTAATTACCAGTTTCATCACAAATGAAAGCCGGACAGATAGGGGCAGGGAGAGATACGGGCATAGCGCAACTTACGGTGCATGAAAGCTGAGATAATCACTAATAGGGACTTGGAAGGCATAAGGCGTTCTTGGTCATCGAGTCATCAATAAGCATTGGTTAGGAGTTGATAATGATGTGCAGAATCCCTTTTGGGTTTGCTCCTATCATGCGTATTTGTAGATAGATGTACAAATAATAACGACACGCTCGCATTATGGTGCTAAGCAAGAGACTTATTTACTTTCTCCAGGTCGCCTCCTGCTTGAAGCATGGTTTCTCATTTTGTAAGCTCTGCGCGAGATGGAATTTAGTTGATTATAGAAGGTTTCACCTAGCTGAGCGAAGGCCGCAAAGGGGAGAGTAGGGGGGAGCAGAAGAGAGAGGACGGTGCTCACCTATCCAATCTACATAGACTGCAATGAGATTCTATTGCTGTATCGCACATCGGGTAGCAAGTCAAAATAATCTGACAAATATATTCGCTAGGTAAAACTTGCAGATGTTTTGCACCCACCATCCAGTCGCTTTGGGTAGTCGCTTGAGCAATAATTACGACTCGGACAGGGAGCGGAGAGAGAAATCAGATCGATCCTGCAATCGTGGAGGGGAAGTTTAGAACCGTGAAATCCTTTTGGTAGCAGCGGAAGAGCAACTGGCCTAACCTCCTCCTCGTAGATATATATATCGTACGAATCCATCCGATGTCCGCATCATCTGTGTAATCTTCAAGGCCCAATCCTAGATAAACTCCGCGAGGCACGCGTGTAGACGGCAATTCAGGAGTAAGAGCAAAGGCAGAAGAAGCACATGGAGACGCGATGAAGCGTGTCGGTCGCGGTATGACAGGAGGCAGCACGCTTTCAACATTTCGTTGATCCGGAAACCCTTATTCCCCGAATTGATGCCGAGATATATTTTTTTTGGAGTACCTTCATAGTTCAAGTTACTGTGTGTGTATCTCAACCAGTGGCGCAGGTACGATGGTGTACTTGTCAGGTCAATCTGGCGGGAGGATCAACAACTTTTAACGATTTGGGGCCGAGTGGTTTAGATGCACCGAACCACACACGACAACATGAACGGCGGAATTCGATACGACAAAATATGTAGGCATTCGACACCGGGCTGAACTTTTTGGTAATTTCCCCTTTTTTTTTAATTTTTCTTTTCAGGTAATTTTTTTCCTCATTTTTTTCGGGGGGTATTTTTCTGGTGTCTGTTTCCATTTGTCCTCTGCTCGCTAAGACGACGCCGTGGCCGCCTCACCCTCTCCTGGACGTCTTGCATCGCAAATAGGTGAAGAAGACTGCGGCAGCTATCAACACCAGCCCGAAGGAGCCTCCGACTATACTGCCGATGATGGGCCCTTTGGCTGATGACGTCTTGCCTCCGTCCCCGAACGGCTGTATTGCAGAAGCGGTAGTGGCTTTGATCTGTATTGACGGCGACGTTTTAAATGGGCTATTGGAGGTAGAAGGTGAAGGGGAAGAGGTCAAGGAGGCAGGCAGGGCTTGCACCGTGCATTTGGCGATATTTAGAGTTGCTGTAGCAAATGCACGAGTTGAGCTCTGGGGTTGGCATCTCCACGGCTGAGCTATACATAGAACATCAGCTCTTTGTTGACGGAGGGGGGGGGGGGGGGGGGGGGGGGGGGGCTCAAAAAGAATCAAAACTGACATGCGTTTCCCTCTATGTAACCACAGATTGCATCTGGGCCTACCAGCGATATACTCTGTAGATCTTCCCGACAACGAAGCTCATTATCAGGTGCTGATGTAGGGGAAGGAGCAGAACTATCTTTTACGAGGTTATTTCCAGCTGTGACTATTGCTGGACCGTTACTCAGAGCAAGGGCTGAGACTACGGAGAGGAATGCAAGAACTAGGATTGAGGGGCGAGACTTCATGACTGAGTTGAAAATATCAACTGATTACAGAGTATAGACGCAGCAGAGCTTGCCATAAGAACAGAGCCCAGAATCAAGAAGAAAAAGAAGAACAAGAAGGGATTGAGAATCGATACTGCCTGCCTTGTCGGTAGAGAGAAACCACATGGGCTAATGCTGACAGCGGGAGCAAAGGCACCTAACCAGAAATCAATTCCTGCGCACCTCGCCACATGGCAACATGTCTGCAAAATTGAGGTTTTGAGATGTGGCATCTTCTTATCGAGAGACATAGAGACGCGGGGAAAATGTGTGGCTGCATGAGCTGAAAATTGCGGCAGGGATCTGGCGCCTCTTGCTTTGGGCGAGACGGGTCATGGATGCCCATTTCGAGAATTTGTTCGTGAAACTTTTTCTTGCGCATTGCAAGCTGTCGGAGGAGGAATTTTGGAAATTCGAAACGGCGTTCAGGTCGAACTCGAGGTCAAGAGGGCTTCTTGCAGAGCGGAGGAGAGAAAAGAGCTCTTAATACCGATCGCAATAGTTGGATAAGTATCAGGACATGTATTCGCTTGTACTATTAACGATTTACGTGGCGGTTTTGATGTGCGCCTCCATATTGAGGCAAGGGCGAAGCTGAAGCTGGAGCGGATCGTAGGCAGATAGCATGCAAGGAGGGACAGATTATGATAACCCATTCTGGGATCAATCTGTACAAAGAATTCTAGCAACGCTCTTTTGAGACCATAAACGAAACTTGCTCCAGGTTATTAGGAACCAAGCCACATGAATCAACACACAATCTTGGAGAGGCTCAAGAGGTGCAGTCGACTTCAACTTGATACATTTTCGGCTGGTGGGAGTCATAGCCACTGGATCTAGCCGCATCAAATATTATCGAAGTCTCTGAAAGATACCACCAGAGCAGATGGTAAGTCACTGTCGAACGATTAAATTCTTATGACAAGAGTTCTCGAATAAAAAATCCATGCGTCTCAAGTTGGGTCTGTCTTGCTTTCTTTGGCAAAGATATATCCGAAGGCTAAACTTTTCGCGCAATAAACGAGTGGTAATTATCGAAAGTACTGTACTTATCCATGGCGATGTTTGAGGCCTTGGAATAGGAGAGGTTGAACAAAATTAAGCATCAGAAAACAGAGGAGTCTCTTCGTAAGATAATGGACCAATTCGACAAAGAGAACTCGGTCTCATCTGAGGCAATCCGTCGTCTGGAATCGGCAAAGATGGTCGATGACCAGCAATTCGAACTTTTCCGAGAATAATGCAATAGAGGAAGAACAACACACTTGTGATAGAAAACGTACCCAGAAAACATGCTTGAAAACAGGTTGGTAACTGATCGACGGTTTCAGGAGCTTTCGTCTCCATAAACGCCCTTGCTCTCTCCCTCCCCAACAGGCTTTGTGGAAAAAAAACGCAATCTGACAATCTTTTTTTTGGTTCACACCTCGGACAGAAAATAAGACGAAAAAACGCGTTCTTCTAGGAATTACAGCGAAGCAAGAATGGGGTCTGAAAAATCAGTGGGTGACTATCGTAGAGGTCAATTTAAGCTTCTGTGTGCATGCACTCCGTATCAGCCGCGTCGACCCAAGCCTGCCATCAAAGTCGGCCCCGCGCCGCCATCAAACCATCAACAACCCTCGACTATGTCTCCATGACAGACCTCACAAGCGTTCTGCCCAGCTTCCCAACTCAACAGTATGTGCGCCTCCTGTCTTCTCTCGAGAAGCACCTGGTCACGACCGCCGACCTCCTTACACAAGAGCCTACCGAGATCGCGAAACGCGCATCGCTGCCCATCCTCGATGTGAAGAGACTCTGTAATGCCGTTCTGGACGCGTTGCAGACAAGTCTTGGTGTTAGGGATAACGGAGATGGGCTTCAGGGTAGTCCCTTGTTGAAGGCTTCGGGAGAAGATATTGTCAATTCGTGGAATACCATCAGTACTCTCGACGACGATCTGGACCAGGCTCTGGGGGGTGGGATTCCAACTGGTCATATAACGGAAGTCGCTGGCGAAAGGTAGGCCTCAGAGACGCTTCAAGGGCTATTCGAAACCTAACAACAAATAGCGGTGCGGGCAAAACTCAATTCCTTCTCACTCTTCTACTTGCTGTGCAACTGCCAGCTCCTCACGGGCTCTCCAGCAGCGTGCTTTACATCTCAACCGAGAGCGCCCTCCCTACGACTCGGCTCTCCCAACTTTTAAAATCACATCCCGTTCTTCTCGCTGCGGACCCCAAGCCTACGCTTGATCAAGTAATCAGCATCGTGACTCCCGACCTCGAATCCCAAGACCACATCCTCCGTTTCCAGGTCCCTGTTGCTGTCCGCAGGCATGGCATCCGTCTCATCATCCTCGATTCCGTTGCAGCGAACTACAGGGCTGAATTTGAGCGACCTGAGGTCGGAGCTGCTACCGGCCAAAGGAGGGAGGCAAACATGGCTCAGAGAAGCTCTGAGTTAGTGAAGCTGGGCCAATTGCTGCGAGATTTGGCCAGAGAGCAGAACATAGCCATTGTGGTTGCAAATCAAGTCGCGGATAGAATTTTTGACCGAAGTGTAGGCAACAGTCCCATACTGAAGAGGCCAACACAAAGTAGTCCTTTGGCAAGAAGAAGTGGTCCTGGAGGAAGTTTGCCAGACAGTTCGATCCCCAGGTCGAGTGTACCAGCTGGATCTGAGGTTGAAGAAACTCGATTCATGAGCACGATGGATCCTATGGCGTTGGACCACCAGCACAGATGGTTTACGGGCTGGGGGGACGACCCTTTTCCGTCACATCTTGGTGCTAAGAGTCTCAAAACGCCTAGTCTGGGATTAGTTTGGACAACGCAAATATCATGTAGGATAGTGTTGATCAGGAGATCTGTATATGGGCCTGGATTGGTGGCCGATGAGGAGAACGAAAGAGGCGAGCCTGTGCTCCAGAAATGGAGACGATGGATGAAGGTTGTGTTTGCACCCCATGCCGCGCCTAGCGGACCTGGCGTAAAAGATGCCGTGGAGTTTCAGATTCACGGTGAAGGAATGAGAGCTGTCAACAGGAAAGGGGCTGATGAAGATGGAGGCAACGATAATGATTTGTGATTGATCACTACACAGTGCAGTCCACTCCTGTATGAAGAAACGAATTAACGGGAATATGAGACACGCTCGCTCAGGTCATCACTTCATCCAGAGGAAAGCAAATATCCGCCTCTGGACAGTTACACCAACCATCCCCTCGATATCTTGACTCAGCTGCTCTTCATCTACACCCCAGCGCCTCAGCAGGTCTCCTCTCGGTCCCCATCCACTCGCCCTCACCTCAATCGCAACAGAAACCTGAATCCCACAATCAACATCCCACCTCACCCCATCCTGCAAAGCGCCTTGCAACGCACTCATGGCACTACACCACTCCTTACCATGTCCACTCTCCCCCACGCCCATGCCCGCTCCCGCTGCAGCTCTCTTTCTACACTCGCGACACCCACAGGCGTAGATTTCCAGAAACGCATGCAGCATCTCATGCAGCAGTACGCATAACTGCCGCTGACCTACCGAAGTACCATGCGGTGGCTCGACATTGAGATTCAGCTGTATCTGTCGCTGTTTGTGCGAGTAGAAGCCCTCGTCTTGATCTGCTGAGTTGTAAGTCAGGATGGGGAGGGAGGGGTGCATACCCCTGCGCAGTACGCCGAAGAAGAAGGCCTTGTCGAAGAGGGGGAAGAAGCTGGATGCTAGACGGGTCAAGTCGTACTCGTTTTCGATTTCTGGTACTGGACCCTGGAGGGTTTCGAGTTCGTGCTGGCTCAGACGGTTTGCGAGTCGGGTTGCTGCGTTTGTGGTGAGTGAGATGGATAGGTCGCGGACAGTGTAGCGTTTGGCTTGTGGGAAGAGGAGGGAGTCTAAGAATTTCGGATGGTGCATTGTGCTGCGGATTGTCTGTTCAAGCTTCTCCCCGTTTTGGTGTAAGGTACTAATACTACAATACTAATTGCAGGGTATGGGTAGTTTGATATATGAAATATTTTGTATTGCCCAGCAAGTTTATCTCGTACGATGGGACTTCCTCTGATATATGGATCCATTCACGACACTGATGATAGAAGAATCAACATAATATCTTTGTTCCTTGCCGGATGTATAAAGGTATAACACGACATTGGCTTTGTGGTTCCAGGAAAGGTACAATCTATTTCGGGATCTCTTTGTTGCAGAAGTCCAATGTGTAAGTGAGCAAGGCATTGTCTGTTTCGCTGGTGAACTCAGTTATCATCTTCACTCAATGGATGATTTTGGGTTGAGACGGAGACAAAGACGAGCGTGTAAACTGTTGTCTGTACACGGTCATTGATTTCCTAGAGCGGGCTGGAATGCTGTGATTACTTTCAGCATCTTTACTTAGCACCTTCGGCGACAACAGAGTCGCCACTTCCACGGCTAGTGGACCATTCATCTATTCAAGGATCAAATTCGCACGCGAGCTCCAAGCGAGCATGGGACGATTTACTTCAAAACAACTCCACATGCCCTGCTGGTTTACACATGTGTTAATCATCCACTTGCCAAAGGTCTGATTTACTAAGTATGCCCTGTCTAAAATCACGCCGACTGCTCGCACCTAGAACCGACCAACTACTCAGCCTTCCTCGCCAACACCGTAGCTTTAAAATTTGTCTGCTTTACAAACCACCTGTTCAAACACTTCAGCTGCCCCTTACACTCTTCATCTAATTCAAAATCAAACTTCCTAAACCAGCTGCGCAACAACCTTGCTCATCTCCAACAGACTGATGTTCTTACCAATGCACGTCCTGTTCCCCATCCCAAATGCCAGCATATGCCTCTCAAGCTCTCCACCCCTTCTTTGTTCTTTGTTGTGCGGAACATCCATGGTATAAGGTATGCCTCAGGATCCGTCTAAGCTGGTTGGGTGGAGCAGCTACCTATGTATGCTTGAGGCTCCACCCAAGTCCTCACAGGACGCCGTCTAAATAGCGCACAAGCGCACTAAGGTATATATATTATTGTA
This sequence comes from Drepanopeziza brunnea f. sp. 'multigermtubi', assembly GCF_022702325.1. Classification (NCBI taxonomy): domain Eukaryota; kingdom Fungi; phylum Ascomycota; class Leotiomycetes; order Helotiales; family Drepanopezizaceae; genus Drepanopeziza; species Drepanopeziza brunnea. The sequence continues at coordinate 1,439,639 of NW_027094074.1, forward strand.
TCGTCAGTCCCCTAAATAGAATTCCACAAGCTTTATTCAATCTACGAAATCCCCTACTACCTCGGTGAACTATTTGCACTATAGTTAAAAGCTACATACGCTTTACGAGCTATTCAATTAGTGTCGGATAAGCTCTAATCTGATTAGGAGCGGCTTCCTTTGTCTTCATCACTTTTCGTCACTTTTTTTCCGTTAAAACTTTGCATTTCCGCGATCCGAAAAACCGTCACCAACGCTAAAACCTCGTCTTGCAAGGTCTCTCTAATATAAAAGAAGCACTTCAGGAGATCATCAAGGTCGGCCAGGTAGTCCTTAAAGGAAGAACCGAATTCCTCGAATGGATTACCGACTACACCTACTTGGTCACAAACAGTTCGTAGCCCAGCAAAGCACTCATAGAGTACAACGAGGAAAATTTCCGCCGTTGTTGGGCATGAGGTGCGCATCCAATTCTGCGGAGACGCTTTAGTTGGGTCTGGGGGTATCCACGCCCAGTACCAATTATTTTGTAATAGTTTCCACATCGATATTCAACAATCCAGTCTCAAGGATTCTCGTAACGCCGGTTGTTTATTGGTACACACCTTGACAGACGCATTTCCATGCCCATAAATCGTCTTCGCCACTTCCACATCATCAACCGAGTACTCGCCGGGCGCAATCCTGACAATCGGTCCATATTTCTTGTGCAGCCTGATATTCTCCTTCTCAAAAACGCCTTGGTAGATCTTAAAGAAATACCAAAGACGAGTGAAGTGTGCCAGGAATGGCCCAGGAACGGGACGCAGAAGGTCGAGGAGTGCTTGGATCACGAAGCAGGCGAGCGTTACCCCAAACGTGAGGAAGGCGAAGTTCGCTGCCCAGAGATTGAGAGGTGTTTGGAAGATTATTTTTGATTTTGATTATTTACTCTGTTACTTTAAAGTTTCGCAGAAGAGAGAAAGAAAAAATTATGTATAAGTAGATATCGGGAGGAGGTACGGGACCGACAAAGATGCCGACTTCTTCGCTTACCCCCCTCGCTTAAAAGCAAAAGCGACTTCCGACATGGGTTTCTCAGCAGAATCGTTGGGATTTGACGTACTTGCTGGCGATCTGAAGTTTCGATATCGCGGATTCGGGACAAGGAATACTCTGATCCCAAGGAATTTCGGGACTCGACTGATGGTTCCTCGCATAATACAGAATTCACAGTTGCTTACAGCTTATAAATATAGACATTCCGAAGTTTGCGCCATATATCACGAGCAACGAATCCAGGAACGCCTTGCTAAGCATCAACATACATTCATAATACATAACGTGTCCAGCCTACTAGCTTACCGGGCGCAGGGAGTTCTGTATTCTCTGCATGCGAGCGCGAGTTTCTGGAATATTACAGGTTATGGCCGTCCCCAAGTAAAGGATGCGCTATGGCTTAATCCGAGTTGGTGGGAGCCATGCGCGTACGAATCGACGCCGTAGATCTCTGCCTCTATACAATCGAGAAGCATCGTCAGGTCTCTTCCAAAAAAGAATCCCGGGGCCTAAATCAGGACGACTAAAAGTTCATGTTCGTCATCCGCAAGTCCTCAGCCTGCTCCGTTCCCATACGGATGCAGTAAGTGAAACAAAACAAATACGTATTTTACCGAGTAAGGAGCCAACAAATAGTCCGAATGCGAAAAGAAAACAGCTCAAACTAGAATCGAATCGAATTTCTACAGCCCTTTGACGGGCTAATCAAAGCCACCTTTCATGCGTCTCGAGACGGCAGAGCCCAGGCAGGCCCAAGCCCATAAACGACGATATTTGTCCACTACAAGTGATTGACATTTCCCCCACCGAGTGGCGACGACAGCTTCGAATACCGCAGTTACCATACCCGGAGAACCAGGCTCCTGCAATATTGGAACCTGTTTTATCACCATTAATAGGCTGTTTAGATAGTGGTAGAACGATGTGAGTTCAGCAACGCATCCAAGACAGTACTCTTCAACTTCACCGTCTTGTCATCCCTTACCTAAATCTGGTGCTGGAGATCCAGATACCTCTTCTTCCAATCTCTAATCTTTTCTTCGCCTGCCATCCTAGATCTAGCTCCTACTCGACTCATTCCAAAGCTTTGAGAGCAAATTCTACCAGAACTGGAGAAACTACCGTATGTGAATACGACACGTGATCTCCACCCACACATGCCCTCTCCATACACCAATCCCTGCAACCTCGGTACGGAGATCGTCGACTTCGGGCATTGTGATCACTGGCGATGGCCCTTCAGAGAAATTCGATATTACATTGACCACTTCCCTCTCCTTGATATCCTTTCTTTCCATATCTTAAAATAACACAACACAAAATAACACAACACAACAGAACAACTATCATGTCCTCTACTACAGCTGCCCAACAGTCCGACAATGTCGCCCATGCCCTCAGTGGGGCAGGCGGAGGTATCCTCTCCATGGCCCTCACGTATGCCTGTATTCCCTTTCTTGCAGAGAGTCGGAAACCATACTAAAAGCCCATCTTTAGATATCCTCTCATCACCCTCTCCACCCGTGCACAAGTCGAATCCAAGCGCGCCGACTCCGACTTCCTCAGCACCGTCCAGCGCATCGTACAAAGGGAGGGCGTAACCGGTCTCTACGCTGGTCTTGACTCTGCCCTCTTCGGCATCAGCGTCACAAACTTCGTTTACTACTACTGGTACGAATGGACACGCTCCGGTTTCGAGAAAGCCGCAGTCACGGCTGGCCGAGCCTCCAAGAGACTCACAACCGTCGAGTCGATGATTGCCGGGGCCATCGCGGGATCCGCAACAGTGATGCTCACCAACCCGATTTGGGTGGTTAACACGCGCATGACGACCCGCAAGAAGAACAAGGAGACGGTTGAGGGGATTTTGCCTGGGTCCGTGGCGCCGAGACAGCCGACGACTATTGGGACGCTGATGGCCTTGATCAAGGAGGAGGGACCCTTGGCCCTGTTCTCGGGCGTTGCGCCCGCACTGGTGCTGGTCATCAATCCGATCCTACAATACACAATCTTCGAGCAGTTGCGCAATTCGATCGAGAAGAGGAGGAGGGTTACGCCTACCATTGCGTTCTTGCTCGGCGCTTTGGGGAAGCTGTTTGCTACAAGCATTACCTACCCTTACATTACGGTGAAGAGCCAGATGCACGTTGCTGGTCGCGATGGTGGTAAGGAGAACATGATGCAGGCTATGAGGCGAGTCATCAACGAGGAGGGTTATGCTGGTCTTTACAAAGGTTTGTGCTGTTTGTTGACATACCAAGGCTGGTGCTAATTACAGTAGGTATTGGACCTAAGGTCACCCAGAGTGTTCTAACCGCGGCTTTCTTGTTCGCCTTCAAAGATGTTCTGTATGAGCAAACCATCAAGCTGCGTCGCAAGATCCCAGTAAAGGCGTAAGTCTTGGGTGCTAGCACTTGCACTGTGGCAGGGGACGTACCGTAGGTTGGTGGTACATAGTTGGTTGATGATGTATGATACAAATTGGATTCTATTGGGAGGAGGCACTGGGCATTCAAGGCGTCGGGATGGTTGGACGGAAATTGCGTGGTTTTGAACAGGGACGTTGATTTCAACAATCTGCTAGACGTAGATTTGTTCATGGGAAGGGCTTGTGGGGAAAGAGGATATCTCAGTTACCAACGCAATTGGTTCACGCCGTAGCAACAACGATGGTTTCTTTGCGTAGATTCAAGTACAATCTTGATATCTTTTGAGAGTGGATCCGTCCTCGCTTAGAACGAAGAAGTCAGAAGCAAAACAAATATACCACCTAGCGAATTGCGCTACCCGAATTGTCAGTCTCCTATTCTAGCCACCAAATTCCCCATCATTTGAGCCGGTGAGACTCGGCAGCCAAGTCCTTGATAGAAGTGTCTCGCAAAGGTCTGATTCATCTCTACTCCGTAGATTCCGCCTTTTCAAAATTCTGCTTCACGCTATGCGTTTTCATCCGCTACTTGCAACTCGATCAACAAACTCAACTCGGCTAAACTCGATCCAGAAAAGCCATCTGTCTCCAACATCTATCGAGCAAGCCCTGCTCTCTCACATGACAATGCCGAGCCTGACAACATACGACCCATTGGATTAAGCCCCAGAAGGACTGCCAGCCTCGCGGACCACCGTGGTCACGCTCACCCCGGGCGCAGCACTCACTGATGGCTGGCCCCGGAACGTCGAGCGGCTCGTGGAGTAAAACTCGTTTCTGCACAACTCCAAGCTTCCATGGCTGCTGATGACCGCACCCACGTCACGGCAGTACTCGAGTGGCTTTGGCATCCTGGCAGGATCTGCTGAAGGCCCAGCAGTTCACGTCTGGAAACGTAGAAAGGGGGTAATTTAGGCGAGCAGAAGACGCGCTCGAGAACAGCTCTTCAACAGAAACCTACTTTTTTTTTTTTTTTTTTTTTTTTTTAACATTTATGAGGTCAGGAGGAGAGCTACACCAAACACCTGTCTGTGTGTGTAACTAAGGGTGTGTTTGGCTCACAGTTGCAGGTCCGTGCAACTAAGCAGTTGAGTTGATCTTAAACAAGATCAACTCAACTTGATAGTAGAAGTTGCACGGACCAAGGCCTATTTGGCTCGCAACTAGCAAATTGAATAGCAAACTGCAACTTAGGACTTAGAGAAAAAAATTAATTCGTCACTACAACTACTAATTACTTATCAATGTAATAAACTCGACATCAACAACGCCATTATGTCGATCCTTCCAAATTCGAGATTTGCTATTACGGAGGCCCCTCTTGCAAGTCTCTTTCCTAAGTCTAAGGCCGTCAAAAAAACTACTAAGGAACCTGTTGCACGAAAAAAAAAGGCGCGCGCTGCTGATGATACCCTTATTATTTCGGCTTCTACGATCTAACGCTGTATAGAAAAATCGCAAGCTGTTCTTTCGTCCGCATATATCGAGTATTTCGAAGTTTAGCTTTGCGTATCAAAAGGTCTTGAATGTATCGAAATCCTTCCCGAGTAACTCCTAAGTTGTTCTTGATTCGTAGTGGGTGGCCTGTAAGAAGCTCTTCCACCTATTGAAGGCTTGTCAGATCTGAAGTGTGCTGAGGCGTTTTTGCGAAATTGTTTTTGTAGTATTGAACGGCGGCGCAAGCTCCAATTGCAGCGACGATAATTCCAATATTGCGATTCCGTAGATTGCGCTTTTTCAGAATGGTTTTCGGAGACGGCATGATGAAAAGGTTGCGTGGTTGAGAATTATTAGAAGGAAAAAGAGTATAGAATAAGAAGGGGAGGGGGGGGCTGAAAAAAGCTTGCAACTTGAGCTTGCAACTTAGGACTTAGAGCTTTTTGCTTAAAGTCCGATTTGTATGGTGCATCTGCAGTTGCAAGGTCAGATGCACACTTTGCGAGATTTACGTGCACGAGCCAAACAGATTGAGGCAATTCTTGCATCTTGACGTGCAACTTGGAGATGCAAGAATATTTTGGTGGTGCAACTTGGCTTGCATCTGCGAGCCAAACACACCCTAAGAGTAGCAACTAAGGCCTGCTTACCTACCAATCAACGTATGCAGAGAGACCACGGGGAGAGGGACGTCCCGATATCTCTCCAGATGACGGACGGCCAACACATTACACTTGTGCAACTAGTCTTCGCCGCGGAGAGCGAGGTAGAATCGCACGAGGTCAACGGCCTAGGGTAATGTAGAGTGGGAGCGGAAGTGCTGGAAACGGATTGATGAGCCTTGGTCTCTTACGATTGGATGGAATCTAGTTCCTCCTCGAAAAGCAGCGTCGGCGCTGATCCAACTCATGCCTCACAAATCTTTTCGAGGGATTCTTAGATTCAAGTACAGTATTTCCTGACACATACGATCATAGACTGAGGGGAATTGGGCATCCCGTTCGCTCTGCCATACACAAGCCTCAGATCGGCAGATTAGTAGTTGGGTGGGTGACCACCAGCGAATACCTGCTGTTGTATGTTTTTCCCTTTTTTTTTTTTTTTTTTTCAATTGTTTTCTGTGAAACGGGTTGAGTTCGCAACTCACAGCTGCGAAGAACACTATGATACGGGAATAATGAAGCTTACGACAGACAGGCCTAGCTCTCCATCCTATCGCTTAACCTTTTTGATTGACATTTCAAGATCTGCCAATCTTTTGCTAATGGGTGTGAAGCACTGCTTCTGATGTTTGCTGAGTTGTAAATGAAGACAAATTCTCTCACATCTGCAGCCTCAAACACATCCCCGAGAAACGTTTGTAGGCAGAATGAGCTAGCCGCTGCTGCTCACGTCGAATGTTCCAAGAGCATGAGATCATCCACTGCGTCCTTCCAGCAGTTGTGAACTACAACTACGATCCCACCCAGGCTTGCATCCGGAGGAGGCAAGTGCGCGTTGAGTTACAGCTCCTCAAATTTCGCTTCGCCGTCGATAGTGTCATACTCTGGGTACGGCCTATGCCCAGCCATGATGAAATAGATCGTTGACCCCAGAGCGAAGATGTCGGTCTTGGCGTCCGCATGGTCCTTGTCTTCTCAAGGCATGATGAGCGATTCTGCGTTTTCCGACGCTCCCCCAGATACGAGGATTTCTCCGTTCGGACCCAACAGCCGGCCTTGAAAATCGCACAACTTGGCATGGGACCCGGCATCGAGTAGGATGTCCGATGTTCCGAACATGGATGTCGCAGATCAGAACGTTCTTCGGATGAGCATAGGCAACCCCTTCAGCAGTCTCTCTTGCAAGTCGGATCCTCTCTTCGACTGGCAGATCCCTTGTCGGTTCGGCGCGTATTCTAGCAACACACCGTCCTCATGCTGACCTACCAATCCAATGATCCGATCGTGTGTGCCGAGACGCTGCAGTATTTTGGATTCGGCATCGAGACCTTCCCGGCCAGTCCCTTTGAAGTGTGGAAACTTCAAGATTGTGGTCTCGTCCACGGCCCCAATGTAATGATGACCTCCCGCTGTGATAATATGCTGTAGCCCACCGGGGGACCAAGGTACGACGATGATATCGCCATCCATAACTCTTTTTTCAGCGGGTCAAAGAGCAATTTGGCGCGAAGTACTGATCACGGGAGGATGATCGCGCATCAGATGGTGATTTCGCAGTGAAGGGAGCAGAGGATTGGTAATACGCTAGCTCATACCGGTCCTACGTAGGCTGGTCTGTAATCCGAAAAGTGCAGACGTCAAGTCCCACCATTGATTGCCCAGCCCAACATCCCGCCTTTCTCGGATGGTCACGGAATAATAATGTTCCGTCTGGGGCAGATGCCACGAGAGCTCTTGGGGCCCCGGATAGGTCGTTGATTTATAAATCTACCTTCAGCCACAAAAATCATCTACCAGGACTGCTGGCGCAACGGCAGCGCGTGAGTCCCCCCATCTCTTAAATCAGAGGATCTAAATTCTAACTTGTGACAGGTCCGCCTCCAGTAATGGATCAAGCGGAAGGTTATCCGTTCAAATCGGGTGTGGTTCAATACCTCTTCCATATTTCTTTTTGCGTCTTTTGGGTGGGTAAGGTGTGCGCCCGGCATGCATCTTATTTAGCGAGTGGTAAGTGAGTGTGTGTGTGTGAGTCGGGTAAACAAACACCCACAATGCTACCGACACTTCGTCAGCGTCAGTAATTTTTGATGGTAATGTTAGACATAGATACATGTTTGAGAGCCCAATGCGACTATGTATTCATTCTCGTGATGTACGTCGGGTTTTTTTTTTAAATTGTTTTTTTTTCCCCGAATACCTAAGGTAATCTGGCTGGCCCTCTCCCTGCCCATTGCCGACTCTCGCGTCTTGCCCGCTCTCTCCCCCTCCTTGTCTTTCCATTAGTGAATGGCGCACGGCGACTGAGGCGCCAGCTTCGCAGCCGCTGTCTGCCTGTCTGGGAGACCTCCAATATGAACAGCAAGATTGACATGGGGGGCGCGGGGGGGAAAGAAGTGCGTCAGGCAGGATCTATATGATTTAGGTTGGAATGCCGTGGATGTTCTGGTTCCTCCCTTCTGCACTTGCTCTTCCGGGCTTCTGACTCCTGACCTCTCTCTCTAGCCTGACTACGTTCTTTGAGTTCTGTCTTCCCGTTCGTGGTGGCTGCTGCTATGCTGATCAAGAAGCCTCCAGAACCCGAGAAGGGAATTTCGACTTGTTCTGAATCCTCTGGTGATTCCCCCCCCCCTCTCTCTCTCCTAGCACTTCTCAAAACAGATTAGAGAGCTTCATCCACTCTTCTGGCTCAACGGCAGGCCAATGTCTGTGTGTGATGTACAGACCAACAGAAGCATGCCGCTCAATGCACGAAATACATCGCTTATTCCAGAACCTTGAGATGGAAAATTGGGTTCTCTCAGGTCCAATAACAACAATAACAACAACAACAACAACAACAACATATCCATCCCCAGGAAAACACACCGTCCTGCTCACAGGCTGCTCCGGCGCCCTAGGCGGCACATCCCTCCTCACCTCCCTATCCGTCTCGCCCCATATGTATCACAAAGATACAACCTAGGTATATGCCCTCCCTCCTTCGCTGCAGTCTCTCTGCAACGTCCAAACTCGGAGGCCTCGCGAAAACTTCGCAATTCTCCCAGCCTCGATACTCTCCTCTCCGCAAAAGAGAATCCACACAACAGCCTCGGAATCGTCGTCGTCCTGCTCCGGAGGTGGCGCTGGTGCGTCTCCTTGTCCCTTCCGCAGCCAGCCCGGCCGTCGGTCCTATCACGGTGGAAGAGATCCATCCCCATGATAGAGTTGGGTGTCTCCCGACTCAATGCTCCATCTAGCGTCGGAAAAGGTTTGAGGAGCTGGCTACCGCCGAGGAAGGCGATGGAGATGGCAAGGTCTTCGAGACGGCGAAGACAGAATGCGAGTGCTACGTTGAGAGCGTGCGAGGCGTTCAGTGAGCGGTGGCTTGAAGGATTGCTGAGGGTTTGAGGGGGAGAGTGGATTTCCGCTTCTGGATGTAAATCACCTATGAAGGATTAGAAAGAAAAGAACGGGGGGTATGCACATGACAAATAGTACGGAAATGAGATGATGCTTGCTCATACCTTTGTGAAGTAGGGAAGGTGCAAATATAGACCACGACTGAAGATTCATTCCATTCATAATCATATCTGCCCTGCAATATATCCCACAAACCATTGGTCGAGTACTGTGCCCCTTTACCAGGTATCGCAGTCATAAATTATATGAGCTGGCCGATTCATCCGACTTTTTTGAAAAAGCGCCCACGTTATGCAACTCCAGTCCCGCCTATTGGCAGTATTCCACCGCTCTAGCTGAATGCCAAAATCCGGAAAAGAACGCCGTGTATGCTTGGGTCCCTTCCCAAAAAACTCATCTGTACTACTGCTATAGTTGTGATCCTAGTCATGGCGCGGGAGGTATACTGAAATGAAATTCGTATGTTCGCGCGGTACCAAGATCATTTACATGGTGATGATCACCAGCCGGTATTACTGTCGGCTCCTCTTCAAGAGGTAGTGTTATCGTTCTGTGCCCCGACTCGAGTACGGAATGTATCTCTCAGCCATCCAGTCAGCCTTGCTCGCCGGCTGGGCTCCTCGGCTACCTCTGTTGTTGACTCTCCTGTTCTCTGGGTCTCCTCTCGGAGTTGGCGGAGGGCTGCAATTCGCTCATCGGGAGGTGCGTGGCGAAGGCGGCTCAGATCAAGCAGACGAGAAACCCGGTGACGGTGGTGAGAACTGCCTTCGCCTTCGCTGGAAGCTGGTCCATTGTTGATGCCGCCTTCATTCAGAGACAGCGGTGGAGGAAGCTCTCCAACGGCGTTGGTTACGCCTCCGACATTGGGGCCAGCCGAGGTAGGCGGACGTAGATCGTGTCGACTACGACGTGTTAATAGCCATCGTAGAAAAGTTGGAGAATGTACATACCATAGCGGGCAGGTTCCGGAGACGTTCAGTAACCAAGGATCGATACATGCGGGATGATACTTGTGATTACAAGGTAACACCCTAACATCTTCACCAGTAGTAAAGTCCTCGGTACAAATTGAACAGCCCAGATTGTCTTCGTTTGGAGAAGCCTCGTCCACACTCTTGACGGATGCGGCATTTGTAGCCACCCCAACGGGCCCGGAATTAGTCTCAGAAGATGATCTCGTTTCCCCTTCCCTGGTTTGCGTCGTTGCTGCAGCCACTGCCGTAGTGCCATCAGTAGGGGCATCGTGAGGGCTTGCTCGCCCTTCTTCGAGTTCGACGCTGCTTGGCTTGACCGGCCCTGGGTCCCCGAATTTCACCGTAGGAAGAGTCTCTAATATGGCTCTGCTAAGACCCTTTGCACGACTTTGTCTTGGTCTGCCACCCGGCGACCCATTTCGTGGCCCGTATCTCTCCGGATGCCTATGAGCTCGGACTGCACCCGCGGCGATGATTACCAGGAACAGCAGAGTGATGATTCCCGTCAGACTGTAAAGAACGCTCATCGCCACGGCAGTGGTCGGACCTGGGCTGCCAGGCGTATTACTCGCATCTCCAGATGGCTGGGCACCGTCTGGCCCTGATGATGTGCCATTGTTGACGCCAATACGTGTGGCAATCGGACCTCCTCCTTGGCTGCTGAACATCATCGCGAAGTTCAGAACGGCTGTCGAGTCCTGCCGCGAGGTCATAGTGTACATGGTGGTATAAGGGTATACCCCGGTGAGATTGCATTCTTGGGAGCTGAGACTGTAAAGTACAATAGCCGCAGGCTTCCTATCCCCCGCTGTTCTCACCACGTCGGAGGGGTTGATATTCGAGCCATTCGGATCGCAGCTGAGGAAGGCTATGTCGGTGTTGTTAAGGTTGCCCGCAGACGTATAGTCGACTGCTTTTAACGCGCCATTCCATGCTTGAGCCTGTAGAACAATCAGATATCTGCCAATGCCAACCTCAAGAGGAAGCGATACGCACGCCCACGGCAGTCTGGCTCATGCCCAAGCCCACATTCTCGGTGAGAGGAGCGATTGCATAGAATCTCTCATCGAACATTGCGCCTCCATTAAGCTGCAGATTCGTCATGCTGTCCGACTTGGAAAACGAGACGTTCGAAGGCTGTATAGACTGAGCGGAGACAAGCATGCCCAACCCCACCAGCAGTACCAGGGACCGGAGAGTTGCCATGATTTATGTTGTGCTTGGAGATGCAATCCAGGAACGATCGACGTTGCGCTGGTGAGAGTGGAAGAGGAGGAGGAGGAGGAGGAGGAGGAGGGCGAGGGGGGGCGAGGGGAGGGCGAGGAAAGCAGCGAAGGCGAGGGGAAGTGGAAAAGAAGGAAGTCCTGCTTGCGTATGGTCTCTAGGCCGAATGCTCACATGTGCTGAGGTTTTGAGTTTGCAGTACAAGTACAAGTGCCAGAGCAAGTGCCAGTGCCAGTGCAAGTGCCAGTGCAAGTGCAAGTGCAAGAGCAAGAGCAAGTGCCAGAGCAAGAGCAAGTGCACAATTTCCAAGTTCGAATCACGAAAGCTAAACTTGACCGACGAGGACAAAGGGCAACTAAACTGGAGTGAGTGGGGCCCATGCACCCAGATCGTGATCTTGAAACCCTGTTTGGTTTGGGGTCATCATCTAGTCCAGATCGGGGCAAGCGCTGGTCGGTCCCCAGCGGCATCCGGTACCGTAGATTCGGAGTACTTGTAGTACCGGTACGGTAGTACGTAGTAAATCCAAATACTTCGTACGACTCTACAGTACTACCGGTACTTACTAGTTGTCCTTGAAATCGGGAGGAACTTCAATGATGGTTCCGAACACGAATCCAAATCCAAATCCAAATCCAAACCCAAACCCAAACCCAAACCCAAACCCAAACCCAAATCCAAATTCAGACCCCTATCCATATCCCGAAGATGTCAACAAGAAACGAACATACAGAGCATGCGATTCTTCTCCTACTTCTATATTTATATACACATGTACGTATAGTAGTATGTATCAAGATAGTCAATATACTTGTATGCTCGCTCACCTCCTCCGTCCTTTACGGTACAGGCAGGTAGGGGCTCGTTTGAACGGTCCTCTAAACCTTTCTTTAAAGAGACGCTCATCAAACCGTTTGAGATCAGCGTTAGTCTTTAAATAGACGGAAATCGTTGACTTTTTTTTCAACCATCCCCGAGCGTCGAACTCTGACCAGATGAGCCGGGATGTCAGAACAAAGAGAAATTGATCAGCCCAGGGGTCGGGGCATCAATGACGATGGCCAACCTCCAGTGCTCGACGAGCAGGGACAAAACAAGCCGTCAACATCGTCACCACGATCAACTAAGTTCAAATATAAATAAATAAAAAGTGCCTACTGGCCCGGGTGTCCGGTACTTACAGTACGGAGTATGGAACGACAAAGTTTCCAGACTCGGCTTGCCGCTTTCCACAAAACATACTACGTACAACTACCGCTTACCGACTCTACCGGACAATTACAGCCTCCCGCCTTTCATGCTTACACACCGCCGTCTACGTCTAACGTCTATCTACCTCTACTATCCATATTGCGTTATTCTGCCTTTGGAAGGCATCATGCTGCATCTATATCATTCTCGTGTTCCAATCCAGAACGCTCGCTTCTCCTTCGAATCATTATCAAGACTACTCACAAAGCTCTGATTCGGACAGAGCGAGAAGGACTGCTTGCTGCATTATCAGACATACAACTACTACAGTACTATAAGTAGCAACCGAGATGTGAAGAGCCCGGTGCATCCGACGATCCGGCTAGAGAGTCTTGAACATGCTAACGCGAACTCTATCACAACTGCAGCCGTCGTTCATGTATCCGGGTACAAATCTTCGAGGTTGGTTACCTCGTATCTTGCTGCTTGCTAGTTCTTGCTGTCCTACTAGGTACCTAGTCGACCATGAAAGAAGCCTCGTCGAACCCGAGATTAGATGTGGCTGGGGAGTCTTCCACTGATCAGAAAGAGAGTGACGATGTAAAAGGCCTGGCGGCAGGCAAGAAACAGACTCGCAAGAAACCAAAGGGTGCGACCTTCCATCTTTCTCTTTCTCTATTACGTAGAGACAAGCCTCAAACTTCCCCTCATATTCGCGAGTAACTGCCGTAGCCGCCATCCAGAAAAACGCACTGCTAACACACCCCTCCTCGTAGCAAGCAGAGTAGTATCGAACCTCAACGCAGACCAGCTCGAGCGCAAACGACTTGTAGACCGCAATGCGCAACGTACAGTGCGTCAGCGAACACGAGACCACAGTGGGTAATGTCCATGGGACGTTCCTCTACCCCTTCTTGTCGCTTCGGGGTTGTCCGGCCTTAATTGGGTCCAGCGGCTTCTTTTCCATCTCCCGAAGCATTGCAAGCCCCCCCCCCCCCCCTTTTTTTTTGTGGTTCACTTGGAATGGCAATGCTAAATCTGGATTTCTGGGCAGTATCGAATTTGGAAGCGAGGATTGAGGAGCTGGTTGAGGAGCAGGCCATGCTGGAGGATGCTGAGCGTCGGACGGAGGCATTGGAGGAGGAGCTGCGTGGGTTGCGGCTGATGCTTGAGAAGTCGAGGTGTGAAAAGGCGAGTCCTTGATACTGTGCTGTATAGCACTTCAATTGCACTTTCATTTTCCGTTGCCTCATGCTGGACTTGAATCGATGATATCTAAAATGTATGTGCCTATTGCTCGCAATCCCCGTGACGATTGACAACCGAATGGGATCTATCTCGCGTGGCTACGGCGTTCCTCGAGTTCCAATCCAGTCTTGAGAGCACAGAAACATTAAAATGCACCGAGGCTGATTGAGTCTGCAAAGCTCAGGCCTCAGCCTACAAGGCCAAGTCTGTGGAGAAAACCGGTAATCTCGATGTGGTAATATCGAACTCGTGGCCGAGACCGCCCCAAGAAACTCTGAGCATGTCGATAAGTCAAGGACGAGCGTCGATTCTCCGCGCTGGTCTGTGCCAGATCGTATTCTCCAAGTCCTACACCTCGGTTTCCTTCACCCATTCCGACCTCGTTTGCGAATCAATCAGTCGTACATGCAGTGTGGGAGTACCGGTATGACCTGCAGTTCAGAGAGACAACAGGCCCCCTCGATGTTCTCCTTGATTCCTTTGCGGCCTGCTACAACAGCAAGATGCGCTCAAAGCCAGCGGCCAGCTTAGCGAGAATGGACCCCGGTATCCGAACGTCAACTCGCTCGTCGCCCCGGAACTCTCTCGCCGTACGTCCCTCGCCGTGTTTTCCGGTCCGTGTGATCTTCCCTTTCGAGGCGAAGATCTCGGGGGACCATGCATACCCGCTCCCCAAGCAATTTAGCGGCTAACAAGCACTGCTTTCCGACCCTATTTCCCGTATGCTGGGCGACTTACGTAGTCGTAAAGCGCGTCACCTCCCGCTCGTTCATTGAGAAGTTAGCCAGGTAGGTAGGTACAGGGGAATATGTATTCTCCCCCTATCATGCTTTTCCCGATAAGCCCTTAAGTACGAAATCGCGAAGCCCTCGCACTTGCAACGCTTGTCCCCGACTCCGATTTGGTCATGTCCTATCTCGTCGCCAGCCTTCGGAGATGTGATCATCAGGGCAGAGGTTCATTGACCAAACGTCTGTCCTTCACCTAGTCAGGTTCCCAGCGGATCCCGATACTTCTCACATTGTGCCGAACTCTAAGGAAAAGAAAAAAAGAAGAAGAAACAGGAAAAATACTCCACGGAGGAATTCACTCTCCTGATGACCATTTGTCTGAACTGTAACCGGACGCGCCCCCTCCAGGTCCAGGACGCGATTTGCAGGCGCCGAGACGGTTGGACGGTGAGCCGGGATTTCTGGGAGTACTGCAGAGACATCGATAACTGGTCGATTGGAAAGCCCTTCACGACCATTTACCCAGAGCTGAAGCCTTTTTCCCGCTCGCATCGTAACCTCTTGAGATACTGCGCGCAGCCAGACGAGAAGACAGATGATAAATTCCTACGATGCATATTCGGAATGGAGAATCGTGAAGTACGAACTTGGCCGCAACGGAATTCTGTAGGAGGATAGCGGTACGATGTTCTGGGAGTGGTGGCAACGTGAAATCCATACCCACAGGTTTGATCCGCGTAAACAAATTGTCCGGCAATGCAGCAAGCGAGCACCAGGATGAATCACTGGCCTCGTTACTGGTATTATCATGACAAGAAACCCTCAGTGGAAGTGAGGGATAATGGCGGTTTGATAAGGCAACCTAGGAATGGAACGGGAAATGGATGGGCTTTACTCTGTATGTTGGCTACCATAATGATTAAATTGATCTACCTACCAGGGACTTTGATAGTGGAGTGGATGAGCATAAAGATTTCCTCTCAAGAAGCAATTTTTTGGATATCATAAGCTCAAGAAGAGAGAGTGTAAATAAAGATCGGTAGGAAAATCTGCTGTTCCAGCACGGGGGAAGTCATCACGTGGGTGGACATAGTGGCTGGCTAGGTTAGGTACCTAGGTACGGTAGGTATCCGAAGTGGACAGATCGCAAAGTGAACTGCAAAACAAGTACGGAGCCACGATGCAATAATACTGATAGTTATGTTATACGGGGGTCGGCTAAGGGCATGAAGGAGATTGAAAGGGATGCCTTTTTTTTCCTTTTGGTGAGACAGAGAAGAAAATATATAGATAGATTAGTCCGCTCGGAAAGTACCTGAAGGAGAAAAAGGGGACGTTCTTGGAAATGTGTCCTGAGCTGGGCGAGCCACAGACTAGCGAGGCGGCTGCAAGGATAGCCTCGAAATAGAATTTCCTTCCCCCTTACTCAACCCAATTTAACCCTGCCTACAGCTTCCAACGCGATCTCCTTCAGCTGTGCCTCTTCAATAACCACTATCACCGAATTCCCTTTTCACCGGTCTTTGTGGTTTTCAATCAAATCCCACGCTGCAGGTTCTTGTGCAGCGACATGTTTGTCTCTGCCAATTACTAAGTACTTCTTTTTCAATTTCTCGACCCTTTTTCTCAACCTTCCTTTACGAATCCCCAAGGTCGGGTCTCCTGATTCCCAGCCAACACAGTCTGCGCAGATCGAGATTCTTTATCTTGCACTCGCCCTCGACGGATTGGATCCTTTTGAATTCTAATATCCGCGACCGTGATTGAGAGAGTCTCTGCGATGACTGCGGAGAAGGTAGCTATCGCGTCAGGCCTCGACGCCGAGATCCAGGCAGCCCGCAAGCGCAATGTGGCTGCGAACTCACCTAATGGAGTTCTTGTGAATAGAGTGGAAGAGGTGGATGAGAAGAAAACACAGACGAAGAAGAAGGTGCGCCGCTGCCGCTCTCTGCCATTCCAGAATCTGGATTATTTCAACAAGAAACACTGCTAACCACCTCATCTGCAGCCCGAGCAGACTTTCCTACAGTTTCTGGATGAGTGGGAATTCATCGTCGCGCCCGTCATCTTCACGTTCTTGGCCTTCTTCACACGCTTGTACAAGATTGGTCTTTCGCCTATCGTAACATGGGACGAAGCCCAGTGCGGAATACCCCCTTCTCAGCCCTGCAGAACCTCCGACTGATGTGCCGTTATAGTTTTGGTAAATTCGGTTCCCACTACCTCAAACGAGAATTCTACTTCGATGTCCACCCTCCTCTTGGAAAGATGCTGGTTGGATTGTCCGGGTACATAGCTGGCTACAATGGGTCTTTCGAGTTCAAGTCCGGCGAAAAATACCCCGACGAGCTCAATTACACCTTCATGCGGGCCTTCAACGCCTTTTTCGGAGCAGTCTGTGTCCCACTGGCTTATTACACTGCCCGCGAAATGAACTTCCGGCGTCCTGCCGTGTGGTTTGTCACACTAATGGTCCTCTGTGAGAATTCGTACACCACTATCAGCAGATTCATCCTCCTCGACTCCATGCTGCTATGTTTCACCTTCACCACTGTCCTGTGCTGGGCCAGATTTCACAGACTGCAGGACCAGAGCTTTAGCGCTGAGTGGTTTGCCTGGCTTGTCTTGACGGGAATCAGTATTGGACTTGTGGACAGTGTTAAGTGGGTTGGTTTCTTCGTCACTGCTATGGTTGGAATCTATACCATCGAGGACCTCTGGAACAAGTTCGGCGATCTGAAGATGCCAAAGGTAAAAGTTGCCGGGACTTCTTATGTTGGATTCTTGCTAATGCTCTCCAGGTTGAACTTGCCTCCCATGTTGTGGCTCGAGTTGTTGGACTAATCGTCATCCCAATCTGCATCTACATGCTGTCTTTCGTTCTGCACTTCGCTATTCTCGAAAACAGTGGTCCGGGAGACGCCCAAATGAGTTCCTTGTTCCAGGCTAACCTTAGAGGTACCGAGGTTGGAAAGGACAGCCCTCTGGAGATCGCCTACGGCTCCAGAGCTACGATCAAGAATATGGGTTACGGTGGTGGTCTTCTCCACTCTCATGTCCAGACCTACCCCGAAGGCTCAACTCAACAACAGGTTACTTGCTACCACCACAAAGATGCCAACAACGAATGGTGGTTCTTCCCCAACCGCGCCCAACCTGACCTTGATCCGGAGGCAGAGCCTAAATTCGTTGCCGATGGTGATGTCTTGCGTCTCCTCCATTCCCAGACCGGCCGTAATCTCCATTCCCACGAGGTTTCGGCTCCCGTTACTAAGAACGACCGAGAAGTTTCTTGTTACGGAAACGTCACTGTTGGTGACGAGAAGGATCACTGGACAATGGAGGTCGTCAGGGATGTTGGCTCAGGTGACAAGACCAAGATCAGAACCTTGACGACTGCATTCAGACTTAGGCACACCGTTCTTGGCTGTTATCTCCGCGCTGGTAATGTCAACTTGCCACAGTGGGGTTTCAAGCAGATTGAGGTTACATGTGACAAAGCCAACAACCCTAAAGATGTCTACACCCATTGGAACGTCGAGGCCCACTGGAATGACAAGCGTAAGGAATCAATCTTTATTTCCGCTTTGAGACCAATTCGCTAATGTGTCGAAGTCCCTGCCGCCGATGCTGGAGCCTACAAGTCTCCTTTCCTCCAGGACTTCATTCACTTGAACGTCGCCATGATGACATCCAATAATGCTCTTGTCCCGGATCCCGACAAGCAAGACGATCTCGCTTCCGAATTTTGGCAATGGCCGATTCTCAATGTTGGTCTCCGTATGTGTGGTTGGGATGATAACATCGTCAAGTATTATCTTCTCGGAAACCCACTTGTCTACTGGGGTTCTACTGCCTCTCTCGGTCTTGTCGCTCTCATGTTCAGCTGGTACCTCGTTAGATGGCAGCGCGGCTACATGGAGTTGAGGGAATGGGATATCGACCAAATCCACTACGCCGGTCTCTATCCTGTTCTTGGATGGTTTCTCCACTACATTCCTTTCGTCTCCATGGGCCGTGTCACCTACGTCCATCACTACTATCCTGCTCTCTACTTCGCTCTCCTCGTCTTTGGATTCGTCACAGACTGGATGCTTCGAAGTCGGGGCAAGACCGTACAAGTCGCCGCCTACGGCTTCCTGTACGCCTTGACGATCGGCCTCTACATATACTTCATGCCAATCTCTTGGGGAATGGTCGGTCCGAACAAGAACTACAGATATATGAAATGGTTCGACTCGTGGAGAGTAACGGACTGATTAATACCCTTACGACAGCATCCCACTGCACTCGAGTGTGTAGACACATACTAGGGGCTGGATGTACCATGAAATGAATAGATTTGGACTGGTCGATCTCTTCCAGTGAGAGCGTGCGTGGAATGATAAAAGAGACACGTCTTCTTCAGACGGGTGTAATTTATTTGATATCGAGCCACCAGTTTCCTTTCCTTGTGTGGCGAGCGGGGCGCGGTTGTGAGCAATAAACTTGGGCAGGGTGCAACTAGGATTTCTGGAAGGTGCGCGTATGGTCACCGAGGCGCCATGGGTAGATCGAAATTCAACTCCTGATTTTGTACACTGCATGCTCGCTTGAATATGTCTGTCCACTTGAATATCTTCCTGATTCTGTACACTACATGCCCTCTTGAATATGTCTGCCCCCTTGAACATCTTCTTGACAGATAGCACCAGATAGGTCGCCCACCTCGCAACATGGTCGAATCAGCTCTCCCCCCTTCCCACGCAACAACACGCTCGAGTCTGGGATGCCTCGCTCTTCGCATCCAGTTCGGGGTGGTTGTCCGTATTCGAAGAAGGGGCTAGTTATCACTATCACGCTATGTGAACCACGTGCGAGCGCTGATTACAGAGAAGGGGCTCTTTTTTGTTCTTAACACACCCAACGTTCAACGTTGATCGGGTTGTAGGGAGTTTAAGCGAGTGGAGAAGGTAGCTGGGTGGGTAGCTGGGTGGGTAGGCAGGTAGGTAATGAGTAAGCAACAGTCTTCTTCGATCCATCAGTATCTATCTCTCTCTCTCTCTCTCTCTCTCTATCCGCTATCCGCTATCCTCTATCCTCTAGCAGCTAGCAAGGTGGTGAAAAACTTTTTGACATTCAGCAGATGGAATCAACGGAGGCGGGTGAGGCGCGTTCGATTTGCCCATCTCGTCTCATCCCATCTCATTCTCGCTAGAAGGTACAGACAAAAAGCACGAATCGGACCAGCAGCATTTCGCATTCGTTTTCGTTCTGAGAAAGAGGGTATCGTTCAGGTCCTTGTCGCCGATACCGAAGGTTGCTTGGGGGGGGGGGCTTGATTTGCGCGCTCTCTCTCTCTTTCGTCTGACCAACAGACCGGATGGTTATGTTTCAACCGTGGCCAGGCTAGGCCAGGCCACGTCCCTAGCCAACGATCTTTTCCTTCCAAGCGTATCTTCTCCCCCCCCCCTTCAATTTCGACGGAACGGCACTCGGCGGGTAGCTCAAACTTGGAAAAGCGCCATACGGACTCGAGATGCGAGAGCTTTCACGGCAGCAGCACCCGACAGACACTGCCGCCATGATAACCTCCGGAGAGTGATATTGTATGTGTGCCCTCTGCCTGAGATAGCTCGCAAGCTCGCACCAAACCTCCACCTTGCGTATGTATACCCCTCCGAATCGACATCTACCCCTCCATCCATCCATCCATCCATCCATCCATCCATCCCTCCATCCATCCATCAACCTCCAAGCCCGTCCCCACGATCCAGTTTTCCCAGCCCAGCCCACCTCATCTCATCTCTCCCCATTTCCACTTCCCTTCTCCTTCCCCTTCCCCTGGCCCTCAAAAACCCCCTCCTCTCGACGCAGAAATCCCATTCTCCTAAAACACACACAGCCACAACAGTTAGCACCGCAAACCCAATCATCTGACCCAATCCAATCCAACCAGCCAACCAACCCCCTCCCCCTCCCTCTCCCCCTCCACACCTCCCCAGTTCCACACATCCAAAAAAGAAAGAAACAAGAGTCCAGACAAAGAGAAAGCACAAAGAGAAAAAAAAAAAGAAAAAAAGCCTACCGAAGCCCCGCATCGAGCGTCTCCCGCGTACTCCTCCCGGCCTCCTTCTCCTCCCTATTGACGCGCGTGGCGGCGGCGCCGAGGCCGATGAACAGCGCGAAGAGGGGGTCGCCGACGCGGGAGATGAGGTGCGCTGGTGCTGCTGCTGCTGCTGCTGGCGGCATCGTTTTGCCTCCTCTTGCTCTTCCTCTCTCTCTCTCGTTCTTTCTCTTTCTTTTCTTTTCTTTTTCTTTTTCTTTTTTTCTGCCTGTTGCGGCAGTCTTGCTTGCTGTTTCTTTCTTTTGTTCTTTTTTGGGGTTGGTGGGAGGGTGGTGAGGGTGGCGGCGGCGGCGGAGAGGCGGAGTGAGTGAGTGAGTGAGTGAGTGAGTGGGTGAGTGGTTGAATGGATTAGAATTGAGGTACGTCGGTACATACGGTCCCGTTCGGTCCGGTCCGTTGAGGTGCAGCAAGGGAGCGATCTCCGGAGAGCTAACTAGCTTACTTGCCAAGAGGAGAGGTAACAGACGAGCAACGTCTCTCTTATGTTCGGTCGAGAAACGCTTCGCTGGGGCTTCTCAACCATCAACTCACACACAATAAGGCTTCATACAAGTGAGGAGGTTCATGAGTCGAGTTTTACTTGATTCCCTGTCCACCAGCCCAAGTACTACCCATGAATTATCAAGCACCCAGGCGAGCAAGCCAAAGCTACATATTAAACTAGAGCTGCCGAATTATCAAGCTCATCTATCATCCCCATCTCCGGCTTCCCTCTCATCTCAAATTCTCGAGACCCGGGACGCGGCCTGAACGCCAATCTATTTTTTTCAAGTCTCCCAAATCACACCTCCACCTAGTTTTTGTACACCCGTAAACATCTCATCCAAGCTTCAGCAAACTAGCCTATTTCTTCGAGAGGGCAATATCGAAAGCCGGGATCAGGGTTTGGGCAAGCCAGAAAGAGAAGACGAGTTTGGGTCCGGTCATCAGCAGCTATTTCATCACCCACAAATTAGCGCTCCTCACCACAGCATACCCCAGGTCTAGGTATATGAGAGAGAGAGGAGGACATACCTTCGGAACCAATCCCTTGAAGAAACTGGTGGGCCCTTCGTTCTTCATCATGCTACTCACGATCTTGAACCCACTCTCGGGGTTCTCGAAGTTCCTGTTTTGAATTCGCGTCTTGATGACGTCGAGCGGCGCCGAGACGAGCAGAGAAGCGGAGGCACCGGCGATGGACGCAACAAAGTTCTGCAGCCACGAGGCTTTGTTGTAGTCCTCGAGACCGTAGAGGTAGCCTTTGGTAAAGGCGGATCCCCCGAACAACTAGGCCCGCGTTAGCCCGACATCACCGAGAGGTAGATATCCGAAAGGGATGCACGCACAGCGAAAGAGCCCGGCGCGTTCCTGGCAGCAGTCCACCCCCAGCCCCTGTACAGTCCAAAGCCCTCATCCCGCACGATCTTCACCACACCGCGGCCCCGAAACGCCTCCGGGTTCGTCTGCCTCTTAATCTTGAGCACATCCAGCGGCAGCAGTACAATCTCTCCGATACCAATGATGCTGCCTGCGAGACTGCTCATCATGGCCTTGCCCGTCTTCTCCCCGAACGTGCGGTCGAAGGTCGAGCCGTGGTTCGTGGTCAGATAGTCCCGCACGAAGGGCTGACCGCCGTACTTGTAGACGCGCTGCAGGACCTTGTAGCCGGCGGCGTAGCCCAGGCCGGGGAAGAGCGAGAAGAACTTTGTGGGGGCTGAGGCGGCGGCCTTGTCCTTGAATATGACCTGGGAGAGCTGGGCGGTGCTGACGATTCGGCCCTGGTTGGACATGAGGCGTTTGGCGATGGTGTCGACCTGCGTATCATTTCCCGCATTAGCATGGATCTCATCGTCTATTGCTTGACGTATCTGCGTCCTTCTTCACTTGGGGGTGACTAGGTGTGTGTTGGCGCAGAGAGGAGCAGGGAGAGCGTACAGGGTGGAAAACGGCCAATTCTGCAATACCAGCGGATCCTGCTCGAGCATCAGCCTTCAACCCTCTCAATACCTCAAACGAAAATCTCAATGAAGAACCGCAGGAGAGCAAGCGTACCCGAGCCCAACAATCTAGCCAGCGTCGACTCCTTCTTGTAATCCTTCGAGGCCGACCCCGGACCTGCAGCAATGGGAGACATCCTGTCTCTCTATTCTTCCTGTCTTTTGCCAATACCAATGCCTACACACACACAGTCTCTCTCTCTCTCTCTTGAACCAAGAATCCTCAACCAAGCCCAAGTTGAAGATCTTCGCCGGTATCTATCCCTATCTTCCGTATCTGGCCCAGTCGTCGCGGGTTTATGTGAATGATCGTGCGAGGGGTTGCTGCTTGCCGCTGCGCTTCAAGACGAGAGGTGATGGGGGACGAAAAAAAAAAAATGAATGGAGACAGTGGGCATGGATGGTGGGTGCTGACTGCTCGTTTTGTTTTCCTCTCTCTCTTTTTTTTTTTTCTCTTCCCCGAGCGCCGAGAACGAGTGCGAGCTTAAGCTAGGGGGGTAAACCAATCAAGCTCCGGCCGGGGCGCGCCTTGGGAGTTTTTCCGAGGGACAAAAACAGCAGCCAATGATCGAGACGCCAACGTACCGTCGATTCGTTGCGAGGGGCTGCCTCGGAATGCTCCGTCGAGTAAGTACCGTAGTCATGGTAGGATGGATGTACCGGTACCTACGGTATACCTATAAGCTCGAGAGCCGACATTGCCAGCTACACATGATACAGCTACACATAACACACGATACAAAGCGCGAACCAGATCAGATCAGACCAGATCCGATCCGCCAGCAAGCCAGACCCTACCTACGTACCTCCCTCCCTACCTACCCAGCCACCCATCCATCAATCCATCCATCTATCAATCCATCTACCTACCCACCCATCTACCCATCAGTAAAACCAAAAAACCAGAAAAAAAAAAGGATAACAACCCCCAGCAACGAAATAAGAACTCCCACTTCACTTCCTTTCCCTTCCCTTCCCTTCCCTTCCCTTCCCTTACCTTACCCACCCAATCTCATTATCCACCCACCTAGGTATCCATCCATCCATCCATCCACCCTCTCGATCCCTCTCCCCCTCTCCTCGTCAAGCCATCCGAGTCCAGCAAAGATACCGACCGGTTACACGCACGCATGCATGCTGACTGACTGACTGCAGTACCGCAGTACCGGCGAGCATCTGTGTGTACCGGTACCCCGTACCCCGTACCCCGTTAAGCTGCTGGCTGAGCTGACAAGGTCGTGTGTGAAGAGGAGAAGAGGAGAAGAGGAAGAGGAAGAGGAAGAAGAGGAGAAGAGCAAGGGCAAGGGCAAGGGCAAGGGCAAGAAGACGTCAGTCATCCTTCTCATCTCTTTGTACCGGAGCACTTGCTCGCTCGACTCGCTCAACTCACTCAACTCACTCAACTCACTCGACTCACTCGACTCACTCAACTCACTCAACCCACTCGCTCAACTCACTCCTCTTACTCTCATCACAGCGTACGCCCACCAAACGTACGGAAACACATACACCCACACCCGTGGGCAAGGAAGGGTCAAAGTAGATTTCAGCGTTGTATTGCCTGCCGAGACGTCCCCCGTGTCCTGGTCTCTCCGATATTCTGAATCCCCATCGACCACAGGTATGATACCAGACTCTGTTCCCTTCCATGGCCTCCCAGCCTCATCGTACGTAACACGTAAAGAACGCTGAAAAGAAGAGATTCCTCCCTTGCCCCCGTCCCAACCCATCATCAAGACCCAACCAGGTATCCCGCGCCGCAAATTCCATATGTCCCCTTGCCTTCCTCGAGGCCAGGGCTAGCTAGCTGTTGCTGCCCCTCTGTTTTCGAGTTCACGTGAGTGTGCCAAATTTCTAGTAGTTCCCCATCCACTCTTCCGAGTCCCGTAAAGCCAAGCCCAAACTGCCCGCATTGCCCCCGATTTGAGA
Source organism: Drepanopeziza brunnea f. sp. 'multigermtubi' (assembly GCF_022702325.1). NCBI lineage: Eukaryota > Fungi > Ascomycota > Leotiomycetes > Helotiales > Drepanopezizaceae > Drepanopeziza > Drepanopeziza brunnea. Next base: position 1,463,964 of record NW_027094074.1, read on the forward strand.
ACCTCCTCATGAAGAAAAGAGACCGGTGAGAAGTTGTAAGATGGCAACAAAGAAGAGAATGTATCGACATTGGTTAAGGAGAAGGGGGGAAAAAAAAGTCAGACGTGGGGGTATTCTTAATTCTCTAGCAAAGCGAGCTTCAAGGACTACGAGAAGGGGGGGGAGGGGGCAGCATAGGCAAAACGAGTGTCCTGTTCAGTCCATCGCGATGCAACCAAGCCCATCCTCACCCCCCGGAGGTCATAGCACCCAGCCCGTAGCAGACTCCGCCTCCTGGATAACGAATCCCGTAATTTACTTCGTATCCAAGAACAGAAGTTGAGAAGCGAGGCCAGATCGCTATTGGGGTAAAGTCGAAATAAGAGCAGAGTAACGCAGGCGCTGTCGTGACATCGTAAACAAACATAGGAGCATAAAGAGAAGGGCGACGAGAAGCTCGACGCCCCACAAACGTAGAAGGCCATTAGCCATCGTCGTCTGCATCTTCATCATCTTCGTCCTCATCTTCGGCACTGCTCCGAGCCCCGCTTAATTTGGTCTTCTTGCTGGGGGTGACGGTATCCGCCTCGGCCTTGCGTTTGGTACCGGAGCCAGTTCCGCTTTGCTGCCCTGCCTGCGCAGGCGTTTCTGACGACTTGTCTCCATCTTCCCCATCTCCCTTCGCACGCTCAATATCGGCAACCTCGTCTGCGGTCAGAAATCGCCCTCCAGGTCCTCGAGGTCGTCTCATCGCGTGGTTATGCCGAGATTCGTGCAGGTAAGGCTTTCTTCCTTTCGAGGTCAAGCGCAGGGCTTCTTCCAGTCTCTGCCTCGCCACGCGTCGCTTAAGTATTCGGTGGAATTGCTTCGCGTTGACATACAGCGGCGATTCCTCGACGGCTCCGGAGACCAGTTCGGGGGATTGAGTCTGATGTTGGTTAGTGGGCATCGGCGGTACTGGTGGCCTCGGCGCGCCGTGGTTCATGATGGGCTGCGAGTTCGTCACTGATGGGCTTTCTCCAACCTGATTACTCATCCTCCGCGCTTGCTGGCCCAATTGGTTGTTCATTTGCTTTGGTGACCGGCGTTGCGTCTCCTGCTTCACTGACACACCCATCATCCGTGGTGACGTCTGAAGGCCCGCATCTGGAATATACGGGTATGTTGAGCCGGCCGCGGCAGCAGTCGCGGCCATAGCAGCAGTCTGCGGATTTATGCCACTCATGGTGTAGTGGAGTCCTCCCGGAGGAGGACCATAGCTCGGTTGCTGGTAGTTCAATTGTTGATTCAGCGCGTGCCCCGGATTTCCAGTTTGAGCTTGAGATGAGAGTATGGGGGACGTCTGGTTATGCAAGGAGTGCTGTGTGTGAATCGGTTGTTGAGAGGGTGAGGTGATAGATGGCCCGGCGCCTGGGTGTTGTCCCGGGTTTGAGTATCCGCCTTGGATATGCCCAGGATTATGCGCGTTATGGGCTTGCGCCTGTTGAGGATATTGCGAGTACTCCATCATGGTGGTTAAGAGTTGCCGGGTATGCTTCTGGAAGGGGCTTCGTGAGTTGTATAAGTCGTCGAGGTCCTTCGGCGCGTGTTATCTCAGTCGGGGAGGCAGAAATCGCGTCGTGGGCGCAAGTATGTCGAGATGTCGGCGTGTCACTGGGGTCATGAGCATCGGTCTCGAGTGTGGTTATCGATCGACCTTTCGACATGCGCCGTTGGTGCGAGCGCGTTGGCAAGCGTTGTCACTGGCCTCGAGGGCAGAGTCTTCCAGGTAGGTGTTGAATCAGCCTCTTGTCAATTCCGTATGCGTGGATGTGTTGGCAGGCGAAGGTGGTAGGTGTACACCGCAATTGGCGCAGCACCACATATGCAAGCTGATGTCGTCGGAGATACAGACCGGGCTGATACGGCTAGTGGTTCAGGTTCAGGTTCAGTCGGAACCCCACGTGAGGATGGAGGCGGAGCTACCGGTAGGTAGCCTTGAGGCTGTTGGACGGGACTGTGGTGTCAAGGGAGCTCTTTGCTTTGCGGACCGGACCTAAATGTTACGAGCCCCAAGACGAAAAAACACAGCTTCCCCCGTATTGTGGATAGGTTCGAAGGGACTGCCCAACCGGGACAATTAGTTATGAATATTTGACCAACGGGAGAAGCACGCAGTGTGAGCTATTGGGAGGAGAGGAAGATGAGGCAGGCAGAAATTAGTTTTTTTTTTTTTTTTTTTTTTTTTTTTTTTCTTCTCTTTCGGCCTGAGGGCCAGTGTGATGCGTTGGCCATGCATAGCGGCATGCAAAAAGCTAGGCTTACCTTGTCAATCAGCTTCACACACCAAAAAAGCTATTCTTGTCCTGTGTGGCGGGGAATAGAGGGGCGGTAGTCCTAATAGGGATTGAAGCTGATCCGAGCCTGGGTTGCGGTTGGCGACGTGACGAAGCGGCCGTGCTTTGGTGTTGTTGTGGTAGTGGTGGTGGTGGTGTGGTTGGTGGTGGTGCGAGAGGAAGAGAGTTTGATTAGTTTGCGATGCGCCGGTTCGACACGGGGGAAATCGAGTTTTCCCGGAATGCGGAAGCTCCGTTCGTTATAGTGGTGGTGCAGTACCGGTACTGAAAGGAACCTCGAGGTCAGTCCGGTTCAGGTTAATGCGGCCGGAACGAGGCGCCTGACTCTGGCGCGCACGTTGGATGTGAAGTACAGGCAGGAGTGAAGTTTCTGCCGCGTCGCCGAGACCAAACATACCTCGACTCGAATGATACACGACTGGACCACAAGAACAACAACAAGAACAACAAGAACAAACACAACAATCCTGACCGCAGCGGCAGGCAATCAGGTGATGTAGGGCGTGATGGTGAGGGATGAGGGTGAGGGTCTTGAGGGCGAGGGTGAGGGCGAAGGCGAAGGCGAGGGCGACGGTTAGGCCAATGTGGTTGTTGGTGTTAGATGGCTTTCTTCTTCGCGTTGTTGACCGTCGCGACTGAGGATTAAAGAAAGGTCGGGGCGGGATTGGGATTGGCTGTGTTTGGCTTTTTGAGGGGGGGGGGGGGGGGGAAGGAGGTGGGGGCCGGGGGGAAGGGGGAGGGGGGAGGGGGCGGGAACCAGATAGACCAGGCAGGGGAAGAAGAGTGAGTGAGTGAGTGAGTGGCCCGGCCGGATTGAAAGCTCGCGACTGGAGCTGGAGCTGGACCTGGAGCTGGACCTGACGATACTTTGTTGATTGGTTTGTTTGAATGAAGAAAGGGTTGGGAGGGGACGAGAAGATATGACTGGGTGGCCTAGACGTGAGGGGTCCGAGCTAGTGTAGCTTAATAATCAATCAATCACTGAAACCTCCGAGGGGGGGAGGGAGAGGAGGGGAGGGGGCGAGGCGAGGTGGTGGCGGGTAAGCGTGACGTGGAGGTGTGTGGTAAGTAACGATGTGCAGTAGGAGGGGGGTGTGTGGTGAGTAACGAAACAATAGGGGGGGGTCGAGTACGCGATTGGTTGACGTTTGGGGCTTGGAGCCACCGCTTTTTTGGGTCCGTCTCTCCGTCTCTCCGTCTCTCCGTCTCTCCGTCTCTCCGTATCTCGTGACCTGGGCCTGGGCCTGGACTTGGACTTGGACTTGGACTTGCAAGCTCGATCTTCGTGGCTGGGAATCCATCCCATCCACCCATCCATCCATCCATCCATCCATCCATCCATCCATCTATTCATCCATTCATCCATTCATCCATTCATCCATTCATCCATTCCTCCCATTCCTCCATTCCTCCATTCCTCCTCCATTCCTCCTCCGTAGCCCCATTCGCTCCGTTCGGTCGATGGGCCGTGATCGGTGAGTCCCGTCGCACAAAGAGCGGTGACCCCCTCCCCAGTTTCTGCTTCGGGCCGGGTCGGGTGCCTTCTCGCCTCTGAAATTCCGAATGTCGTTACGGGGTACCTTGGTTGGGACTCATCCATGTCTCCGGCTGGTTCCTTTTTTTTTTTTTTTTTTTTTTGCTCCTTTTTTCTTTCCTCTTCCTCTTGTTCAATTTTCCCCCTTTGCTACTTTGCTTCTTTTCACCAACCGAGCGCACTCCTCCCGCGGCTCAAGGTGGACGGCAACGGCAACGGCAACGGCAACGGCAACGGCAAGGGCGTCGGCATCGGGCACGGGCAAGGGCAAGGGCAAGGGCAAGGGCAAGGAAAAAGGTGCCGCATCGACCAATGCAGGTCACAACAACAATAAACGCGTACGCGTCTTGGTTGGCTGCTGCATTGCCCTTCTCTCCCTCACCTGCATTTCTTCTCCAATCATAGGTTCATAGGTCGCGGCCCCCTCTTGGTAAGCGCGGCCCTCAGGTGACGGACGGGTCAGACGAGACTCAGGTCGACGAGGCGGAGGGCGTGAGAGGAGACTGACTGACTCCCTTTTTCCCCCGTTCCCGTGTCTCTGATGGGCATGGAACCATAACCATCATCCTTCATCAAAATCGGTCAGACCTTTCCCCTCCTCTTCCTCACAGAGTCTCAATCAAAGAGAAAGATCAAGCGTACAGTGAGGTACAGTGAGTGTACCGTACCGTGCCGTAGGCGATGGCCTGCTTCCAAGGACAGCCGGGATCGGGACGGGAGGCGGGACAAGGGGCCTTGAGGGGCCTTGGTGAAGAGAGTCACGAGTAATATCCCGCAACCTGCTTTGCACTTTCATCTTCATCTCCGAGCCGGAGATGTCTCCTGCTTAGGATACAGCATCAGCATCGGCATCAGCATCAGCATCAGCATCAGCATCAGCATCAGCGTCAGCATAAGCGCTGCTGTAGGTGCGAGGCTCCAGGCTCCTATCGGATGGGTTTCATGTGCCTGGCGCTTATGTGAGACTTGCGGAAGCCGGAAGAGACGTAGAGATCTACGGAGCGTCTACGGACATCCGTAGAAGTACTACTTACTACCTACTACCTACGGTACCACTACTGTAAGTACAAGCAGCTGCTGAGGATTCGACTCGGCGTCTGGGTGGCTGGGCTGATGTCATCATGTGAGTGAGTGTGAAGGCTCTCTCGCTACTTACCGGTACTACGTACTAAGCAAGTAAGTATAAGGTTCGGATATTGGTTACGCCGAGATGTGGTACCAGTTTCTCAACCAGTCCATCAAACATAGACTTCCACTTCCACTTCCAATCTAGGTGCACACTTCTGGGCCCGGCGTATTCAGTCGGAGGCACGGATGGTTAGGAGAGAGCTTCTCTTGAAATGTTCACCGTACACCAAGTGACGGGCAGAATCGGCTGCCATCCAAGTCGAGGGATCCAGAAGCATGTTTGTTGCATACCTACCTACCTACACACCTTCCCATCCCCACGCCACTTTCCGACCTACGACAACACCCTCCTCTCCCGAAACGCAACCTCGGCCGGTAAGCGGAACGTCGCACAGAACATCCTCTTCTTCGGCGCCACGTCCCTCACCTCATGAACCACCAGCTCCTCGTCTCCCGGCTTGATCTCCCAGTCCAGCCTCGTGCTGATCCGCTCACAAATTTCCATCGTCTCCCTGACATTGTCATCACTCTTCGTAGAAAAGCAATGCACGTGCACCATGGGCAATTTGACATCGGTGTACGGAGTAAAGAGTTTTTCGTGCGAGTGATACAGCCCGTTGAAGGAGCCGACGAAGTCGATGGCTGTGGCGGGTAGGTTCATCACGAAGTGACTTATGGTCGGAGGTATGGTGACGAGGGTGGGCGAGGGAGCTGGAACGAGTGGGGCGGCGCCACGGGGACGTTTGGCCTTGGACCGTACAGAGACGGTGTTTTGATTAGTCGCGGTGAGGTGGAGAAGGTCGTCGGCAGCCTTGTGGATGAATGTGTGGCCGTCTTCGCAGTAAGGGCGCACAAAGTTTTGGACCTGGGGCACGTTAGTATTGCGATAGAGGCGAGTGAAGTAATATGTGTGTGTGAGCGAAGAGAGGTTTCATCAGCATATAGCGCCTTCTCAAAGGCGATATATATGCGCCTTGTGGTATGTAAGCGTTTGTCAACGGCGATATCTCATGTCCCATCGTGATATTCCGTAAATCGTCATCTGAGAGAGCAAGGGGCATAGAAAAAAAAAAAAGGGACGTCCCTTATTCTTGACAACCGCTTCCTTCATACTCGCGTAACTGTTCGGGTTCAGATCATTTGCCCAAACGAAGACCCCTTTCTTCCCTGCTGGGATAGCAAAAGGCCCAACACCCGCCATCACATCGCACACAACCTCTCCAGGCTGGAAGGAATCCACAAGTCTTTTGTGTTCGGTCTGAAGCCTACTGTTCCAATAGACTTTTGAGTAGTCGAATTTGAATATGCAGTCGCCTTCGCTCAGCTCGACGTTCATATCATCTGGTCCGGTAAGGACTTCATACTCAAATGTTCTGAACACGGAGTGTGTTCCCACATCGTCGACTTTGTTGATCACGGTTCGGATTTGCGGATTCTTGTCTACCAGTACTTCGGCTATAACTTTTTTGTATGGTAGGTATTCATCCCGGAGGTTGAGATGTGCTGTAGTTCATTTATTAACACGGATCGGCTTCTCTCGGCCAGTGTAGCTCTTACCAATATGTCCAACGATTGCAAATCCAACAGGTATTTCTCCTTGCGCATCTTCGGGCAATAAAGAAGTCATAACATCATCTGTCAAGTTCAGCATGATATCCAGCTGGAACGGCGCGCTGTCAACGTACATACGGTATGTCCAGTAACTGTAGTCCAGCTTCAAATTATACGGAATGATCCCAATATCGTCCTTCTCGACAGCTTCTTGTAGAACCGCGCTCCAGGTTGTAGGATCTGTTTCTGGGTCAGAAACTGGCCACTGTTTTCAGGCTCAATCCAAGTGTACCTTCGGGTTTAATCTCTGGCTTCAAGAGCAAGCACTTCCCTCCCTTCTCAGCCAAACTTGGATCTGGATCTGGCCGCACATTCATGACCCGTTCGAGCTGCATCAACTCCTTGCTCTTCTCCAGTTTCTGGCGGTAGCACGATAGGTTCTTGAGACTCGCGACTCGGGCTGCGGCCATAGGTATCGTCTTTGAGAAGAGGGCGCGGTCGAGAGCTGCGCTCGCTGAGCGGACGATAGGGGGTCGGAATATGGACATTGCGTTCACAGAAGCTGCTAATTTTGCGCCCTTTGAGTTCTTTATCAGTATTTACCCCCTGAACATTGGACAGATGGACTGACTTCCATAGCTTCATATAAAAATTATGCTGTTTGCAAAGATGAGTATTGTTCAGGCGGAATAATATTTTTTGCGGTTTGCATCGCAGGGCTGTGGCCCGGGCAAGGCTACACCTTTCCCAAGCTAGGCAAGTGGTATCTCGTGATGTCATAACGAGTCACGTGGTGTTGAGACTGACTCTGAGCGCGTTCTCAAATCTAATTGTTCCAGACTGAGATGGTACCATGGCCGAATCTACAAAGAAGCGTACGCTTGACGCGTTTTTCAAGCCTCCTCAGAAAAAAATCAAGGTATCAGAAGACGGAAGTTGTCCCAGTAAAAAAGAGCAATTCAGCAGCGATTCAAAATCGGTTAGTAAATCATGGACAGTGATCATTTTCTGTGCATATCTGATGATGAGAAGATTGAGTACTCCCGTCATGTAACCTATCCGTTCCCTATCCCTCACTTCCAGGCTTCAATTGCAGCAGAGCTGTCCTGCCTCCCTTCCACAACCGGCAAGCCAATGAATGATCAAGCGGATCTCGACCTCCTCTACTTTCAACCTTATATTCCCAAGCATCTTGGAAAGCAATTGTTCCTGTTTCTGCGGTCAGAGCTGCCATTTTACCGAGTCCAGTACAAAATGAAGCGTGGAGGAATCGAGACTCAGATCAACACACCGAGGTTTGCTTGTGATTGCGCTCCTGGTCTCAGATTACCCCGAATAACAAAGTCTAGATATACTACAGTCTTTGGCCTGGACGAGACTTCAAGGTTCGATAATGACGGCCAAGTGGTAGACGCTAAAACCGGATGCCCAGCTTCGAAAGACAAAAATTACGCCAGATACCCACCGCGACCAATCCCAAAGTGCTTAGATGACCTCCGGCTTTCGACTGAAGCTGCCACAGGATGCAAGTTCAACTTCTGCCTCGTGAACTACTACGCTTCGGGGTCGGACAGCATATCGTATCATTCTGATGATGAGAAGTTCCTTGGGCCTCTGCCCGCGATTGCCTCATTCTCGTTAGGAGCTAAGCGAGACTTCCTCATGAAGCACAAGCCTATTGCTCCAAATGAAAATTCACCACCGCCACCAGAGACGAAGCTTATAAAACTACCGCTGGGCAGTGGGGATATGGTTTTGATGAGAGGAAAGACCCAAGCAAGTACGCCCCCAATAATCTAGGTGACTATCAAAATGTATATTGCAGCAGATAGGGCAATGGCTGACGTCTTGACCCTAGATTGGCTGCATTCCATACCGAAGAGGACAGGAAAGAACGCCGAAGACGGGGGAAGAATCAATATAACATTCAGAAGGGCAGTTATCAGAGCAGGAACTGAGAATTATAATAACTACAACGTAGGGACGGGTACTGTGCACAAGTGGGACAAGAGCTCCCTGGAGATGAAGCCTTGGACGGTGTAATAGAAACGATAGACATGAAGTTGAGATTCTCGCCAGGAAATTGTTTTCATTGTTTGCAACTAATTCGGCGGTAAATAAATGAGTGTGGTGTATGCCTTTACAAGCAGACGATGCAGAGTGGATTGAACACCAGAAATGACCTCTGAATGTTCTGCCGAGAGACGCTTATGCTGCCAGGCATGTTGCGGTGGCTTTGCAGTTTTGACGGAAAGTATTGGCGGCGTTAATGGTTGGAAGATTGCACTTCAGAATGATATGTATTAGCATTTATATCGTGCATGAGGTATGATTGAAAGGGTTGAGAAGACTTTGTTCAGTCTGGTAGTGACTTACCCTTCCTGCTACCGAGTTGAAGGATGCGGTGGAGATGGTGCCGCACAAGGCTTGGGTAGTGGACGAATCTCCGCAGGTACACGATTGCCCTTGTGCGCTGACTGCAGAGATACTAAAGCAATATACAAGTTAGCCATCTAGCCATATCAAACTGATGAAGTTGGACTGGATAAGCTACTTACAAAAGGGCCATGATCAAAGATTTAACAGACACCATTTTGGCAATGCGAAGAGGATTGATAAATCAGATTTTGATTGTTGAAGTTGGATAAGCTAAAGATTGGAACGGATGCAAGTGATAGTTTGAAGAACGAAAGTCTTTCGCGGAACAAGAAGGCCTTTATACTCGTGTTGGTAGCTGGTGAAACCAAACATCGCAAAACCTCGCCTGGCTTGACTGACGTAACATCAACCTCAAATAAAGGAACAAGACTATGTTAAGAATGAATACGTCGTATACTTTTCAAGCAGTTCGAACTACGTCCCAGGCGTAAGTATTACACCCTGAGGGTAGGGTAACCAGGGGGCTTATCATGGAAACTAAACTTTTGGGGCACCCTCAAGGGGTAACAATTACGCCTGTACCGTGGGTATATCACCCGCTTTCGCTTGGCAAGGAGGCTCTGGAAAAAGCTCATATAAATAGCAAGTCATTCTGCCAATGGTGCAGCTAAGTATATGCTCGATGATCATTCCCGGGGTGGCCGCCCCTCGCAGCTTTGCACGACACTTTTAAGAGAATCTATAGGCCATCTACCTACGAAGGTTAAGCTACGGAGGTACGGCTCCGCATTTACCCCTATCACGGTACTCCCGTATGAATACGTAGTACATGTCGAAAGTATAATTTTGAAAGGGATCTTCAAGGCTCCTTAAAGTTGCGACGTCAAGTTCCACTATTACGAGGTCTCAAACCGATCAACATACTAGTATAAGGATTCACTCAGCCTTAGAAACTATCTCTGAGCCAGTATCTAGTCTGTGCAATGGAGTTGACACGGCTTCAAGCCATTCAGAAATCACTGTTCTACGACTTATGGAGCTAAACTGGGTCCGACATGTACTCCTAAGGGGGTGATAGTAAGGCACAGCAAAACATAGCGTAGGGAGTACCGTATGGGCTATGCGGTGGAGGTTGCTGACTATGCCACCGTTTTCCTTCTCTGTTACTTTTTATATAATTCCTGACTTAGGTAGTATTATTTCCGAAACATGATCCAGATATAGGTAGTCAGATCCAATGCCTACATGCGAACTAGACAGATATGGCTTGGATAAATTAAAACCTCACACAATTCATTCATCCCGCTGCGAGCAATCGAAATATAGTACAACAAGTACCGGTACTGGTACTATGAGGAAGACGAGGTACTGCGTAGTATATTCCCTGGGGCTCTTCCGCAAGCTCCGGGGATTTCGCTTCGCAACGTTCGCGGTGTAAGGCTGCTTTCCGAGGCTTTTAACATCAACGCTATATTTTATGTAAGAAATAAGTAAAATTGAGTTGTACTGTACAGTATAAAGAAAATGTGAAATAAAATTCTAAGCTTCGGCCCGACCGCAAACTAAAGCTTACTTGTACGGCCTTTCGCGAGCTTACTACCTCCCCCTAAACAAAAGACGGACCCATTTGGTGAAATCATATTTTGACCGTATAGCTGACCGCTTATTAAATGTAGCAAAATAACTTATATATTGATTTTCTAGTATTTTGTAAGTCCTCCTTGTGCATAAATCATTGCTCGAAATCCATTTTACTACGAATTATATAAAGAAATCATGAATTCTTGAGGAACTGCTTCCCCAGCGTTAGGGTGACAGCCCCCTGGTCACCCCCTAGTAGATATATACTTTTCGTCTTTTATTCAGGTAGAGGTAAGTTTTCCGGACTTCGCGATACTCATCGGTTGCCTAATGAGTATTTATTTGAAAATTGTCCCGACCTAGCGTTAACGAGCTATTTGTCAAGTATTCGAGAGGGGAAGAATCCGTGACTGCGTTGTATACTTGTACAAACCGAAAAGTGACCGAAGATTTCAAACAGATAGAGCTGGCTAGTATTGATACTCGTAAAATAAACTTGCAATCTTCCTAACGTTAGTCACCTATTAATCAAGTTATTCGTGTTCCTGCGTAGCTTCAGCTTTGACGACTGCACTTAATCAACGCAGCTCCAAGTCAAGTGATTATATTTCACGTGATTCAACTCTAAACAGTTTACGGATTTACGGTCTTAGCAACGATCTACAAAACGCCAAATAATCAAAGCGAGCTTGTGGGTTCAGGTAAAAATGCAATCGAGGATTCTAAGGAAATGCACTTGATTAGCCGAAAATATGGCGCATGGTAACGAGCGGCAAATTCCTAATATACGTAGTACGAAGCACCATGGTACAGGCTTCATTACCCCTCGAGATACTTCTAGTACTACCTACTACCGGTACTGTAACAGAGCCATGACTATGGCCCGTGAGTACGGACGAAGTATACCCCGCTTATTCGTGCTTCTCGGATCACGATTCAACGTCGCAACCTTATTATTAATCGCGTTAACCACTACACCTCTTAAATGTCAATTGATAAACCGAATACGGATATAATTCTGTTAGCGACTTCTTACGAGTCCTCTTTAATAGTCGAAGCTCGCCCCCCTCGAAATACGCCCTCAACACCCGAAAAGCACATCTCAAAGGATTACGGCAAATGAGATAGTAACGAACAAGGTCTTGACCCTGGCGGCTTGCTTCGCCCGGTCGTGGTGTGAGGCTGCCTTCCGCATTAACGCTACATCGATTTTCTACAAGAAATACGCTTTAAAAGGATGTAAAGAAAATGTGACGCTTCAGCCGGGCCGCAAGCTAAAACTTACGGCCCTCCGCAAGCTCCGGGGTAAGTTTTCCGGACTTCGCGGTGTAATACTCGTAGCTATATAATCTATAATAATAGCTTCTTTTAGCGCGATGCAGCTAGCTATCTCTTGAATATTTTATATAGTCTTTTTCTTATAGAATAGCCCTTTTCCGCGCGATGCAATCAGCTACTTTTCGAGCATTCAATTTATAGTATTAGCCTCTTTTAAAGCGATGCAGCAAGCTGGTTTTCGAGCATTTTTCTTTTTGTTATTGATTATTTTTAATTAGCTATAGCTACTAATCAAGTATTAAAAAGGAAAAGAGTTCATAATCGTAAATTTCAATCGCAAAAAGTAGATTACGCGCAAATCTAGCTCGTTACATTCGCAAGATTCCCTTTTTCGTTATGAATAAGCAATTAGTCAAGTTTTTGATGTTCCTCGATACCTTGAAGGCAGGTAGGGGGTCATTTGAGCGGTCCTCTGACCCTCTTTTATAAAAGACGGTTATTGGACCATTTACCACAGTACAGGCCTAAGTATTACCCCTCGAGGGTGCCTTAAAAGTTTAGTTTCCACTTTAAACCCCCTGTTTTCCCTACCCTCGAGGGGTAATACTTACGCCTGCGACATAGTAAAATCAGTACTAGTTACAAATCAAGAATAATTCGCCTTTTTGATCGTCCCCAAGCTTAAGACCGTCTTACAGCCGCCCCCGTCTATATTTTTAAAACAGGCTTATCAATAAGCTCGTTTTAAAAAATTAAAATAGTTCGATAACTATTTTCAAAAAGATATAATTGTAAATAAAAATCATTTCTCAAATAGAATCGTTTTAATAATAATTCAATAAGTTCAATGCTGAGATATTTCTCGGTATCGTTACTACGGCGTATATATTAACGCTTTAAAGTATTTATAATCGAAATCGATAGATTTAGCAAAAGTTCGCCTGCGCCGTGCACTTTCAATGGCCATGTTCAGGGTGGTGTACCTTAAAGGGTGGTAGGGGGCCATTTCAATTGTCCTCTGATCCTCTTCTATAAGAGACGGCCATTGGACCGCTTAAATTCAGTACTAAGCTCTTTTCAAAAATAGTTTATCGAGAAGACCGTCCTATTGAAAGAGACCGTTTTGTGGCCGTCTTATAGCCGTCTCCGTTTATATTTCTAAAACAGGCTTATTAGTAAGCTCGTTTTAAAAAATTAAAATAGTTCGATGACCGTTTTAAAGAAAATATAATTATAGATAAAAATTATCTTTTAAATAAAATTGTTTTAATAATAATTTAAGAAGTTCGACGCTAAGATATATCTCGGTATCGCTGCCACGGCTTATATATCAACGCTTTAATTTTTTTATAATCGAAATCGATCGATTTAGCGGAAGTTAACCCGCCTGCAACGACCGCCTTTACATCCTTTATTGAGAGGGAGTGTAGAAGTACCTTAAAGGCAGGTAGGGGGTTATTTAAACCGTCAGCTGATAATCCGATGACGGTCTCTTTAAAAGACGATTCCAAGAGGTTGGCATAGCTAGTGGATCACCCTAAGCCGATACTTTAAATTAAATAGAATCTGAAAACAAACGATTTAAATTATTTAAATCGTAGCTAAAATAAAACTATTTCAATCGATTGAATCGTTTTTTATAAGAGCTCGTCTTTTCGTGAAAAGATTATTACTAAAATAAGACGGTTTTAATCAATTATATAGTCGTTTATAAAAGTCGGTCTTTTTATAAAAAGACCGTTTTAAGACCGTCTTGTGGCCGTCCCAAGGCCGTCCCAAGGCCGTCCCCGAACTTGAAACCGTCCCCGAAAACGTAAATTAGTAAGCAAATAATTTGTATTTTCTTTCAATTGCATAGCAGTCTCCCCTTAACTCCCCCCCCCCCCCCCCCCCCCCCCCCCCCCCCCCCCCCCCCCCATCCTCTTAGCAAGTGATACAAGCAATAACATGCGCGGGTAAACTTTTGCTCATTCGATCGATTCCGATTAAAAAAATTTTAAAGCGTTGATATATAAGCCGTGGCAGCGATACCGAGAAATATCTTGGCATCGAATTTATTAAATTATTACTAAAACGATTCCATTTAAGAAATGGTTTTTATTTACAACTATATCTTATTTGAAATAGTTATCGAACTATTTCAATTTTTTAAAACGAGCTTATTAGTAAGCCTGTTTTAAAAATATAGACGGGGACGGCCATGGGACGGCCGTAGGACGGTCCCAAGCTCGGGGACGATCAAAAAGGTGAACTATTCTTGATTTGTAACTAGTACTGATTTTAAACGGTCCAATAATCGTCTTTTATAAAAGAGGGTCAGAGGACCGCTCAAATGACCCCCTACCTGCCTTTAAGGTATGAGGAGGGGGTGTAGTAAATGGTTCATGTAGTAAAGGGTAGACTAGCAAGTAATTAAAAGGTTATTTGCTTACTAATTCACGTTCCTAAGGACGGTTTTAAGCTCAGGGACGGCCATGGGACGGCTATGAGACGGTCTTAAAATGCTCGAAGACGGTCTTAAGACGGTTTTTATACGAAAAGACGAGTATTTAAAAAGAACCATTTAATCGAATAAAATAGTTTTATTTTAGCTACGATTTAAATAATTTAAATCGTTTATTTTCAAATTCTATTCAATCTTAAGTATAGGCCTAGGGTGATCTACCAGCCATGCCAACTTATTAAAATCGTCCTTAAAAGAGATGGTTATCGGACGATCAGCTGACCGTCTAAATGCTCCTGCATTCCCCTTTAAGGTAGTAAAGGCCCTTTAAGGTAGTAAAGGGATGGTGTAATAGAGATAAGACTAGTAATCAGTAGTAAAAGATATCAGATTATTTGCTTTCTAATCTACGTTTTTAGGGGCGGTTTCAGGTTCGGGGACGGCCATGGGACGGTCGTAAAATGGTCTTAAAGCGCTCGGAAACGGTCTTTTTGGAAAAAGACCGACCTCTATAAACGACGATTTAATCGATCAAAAAGATTTTATTTCAATAATAATCTTTTAACGAAAAGAAGCTTTTATAAAAGACGGTTTAATCGATTAAAATAATTCCATTTGAGCTACGATTTAAATAATTTAAATCGTTTGTTTTCAGATTCTATTTTATCTTAAGTATCGGCCTAAGGTGATCTACTAACTATGCTAACCTCTTGGAATCGTCTTTCAAAGAGACCGTCATCAGATTGTCAGCTGACGGTTTAAATAACCCCCTACCTGCCTTTAAGGTAGCTTAAGCTTAAATGGATGCACTTAATCAACGTTACTCTCCCTCATGAATACTCTCCCCCCCCCCCCATGAATAAATATAATTTCGCAAGGGATCTTACCAGGGCTTGAACCAATCAACTTATAAGGATTCAGCTTTGAAAAGTATCTTTGAGCCAGTATTTAGCCTATACAGTGGAGTTGACAAGGCTTTGAGCCATTAAGAAACCATCCCTCTATGATTTACTACGTATAGGCCTAAACTGGGTCCGACATTTATTCATGGGGGGGGAGAGTAAACGTCGAAAGTATAATTTCGCAGAGGATCTTACCAGGGCTTAAATCAATCAACTTATAAAGATTCAGCTTTGAAAAGTATCTTCGAGCCAGTATTTAGCCTATACAGTGGAGTTGACAAGGCTTTGAGCCATTAAGAAACCACCGCTCTATGCTTTATGGGCCTAGAGTTGAGGGGATACTACGTATAAAGGTTGCTTTAAGTATGGTAGTGGCAGCTAAAGGTATTGACAATTGAAGGGTAGAAATATTTTATTGTTTTCAACTTCAAAAAATTCAAACAAAGAAGCATTTCTGAAACTCTTCAAACTACTTTCAATCGCTCTCAATTGGTGAGAGTATACTCAAGCTCGCTTGGGGGATTACGTAAGCTATATGCTATTTATGTCAACTTACTATAAAATTGATATCCCTATCGCTGTACCACATACTAAAATCCGAACACGGCATCTTGCCTCGATTCTTAGGATGTTGTGCATCTGCTAATAAGTGAGATACTGTTGTGATACATAAAGAAATGATAGATATGAAGTTGGGATCTTTTATAGATAATATTCTTCTCCGGAGAAGAGTTTCTATCTACAAAGAGCGCGGCCCCTCTTCGGCGGATAACAAACGAGTGTGATGTATGTCAAGGACAAGCAAGATAAAAAAACAATAGAACATCAGGCACACATTCCGCTTAATTTGCAAGTCTGCATGAAAGAGATGGTAGCCGGTTCGTGAGGAGTGTTGCACTTCAGAATAATAAGTATTAGCATTTTTATTACGCCGCATAATTCAAGGGCTTGAAGAGACTGTATTCAGTCTGATAGTCACTTACCTTTCCGTCCTTGAAAGATGCCATAGGGATTTGGCCGCAAAGGTCTTCAGTCTGGTCCTGGTCCCCACAAGTACACGCCTTTGGACCTGCTAGTCCTTGTGGTCGTGCGCTTACCGCGGAGATACTAAAGCAATACAAAGGTCAGCTCTAGCTAGACACATCAAAATGAGAAAATTGAATTAAATAAGCGACTTACAAAGCCACGGCAAGAAAATATTTGATAGAAACCATTGTGGTAGTGCGAAAAGTACTGATATATCGTATTCTGATTATTGAAGTTGATGAATTGAGAGCTGAGACTGATGAAGATGATGATTTCGAATGAGAGAAGTTTGCAGAACGCGGGAGACTTTATATGCGTGTTAGGAGCCGATACAGATCTACCGTTTGCCGCAGACCAATTGATCTAGATTCTTTTGAAGGTTTGAAGCTTACCTAGGGCGATTCCGGGGACCGAGGGCTGCCCACCACCTTTCCACACTTCCCTTACTATTTTCCCTTTCTAAATTACGTACAATTAACTACGTGTCTAGGGCAATGACCACTCCCCCCCGAATTGATACAGCCTGAGGGTGTCTCAAAAGTATAAAATTTCCATTTTAAACCCCCTGGTTACCCTAGCGTCAAGGGTATAACAATCACGCCTGCGAAGTACTACCTACTACTACGTACGTACGTAGCAGCTTTTTGGGCAGTCAACGCACTGATCATCAATGAAACAAAGATTATATACTATTATTAGCAGCCCGCGCGTCACTGTATAGAGTTTATGCGGTAGCAAACCTAATATTTTTTAACTTGACTGATACAAAATCGAACTTCAAATAAATAAACCAAAACTATCTTATAAATAGTTACGCCATATACGTAGTATTTTTCAAGTACCGCATAAACTCGACAGAGTAGCGTGCGGAGCTGCTAATAATATACCCACGGTACAGGCGTAATTATTACATCCTTGAGGGAGCCTCTAAAGTTTGAATTTTCATATTAAAACCCCTGGTTACTCTACCCTCAAGGGTGTAACAATTACGCCTGCAACGTACTACCGTACTACCGTACTACCGTACTACCGTATAGTAGTATAATCTTTATTGCTTAACTGATCGGTGCGCTAATTGCGCAAAGGGCTACGTACCACGGTATAGGCCTAAGTGTTACCACCTGAGGATGCCCTAGAGGTCTAAATCTCCGCTTTAAAGGTCCTGGTTGCCCTACCCTTATTAGCAGCCCCGCGCGCCACTTCGGAGGGTTTATGCGGTACGTACTACGTACGTAAATCACCCGCCTTCGCTTGGCGAATATACATAGTAGTTTGGCAAAAGCTCATACAGATAGATAGCAAGTCATTCTGCCATTGCTGCTGCTCGACGTACGTAGTATATGTTCAAGGAATAGGAAATTATAGGCCACCTACCTACTTAGAAGGGTAAGTCAAGTACGACACCGCTTTTAATATGAAACAGTACAATACAGCATCGCGTAAGGAGTGCGGGTTGTGCGGAGGAGGTTGCTAACTACTTTAGAAGCAGGTAAAGGGTTATTTGGAAGGTCCACGGACCGTCTCTTTAAGGAAGGTCCTTGACTTTTGAAACGGTCAGTGGACCCATTCGTCGTCAAGATTATGTGTGATCTGAATCGTAGCACTAAAGCACTAATTGTCGGAACCCCTTAAAAGGTGGGGCGTATATTGGGGGAGGCGAAACCGTCGATCAGCACCGTACTGCGTATAGATTGGTGTAAATGAGTCCATAGCAAGTCGTGCGCGATAAGGACGGACAACGGCGACAAAAAAATAGCCGATTGACATGACTCATCTTCAGCTTCGAGCAGCCGAAATGAATACCGGTACCTTTCACGCTCATTTGCAGTGCTAACACATTTCTATATGCCAATATATACTTAAAAGAAACTATATAAGATATTCGGTTGCCTAATATTCTTACGTTTATGATAACCGAAGACATTCTATACGCGTCTAAAATTCCTTATAAATATGGCGTGGAAAATACTCGCTTCCGTCTTGAGATGTTGGATGTAGCTGAGTCGTCTTTTTACGAGCGAGATACTACGTAGATAGTACGAAATGAAAGTCAACCTTAATTAAAATCCAAACTTCAATATCCTTTTTTCGATCCCAAGTAACCTTAGCAGAGCTTTCCTTTAATAAGTCCGAAAAAAGGTATCGAGCCTTTTTTTTCGATTAAGTCGAACATAGATTTGCTTGAATAAGCTTCAGCGCATATACGTAGTACCAATTCGAAAATCCTTCAAGTACCTTTTCGACGAGTTCTCCTTGTTTTAAGGGGGGCTACGATTCTTTACATGTACGAGGTGCCGCTTACGACCTTCAGCTCTTTTCTTTTTTTCCTTTTGCGGTGAAGAGAAAGACATAGAGTTTAGAGAGCCGAAGTTCCGAACCTCCTTCCTCTTTCTTCTCGAATATCACGCCGATTAAGATTTATACTTAACGGGCATACTGATTGAAAAGATTTAAAGGATTTGCGATAAAAAGGGAACGGATGTAAGAGATAGAATAAGAAGGGCTTAATTCGATTAAATGAAAACACGGTATTGCGCTTTCGAAAGAGCGTTCTGCAAACACATCGGCTTTATCCAAGGGCTACGGTACGAACGCGAGCTTTTTTTTAGCTTTATAACGAAAGAGAACGATGTTTGTATTGTACGGATCGAGGCCGCTCGTAACGCCATACGTACGGTATTTGACATTTATCAAAAGAAAACTCGACGCACAGCACTATGAATTACTTTTAAGAGGCTCATATAGTGTTCAGTTATTTAAACGAGAGCTTTTTCCTGACGTGGTTTTTACTTTCGATCAGATAGTACTTTATATATAACTCCTTTACTTAGCACGTCGGCGTACCTTATATGAGGTCCCCAAGGTCCAAGCATTGCGTTT
Source organism: Drepanopeziza brunnea f. sp. 'multigermtubi' (assembly GCF_022702325.1). NCBI lineage: Eukaryota > Fungi > Ascomycota > Leotiomycetes > Helotiales > Drepanopezizaceae > Drepanopeziza > Drepanopeziza brunnea. The sequence continues at coordinate 1,482,981 of NW_027094074.1, forward strand.
TGGATATCCACCCGACGTTGATAAATACAACAATAACAACAACTCCTTATTTTAATTCCTTTTTCTCTTTCGCTTTATCGACGTCGAGATCGCGAGATAAAACGTCTCTTCCTTTATTACGCCTGCAGATTTAAAGTCTTTTTAAAGCGTCTTAGCTACGTATTTCATCTTTCTTCATAATGTCGTACCGATCCGAGTATGTATATCTTCGTAATAGTCGTTTGAAAGACCTAGCTAGCAAAAGAGGCGTGCGCTTATAACGTATAAAGCAGATTGCCGTAAGCTGATTGAGTAGAGCAATTGAAAGTATTAAGAAAAAAAGAAAGAGGCGCAGTTTGTAAATTATAAAGAGATATTCGGTTTATATATTCGGAAGCGAAAAATTCGGTCGTACGAGAGCTTCCCTCAGCTATTTTATACAATTTGCAGGATTGATAGACGTTTATAAGCCTACACCAGCGTAAAGGTGGAAGTTCGATTTTGCAAGCCATGGACTCATTCCGTACACCAATGTACGGTGTATATACAACTAAGAAGTACGGTAGTACGTGATAAAGAGCAGCCGACAGCTTGCCTTATCATTGTTGGTGTATTGATTTACGTCGGATGGGTATCCAAAACGCAATGCTTGGACCTTGGGGACCTCCCATGAGGTACGGCGGCGTGCTAAGTAAAAGAATTATATACAAAGTACTACTCAATCGAGAGTAAAAACCACGTTAAGGAAAAGATCTACTCGGATCTTTTGATCCCGTAATATCGCAGATTTCCTATAAGTCTCTTAAAGCATTCCAAAGGATTTGCATTAAGTTGTCTCTTGTTGGTATCGCATAGGGTGTGCACACTGGGTTGAGACCTGACACGAATGCTATTCTGTAGTATTCGTTGGTGTTGTTAAGTCTAAGAAGAGGAAGCTATTCTAGGTTAGTGGGAAGTGGTAGTACGTAGTAGTAGGTAGTAGTGCTAAGGCTGCACATGCTACTAACCCCGATCCCTCTATTCCTTCAGTCCAGCATTCTCACATCTCTTAATAACTATTGAATAAGTACAGCTTTACGGACGGCCTCGATCCGTGTAAGTACAAACATCTTTTTTCTCTTATCGTAAAGCTACAACGGCTCACATTCGTAGCCTTTATATAAAGCCGGTGTATTTGCAAAGCCATCTTATCGAAGGCGCAATACCGTATTTCCGGTCAATCAAACTAAGCTCTTCTTGTCTTATCCTTTATATGCGTTTCCTTTTTATCGCAAATTCTTTTGGTCTTTTCGGTCGGTATGCCCGTCAGGTATAACTCGTAGTCGACGTGGTAGTCGAGGGAGGGAGGTTCAGAACCGCCGGTAAGTGAAATTCTCTTCGAGGAGTCGCCGCATATCGATAATTCAATTTCGGCTTTCCAAACTCTCTGCCGCAAGAGAAAGCTGAAGGTTCGTAGGAAGCACCTCGTACGGGTAGAGAATCGTAGCCTCTCGAAACGGCCATGGGACGGCCACGGCACGGCCACGGAACGGCCTCTTTTAATAGGACGGTCTACTAGCGAAGCTGTTCCTGAGCAAAAATCAATACTTATTTTAATCGGTCTAATGACCGTCTGCTTAACGATAGGGTCAGAGGACCATTTAAATGCCCCCCCATCTGCCTTCAAGGTATGTCACCGTTTTCACTCTTTCTTACTTATATGCAATCATGTTCTGACTCCGGTAGTTTTATTCCAGAACCATGATCCTGATATAGTCAGATTGAATGCCCACGTGCGAATTAGACAGAGATGACTTGGACAAACAGAAATATCACACAGGTCTTTCTTCTCGCTGCGAGAAATCATAAAATATACAGCAAGTGCAATGGGAAAGACAAGGTAGAATTGAGATCCATATTGCTAGACAAAATCGTAAAATCCGAGTACAGCATATTGCCTGAAGTCTCAGGATGTTGTGCTCTGCTGATAAGTGATAAGTAGAGAAATCATTGTGGAAGTCCGGGGAATCTTGGAAACTCCGCGGGAAAGCTGCAATAGCCCGCTTCGAGCTCCACATCGCGACCCGAGCGTATCGTAACAGGAACACTCGCAACGAAAGTCCGGCATAACAGAGAACCAAATACATCGAACCAAACACATCAAACAGCTACACAATTTCGCAGGCCTCAATGTAGCATACAGCCTATTAGCTAATCCCCAGAGCTATCAATGTCTTCCTTAAACAGCGCCGGCGGGAGCACGAGGTCCATCTTCCCCAAAGGCCCCAGCTTCACATTGGAGAACTTCTCGAACAAGGACTTTATCGTGCGGGACTTCATTGAGGAGCTAGCAGAAAGTGCGGCTCCTGTGAACCGGCGCTCTGGACCTGCGCAGCAAACATTCGACTCAAAACCTCTGATCCGGACATTCGAGAGTGAGTTACAGGCGCTATCACATCTAGCAAAAACTAACTTGGTAGATGCTCTCTCACAGCTTGCAATTCTTTCCGATGAACTCGGAGAAAAAGAGACCGATCTCCTCACATCCGTACGGCGCGCGGAGATCCAACATGACCAAACGCTGGATACATTAGGAAGGAAGCTGGACCAGTCGATTGACTCCTTCGAAACACTCGACTCCTCGCTGAACGGATCCAATGGCACGAACGGAAACGACAGGACTGGTAGACCCGATGGGGGTGGTAATATCGCTGTGCAAATTGGAGAAAGGCTTGAGGACTTGGACAAGCAAAGAAGGCGGGCGCTGGATGCAAACTTCTTAATCCAGTGCTGGCTCGAGGTGAGCGAGAACGGCCAACTCACGTCGCTAGAGGAAATGATCAGACGGCAAGGGAACGCGGAGAACAAGGTTCGGTCAGCAATTATTGCGAGGCAGCTCATGAAGATAAGCCAAAGACTAGACACGGCGTCCTGGGCGCAAGCGAACGGATCCAAGAAGTCGAATGGAGTCTCGAATGGTGTTGCTGGGTATAGGGGCCACAATACACGGGAAATAATAGAAAAGTTTTCTGAAACGCTTGAAAAGGATCTGCTGAAGCAATTCGACGAAAGCTATCGGAGGCAGAATTTTGAAGATATGTTGGATTGCGCCAAAGTTCTACACGACTTCAATGGGGGCTCAAGTGTTGTGGCACTTTTCGTCAATCAGCATCAGTTCTTCATAGACCGGAGCCAGCTGATCACAGATGAAGTGACAACAGACAACGAGACTTGGGAGAAGCTCGCCGACCCTGACTCGGACCCTCCAGGTGTAGAACCATCTCTACAGTCTTTGATTGACGAGATCAGAGTGGTTATGCAGGATGAATCTTTCATCATTAAGCGGGCTTTTCCCTACTACGATGTGGTTCTGACGAAATTCATTCAGAGATTATTTCAGCAGTCTATCCAACAAAGGTTGGAGATGGTCCTAGAAAAGGCCGATACTATTTCTTCGCTTGCATTCCTACGGTCACTACATGCTTCGAGGAGCTACATTAGTAATCTGAACGAAGACCTAAAAGCACATGGACTGACAGAGCATCCCGAGCCATGTTCCGCACAAACGGCGCTGAGCCTTGACCAGCAACTAGATGAGCTCTTCGTTCCATATCTTGTCGGTAACTCATATATCGAGCGAGAACGCAAGAACCTGGAAGAGCTGTACTCTTCACTGCTTTTCAAGTACACCATCTATCATTCGCGGCAGAAGAAGGTCCCTACTGGATTCATGGCTTCGTTGGCCCAACAGGGTACCCAGCTGCTGTCATCAGCTAAAGATACCTATATCAACCGTCTCGAATCGTCAGAAATGACACCGACACAGAAAGCCATGATGTTGAGAGTTGCTGGGCTGCGTGACACAGACAAAAATAAGAACGAAATCGAAGTCACAGATGAAGACGGTATTCTGAGCATTCCCAATGCGAAGCGGATGCTGAAATGGTTGGCTGAAGGTGTTCGAAGAGCTCTTGAACTGGGAAGCGGCAGTGATACCCCGAAAGATGTGTCGGCACTGCTCAACCTTCTCTTGATGAGCATGGGCCAAGTTTATATCGAGACGGCACTTGACGCGGCGGCTGAGAAAGCAACGGCACAGGAAACCACGAAAACCGAGCCAGATCTCGCCTACCTCCCGTCACTGCAACCCGCCATCACGATTACCAAGATAATGTCGCGGTTCATTAATACAGTCCTCATAAGGCTCGCCGAGGGCAACACAACAGTCCGACGTGGAATGGAAATGCAAACGAAGTCAGGAGTTGAGCGAATCGAGTCCAAAACCAACCTCATTATCCGAAGTACACTCACCGTGGTTGTAAACTGGGTGACCAAACTCCTAGCATCCCAGAAGAAGATGGACTTTAAGCCCAAAGATAGTGATCTGGACGGGGGGTATCTAGAGATGTTGCAAACAGCACCATGCCTATCTATCTGCAATTTCCTTCAACGAGTATTTACTCTGGCATCCCAAGCAATCGACGGCCAGAACCTTCAGGTTTTCAGCTCCGAGCTTGCAACAAACATCCGGGATCTGCTTTTCGAGCATTTCAAGAAATTTCAAGTCAATGTCACGGGAGCCCTGATGGTCACGAAAGACGTCTCGAAATACGTCACAACATTGAAGGAATGGCAACTAACGAAAGATGGTGAAGCAAATGTCGAGGTTCTGAGTGAGATTGGAACTCTGTTCATCATTGGACCCGAAGCTCTGCGTGAGAGGTCACGCAACTTCGTGCCTGGTGGAGCTGGAAAGAAGCTACAGAAGTCTGATTTTAGACAGTTCATATCAAAGCGGGATGATTCCGGAAGTGTCGGCATTCAGAGCGTGCTCGCGGGGCTATGATACCATTGTTTTACTGTTTGAATGTTGCATATCCGCATTTGAGGCGTTGGAAGGATTTTTTGATAGAGCGTGCGATATGGACGGGATGTTTGTGGTGATCTGGTGGTGTATGATTAGAATACGAGGATTTGATTTCCAGCCATACTAACTAGGGCTCGTCTGGTTGAACGCCAAAGTGTAAAACCTTGCTTGAACTGTAGAACCCAAGGAGGTGCTCGGTGTTTGGTTCGTAAAATCGATTGCAAGACCCCAGTTGTACTTTGTACAACCTATTTCGCCACCCCATAGATACAAATCCGTACAACCTGTAAAGTCACCTTTTGACCTAAATGCTCCTTGTATTTTGTGAGTTTGTACGCTACCTAGCCAAGCCACCAACTTTCAGTAGTCTTGCAGTAGTGTTGCAGTACAGTAGAGTCTACCTACGTATACCGGTAGGTACCGGTACTTTTACCACGTCTTTCCTTATCGATAATCAAGCGCTTCAAATGAAGTCATTAAATACGGGTCAAAATCTTTTTCAAATTCGGTCGATATTTTTAAATCAAACGTCATATTACTTAAATTATCAGGTTTTTACAGTCAGGTTTTACAATTCGGTGTTGAACCAAACGAGCCCTACGTTGCCATCTGCTCCATCTTCGCATATTGTAAAGACTCTAGTCGAACAGCAAATTTGGAGGGGAGATGTCGCTCTGCATTTTGTCATTACCGGTATCGGAGTTGTGATTCTTCATTCTTTCCTCTTGTGCACCGCCGATTGCCATGCGCCCTAACCCTTTACAACGCCCAATTCCCAATACTCTACACTCTATCGTCGTCCCCTACATCCTACACATTGATTCCTAAGGAAGCTTGAATCCAAAGCCCGCCATACAGCTCTTATACTTGTCAATCGTAGTCGCGCAGTCCTTCTGCGGGTTCGGTGCATTGCTGAATAGCATGCATTCGTCGCGGGAGGCTTTCTCTTCTTTGCATACGCAGCATGGCTATTCGCGTCCATCAGAATCTTTCCGTACATGCTACCGGGGAACATACCTTGACTTTGACAGCAGCGTCTCCAGCTGGCTTGAGGTCTTGTGCCATGTTCGCTCCAGTGGCGGTAGCTGTAAGTAGCTGGTTAGCGGGAGACCATATGAAATGAGTAAGAGAACTTGCCCATTGAGACAGCATTCGAGGACATTTTTTGTTCGATATCTGCTTCTTGAAGGCTTTGGTAATAGTACATTGGCAAGGTCCGCCGTATGGTGAAACGGATCTGGGTGTGGCGTTTGCCACCAACTGAGCTTCCATGTCCACGCCAGGCGGCCGCGCCCAAGAAGTTTCTCCGGGCCGGTGCTAGAGGCCGCTTCCTCTAGTGGGGTAATTCTGAAAACGACGAATTTCTTGCTCCAGGCGGCAGGACAACATACAACTACGAAAACAAATTTGTAAAACACGACTTACAAATATGGCATCGAGCACGAAGATCTTCTCGCTCGAGGGGAAGGGGTTGAAGCTGGATACCGCTGCAGATGTCGAGGCGCATATCAAAGCTCTTCGCGAGCATGACATCGAGGAGATCCGACTCCAAGGCAACACCTTGGGTGTGGAAGCGTGCAAGTTACTTGGGGAGGTACTGGAGACGAAAAAGAATCTGCAGGCGAGTCTCCCTTTGCATGCACGCTGCGTCCTAATTTTCCCTATACTGACCGCGTCCCTAGATTGCCAACCTGGCCGACATATTCACAGGCCGACTGCTCAACGAGATCCCCCAAGCCCTCTCCTCCCTCCTTACAGCACTTCTCACGCTCCCTAAACTCCATACCATCAACCTGAATGATAATGCCTTTGGTCTGAACACCCAAGCACCACTCGTCGCCTTTCTCTCTTCGCATGTACCCCTCCAACATCTCATCCTCAACAACAACGGACTCGGCCCGCACGCCGGCATTCTGGTCGCTGATGCACTTTCCGCCTTACACGCAAAGAAGGAAGAAGCTAGAAAGGCAGGCCAGGAAGTCCCTCTTCTCGAGACTGTAATCTGTGGTCGGAATCGTCTCGAGAATGGCAGCATGACTGCATGGGCGAAGGCTTACAGCCTGCACACTGGCGTCAAGGAAGTCAAGATGGTGCAGAACGGTATCCGACAAGAGGGAATCTCACATTTGCTTACAGACGGTCTGCGACATGCGAAGGGTATTAAGGTGTTGGATCTCCAGGATAACACTTTTACCATTCTTGGTGCTAAGGCGCTTGCCACTGTGGCTCCAGGCTGGACGGAGGTTCAAGAGCTTGGGATTGGGGATTCTCTCTTGGGCGCTAAGGGAGCGGTTCTTTTTGCGGATTCGCTGGGTAGGGGGGAGAATAGGAAGCTTGAACTCTTGAGACTGCAGTATAACGACATTACGGCGAAGGGATTAGAGGCCTTTGCGAAAGCTGCGGTGGAATCGTTGCCTGCTTTGAAGAAGATTGAGCTTAACGGTAACAAGTTCTCCGAGGATGACTTGTCGCTTATGAAGCTGCGGGAACTCTTGGTCGATCGCAAAGAGAAGCTTGCCGGTGATAACATTATTGAGGATGACTGGGGTCTCGACAGCCTCAGTGATCTTGAAGACGACAGTGACGATGAGGATGAGGATGAGGATGATGAAGAGGATGATGAAGAGGCAGAAGAGGCTGGGGAGTTGAGAGCCAAGCTACTTGAGGATGCCGAGGAAGCTCAGGTATGTACACTTTTCTTCATCAGATTAGGCGCTCCAATTCTTGTCATCGCACGGAAAAGCAAGCTGACATGCACCACAGGAGGAACTAACCGCCCAGAAGCAAGACAATGATGTTGACGATCTGGCTAAGGCGCTCAAGAAGACTGAGATCTGATATGGGTTAGGCGAGTGCAGGATGTGGTGAGCACATAGATCGATATACCCTGATGCACATGGCATTGCCTTTAGAGCAGTGAATATAATAGAAGCATGCATTCCATACACTAAAATCTTGACCTACGCAACGTCTAATTTTGCAAAAACTTGTGACTACAGATTTTCATCACCGTATCTTGAAATCTTCTGCACGAAGGTATAGGATTGGAAAAAGAAGAAGAAAAAAAACGGAAGATGAAGTTTCAAAGTTCTGTTGCACACATCCTACTGATTGACCAAGCAAAAACCTGGTAACATCCCTCGGTGCTGTTGGAACAGTTCAATCGTCCAGAAAGATATCCGTTGCATGCACATCGCACTCACAGTCCTAGATCCCAACGGACATCCAGTCAAACAACTTGCAACATTCATCTCTCTGTTCGAATCTTCTTTGTTGCGAATCGCAATTGGAGGCTCTAGAACTTTCACAGAGCTCCGAACACCCGGGAATGCCTCCTCCAATCCGAGCAAGAGCTGTGGCCGAAGGTCATAATGACACTGCTTGGTTAGCGCCTGACGAGCGTCCTGTGCTCTGCTCACTAACTAGCTCACTTGCTGGCCTTGGTGGAAAGGATGCTACTGAGTTTTGTTCACAGTGAAAAAGCATGATTGAGAAGCATGTTCGTGGAATTAGTAGGGAGTATAGCTGCTAGTCCCCTGAATTAAGGGAGTACACTTTTGTTAGCAGGTCAGGCGAGACAGTCAGCAGAAGGTGCCAGAAAAATCTGCTGAGACGAGGCTAATCTGAACCTTGGGACAATTGCCAGCGCCCTCACGGATTCACTGGGCCCGGTGATCGAGAAATAGGACACTTGGATAATGGCAGAAAGCATCGTATTGCACCAGTTCCCAAGCCCATAGAGATAGAAAATTAGCCGACTAGCAAGCATCCAGACCTACTCCATCAGACAGCCATCATTCTTGCAGTCTTTCATCCAACCCTCAAACATCTCTTAAGTCCATTCACTACCAACCATATCCGAGTCTGCCGGATAGGAAATGAAGCAAGGATAAACTGCCATTTGGGTGGTTGCCGTTGGAGAGGATATGTTTGTTCGCACAGGTGGAGACTAGAGGAAGTTCAACCCGCACCTGTCCAATCCGTCCTCACATTTCGCCACCGAAAACGCCGAGGAGAGAATACCGAAGAGAGGATGATAATAGAGGGATGAGAATCGTTGAAGAGGAAGCGTCGGGCGCTTAAGCCGAGGGGAAGTCCCCGAAGGTGTTCTCGCCGGAATAGGAAATGTACAAGAACCTGTGATTTTCTCGTTAGTATGCATTCAATGTAGCCCTTTCTTGCGTATTTGCGACTTTGATGGTCCATGGTGTCGACGAGGGGTAGCGGCTAGATAGCAAGATCGCCGCCCCACTCTCGATAAGAGCTATGATGATGGGGGAACGTACCCATCTTCGTCCTTGTGTTCCTCGTAGATGCTGCTCATGAGCGCGGCGGTGGGCGGCAGGACCTCGTCAACGAAGATAAAGATGGCCTTTTCAGGGGAGAGCTTTATGCGCTTGCGGATGACGTAGACGAACTGTCCGACGGTGAGGTCGGCCGGGACGAGGTACTTCTTCTTATCGATGGTCGCGATATCCGACTTCTCGACCTTCTCGCAGATTACTGGAATACGATCCGAGTACTTTTGACGCTGGAGAGGAAACCTATTAGTTGTTTGGTACGGGGGCAACTGGAGGCTGGAGGTGGCAGCCTGCTCAAAGGAAGACTTACGATACGCTCACTCTCGGCACGTCTCTTCTCAAAGGTATGCTCGTCCTTGAACTTGGATCTCATGATTGCAGTTGTGATGGTATGTAGTTTTGGTGTTGTTGTAGGTGTAGGTGGATGGATGGGGTAGATGATGGTATTGTGTTGTCGATGATAAGTAGAGAGCGATCGGTTCCTTTGAGGTTGCGGGACGGCTTCTTGCGAGGTAGCGGGGCAGATGACTGATATCCTCACCGCCTAAGAGACAGTCCGTGCACGTTCGAGTACGGAGTCAGATGACCAAACCCAGAGAATTTGACCGTAGATTCGCGTGACTAAAAGATCAAGTGAGTACCTACCCATGTTTACGTGCCTAGAATAGATATGTTGGTAAAAGTAAGTCAAACGAGAATATCTTCACTAGGAACTCTCTTTACTGGTTGTCTGGATTCATAATTTTTCCTCGAGTTTAGTTGCAGGTACCGGTCTGCCAATGCAAGCCAGCCTCAGTGCCGAGGCGGAGGCAACCTTGCAGCTGCTCGCATACAGAGTACAGACCAGGGAGTTGAGATCCATACCTCTGAGCTACACAGCTGTCGGCCAGCAACATTGACTCAGAATCAACACATTCAGCCCTTCGATTTATCCTCTGCTACTTCCGGCGGTACCTTCGGAGCTCGGTGTACCATATTTACTTTTGTTCTCTCCGGCAGCGCAGCTTTCATGCCTAATGTCTTCCTTCCTCCGGCCATGCACGCGCCTTTCGAGCCTACCCATGTCCCGTCCTCAATTTTTTCAGCATATTCGGCTTCGTCGAACCTTTGCAGATTATTCTAAGCCACCTAGGCCTCCCAAGCCCTACGCAGGAGACACACGAGGTGGTGTTCTGTTTCCAAGAACCAGAATTGCCGTCGGGATCGTGTTCATTGGAACATTGATCTATTCAATGGTAGCTTCCATCCCGTGAAAATATTACTTGGACGGAGTCTAATGGAAGACAGGTGACGGAGGATGTTCAAAAACTCGATGGTCCGACAATTGCGGAGCGGGATGCTCTCGTGAAGCGCGAGTCCGGCGTGAGTGAGCACTCACCTATGCGCCTTCGGATGGAAGAGTTCATCAAAGAACAACAAAAAGAAATTGTCGCAGAGTTGGAGAAAGTTGATGGGAAGAAGTTTCAAGTCGATACCTGGGAGCGACCACATGGCGGTGGAGGAATCTCGAGCGTTCTACAAGATGGAAATGTCTTTGAGAAAGCCGGTGTCAATATCAGCGTTGTCTATGGATCCCTACCCCGGCCGGCTATTGAGAAGATGCGTGTCAATCACAAGGCTATAGGTCCGGACGTTGATTCTTTGGATTTCTTTGCTGCGGGATTGAGCATGGTCCTGCACCCCAAGAACCCTATGGCACCAACAGTCCATTTAAATTACCGATATTTTGAGACTGCCAACGCAGACGGAACTTCAAACGCTTGGTGGTTTGGCGGTGGAACAGATTTGACACCAAGCTACCTCTTCGACGACGACGCCATTCATTTCCACAAGACGATCAAGGAAGCATGCGATAATCATGACAAGGAGTACTATCCTCGCTTCAAGAAGTGGTGTGATCAGTACTTCAGCAATAAGCACCGAAATGAAACTCGTGGCATCGGAGGTATCTTCTTCGACGACTTGGACGAGCAAGAAAAAGATCAAGAAAATACATTCGCGTTTGCGCAGAGCTGTCTGAGAGCATTCCTACCTTCGTACCTCCCGATCATCAACAAGCGTAAAGATATGCCGTATACAGAGAAAGAGAAAGAGTGGCAGCAAATTCGGAGAGGCAGATATGTGGAGTTCAATTTGGTGCATGATAGAGGAACAGCTTTCGGGCTGAACACGCCTAGTGCCAGGGTGGAAAGTATCCTGATGAGCTTACCATTGACCGCTAGCTGGCGGTATATGTACGAGCCAGAGGAGGGCAGTCGCGAGCAGAGGTTGGTGGATGTTCTGAGAAAGCCGCGGGAATGGGTATGATTCAAATAATCATATATTCTGGATGACAAAGTGTAAAATAGATAGCCTAAGCTCTCCATCTTTGATTGTGTGATAGCACTGCAATCTTCGTGTATTTGAGACTTTTCTAGTACTTATTGTGGTAAAAGGGGTATACGCGCCTAAGCGAGCCGCATGTAGTGGGGTCTTTCTAACTTCGGTTCATTTCTATCTTCCCATAAATGTCGAACATAAGCGAGAACAAGTACGAATCGTTACACTGCGAATCTCGAGCTCCCAGTTTCTCCTCTACAGAAACTTACAGCGAGGCTCTCCATCCCATCAACTTCCTCATCTTACCATCACGATATCCCAAAATGACAACCACACCACTCCCAACGCCACGAGCCCTCCTAACCTCGCTCCTTAGAACTCTCACAACTCCCCCTCCAATCCAACAGAACTCCCCTCTCGTCAAGGAACACTGCGAGCCCCTCAGCAATCCCCTCAAACACCTTTCCCCTTCCCAACGTGCCCTCCTCTCAACCATGCACGTGCTCTTCACGCCGCCCATGCTGCTCCAAGCCCTAGACCTCCTGGATCGCAGACTCGTCTTACGCATCGTACAGAAAGAAGAGCCCCAATCGCCCATTCTTCAAGCGAAAGCGGGTACAGTGCAGGAGGAGCACCCGGAAGCGTTGCATCTGAGATCTTCTCCACCGGTACCTGCGCAGCCTGACGACGAGAATGGAAGTGGGTTCAGGGATTCGGCGGCTGGGGATGAGAGGGACTGGAAGGGGAGAGCTGGTTGTGTGTTGTACCAAGTGCGCTCCTCGCAGCCGCCGAAATCGAGGTTTCGCGATGCTAGTACAGGGAGTGCTGGTGGTGGAGGAGGAGGAGGCATGGCGTACATCGTTCGTCTTCAGGCTTGGAACTGTACCTGTGCTGCTTTCACCTTCTCAAGCTTTCCTCCGTCTTCTGTATACCCGCAGAAGAATGCTTGGGAACCGAATGGTGGTGATCAGGATAAGGATGGGGAAGAGGAAGAGGGAGAGGAAGAGGCATTAAAATGGGGTGGGGAAGGAGAAGAGGAATGGGAGTTTGGGGCTCTGAGTAGAGATGGGAAGGATGGTGGACAAGTGCCGGTTTGTAAGCATGTGCTTGCTTGTGTGCTTGGGGAGAGATGGGGTTTGCTTGAGGGGTATGTGAAGGAGAGGGTTGTGAGTAGGGGGGAGATGGCTGCATTGGGTAGCGATGGGTGATTCTAGAACCAATTCAAGTTTTGAAAGAGGATGATTGAATCTCGCGAACTTGCTGTCTGGGCTGGAGTTATGGAGGGCCATGATTCGGCAGTAGGTTTCTTTAAAAAGCTGGATTGGCTCCTCTGATCCAAACGCAAGTGGCAGTAGCTCGGATACAATATGTAGGGGTGTCGAACGAGTAGGCCAAGGTATTATGACCATCGCGTGGCTCCTATCAACTCGCAAGCTACGCATCTATGATACAAGGGCATATCTCTCATCATCTGAAATATGCCAGCCGGCGGCTGTTGCCCCATCCATGAACACCCGAAGAATAAACGCCATCATCATCGTATCATCACTTCTTTTTGTCCTTGTTTTCTTTCTCCTTTTCCACATCCTTGCCTTCCTTCCCATCGCCATTAGTGCCATTCACACCATTGGCCTTCTTGTCTTTCTCGTCCTTGCCCTCGTCCTTCTTACTGTCGTTCTCCTCCTGCTGTTGGCGGTTCTGAATCTTGTTCTCGATTAGGTCGTGGAATGCGGTGATAGCACGAATTAAACTGCTGAGGTAGATGGCCATGAGTTGATCGTTGGTCTTGATACTCATAGCGTGAGCCAACTCGCTGTTGTTCTTGACAGGCGCATCAACGCCGTTGGGAATGCTTGTTGAAGACTTTGGCGTAGAAAGATTGGGCAGGAGGTTGAAAACGTCTTGGAGATTGCCCAGGATGGCGTGGTTGACCGGGAGTGTGCCGTCGAGGACTTTCTGGAGGTACTGGCCAATGTCTCGTAACCGTAGATGCAGGCCTTGCAAAGATTGTAGCTGGTTCGTGATCCTCGTTGACAGGGTTCCAACTGCCACATCCCGAATGTCTCTCAGTAGATGCTCAACTCCAATCTCCTCCGCTTCCTCGGCTTCAATGAAAGACGGTGTGTGTACGAAGGTCTTCGATGTGGTGGTTCCGTCCTGGGCGTGTCAGTAATCGCCGCAATTGATCGACCGGATACCTTACGTCCTTGATCTCCTCCACCGCAAAGTATGCATCCGTTGGTACACCAGCCTCCTTTGGTTGAACATCGATGATAACTAGCAAGGGATTTGGTGTATATCTCTTGAAAAGCTCATTAATCTCCAAATCGGAGGCTCTCAGCTTCGGTCCCGAGTGATACCATCCGACCAGCTTCTCCGTAGCATTGATCTTCTTGAACATGTCCGTCATGGACTCCACGTAGTTGTGATCCAGAAACCAAACAGACGGGTCCTTGTCGTCTTCCTCGAATGGCACTATATGGGCACAAATTCAGCATCAAATTCTAGCAGACGCGAAACTTGAGATGCTAGAGCAGACAATACCAGCAAAGCTATTCGACACGCGAACGTTCTTTCCATCGTTTTGTCCTAGCAGAACTCCGACAACTCGCTTTTTCGAGGATTTAGCTTGCCGGCCAAAGTGATCTGCTACTGAAAGGAGAACGAGTGGAGCGACGGAAACATTCCTCGAGACCAGAGACAGGGTTTCCGCAGTGGTAGCGGGCATGATGGGCGCAGGAGAATATCGCGTTTGTTGTCTGTCTTGTATGGTGCTGTGAGGAAGCTCCAGAAGTCAGTTGTTGAGCCCGTCCCCGTCAGGCTGGTAGGAGCAACGCGGCTGCATAGCTCCCAGACCCGCTTTTTTGCAGACCATCACGTGGAAGGTGCTTCGTAGAGGTCAGACAAAAGCTGCAATTACTACTAATTTATTTCTTAGGCAACTGTGTAACTTATCACTTTTACAATCTGAAGTTCTTGTTGACAAGATCGATTTTCTTGTATTTGCTCCGAAGTGGACATGATCCGAATCTGACATCCGGCCTACAGGACGCTTTCCCCGAGCTCGGGAGCCGAGCCCATCAACCGACCGAGCTTAAGATACTCGCTCTTAGCAAGACCTTGAAGCTGGCGCAACTCATTCAATACTCCTCCCTCTCTGCGTAACGCTTCCCAATAAGAGTTTCAACCACCCTCCGCGCTTTGTCAAGGCTTCCTCCCACATTATCCACAGCAATGGCACCAATTGGCGACGATACTGTGCAGTCGCTGCACGAGCTGGTCAACAAGCTCGAGTTGCGGGTGAAGGAGCTCGAGGACAAGCTGAGCCATGCAGGCGGCAGCAAGCCTACAGCAACCGAGAGCGTGAGAATGATCTTGATGGGGCCTCCTGGCGCAGGTATGTATGGAGAGAAGCCACGGCTCCAATCCGCCTTACCACTCACCCAACTTCGGTGCACCGGCTAATGTGCTTTTCACAGGCAAGGGCACCCAAGCACCCAAGATCAAGGAGAAGTTCAGCTGCTGCCATTTGGTAGGCCTACACACCATTTACCCATAGTACGAGATGATGGCACTGCTAATTCTCTCCGAAGGCTACCGGAGACATGCTTCGATCACAAGTCGCGAAAAAGACACCTCTGGGAAAGGAGGCAAAGAAGATCATGGACCAAGGTGGACTTGTCAGCGATGAGATTGTTATCGGTATGATCAAGGCAGAGCTCGACACCAACCAGGAGTGCAAAGGAGGGTAAGTCCAGAGTCCAATGTTTGATGGGTGCCCAATTCCAGAGACTAATTGGAGAACAGGTTTATTCTCGATGGTTTCCCACGAACAGTGGTACAAGCTGAGCGCCTGGACCGTATGCTCGAGTCGCGAAACGAGAAGCTGCAACACGCCGTTGAGCTGCAAATCGACGACAGCCTTCTTGTGGCCCGGATCACTGGTCGCTTGGTACACCCAGCCTCAGGTCGCTCATATCACAAGATCTTCAACCCGCCCAAGGATGATATGAAGGATGATATTACGGGTGAGCCCTTGGTCCAAAGATCGGACGACAATGCCGATGCTCTTAAGAAGCGACTAGTCACCTACCATCAACAAACCTCCCCAGTCGTTGGCTACTACCAAAAGAGCAAGATCTGGAAAGCCATCGACGCCAGCCAGGAACCCGGTCAAGTTTGGAAAAGTCTCCTTGGAGTCTTCGACGCGGAAAAGAAGGCCAAGAGCGGTGGCCTGCTCAGCAAGATTACCGGAAACTGAGACAGGCAGTGGGCGGACGAGGGCAGCGCGATGTAATGAGACCAGATGAGATCAGATGAGAGTTGCATAGATTCCATAAAAGTTGCTGGTGATTCTCCCCCTGGGTGGGGATATACGTTCGCATCACTCGGAGCAACGGGCGGAAAAGTGCACGAACTGTACGATGATGCTTTTGTATGTAGCATTAGACTCTTTTCTTGTTCGTGTGACGAAATCAAGAGAACGTTAATGTGCAGGATCTGGAATTTCTGGCTCCCAGGTTCTTGGGGACAGTCGGTACCTCCATGCTGCGACTTGTGTTCCGTGAAGACCGTGGCGACTGGCCGTTCCAGGATTTTGCGGACATGTCGTCGGCCGTTCCAACCGACGGTGATGGCAGTGATGCGGGTGGCCTCGGGAAAGTCACACGAGCCTGTGTTTACGATACACTCTACTGTTCCACGCAACCCGTGGATCTGGACCGGCGGTCCTGCAGCAATGGGACGAGTCTCGGGCATATAAGTTGTTACTGTCGATCATTTTTTCCTAGAATCAAGCTCGTCGGACATTCTTGACCCAAGTTCTCTTTGCGTACATTGTCGAGTGGCTTCCAGATAACTATCTACAACTTGTGAAGTCTTTTTGCCAGGACCTTTTATATACCTCCTCTCATTCAATCCTTTGATCATGTCCTCCCAGCCGAAGTCCAATGACAGACGATCTAGCAGCATCATCCACGGTGTGCCTATGATTGTATTTAACCAGCAGCTGCTTGAAGAAGTTGGGAAGTTCTCCGAGACCAAAGATCGTAGTCCACATCATGAAGTTCAATCCAGTGAGGGCAGGCAGTCTCGACGAGTATGCGTTCTCTGTCTCCCAGCTGCTAGGAAGCAACTGGCACGTATGGGTGAGTGCTGATCAAAGATAGAGCCACCACAGAGCAGTGTCCCTAGGCGTCCCGACGGGTATTCATGACGCTGCCACTGTAGCTCGAGCCCAGAAAGTGCGGAGGAGCACGACTGAACACCAGGTACGTTTCATCTGCCAGAAAGTCGACTTGCCGATTCTACTGTTGAAAACCCACTCCGCCTCTTCCCTCCACGTTCTCCTATCGTGTTCAACAGCTCCACTGACACATACCTCTACAGTCGTCTAGACGTCCAACAGTCTATATCCGTCCCGTCGGGCCTGAACTCGTTTCCATTAGCCAACCCTCTTGCACGGGTCTTCCTCCGGCTTGGTCATCTGTTCATGACCGCTTCATCGCCTACCTGGCTACCCACGCTCCGCTGGACAAGAACGGGAAGGTTCAGCGGAAGGAGGAAAGTCGAGAGCGGTGGAAGGTTGAGGACATTTCAAGGCTGGTGATGGATCGGTTTGAGGAGTTGGATGGTTGTGTAAGTGTTCTGACCTTTCCTTCTCTTTTTTTTTGTCATCTTCTGGTCGCGGCCCTTCTTTGCTGCTCAAGTGGGACCAAAGGCTTCATGAGTTGGCATTCTGGCAGCCCTTGCTGTTGGATTCGCTCAGGACAGAGGGAGAGTTCTAGCATCTGTAAGAGAACTGGACGAGTTTCCCCCTCTCCCACCGCTCTCCGTCGATCGCAGCAGGAGGAAGGCCTCCACGATGACAGGATTGTCACTCAGCCAGTAGCGCATTGAAAGCTTTTGCCAAGATCAATCAATTTTCGATCTCAGCTGCGGACTTTCACTCTCAATCATGCGTCCATCTACTTCCAATCTCCTGCAGCATATCATCATCCCACCGGGGCCCGATTCCCGAGACAGACAGACAGACAGACAGATAGATGACTTTTTTCGAAGCCCAAACTTATGAGTGCCAACGCAAAAGCTGATTTCAACCAACTTTCCTAGATAAAAATCGGCATGATAGAGAACCGACTTGCACACCTCGACCAAGCAGGTGACAACGACTACTTCAAGATGCCGTACGGGGCATACAAATACGAGAAATGGGGGCGGGGTATATGACAGGAAAGACGTCTGTCTGGAGCTGGACGCAGATCACAGCAAATTGGAGATGTAAGCTTATCAGGGGAGGTACATCTGCTTCTACCGACTTGCAGGTTCGCTATAACAGACCACACTCACTAGACTCAATGGTGGGTTGTCCGAACGGCGGGATGAGAAGTCTTCCTTGCACCCGAAAGATAAAAGTAATAGCAATGCGAGGTGTAACTCAGGACTTTGGTGCAGCTCTTCTCGCGACCTTTGCTAGTACCGAGAAGGGGAAAATCACCACGCATCATAAACTTTTGCAATTGATAAGCGAGGAGACCCTGAGGAAAAGAGCACAGCAGGAGGGAAGCATCGAAAATGGGACATGAAAACGGAAACCGAATTGAAAGCCACAGTAGTCAGGACCCAGAGTCCTATCACTCACTCACCTACGAATACTCTCTTTGAGCCGGCCCGAGCTCCTCCTCCTCCTCCCCCCCCCTTTCATCAAAGCACCACCAGCAGCATCCCTCCTTCACTCCCCTCGAGTCTCCAACAACCCCCCCCTCGCCCAAAACCCACACTCCAATCAGCCTTCTCTGACCGGGAGCGCAATCCGCCTCCTCGCAAGCATCATAAGAAACCCCTCGTCCGTCTCCGACTCCGAAAAGATTCGTTCGGCCATCATTTCCGAGTGCTTCTGTAGACGTGCAACAAAAGTTTTCCACGATGAGGAGGAGGAATGAAACGGTCGAGTCATGCGTGAATTCGGGGTTGGTGATTGGTGAACTGGAGGGCGTCTTGGATGGAGAGGAGTTTGGAGGGGAGGGTGGCGAGAGGAGGGCTGCCCGGCTCCGAGATGGTGGTGATGTGGGGCGGGGGGTGGATTTGCTATTATACCATGTTACTATATTATGTTAATCAATGTGCTGTCTGTTCCTCGGAGAAGGGACGCGGGAAGCATGTAGTTGGGTGTGTTGCAATTCACAACATCGTTTCGAAGGTGGTCAAGGGACCAGTCAGGACGTAGATGGGTTTGGTGAGGGCTGACATTCATCAATAACCACATTGACGTTCAAGAGCACAGTACTGTGTGTTGGGTTTGAACAACCACACTCATAGGGATAGGTATATACATACACACCGACCCAAAGAAGACGTGAAACAATTCGTATATGGAGTGTAGTCGAAAAAGGGGGTATACGCAAGCACACAAAAATCCGAACAAGCCTATCCATCTATTCATCCCTGATAGGACGTTCAACCCTACGGCCCTTTTCCACCACCCACGAAGCGAACCTACCAAAAGGCTCGACACACTATCCACAATTCCTTGAGAAGCTTCTCCCAATGCAGGCATAAATACTAATCCACCAAGCCCTGTCTAACATTCAATCTCCGGCTCGCATCGACGATCGATCCTAGCGTCTGGTCGCGGCATTCACCATTTGCCGCTGCTTGTTCAGCCAGCTCTTGGGCGCTTCTTGCCTCCGCTGCAGCACAACATGGTTGCTCTGGAGTCGGCTGGTAAGGTCATACCAGGCCGTGGCGATGAGCGTGTTCTCTCGCGTCAGGTTCTTGATCATCGAGTCTTCCGCCGCCTACATATATTGTCAGCCTCAAAGTTTCCAAATTCCAAGTTTTCAAGTCCAACCAAAGCACGGTCAGAGACGAAGCCAGGCACAATTGCCAATCGAGAGCGGTGTTATTTCTCTCATTGAGAGTACCTGCAACAGGAAAGAGGATAGTATATGTTACCTTTTGCGCTTCTGGGGTATTCTCCTGCGCCGTTTTGAGCATTCGTTGCAGGTCTTGGATAAGTGCATCCTGTTTTTGGATTTGCTGTGAATTGTGTCAGTACTCCTCGGGGTGAAAGTTCCCGCGTAGCAGATTCGACAAGACTTACCTCTCTCTGCTTTGCCTCTGCTTCGATGATGGCTTGAGCGTGACTTTCATCAGTGGTTCCGGATCCGCCTCGACCTGCTGCTAGATCTTTCCCAAGTCTATCTTTAGACAATAGTGCATCTATGAGTTGGCTCTTTTGTTCATCAAAATCAGTTGAAAGTGCCTTGTGTTTGTTCTGAAGCACAAGCAAGTCATTCTCGAAAGAAGCGGTTATAAGGTCATGAGCGGCCTTGAGATTATTAATCGCTTCAATCTCCTCCTGGTCTACAGCGGCCACTAGAGAAGTGTTAGATCTGAGTTCAAAGAGAGACTTGAAGGAGAGACTTACAGTCGGTCTTGGTAGAAACGAGATCACGATCACGGCTCGAGAGTTCAGCTTCTAATTCGGCAAGTTTCGCTTTGGCTGCAGTAAGCTCTTGATTTGCTTCGAGATACAATTTTCTCGTATGTAAGATGGCTTCTTCCCTGTAAAAATTCATCAGTAAGTCTCGCACCAGTGACCAGCCGCAGGACTCCACATGGAAATCTGACATACTTTTCGTTTGCAGATTCACTGATCATTGCACTTAGTTGCTCTTGTCCAAGGGTGTGTTTCTCAGTCAGTTCACGTAAATTCTCCTGGAGCCTCTTCTTGACCCTCTCGGATTCTTCGAGGTCCAGCTGAAGAGCGGCACTGGTCGTGCCAGCTGTGTTGCTCTTGAGCAGTTGGTTCTCGACCTTCAGTCGCGAGATCTCGAGCATGAGACTAGGCGTGGCGTCTTCGCTTCGTTCGAGCTCATCTTCCAAACTCAATCCGGCCGGCTTCGACGTTGGGGAATCCGGAGAGATTGGACCTGCTGAGTTAGTTTTGATCTGCTCTTGCAACTGATCAATGAACTTCTCATCGTGTTGCTGCCTCGCAGTCATGACCTGGAGCTGGTCGTCTCGCAGTCGTAGTTGTTCTTCGATGTGCTTCTTCTGAGTTGACAGTTCAACGTATGTCAACTCGTACGAATGAAATCTTTGCTGGTATTCTTTCAGAGTCGCCTTAATCTTGGTGTTCTCATCATAAACCCTATCGAAATCCTTCTGATTCCCCTGAAGAGTATCCAGCCGGTCGCGCAAGGTGGTGTTCTCCTTCTCCACAACGGATAATTGTTCTACCTTTTTCTGGTAATGTTCCACGGTATTCGCTTTCCTGGAGAGTGCGATGTTTGCGGTCTTGAGTTCCTTCACTTCGTCCTCGACTTCAACAAGCCGCTGGGCTGCAGGCCGTAGATTCGACAGTTCTTTAACCAATTTTTCCTTGGCGATCCGGTCAGACTCTATTTGGTTTTCCTGACTAGCGATAAGATCCTCTTGCTCTTGGATCCGGATGTTGAGACTTCTGATATAATCGCTCTGGTCACCATCGTCCGAGTTCTCGTAGCGTTTCAATTTGTTATCTTGCTTGCTACTGTGCTCGAGTAGTTCGTCGTGATTCTGCTGTAATCGTTCAAATCTTGATATAAAGTCCGCGTGCTTTTTCTTCAACATCTCATGATCATGTGCCAAAGCTGCAAACTTGCCTTCGAGAGCGAGGCCAGGATCGTCAGCCAGGGTCGGAGGAGCTTTGCTGCTGACCGGAGTATCCTCGACTGCGTCTATCTACAAAACTGATCAGTCTTGGTACCATCTACCCAGAGGTACACCCTACCTGCTTTATTATTCCGGCAATCGCGGTTTGTGTAGGTGCGTCTAGAGAAGTCGTAATGATCGAAACGTATTTCTCGGTGTTCGTGCCTCGTATAGCAGCCATCAGAAACATAGTGAGGAACTGACCACAATCGTTAACCAAGTCCAGCTGGCTAGCAGCGGGTTTCCTCACCTTGAATGTCTCTTCTGCGTCCTCATGCTCCGCTATAGCATTCAGGTCTACCGGGTTCGCCGTTATGAATGCCTCCATGCCTTCGCAAGTATTGTTGATGTAGCGGAGCAGCGACCGGTGGATTGCCTCCAAGCTCTTTTTCCGGCCCAGCCACTTCGACGTCGTGGCATTTTTCTCGAGGTTTCGAACGGCGTACGTTGAATCGATATCCTCTGCGTTGGCCAGGAGTCAGTTCCTGGACAGCCCAAGAAAGAAGGAAACATTCCATCCTGCACATACCGAGCATCTTAGCAAAGACGGCTCCATCTGTCAAGTCCGGCACAGTCGCAATACGAGCATTGAGCGGGAAGGTGTTTGCCTGGGCAATCAAGTTAGCAGCTATCCAGGGCCTCAGACCAGATGGAACCCGAACCCATTCCAGCAAAGCCAGCTCTGTTGCCCGAGTGTACGGCATTGTTATTGTCGAGGGCGTTGTCCGGCGTCGCAACTGATCGAGTATCTGGTACTATTCATGCGCAGAGAAGTGTTGTTGTAGGCGGAGAACTATTTGAATTGGTGGGTACGATTTGAGGCTTGTTTGACAGAGGCTTATCTGACATCTTGGTTGGCCAGAAGTTTTAGGCGCTCAACTATGCCATTTCTGAAGTTTCATATTCATTCACGACAAAATTTACTGTTCAAGCAGCTTCCCGGCTCAGGAACGCGACGTCGAAGACTTCGTACTTCGCTCCGTAGACGGAATTATCAATGCTTGGCATGGCTCGGAGCCCCTATATCACAATGATATCGGCAGAACAGTTTGACCCAACTTCGGGGACCTGTAGATGAAAGAGTATGATTTGATTGGCGTCCATTATCATTTTACCCACTTAGGAGAAGCTATATTGGATTCCATGCGAGTGAGTATATGGAAATCGTCACACACACTTGGGTAAGCTGTCTGCAAGCCCAATGGTGTATTTGCCTAGTGGAAAATCCACGTCGTAACATTCCCCAACTTATACACAAACATTCATATTATTTAATGTACTTTTTGACAATTTGACAGCAGCCGCGGCTGATCAATCAAGCCGCAATATTCTCTTTTTCCTGACTGGGTAATACTCCGTAGGGCACGCTGTAGGGAAAATCTACTCTGCTCGAAGCCCTAGACTATCATTTGAAGAGATAGATTCAGTATTTGCCAGACCAGATAGCAGAGCAAAGACTTCCCTGGACCAGCTAAGAAGATAGTGGACAAAGTGCCACGCCTCGAAAAAAAATTATGGATATCACGTAGGAGACCAGATTTCCGCACTTTGACTCCGGACTGGCAGCTTTTGGAAAACAACAATTCCATCGAGTACATTCTTCCTGCCGGCACGTCCAAGCATGCGCCTGCGCCTGCGCCGGTCCCTCCGCTTCCGTATATCCTTTGCGCCTTGGTGATCTAAGATCCTGATATCCATTTGTTCAATGTCACGCCATGTCCCAGTATACAATTTATATCTCCATGCCCTTCTCCTCATAGTGCATTGTTGACAGAGACCATCTGGTCCTCCTCCACAGTAGCAAGGTATTCGGTGTTCAAAGTCGACACGGTCTCGAGGGCCTTTGCCGGTGCATTGGCGGCGAACCCCCTGGACTGGCATCAGTTCCACCGAGAGAGAAGCGGGAAATAGTGGCTTACTTGATCAACTGGTACTCATGCGTGATGATTCCACCAGCAGTCTTGATAGCGTTCTTTGCTTGATTCAAGACGCTATCTGGGGTATTATCGGGGTAAGAGACAATAACGGATTTCAGCGGTGAGGTGACGGCAGCGGCCACCGCCACGAGGGCAAGGGTCGAGAATATGGCGAGCCTCATAGCTTTGGTATTCGGGTTCGTGGTGTGTTGGTAAGTACTACTTGGAGGGTTCGGGATTGGTGGTGTGAAGTTGTAACGAAGCCCAGTGGACTCCGTAGTCAGTGATGCTGTTGATCGAGTGATTTAGGGGTACCTGGACGCCCCACACTTAGCCGTCTTGGCGTGCTACCTGCCTTAGGTAAGCTCCAGATCTCCACTCTTTGTCTGAAGCTTCGTCGTCGCGACCTCAAGACCATTTGATTCCAACGAACAACCACAACCACGTCGCCGCTCGCCAAAACCGCTTCCATCCACGAACAAGCATAATTCTTTTCCTCCTTTCATTTCGCGAGCTGAGTCATCAGGGATATTGGGGGGCTGCGAAGACGGTTGGGCACGAGGCTTTTCGTTTGACAAACCGAGACCTGGAGAGCGGGCAGAAGAGGTGGAGGGCTGGGGGTGGCAGTCATCAAAAATACACACTTCTAATTCTCACTGAGAGTTCAATATCTGCATGGATCTAGTTAGCTGTTCTTGAAAGGAAAGGAGCTTTCGTTTGGCAGATTCACCCTAGTCGGGGTGACTCGCCTGGAACCATTTCTTCGTTCTGATATCCCCACGCTCTTGAATTTCCTTTGGCTCTCCTCCACCCTCACCGCCATCATGTCTTATGGAGGACAGTCTGATGAGATCGCAGAGTCGTTTGCCGATGCTCTGAAAGATCTCGGCATTAACTCTCGCTATGAAATCAGCAATCTAACAGGTAGGTGATGTCCAACCTGACTCCCACCGCGGAAACTTCTCTGCTCCTCGCAATACTTTTCCTGAGCTGCAGCGCTGACCATTCCATAGTAATCGCAAAGGCAATTTACTCCAAGATATCCTATGCACTAGCTTGCCTGTCTAATATTGCTCTCTAGGAAAATACCGATCATTCCCTCACCATATCGGAGGCTCTGAAGACTCACATCAAACAGGTAGACCTGCTCACCCCGCTCACCAATTCCTTTTGTCTCCCTGCAGTCTCTGACATATAACAGGTCGCTCCTCCCAAAAAGCTTCCTGCTTTCTATGTGCTTGATTCCATTGTCAAGAATGTCGGTACGCCTTATACCCTCTTCTTTGGCCGACAGCTCTACCAGACGTTCATGGAAGCATATGCCCTGGTAGACAACAATACGAGGGCAAAAATGGTCGAAATGTTGAAGACATGGAAGGAGCCAGTGCCGGGGTCAATGGACACACGACCGGTCTTTCCCCCTGAAGTCACAAGACCGATTGAAAATGCTCTCATCAAGGCTAGGACTTCGTTTTTGCAAGCTCACCAAGAGCGGACTCAATCTAGTATGTCACGAGGTCGCCCGGGTCCATCGCCTGCCCCTTACCGCGAGACACCGACTCCTCCAAACGCATACCGGCAAACACCACCTCAACAAGCACCCGGATACCAACCCCCGGCATACCAAGGCCCAGGCTATCAAGCGCCTGGATATCAGAACCCAGGATACCCACCCCAAGGTCAACAAATCTCTGTCCAACAATCCGGGTATCCATCAGGCTATCCCCAACAGCAGTACGGCCAACCAACCAATGGATCACAGTATAATCAGTCAAGCGGGCAGCAATACGGTCAAATAAATGTACAGCCGTACAGTCAGCCAAACGGCCAGCAGCAATATTCATTGCCTCAAGTAGATCTTAGCCTCAACCACAAATCGGCCAAGCTAACGAAGCCACAGCGACCCCCAAGCCAACAATACACTCAGCCACCACCTGCACAAACAGGATACTGGCAACAACAGCAACAGCCCGTAACTCAGAATTATGGCGCATCTGGAAATGGGATAGAAGATTTGAACAATGATATTGAAAAGCTCATATCCTCAGCAAGAGCTGAATGGCCTCAGAACCCAAACGATACTAGTGTACAAACGAAACTGAAAGCCCTGCTTGATCTACAAACCATCTTGCAAAGCCAAAAGCTGCCACCTGACCAAATATTACTAATTAAAGACCAAGTTGCGCAGCTGTCCAGACCCTCTCAGCCTGCACCCCAAATTCAATCTCCAATTCCACCTCCCCCACCCGTAGTAGCTGTTCAGCCTCCCGCTCAACAACCTACGCTGAGCTCGATTCTTGGTCCTGGTGCTCTAGCCGCCTTGTTAGCCAGACAGGCAGCGACCTCTCAAGCGCCCACTCAAGCCGCGCCTCTTCAATCACCATCACAGGCCCAGGTCCAGCCTGCTTACCAGCCTCCTCCTTCTGCAGGCCCAACGCCTACACCCCTTGACTCAAACTCTTTACTTGAAAAACTAAGAGCTGCTGGAATGTTGTCGGGCCCTGCACAAACACCACCTTCTGCCTTTGTTCCCTCGGGATTTCCTTCAGCTTTTGTCAATACCCCTCCCAACCAAGCCCGTACGCCTCTAGCAGCCATTCCCAATGATGTTGTTCTTAAGGCTGCTTCTTTGAAGATGTAAGCATCCAGCCTCTTTTATTGTGCTAATGTTCTAATACGGTTAGTCCACGACCTCACCTAATTGTTAGCCTCTACGCAGGGCTTGGTGCTCCCTGTACACAATGTGGCAGGCGATTCCAGTCCGATGTAGAGGGCAAGAAGAAGAAAGCCGCTCATATGGATTGGCACTTTCACGTTAGACAACGACTGGAAGAGGCAGAATCTCGAGGCCAACACAGAAGTTGGTATGTGGACGAATTGGTAAGGCCTCCCAGTTTACATGGTCGAATCTC
The DNA here is from genome assembly GCF_022702325.1 of Drepanopeziza brunnea f. sp. 'multigermtubi'. Taxonomy (NCBI): domain Eukaryota; kingdom Fungi; phylum Ascomycota; class Leotiomycetes; order Helotiales; family Drepanopezizaceae; genus Drepanopeziza; species Drepanopeziza brunnea. Next base: position 1,508,950 of record NW_027094074.1, read on the forward strand.
TCTGACGAAGCCAAGGACTGGATCAAATCCCGTGAAGTAGAGGGCGAGACTGGTATCATCTCATCTGAGCCCTCGCTGGGAGTCAACGCCGCAGCTGCCGCCGCCACCAAACTCTCACACATCCCTGTCCCAGACGATCCCGTTCTCGCCGCAAGCCGCTGCCCTATCTGCCAGGAAAAATTCGAGATGAAGTGGTTGGACGAGCTGCAGGAGTTCGTTTGGATGGATGCGAAATGGGTTGGAGCGAGAATATTCCATGCCAGTTGCGACGAAGAGGCCGCAAAGGATGTCACTACTCAGAATAAGCGAGGAATTACCCCTGAGCCAGTCTTGGGGAAGCGGAAGGCTGATGTAAGATTTACCCTTGTGAACTCAACAAACAGTGACTAATGTGGATTCAGGACGACCAAATGTCATTCAGAACAAAGATCAAGACTGAGACATAGGCGCTCAGTGGTGACAGGGTTAGATAATTGCATACGTGTCGATGCTTGCATAGTCACGGGGAGGTACCACATTCGACCTTTCAGGAGCATAGCACTGGAGTTGGTACAGGGAGCTCAGCTAGATACCAAGACATTCAATGAGAGAACAATTAAACAGCAGCTTCTTCCTACTTTATGTCATATTTTCTCCATTGTCTTTTCCTCCATCTCTTCAAAATCATGTTGCCCCTGATTAGCTTCCACAGAGGCCCCCATGAGGCGGTCCTGTACTTGTGGCGCCTCCAACTGACTCCGTCTTGACGAATTCAGCAAGTAAATTGCTCAGAACTGATGCCAGTATTCATGAAATTGGAACGATATTGATGTTCAAGTTTTCGCGAGCTTACTGGACGCGCTTGAGGCGTATGGTTTCGCTTCACCAAAGTCAAATTGCCCTTGATACGTGGCTTACCTCATCTTGACCTCTAGTAGAGCTTGGGCGTCTTTTTGGCAACGACTTGGATCTCAATCAGGCTGGAAGTTGTGCAGCTTTATGCTGCGGCAATTCAAAATATCTCAACTTCCCCACGAATACGATTTAAGAACTCGTATGTGACAGCGATAAGCATTTCAATTTATATTCTCCGTAAACCGGTTGGTAATCAGGGGAGGGGCACGATAGATGCTAATGTCTAATGGAAATGTAGACGCAAATCTGTCTTCAAGCTGGACCGCGGTTGATCAACTCAAGTGAGCTTGTAGCCTCCTGTCCGACTGGGAAAGAACTGAATGGGATCATAAGCTTCTTGAATGCTCTTCAAGCGCTGGTATGTATCATCTCCATAGCCTCGGAAGACTTGCTGGTCAGCCATGGCATCGTTCATAAAAACTGCAGGCTTGTATCCATCCGCAGGCGTCCCGGCTCGGAAATTCGACCCGAATGCGTCTGGGTACGCTGCTTTGGTATACGATACAATGTTGTCGGTCAGATCTGTGGCTATGCGATATGCATCTGCGTCTCCCATCTTCGTGAGCCAGGCGCAAGTCACACCCATCCACTGGTGGTCGCCGTGGTCAGGAGACAAGCCGAGGAGGTTTCCCAGCGGATTCACTCGTGCTGATGCTACTGCTACGGCGACTGGCTTCGGCTGGTAGATGAAGGTGAAGACAAAGCCGGGCTGGACAGGTTCCTGCGAAGTGTACGAGATGAAATTGTTGAAGTTTGCATTGATGAGGTCAGTGCCGTTCCGACCAGGAAGATTGGGAATTGTGGCACCCTACTGGAAATCAGCTAGAGTATTATCAACCTCAGGACGATGTTCACTTACTCGGAAAATGTACCGAAAGCCGTAAATGCTGCCAAACTGCGCATTGGCTATGAGCTGGCTCAACTGTCAGTCAGAGGGCTGAAATATATCTGAGATGGCCATACCAGCGCACTATATGTCTGCGTTTTTGCGTCGTTTCTTACTGTAGGGAGACCATCAAACCCGGCAAAGATCTCGGCTGGTACATCTGGACCATCGTAGAAAAGGAAGACGGCAAAGAATTGCTCCAGGTTGCCGATCAGTGTCTGGAAGGTAACGATGATGGCAGCCTTTGGGTCAGAAAAATTCTCGGTGAAGTTTTGGGTGGCGCTCAGTATTTGAGGTGCGTAAGCTCGACTGTAAATCCGCACTCCTCCCCACACCTAAATGAGTATATTAGCGATGTCAATGCTGTCCAGAGAGGCGTTGGCCTTACTAGACCGATGGGAACAGTGTTGACAGTGAACCTGGTCACGATCCCTGGGAAGCGGTCAGGAGCTTCCTCTTAATACTCGTCTACTCTTACCAAACTGGTTGCCGCCTCCTTTCAGAGCCCAGAACAAATCGGGATTCGTAGATGGATTTGCGTTGACGATTGTGCTATTGGAAAGGACGACCTCGTAATTTTTTACTGGGAAAGTGTCAGCGTTAACAGAGCAGCAGAGAGCACGGCTTACCATTATCACACGCCATCCCATGCTGGGCGCTCAGGAAGCTCATCCCACAACCTAGGAGCAGCCCTCCAACGCCAACGTCGCCTGGAATGTTCAGCAGCTAGTCCCTCAGTCGCCGGTCACCCAGCCTGGCTTACCCAATCGTCCTCCAACGACAGCAACATTGTAAGGCTCTAAAGCTGTCATGGCATCCATCCATCTGGCTCCTGGTCATCAGAATATTGCCGTAAGCATATTTCTCCTGCCCATATCTTCTGGGCGTGACTGACTTGTCTTGGGAGTATACTCGAGGATCTGACTTACCTGGGCTCAGATAAGCTGTCTTCCGATCGGAGGATAGAGTCGTTGAATTCAGCATTGCCATCGATATCAGTACCCCGCCATCGGTGCTCGAAAAGCCAACGTTGGCGTTATGCCCGCCGCTTTTGGTAGCAAATGGAACATCTGGATGTCTCAGCAGGACCTGGACAGTAGCCGATACATCTTGGGCGCTTGTTGGAAACACGACGCAGGCCGGCGTGAAATCGGCGTTGGCACTCGACCAGTAGTGGAACTTGGCGTATAGGTACGTTTGGGTAAACAAAGCAAGCGGCCAGCTCTGGATGTTGACATGTGTCTTGGTAGTCAGTTCCCTGCAGCAGTCCCTGGCTCTTTGTAGAGGGACAGTACGCTGACTCGATGCCGTGAGGGGGCTTGAGAGAAAGACGGAGAGCACAATGAGCTTCGTCGAGAGGTGCATGCTGAGTTTGAGAGGACGTTGAGGTCGATGGGCCGGAGGAGGAGATGGGGAGAAGGGGAGAGATTGACTTGAACTTTGAGGGCAGGTTTCCTTCCATTCTCGTAGGCCTCGTGCACATTGCACGGGTCTAGGATTCTAACTCTGAAGCCAGTTGACCAGGCCGTTCGACGAAAAATGTCCAGGACGGAGGGAATGGTTTTCCACTTCAAGTTCAAGGGCGTTCCTGCACGTCAGATTTCTACAACATAAGCAGGGTCGCCGACCCGGTGATGGTTGGATAGCACCAAGATATGGTCATCGATTTTGTCTCACTCTGCCTGGGGGAAAGATCATAATTTACTGCAGCTGGATCACATAACCGGTGACCACACTTATTCTCATGCACGTGGTTCTCATAGAACTCGCCAATGTCAGCTGAAAGTCAACAAATCAAGGTAGTCCACGGATTTGGATTGACTCAAGACACGGACCCGTACCCGTACCCGAAACGGTTCGAAAGCAGAATGCCACATTTCATTATTTTCAGCAGACCGCCAACTACTTTTTGCTCCAAGGGAAGTGGGATGTTTCCTTGCAATTAAACCCTGGCGTGAAATTCCAACGCGCATCTCTGCAAAAGTTTGTGCGACAGTGACCACCATTTAAACTCGGTGAACCACGTCCCCAGCACTTTGTCACGAAACCCCCTTGGCCAAAGTTTTTATCGACTTCAGCTTTGCCTGACTGGCTTGACCGAACTTAGAGAATCCTACCGGCAGCAAGAAGGCCTTGATTGTTTGTGGTCTCACGCGAGGTTCTTATTGACACTTTAGCGAGCTTGCTAGCTCGGCGACAAGCGCTGCCCGATAATTTCGCGCCTTCCCCTTATGCATAACTCTTCTGCTATAATCCCACATCGATCGACAAGGCTATACACCACTGTTTCTCCCTTGCGCGTTCTACGATAGATTTCAGGTCGTGCTCGGACCGTATCTGCTCCTACAAAGGCTTTCCTCAAGCCCTCGACCAATTCGAAAAGAATGGCAAGATCCGGAATTTGGCGGATAGTTATATATTCGGCTAGAATGGCAAGATCCAGACCGTGATTGGGTTCGACTTAGAGTATGAGTCCAAGGCGGCTTCATTCTCAATGTGGATGCCAGCGACAAAAGGTGGACAAGGAAGGAGGTGAATGCCTAATTTCGAAAGCAATTGTGCATCAACAAGTACACCACACATCTAGAGTCGTTTATCCATGTAACTGGATAATAGATAACAGATAAAATTCCGTACTAGCAACGGCGAAACGATTTCCTCCCCCCAACAGCTCTCTCAGGATAGATACCTTTACGGAATTCTGCACCCGAGGAAAAACTGAGACAGGGCGCCACCGCATGGATCCATAGTCCTTTCTACCCAGCCACTGCGTGCCTTCCGTGAAAAAAAAGGCAGAGAAGCGCAATGCCGAGAGAGCAAAGCAGACGATAACGAGCAAGCCTCCGACCCGAAGTGTTCGTCTCTGAAGAAGCCATTCAGAGAGAAGCCGCAGGAAGAACAACTGGACGCCAGAGATGAGCCGAGATTCTAACTTGGAATAGGATCTATCGGCAGACGGGGATGACGAGGACCAAGATCCCAAGCCCTGAAAGTGGTGCACGAATGTCTGGTAGAGCCGCGACTGACCGAAGCCGCGTGAGAGTTCGTCGGCCGGGGCAAGACCGCCACCATCGCTGCCGATCACGTCGTGGTTGGTTAATGGGGTCGCGACGGACAATGTCTGCTTCGCGGGCGCACGACTGGCAACTTTCCTCAAGGCGATTACGGCCGCACAGAAGCCCGAGCCACCTGGAAGCGTGGGATCCATGGAAGGCATCTCCAAGGTAGTTAGTTGGATACGGTGCCGCAGCGTGCCGAACGAGTCCGTTCTGGCTGCCGCTGGTCTCGGAGGCTGGATTGACGGGGTACGAGTGCTACTCTGGGATGGCCTAGGATGCTGGATGCTTGCTAGGAGTCTTTACAGCAGGTATTATTATCAAGTGGAGGAGTCTGGGTTGGAGCCGTCATTGTACCATGGTGCTCACCTACTAGCGCGATTAAAATATTGTATTTATAGTCTCTACACGCTCGCGTGCTCTCTAACCTCTCACTTCATCTTAGTGATCGAAACGGTAAGGCTAAACTAGATACTACGACTACTTGACTCGATACTTACCGTCCTTTGCATCTGCATCGATCGCTAAGCATGACCATCTTCGAGATGCATGCCACTGTTGGACACGAGGCAGATGACAGGTGAGAGCGAACGAGTACCAGTCCATATTCCCTATGAAATCGAGTCTTGAGTTCTCCCTCCATAAATCATCGGAACTTTGCTGCTTTCCCACAACGTCATCACTGCTCATCATCTGGAATTGGCATATGGTCAACGACCGTCAAGCCGCAATCGTCGTCAGAGTCGTTATCGATCATTTGGGAGCCGCTGCTATCAGATGCGTACTCCCTATGATCGTGTTGGCGGTCGGTGAAGTCAACCCCCGAGAGACCTTGTGTGGTGTCCACTACGCCACGGCCACGCTCACGACCAGCCTCGATATATTGCTCTTGCTCTTGCTGATTGAGATTGACTTGAGAGATTCCGGGAGGGTGGGTTTGCGCTGGGGAGAGCTGGGGAGGCTCGCTTCCCCTCTCCACGTTGGGGTTCGTGATGTCCAGATCAGCAAGTCCCATGGTCAGATCCTCGAGCCCGTGACGAATACTACTTCCACCAACCCTTTCCGTGTCCAGTGCTCTACTCGACCTTGGATCGAATCCCTGTGCTGGATCTCGTCTGTCTCTATCTGCGTAACTTGTCCCCGCCTCGAGTTCGGCAGTTGGCGGCTCGCTGTCCATTAGACAAAGCAGATCTGTCTCATACCCTCCTTCTCCTTTTTGGTCGCCATCCTGCACATTCAGTACCCCCATCTCAACATCTAACAGTTGGATCTCTGCGACGTCGCCCTCGATGACTGTATCCTCGACAAGGATCCCTTCGAAGCCGCTCTTCTTCAGAATCTTACCGATCAGTTCTTATGCCACATATCATATCAGCTAGTAATATTGCTCCGCGAATGTTTCCATATGTGGGGGAGAACTCTCGTTCGCTTACCTGGATATCGCAAGTGGCCGCTGACTTCCTTGCTGAGGTTCAAATTGTCGACGCCTTCGACGTCGCCAATATCCTGTAGACCGGCAATGCCGAACTGGATGCTCGTCGCTCGGTAGAGGAAAGCGAGGATATAGTCGTTCTCGGAGTATACGTTGATGAGCTTGCCAGAGACGACACTACGCATCACACGCCAGCTGTTACTACTGCTCGGCACCGGACTCCCGATAAAGACCACATCCTCAATCAGGCCAAAAGCTTTCCTGTCGGCCAGACTTCTCAAACACGAATATATGACCCTGGAGCCCAGAGAGTAGCCGACGAGTGTCACGGGCCGTTCCCCTTGAGCCTTGTTGATGAGCGCGTCGGCGAGTACCTCCCCAGCTTTCTCACTTCTGCTCCTTGCTACGGCAAAAGGGTTGTCGATGCTAGTCGCCATCTTCAGGAGATAGACAGGCCAAAGAGCCGACCAGAGCGTGGCCAGGACCGTCCGTTTCAGAATGTCCATCTTTATGTAAGACCATGCGTAGGAGGAGACCATGTCGTCCAAGCTCGTGCCCAACGCGATCAAGGCTTCCATCTCATACTGGAGGGCAAAAACCTCGCTTTCTCTCCCGAGGACTCTCCAGGGTTTGAGGACGTCGTCTCTGTTGTTGAGCCATCCGTTGATGCCGATTGTGACGCGAAGTCTCCTCCCTTCCGTCTGTGCCTCCTCTTTCGTCCCGTGCTCACCCCATTCAGAAGCAAGAGGCAGGAACCTGAAGTCCGATACCTCTTTCGCGTAAGCGTCAACCATCTCGCCAGTCATCTTGCCCCCAAATGCGCCGAACAAGCTCCCAACCAAAGCCCCATTCATAGCAAAAATCCCGAAGAACGAGGCAACACCACCCAGCCCAACGCCCCCCATGATACCGCCGATGGCCCCGGCTACAGCCGGAGCTGCCAGCCCACCGGTGATGCCGATGACCGCGGCTCCAGCAATGGACGCCAAGCCAACCTTCCATCTCCTCGACGAAGCGTTTTCAGCTCGTCGCTTCTGCGTCTCCGCATCAGCTGTCAGGGCTTTGGAGGCCAGCAGAAGCGTCTGTGCAACCTCCGTCTCCTCCTTCATAAGGACGCTCAGCGGTAACGCTAACGCGCTGGTGAGATAGCACAGCAACACCCTCGAGTGTGCCGAGTAATGGCCCAGACTCAGCAAGAGCAGAACCACGCAGCTGACAACACAAACCCTCTCCTCCTTCGAAATGGTGCCCAGTCGAGTCGGGACTGGGTGATATCGGGACTGCAACCGTAGAACGTCCTGCGCCTCTTTCCTTCTTCTTGCGTCAGCCTCGACTTCTGCCGCTACGTCTTTGACGCCAGGAGGCGGAGACACCACAGATGAATGCGGAGTTGGTGCAGGGTTTCTCGCTGCCAGCCAGTAGTCCCGTCTCCTCTGCTCCGACCTGGCATCTTCCGGCCCACCAGAAGCCTTCCCGAGCACCGCTCCTACTTCCCGAGCCCAATTGTCCAAGTACGAGAGAGCATCCCTCTGGAGTTCCCGCAGCTTAGGAGTCGACAACGGTTTCTCTAAGCAAGCCGCTAGACGTTTCTGGCGCGCTTCGGCTCCTGGATCGGGGGATGGAGAGGGCTGTGGTGATGTCGATGTGTTATCGCTAGAGCTGCTTCTGCTGTTGCCTCCGAGGAAAAGGGGCGCTGCTGATTCGGCCTGCGGGCCATTGAATGAAGCTTCTATCTTGGAGCGCATATGTGAGATGATCTTGTCTATGAGAGTAGACAGCGCACGGCGACGGGCGAGGTTTAGGACTAGCTTCAGGTCTTTCGGGTCAGATGCGTTTGGCGCCATCTCGGTTGATTTATGTTGATTGAGACTCTCTGGAGGACGGTCGGGTTTTTGGAGAACCAAATCGGTAATCAGAAAGCCGGAGAAGAGTGGAATGACGAGGTCAGTTATTCAAGAGCTGGATAGATGGTTGAAGCACGTCATACTGGTAATCATCGTACGGGCTGTCGCCTGAATACCAGCGCGAAGGGTTGTTAAGAATCGAGACGGCTGTGTAGCGGCTAGAGGCATACAAATCAATTGTGGGATTAAGATAAAATGCCCAACGTTTTAAAACTCAGGTTCGTGCCATTAATCCAGTCCCGTCTAGAGGTGTGATCTATTCGTCTGCTTGAGATATGAGGGCGGGATACTTAGTGCTGTGCCGCAATGTCCCAGATGCCAAGCCGAAAGATGTGCCCTGACTTGTAGACTTTTCATGTCTAGAATTTGGATTGAGAGCTGATCAGTCTGTGAATTATGGATTCCGTCCCTGATCTCTTTTGGTTTGAGGTCTCGCATACGGATGTAACAATCAAAGCAGTTTAATACCGGTCACGTGGGATAGACAGGCGCTTTTGGTAGGGCTGACTTGAAATCTCAATGACTTTTGAGGCGCCCTGGCTTGACCGGAGTCTTACACAGGTGTCCTGGCCGAATCTCTGAGTGAGTTCGAGTGAGTCGACTGGAGTCGACGTAATTCCATCATATCTCATCCATGTCCTCCAAATCATCGATCATAGGAAACGCTCCAACCTCGACCCGCTCAGGTCTTACGAAGACTCCGAACTTGGGATCGCCATCCTTTCCCCAGTATCTCTTACCCTTCAAGCTCCCATCATTCTTACCAACCGGCTCATCCAACCTCACACCGATCCACTTGCCTGGGCCTCCTGGAATCTCTTCCACATCGCCGACGTACATGACCTCGCCTCTCTTGGAATCATCCTCCCCGACCCTACATCTCTTGCCAACTTCAATTCCTCTGTTCTTGATCTCTGCATCGATGGCCTGGAGTTTTGCCTGCTCGAGAGAAGGGGCAGAAGGATCGAAACGGCCAAGTTTGTTGGCTTTCTTCCACGCTAGGACACTGTCGGTCTTCTGCTCATATTCATCAGGTGACATCTCATACTTGGCGACCATGCTAGCGTCCGTGTAGTTTGGACGCATTCCAGGAGGCCGGATATCAGTAACCTGTGAGATGTGAGGTTAGCTTGATAAAGCCAAATTTGGGATGAAGCAAGATCTGGTTTCTGCAAACTCGGTAGATGCATGTAGAGAAATGGTCATCGGTGCTTGCTAGCAGTACTCGCTGTACGATTGGCAAGTGGCAGAAGCCGCTAGAAGGTTATGACTTCCTGAAGTTACTTCATCTTGCACGAAAGAGGTGATCAGACATTTCTGGCAATGTCTTACAGAGTAGAGACCGAACCGGATTCGCAACAGACGAACATCAGCAACAATGCCACTTTTGCGATTGGCGGCTCTGGAGATAACCTTGTTTGACTCTCCGCGAACCTGCACCTTGGCTGGCTCAACGGTCCCACAAGGATAAGGGTCGACCCTAGAATAAGGCTCTTGCCGGACCTGCCGGAGTATGGATAATGCCCGAGAGTATCACCCATGTTCCATAAGGCGCGTCGGAGCCTCGGAGGGGGGTGATCAGAAACCTCAAACTCACGTGGATCTCGGCATATGGTGCCAAAGGCCAGTTTCCCAGCTGCGTGTGCTCTTCATCAGCAGCCTCGAGGAGGATCGGTTGCCGGCCTCCCAGCCTCAAAGTGAGCTTCTGTGAGAGAGGAGGGATGCCGGTGACTGGCTCCAGCTTGGCCTTGAGTTGCCCGACGGTCCATGATGGGGTGATGCGACGCTCTGAAGACGAGTTCTCCGAGGTGATCTGGAGGGGAATATCCCCTGCGGTTTGCAAGTTGCTCATCTGGACGATCGATGGGATCGCACGTTGCAGAAGGGGTCTGGACTCTGATGTGGCTGTCAGCCGAGGCAACAATATAGCCGCTGACCAAGGTTTATACCACGAAAGACCGTCGGGGTGTAGGGGTGTGAGTCGTGCTTTTGATGCGTCTTGAGTCAGTCTGTGCTTCTCTGCTGCTGATTTGAAACGCCAGAATCGGGGAATTCTAAATCGAGACAGTCTGCGGAACGCCCTGCACACGAGTCACGGCGAGGTGGGGGCAATGGAGAAGGTGGTGGTGGGTAGTAAGTACGTACAGTAGTAAGTGGTGGTGGGTTCGTCGCGAAGTTGTCGAAGTGCCGGCATGAACGTCCTGCAAAGGTGGAGAAGAGGATGATGGAGCCCCATCAGATTAATTGCAAGGAAGAACGATGACTTTTTCTATCACTGTCACGAACCACAAATTTCCTGCATCTCTTAAGTACGCTTTGGAAGTATGAGCTATTACCCAGTTTACTTGATCCTAGGTAGTTGAACTCTCCAATCCAATCAAGCTGGTGGTTGGGTATTAGCGTTGAGTTTTAATAGTTGTAAGAGGGAATCGCATGAAAGCAGTATCGGCTACTAGTCAGGGAATCTTCGGCCACACTATTTACATTGAATTCAACCAAGGAAAACACCCTGACCTGGCTGCGCCAGGTCGGCACCACCGACCCGGGACAAGTCGGCAACATCAAAACACTTACTAAGATACCGGTACAACTACCAATATAGACAATTAAAAAAATATATATCTCAATGCCCAGAAGACATTACTATACAGACCGGTACTTTTAGATATACAGTTGCATTCATCTGTTGCGAGTCAATATATTCAAAAGTAGTGAAAATATAGTTCAAAGCTGTCCCGAATAATTACCTACGTAGTAAATTTTACCTGCCCGCCTCAAAGATCTCCACTACCACAACCTTGATTCAAGAAAACGTCACAAATATCGATACGAAAACATCGAATCTATCATATTACCCGACTACGTAATTATCAAAAAGCAGTTGGTGGTGATACACATATACTATTAATGGATTTCGCTCCAAGTCCAATTTTCGTGCTCCTCTCTTATTCAGCACGGCAATCTTGACATACCGGTACAGTACCAAAATCAATAATCATCGTAAGCTATGATACCTTTCCTTCCCATCTGACTCGTACCAACGTTACCGTTAAGCTTAAAATCGCTCTGGTAAATGAACGGTGATCAGAGCTGCCGGTGGAGTTCTCAATGACTCGCCGTACTCGAGCGATTCTGATGAGGTCGAGGCTTTGAACACGCTTTGTCTCTCAGGCACGGACCAGTAAAGTCGAGAAGTACAACCAGAGTACCGGTACTACGTTGCAGGCGTAAGGTGTCGTTACACCCTTGAGGGTCGGGCACCCAAGGGGTTTAAAGTAGAGATTTAAACTTTTGAGGTACTCTCAAGGGTGTAACAATTACGCCTGGGACCTAACTAAGTAGTATAGTACCTAGTACCTAGTACATGGAAAGTACCATTTTTACTACTTTCACCCAGCACAACAATAGAGCAACAACTTACAATCAAAATTGGATTGGTTGAGTGTCTGTCATATTGAAACTCGTTACGGTGCATCTTTTCGTGTAAAAGTATTCACGATATTGATCGGTGGGTGATCTTATATCGAGTTTAGAAGGACAGACAAGAATTGTCGTCCCGGGGCCGGTCGCTACGTAGTCCGGGTCGGTGGTGCCGACGTGGCGCAAGACCGGTCGGGAATTTTTTCATTGCTTTTCAAGGTGGCCGACGATTACGGATAGAGAACCCGATCGACTCCCATCCATTCCGTCCTATTCCGTCCTATTCTTAGTAGTACTTTTGTGCTAAGTACGCTCACCTTTTCAATAGTCAATTAAAGGAAGGAGATTACAATGTTATTGATATCAACTTGGTGAAATGAATGAAATGAATATGGGTGGTTCAAAGAGATATAAGTCCCTATTGGCACTTGCTTCGGAATAGCATTATCACCTTCCTTCCTGTCACCTTCCTCGCTATCATCTTCATTATCACTTGCAAGCATATTCCTTTTTCGTCAGCTCGCACTATCAAGAGACTATAATATAAACCTTCAATACAGGTATCTCTAAAATGATACTATCATCGCAGTTTACCTGCTCGATCTTATTAGCTTTGAGCTTTCTTGTCAATAGAGCTTATGGGGAAAGGGGAATTATCGGTTATCGAACCGTTCAAGAAGTAAGTTTCACTTGATATGTATACCGGTATAATATATACATAAAGTATAAGCTTATATTAATCACGCAAAGTATAGTGGGAAGCTAAGCAGATGAATGCATACCAAAAGCCTTTCAGAGATCGAGTATTCGATAAGGATAACGCGCAACAAAATCAATTAGGGCATGGCTTGTATTTGAGTAAGTTGTAAATCGTTACCTCCTCATCCTATTCACGCGGAGTTTAACAGATTCACAATAGTAAACGAACCTGCTAGCTGGAACGTGCCGGAATGGTTGACCTCGTGGTATTGTGTTGTCGAAGCGGACATGGACAAGTTTGCTGAGACCAGCAAAATCTGGATCCCAGGACAGTACACGGGGCTGGACAAGCACGGTAGGAAGAGGTCCAAGCCGACGCAACTATGGAACTGGAGGGCCGATAACGAAAACACCATCCTCGAGTATATCAGGGTGATGGGCCAGCCGAACCCGAAGAAAGCGTTACGCTTCGCACGCGTTCCAGCGGCGCCGGGGAAACTGCAGGTGGTGATTCCATCGGACATGGTCAACAGAAATACGTTGGATTTCTCGGCTCAATGCTGGGAAACCAAAGAAGAGCTATTTGACTATTCGAGCGCCACTGTTGATTGGATGAATTGGGAGATCGCTGGGGATCCTGACGTGGCGGATCCTGAACCGAGCGATTCCTCCGACAAAAAGGAAGAGGCGAGCTGGTATCAGGGGTGGTTGGATTGCATCAGAGGCTCAGGCACATGCACTTGGTAAATTTTTTCCGGGCGGATGTCCCTTTTTGGTAACATGTACGTACGGAGCTTACGGAGCTTACGGAGCTTACGGAGTAAAGGATGGTGCTATTCATAGAGTTCAATTTTCCTAATCACTGAATAAATACCCTTGTCGATCACGGGATCACAATATAGTACCGGTACCGGTATACGTACAGTACGGAGCGGAGTAGAACGAATCCTTCTAGCCACAGCACCAGCCACACCTGTACAGATCAGATCTTTGGATCGTGATAGCGATATGCAACAGAGCGATCGCATGGTGTCTCATCTAATCCTCTTCTCTTTTTGTCAAATCACCATAATTGCTTGCTTGCTTGCTTGCTTGCCTACCTGCTTCCCTTTTACTTGTTTTCTTCCTCTCGCTTTCCCTCGCTTGTTTGGCACCTCCAGTCCGTCCGATATCTGGCGTCGCTCTTCAACCGTGGTGAATATGATAATAAAAATAAGTATCCCAAAAGTGATGACAAGGCTCCTGACTATATGGTTCACTCGCAGCAGCCCGGTCTCATGATCCGGCGCTCTGACTACTTGCCAGGAGGAAGTCATTATTGGTCAATCGCCGTTTGCAGGTTTGCAGATAGATCAAATCAATTGGCTCTTTGTAAGCGGGACTCGACAGTATGAATATCCAGGGGGCCGGCTGGGCTGGGCTGGGCTGGGCTGGGCTGGGCTGGCCGGCCAAGTTGACCAAGCTAGAAGTACGGTAGCTGACCAGACCCAGGATGGATGGAGAACCTCGAAGACAGCCCGCTCCGTATGCGGGTGTGGACCTCTTTGTCTTTGCTCAGGCCATGTGGTGTCCCGAGGACCTTGCACTTTGCACCGCTCAGCCGCTATACGGAGTACGGAGCTAACCTAGCAACTTGCAAGAGTCCAGAGACCCTCCCATCTTCGCATCTTCCCATCTTCTTCTCAACACTCCAGAGTCTCAAAAGTCTCACCGCTCAAACTTCATGGGTCTTCAGACGCCTCTCGTTCCCTTTTCAGCCCTGCAACCTCGGCCGGTCACGCGACTTGCATATCGAGGAGATGCGCTTCGCCGTGGGAAATCCCCCCGCCCACTACCCAGTGGGGAGTTGTCCGCCAACGGTTTAGGATAAATAACTTGGCTGTTGTGGATATGTATGGACTCGTGCGTGGAGCAGAGCTGGTCGTACGGCACAACAATTTCATGTCATGAACTTTCCGTACAGTCGATCTGGTTCTGTCGGAAGTTGACTCCATCTATCGAAAAGTCCTCAGGTCCTCCCGCCGTCCAGCTGCCGAGGTGAGATGAGCTTCTGGAAGACTGCGCGGCGGCAAGAAAACATCCGGATGACTGCGGCGACATCGAAGGCATAAATTCGGCAAAAGTGCCGCAGTACACTTGTTCTGCAGCTAGAAGTAGAAGTAGAAGCACTAGACCCTTTGATGTGTTGGATATTGACCGTCCTGTGTTCCGGGAAGCGCTTGCATGGTGCAAATATCCACACAATACCAACAACGACAACAAGAGCAATTGTCATGATCCCTCGGACAAACGGAGGAGCCTCTCCCTAACGGCGTCCTGCAGGTCGAGTCGGGTCCGCACCTCGTGGCTGTCAAGTGCCATGAGTTTGGCTTGCTGCTGGCGACGGTAAGGAGAACAATAGGTACTTAGTGACAATGCAGACGCGGCTGGCTAATGCACGGCATAGTTCAAGTCGGTCAAGTCAAGGCGCAGGGCTCTGGCTGGATGGAAGGCTGAAGCCCGTGCAGCAGCGACTCGTTCCCGAAGCTGTAATGATAATAATAATGATAATAATAGTAGGTATTTCGGTACAGTAAAAGAAGTCCGGAGTAAGTAAGTACCTAGGTACCGACCAGCCAGGAACCCAGATCGTCTGATGCAGTGGACACTTCGACGGCGATCCCATAAGGACAAAACCAAAAACTCCCGCGGCTCGTGATATTCCTCTTCCTCTTCCTGTTCCTCTTCCTGTTCCTCTTCCTATTCAGTGTTCACCGCTGCCGTGATATTTTCCCTCGGGAGTCGAGCGGTAGATAGAGTTTAGAGTTTAGTACCGACTCCCGGACGTCCCAGACATCTCTATTCTTGTCCTCTTGTTTCTATAGACGCGTTCCGCGCAGAAAATATTCGCTAAGCCGTGATTTTACGGAACGATGGGTGCCTATCTTTCTTTCCATCCTCCTTTCTCATGGATTCCTTGTTGGGGGAGCTTTTCGAGAAGGTCTCCTCTCCCGCGTTCCCAGCCAGCCAGCCAGCCAGTCAGTTAGCCACGATTCTCACATTCCATCGAAGCCATCGGCCAGCAGCGGTCACCAGCGCTGGCGTCTTCACACCGCTATCTCCAGATGTAAAGTCCCGCTGGAGGCAGGAGACAAAGAGATTGATCGATTGTGCCCTTTGTGTGGGCCTGAGCCGATCCCTGGCAAACGGAGAATTGTTGTCCCTCGGGCCTCTAGGCCTCTGCGCCTCTCCCTTTTGAGTCGCTTGCCAGCGCAGCATCGTTGCTTTTTTTTGGAGGGGAGGGGAGGGGCCGCTGAGGGCACCGGCACTGAACAATCATGACTTAGGTATGCTTGTCCTGTCCTGTCATATTCGGAGACACGGTCAAGATACGGGTACGGGTACGGGTATAGTATATTTATTTGCAAGCCAGGCAGGCTGTCAGCAAGGCGATCATGGTTCATGGCCCTCGCGACGCTGCAAGCCATGGAGATCATACCCTGCTTGATCCCTGGAGCGCTGGAGAGCGCTGGAGCCCAGAGCCAAAGAGCCCCGAGATGGAGAGGCCTTGTCCTTGTTGCTTGTGTTGACCGCCAGTTCGTACGTACGGACGGACGGACTGACTGACTGACTGATTGACTGATCGTACTTAACCAAGCCAGATCTGATGCGATGATGTGTTTGTGCTGGTCACGCTGCAAATCTGGAATCGCAAATGTGGATGGCGCTGGGGCTGATCCATGAATGAATACCACGGCCACGGGTGGGGTTGGGATTGGGGTTGACAAGCTTCGTCCTAAGTCAGAGCAATGGCAACAATCGGAAGCGCTAAATACAGAGATACCGAGTACAATGCAACAACAGATGTCGGTGATGTTGACAATGCGCACAGACGTTGGCCCGAAACGGTTCGAGGGCTGGTACAGGCGAAGGAAGTCTGGGATTCGGATTTATACACTTTGTTTCAACGGCATCTCGGCTAGGTTTCAAGCATCATTTCCTGTGCCACTCACTCACTGCCATTCCGTAGGGAGGGCCGAGTAGGTACTGTACATCTGTACATTCATCGATTCATGGATTCATGGATTCATTGATTCATACATTCATACATTCATTTGATCTTCTCGAAACTACACTACTCTTCTCTGTTCTACTCTTCTTTACTCTCTACTCAACTAGTACTAAGTACTGTAGCGAGCAAGCAAGCGAACAAGCAAGCGAGTAAGCAAGCGAGCAAGCAAGCGAGTAAGCATCCATGACCCAGGTACATAACGCGCCTGTTCATGCATGAATTCGTGGCCGCCATGCCCTACTACCCTATGATATACTGTATCGACTATAGGCCCCTACCCTACCCTTACAGTAGTAGCAGCAGCACATCTCTTCTACGCTAATCGATCCCTGCTCTGCCTCTTCCCCCCCTCCCCAACCCAATTGACCCCTTCCATGATGGGTACCCATTCCATCTGCACCGCGCATCTTCCCGACTGTACGTATTATACCTCGCAAGCATGTTCCGCCTTGAAGATCTTCAGTTCGAACAAGTTCCTTGTCTATACAAGCAGCAGCACAGCAAGCACAAGTCAACAAGTCCAATCCCGTCCTGTCCAGCACAGCTCAGCTTGACGTGTTATCCCGCTGGCGCTGGTCTCGTCTCATTTTGTACCATTGACTACGAGCCACGATTCCGTTCTTTGGAGGGGGAAAAAAAAAAGGAAAACGGCCCTGAAATAGGAACGCAGTCCTCGTCGGAAGTAGCTCGTCTCAAAATTGATCAATCCTCTCTGCCCGGCCGAATGCCCTGATCCATCAGGCCTGCAGAAGTTCCGTTGTGGTTTCACATCACTGATCGTTATCCCATCTGTCGGGACCTTCTCTCCGCATTATTTCTTGCTTTTGGCACCTTCTGGTCAACATCACGGAAGAACTACTGGCAGTCAGCCCCCCAACACACTCGTTCAGGACGTCTGGACTTTGCGATCGACCAAGTCTCGTCTTACAACAAAAATCAGATAGAAAATCCCGACGAACTTTTTCCCCCCATTCCTTTTCCCCCCAAGCACTTCTTGCATGTAAAATCGTCCAGCCAAACGGCACTCGGTCACTCAACACCGTCACCGTGGATATCTCCCTCCTCCTCAAGGCTCCGGATTCCAATGAGTCTCCGTCATCCTCGTCGTCGACGCAGAGACACCATACGCGATCGACATCCGTACCGTCGAGCCGTGGACAGCCGGAGCCGAATTCATCATCCTATGCCCTCGCTAACACGTCCGCCGCCGCGGGCGCTGGGGGGAAGCGTAGCATGCCTCCCCACCCAGCAGAGTCCCCGGCCAAGAAGCAGAGTAAATGGTCGCCCGAGGAGGATGCTCTGATCATTGACCTGAGAGGGGGAGGCATGAAATGGGAGGACATCTCCAAGAGACTGCCGGGACGAAGTGCCATCAGCTGCCGCCTCCACTACCAGAACTACCTGGAGCGGAGAAGCGAGTGGGACGAAGAGCGCAAGAACAAGCTCGCGAGACTCTACGAGAGGTAGTTATCCCCCCATCTGATCATTGAATATATCACGATCACCACAGATCTCTCTAACACATACCTCGCTAGATTCAAGCCAGAGATGTGGTCCAAGGTAGCCGAGGAGATGGCTGTCCCGTGGCGCGCAGCGGAAGCGATGCACTGGCAACTCGGAGAAGCAGATATGGCACGGCGCGCCGGCGTGATCCCGTTCTCGCTGTCGAGCGTCTCGACAGACGTACCACCAGCACCAGCACCGTCACTGGGACACCGCTCTTCGCCTTCGCGAGGCCACCGGTACGGCCAGTCCCAGTCGAACATCATCATGGGCAGCGGGCCTGGGCCAGTGCTGCAGCAAGGACCGCCACTGCCACCATCAGGCCGCTACAGCCGGCATGCACACTCCCACAGCACGTCCAGCTCGAAAGGGCACGGAGGCGGATCGGCGCGGACCATCGCGGCGCGGAGAGAGAGCACGCCGCGGTCCGTCCCGCCCGCGAGTCCGAGCGATGGGTTGGCGTTGGCGGCCATCGGAGGTGGAGGCATAGGGGGAGGGGGCATGGGCAGCAGAGGCGGTCTGATGCTCCCGAGTGTAGCGGAGATGACGACGGGCATGAGTCCGTACAGCACGCCGGCGTACGCCATGTCGATGTCGATGCCGATCCCTGCGATGGCGGGCGGCGGCTATCCCAGTCCGGGACCGGGACCGATGCTGCCCTCCATAGGCATGATGGGTGGGAATCTGCCGGACGGGAAGAGGAGAGCCAGCCCTGACAATATGGGACCGCGGGAGACGAGTCGGCGGAGGCAGTGAAGTCGGTGGAGGCAGCGAAGTGAATCTGATGCTTTTTCCTTGTTGTTGTTGGAGACTTGAGGGACGGACAGGCTTGGGAGCTGGATCGGATACCGGATCGGATCGCATTGCATTGCATTGTATGGCATTGATACGGAGGCGTTGCGAGGAGTGCTTGCTTGAACGACGATATGACCTGACGGCTTGGGATAGAAGGAGGATTGCGAGATCAGATCAGATCAGATCAGATCAGAGGCGGGCCAAAAAATCCGAAAGCATAGCGTGGCACAACGTACGGCATGATGAAAAATCTCTTATCTTAATGACCTGCATCTCACTGCTTTTGGGTTTGTTCTTCTTGTTCCGCTTTTTTTCTTCTTCTTGGGGGGTTTTTTTTTTGCTTCTTTCCTCTTTCTTTTTTCTTTTCTTTTTTTGAGCGGGTTCTTCAAACAACTGATGTCTGGCGTCACGGTGTCTTCCTCCCTTCTTCTAGACCAATCATGTATTAGCGTGTTGTTGTTACGGAGTATTGTGCTGTGTGTTGTTGTACGTAACTGTAAAATCCAAACAACAAAAAGCAATCTTTATTTTGCTAGCTGGCCTCCCACCTCTCGAGCCGGGGAGAGCAGCTCACGCTTCCCTTTCCTCCCTTCGTTACTGTCTGTCTACTTCGTCTGTAGGTCGTCGATCCGCTCAAGACCCATAAGCAAGGAGAGAAACCCAGCTAAGCCATGGCCGTATTCCACCGCAACCAGGCTTTGCTTTTTGTCCGAAGAGAGGGCGGCAGCACCAGCGTCAACAGCTCATTGATCATGTGCAATCCACACACCCTCCTCCAACGGTTTCTTCACTCCCTAAACGCCCTTCTGACAGATAGCCCACCAGTTATCCTTCTCATACCCAGCTTCCAACACCTCTCCCCCCACACTCGCAATATCGTCCTCCAGCTCCCCCTTCCGGTACAGATGGTAGTACCGCTGAAACGTCTGCTCGGGCTCAGCCCCCTCGGCCTTCTTTTTCCCACTCTTCAACACCCACGGAACCATGACATCCTGCTCATGTCCCACATCCCACCCCCGCCGACTACCCCCCTGCTCCAGCGCCCAGACGTACACCAACGCCTTACCGCCCTCCTTCAGGGTATCCAGGATACACTTCACGGCTTCTCTCCGCCTCTCGGGCGTGGACAGGTGATGCACGACTGCTATACAGATTGCGAAATCGAATCTGGCATTTTGATGCGGTAAGAACAGCGAGTCTGCGACGACGACCGAGTGAGGTTCGTGCTGCGTAGCGATCTTGACCAGGTTTGAAGAGCGGTCCGAGCCGATGATAAAGATGTCTTTGTTGACGGCCAGGTACTTGCCGTTGCCGCAGCCGATATCGAGGCCGATGGAGCCGGGCAGGAGAGACTGGAGGAATGATTCGACGATGGGCCAGGGCTTGTAGCGTGTAGAGGAGAAGTGCGAGGCGATCTGTTCGTATACCTGGTGGACGTGCTGTTCTTCGTATGATTCTGGGACGATGGCGATAGTCTCGCTGGGGGGACACGAGTTTGCTGCACTGCCTGTTTCCGTCGGTATGGAGCCCGATTTGTTTGTTCCCCGACCAGGTTTGACGATGTCTTCACTCAGGGGCTCGCTTATATTTGTGAGTGGTTGTTCTGGTCGTGTGACTTGGATAGCTTGGCTGCCAGCAATCTCAATAGCTCGCTGTTGCCCATTGGCTATAAACGTATGTGACTGCTCGTTCACTCCATCTTCGGCCGCCATGTCAATCATCGTTACAACTCCTTTCTCCTATCTTTCTGCCCGGGTTAAGGATTGAGATGTCGTCTCCGGACCAGACCTCTGATGCTTTGACAGCTTCACGCTCCACTGGGTGTTGCTGATGGAGAGCTTGGTGGTTATTCCTTTCTCAAACCTTTCTCCGAGGTGTGTGTATCTTGATGAGCGTGAATCTGTTCGTTCCTTGCCCACCACCCTTCCCTATTCGCTTATTCCTCCCGGAACCTTCCAGGCTGGGTACTTGAGGACTTCTCCGGATGAGAAAGGCCCAAAGTCTACAGAGACGGTACCAACAACAGCGTACGGAGACGGACGTGTATGCCTGCTCAATAGCTTGCCTGCCCTACCCGCTCTTCCGGCTATGGGTTTGGTATATCTATGAATCGTCGCTCGTGCAAGCTGTTTTCCACCCTGCGGGATTCTGGATTGCACAGCACAGGGCAACGGGCACACAGCAGCTCGGATCAGTCACGCTGTGAGAGATGTCGTCAAAATAAGCTCTTGTTGTTGTGCAGAGAGACATGCAGTGCTTCCCGAGACAGTGTCGGTGTCTACCTATACTCTGTAACGAGAAAACATTGAAATGCGAAAATAAACGAACGTGCCAAGGTTTGGCACCTACGCTCACTCCCAGCCACAGTCATAGCCACAGCCATACTCCGGAGGTAATAAAGTTAAAGCTAAAGCTAAAAGCTAACACTAACACTAACACTAACACTAATACTAACACTAAAGCCACACCCGCTATCGCCACAGCTTAAGCGAGACCAGCCGATAAAATTAGGACGTCGAGAACCTCACACTGCATGCAAATTTGTTATCCCGATCATGACCGCTCATCCACCACTCTGACGGAGCACTCCAAATCATATTACTGATCAATCGTAACTCTTGAATTCTCTCAAAGACGACAACGCTGGAGAGGGTCCCATTGCCCGTGGTATCACACCGCCCAAAAAATTGAAATTCGAGATCTACAGAAAATTAAACGGTTCGGCTGGACTTCGCTCAGATGCATATGCTATATAAACTGCCAAACGGAGAAATCTTATTGCGTGTGCTTCAAAGGGGGTACTCGCTCATTCTGATATATATACCGTGGTGTGCTCCAATATCTGTTGCGGGTCAAAGTCTAGGATCGGATACGGCTGCAGCTGGTCACCCGTTTCCTGTTCCCGTTTGGAAAAAATCGAGGTGAATACATACACAGCTAGCCGAGCAGTGCCATCCATTGCCTCATCGGGGCTATTGTTCTCGGCGTAAGTACCTCAAGCATCGACAATGCTAACACGCCCCGTCGTCGCCGACGCGTAGATCCACAACGCGCCTCACAATCCTCCAGAAACCTATTGTCCTCGCCGGCGCTAGAGCACCGCGAAGGTATTGTCAACCGCGGACAATCATTACAGTACATTGCTATTGTCGCTTAGCGCCCTCGCCATCATGGCTCGCGAATACTTAAACCCTCGATTCCCCCAAAGCTTCAAGAAACTTTCTCTCTCAGCATCACCAAGCAAGAAGCAGCACCCTATTCGCAGCAACTTCTTCGACCACAAAACATCTTCTTCACTTTCAACACCCTTTAGTAACAAGCTTCCACTAAGATCTCGTCCAATAATGTCGTCCTCTGCCGGCTCGAGACGCCAGCAGCGCGATCCCGCTGTAGCAGGTATGGCAACTGTTTGTCTGGCTATTTTCTATATACTGACACTGCACCAGCCCCTCCTCCACCCCCCGCGGCTCCCGTCCAGGTCCTCACGGGCCTTGAAGAGTGTGGAATCCTTGACAGCATGTCAAAGAAGCGTACTCGGTCCCAGAGTACCCCGAGTGACGAGGCGCGATACGCGAAGCGTGTCAAGATAACCACCATCTCAGCAAACGATGACATGGTTACTAATAACCGTGTCATCACGCGGTACTTTGGCCACGGCCTGATCAGGAAGCAGAAGAGAGCTGTAAGCTACATGTTCTTACTAGCATTTGGAACCTTCAACTGACCTTGGTAGCTGGCGAGAATGAGACGTGACTCGGCGCGTATGCCAGCTTCCTCCCAGAGAGGCATGGCCAACCCTGGTGTTCTCTGCTACCGCTTGAGTCTACTCCAGTCCCTGCTACACCTCCCAGGTTTCGTCAACTGGGTCATGGACTTCTTGGGTCCCGAGCAGTGCGTCTCCAACCACTGCTCGGACTGTGTGTCGTGTTCGCTGCACCAGCTGTGTGTTGCTTACTGGTCGGGGGCCTCGCTCGCCATCCCTCTCAAGCACTTTGACAACACGCTGAAGAGCAGTAAGTCATTCACATTAGACCCAACCCAGCTGAGTACATTGGGACTGACCAACTGTTAGGCGGATGGTCCACCGACACAGAGATCGGCCACGGCGACCCGGATGAGCAAATGGTCAAGCTCTGCGACTACCTGCGGGGAGAGCTTCCCACCAAGTAAGTAGCTTTCTGGGTCTCCGATCTATTCAACTGCGACCCAACGGGTCATGGGGATATTCAAATGCTGACTTCTGCCCAGGTACTTCTCTCTGTTGGACCACACCATATCCATGCGGTTCAACCAGGTGATCGGATGCCCATGTGGCAACAAGTCCGTCACCCCAAACCGGACCACCTCCAACCTGGCACTGTCGATGCAGCCCAAGTCTGCCGCCGGTCTTACCGGATACGTGCGCAATCTTATGCAAGACCCGAGCCCCATCGACGACTACCAGTGCCGAAAGTGCGGGAAGAAGGTCACAGCCCGGATGTACTCGGAGGTCACCCACTTCCCCAAGATCCTGTCCATCCAGCTCAAGCGGATCGACTTCAGCGGTCGGAAGGACAACTCCGCAGTCAAAATCCCTGCGACCCTCGACCTCAGCCAGTACGCCGTAGACCCGCGATACAGCAAGGGCTTGTATGAGCTCGTCGCCGTCATCAAGCACCAGGGCACCGCCCAGTACGGCCATTACATCTGCGCGGCTAGAGGCCCGGATGGGCTGTGGATGAGCTACGATGACCTGAAGATGAGCAAGACTACCTTGGAGGCCGCGACCAAGAACTGCCGGGGGATGACACCCTACATGATGTACTACGAGAAGAAGCGGGCTCCATTGGCCGGGGAGGTGCAAGCTTGATCTTTCTGTGGCGGAAGGGGGTGGGGGGGGAGAAGGGGGTGGGTAATGGGTGGTAGCTGGTTTCCGAGTTCCTCGGTGTGCAAAAACCGGGTACATCCATAGTACATAGCGTGTTGCTGCTTTTCTAGACTAGACATGGGGAGACGGGCGGGATGGGTTCCTTCGATCCGGCGTTACTAGAGATACCAGTTGTGTTGTCGGCTGCAAAACCCGACTTTTTGGCGCTGGCTTGGCTTGTCTTGTCTTTTTGCGAAAAAAAAGAAAAAAAAAAATCTTTTTTTAAAATGTTTCTGAACGAACGAATGTAATTGTGTTGTTGGTTTGTTTACTCTCTCTCTTTTCTCTTTCCTCTTTCCTCTTTCCTCTTTCCTCTTTCCTCTTTCCTCTTTCCTCTTTCCTCTTTCCTCTTTCCTCTTTCCTCTTTCCTCTTTCCTCTTTCCTCTTTCCTCTTTCCTCTTTCCTCTTTCCTCTTTCCTCTTTCCTCTTTCCTCTTTCCTCTTTCCTCTTTCCTCTTTCCTCCTTTTCCTTCTCCTTCTATATGCTGCATGCATGCAGCTTGCCACACTCTACCTCTCTCATGCCTCTTCTCCCCTCTGATCAAGAATCAGGATCGAATCCTGTCGTCCCCGGAAATAGGAGTACGTACATAATCACTCAGTAACCATAGGTAATGAATTGCAAGCGCTGAGCCGTCTGTCTTCTCTGTCTTCTCTTCTCTCTCTTATTTCTCGTCAGTTCAAGTGTTTTCAACGGCAGCCGGGCAAGGTTGTCACCGGTTGAAAAGTGAGAGCTGTTAGATCACGACGCGGATCGATTGTCAGGCAGGCACCAGGCTGGGAGCAGGCCAAAGGTGAGGCTGGGAACTTCAAAGATAATTTAATCTCAGAGCCTGTTTAATCTGCATTTCGGCAATTGCACCGGTTTGGAGCATCCCGTGTACAGGTTTGGAAAAAAAAAATCTTTCCCAGACTTTCATGGGTCCTTCCCTCCCTCCTCACTTTCCTGTGTTCAGTGAGCTCTTCTCATCATACACGCTGCTCTCAATCAACTCAGGATAGACAAGGCCTCCTTGCTTCCTGACCTCGTCCATCGTCTCCATGATCACCAGACTCTCCTCCCATCCGATGCCATCACTCTCCAGCTTTCCATCCCTCAAGCATCTACCAGCCTCGTCCGCCTCCCAGAACATCCCGTGTCCAAAGTCCTTTTGCTTATCGAACGGAATCGCACACTGCACATCGTTAACAGCGCCCTTCTCACCTCCCTGCATAATGACTCTGTAGTGAGTCGGTCTGTAGAGTGGTCCCATGATCTGGATCTCGCCCTTGGACCCCTGAATTCTCGCTGCCGGGCCAGCAGCCGGGCTTCCCTCGCCATCAGGCGTAGTAGCAACTCGCAGGCTCGTCGTAGCGATTCCCACGCTCTTCGCCTTTGGGAATGAGAGGATCATGGACGTGGTCTCATCCGCACCAGTCTTGTCATACTTCTGAATATCCGCCAAAACCTTCGGCTTCTCCCTCTGCCCAACTGGCTGGCAATGATA
This sequence comes from Drepanopeziza brunnea f. sp. 'multigermtubi', assembly GCF_022702325.1. NCBI lineage: Eukaryota > Fungi > Ascomycota > Leotiomycetes > Helotiales > Drepanopezizaceae > Drepanopeziza > Drepanopeziza brunnea. The sequence continues at coordinate 1,533,982 of NW_027094074.1, forward strand.
CAGAATCTGGAAGACCCAGGTCAAGGAGTAGATTCCCAGATCCAGGAGCGCACCACCCGCCAAATCGACGTTTACCATGCGGTGCTCGTCAGCGAACGTCAAGCTCCCATCATCCTTGGCACTGCCGAACGAGAGATCAGCTGAGACGCGATGCACCTTTCCGATGGCTCCCGACGTCACCAGTTCTCGGACTTGGATGCTGAGCGGGAAGTATCTAGTCCACACTGCCTCCATGAAGAAGAGCTTCTTCTCCTTGGCCGTCGCGATCAATTTCTTGGCCTGGGCGGCGTTAACAGTGAGTGCTTTCTCGCACAGCACATGCTTGCCCGCTTGCAGCGCCAGCATGGAATTCTGAAAATGGTGAGAATGCGGAGTTGCGACGTAGATTATATCCACGTTGGGATCTGCGACGAGCTCCGCGTACGAGCCATAAGCTTTTGCAGAAGGGGGAGCCCCGACATCTTTGAGAAAGGTGGAGGCGCGGGATGCAGAAGAAGAGGATGCGGCGGCTGCAATGGTATGCTTGATGTCGGACATCTCACGGAGAGAAGGGTTGGTGAGAAGGTCTTTGGCGAAGGCTGGAGATCATTTGTCAGACAGAGGTATGTAGCTTATTCCATCGTGAGGAAAGAGTTTGGACGGACTTGTTGCAATGCCCCCCGTGGCCAGGATCCCCCACTTCACTTCGAAAGGAGAAGACATGGTGGTAATGTGGTGTTGGTAGGGTTAGTTATGATGGGTGTCACCACGGGATGGAAAGAGAAGTTGAAGAGGTTGATGAGGTTGAAGAAGATCAAGATGAATAAGAAGATGAAGAAGATGAAGAAGATGAAGAGAAGATGAAAAAGTTGTAGAACTTGAAGAAGTTGACGAAGTTGACGAAGTGGACGAAGTGGAAGAAGTCGGACTTGAAAGTGGGAGAAGGACTGCCCACCCCACCAAGCGCCAAGAGGCTGACTGATGTTGAGATTCAGAAAAGAGAAGCACCTGCAGACTGCAGACTGCAGAATGCAAAATGCAGTTCGTGAGCAGCCCGAGTCGTCTTGACAACATCCCGGCCCTTTCAACTTTCAATGCCGAGTCAAAACCCATAAGGCTTGCAATTGACTGAGTAAGGTAAGTAGCCGAGGGCTCTCAGTCTACGAGGAGTGGCCCGATTCCGCCTTACCCAGGCAAAGCTCCACAACACCACCACCACCAACACCAACACCATATCCACATCCACTTCTACTTTCGCACTCTCGTATCCAGGGCTACAGAAGTCAATGGCCATGTCTTCAAAGTCGGCATTAAGCGTGGTGCTGTCTCCCCGAGCCAGTCCTGATATCAAAGTGCCCAAGTTCATCTATGGTACGGCTTGGAAGAAAGAGAGGACGGCCGAGCTGGTGTATCAAGCCATCAAGGCCGGCTTCAGAGCTATCGACACCGCGGCTCAGCCAAAACATTACAACGAGAAAGGCGTGGGAGACGGGATCAGGAGGGCTATCGAAGAAGGAGTGGTGCGAAGGGAGGATCTGTTTGTAAGTCCGCTATTTAATCTCCACTTTTCTCCAACGATCACGAGATCCGAGCTTGATTCAAAGTCAACAGATCGAGTACCTTGAAGTATCGAGATCCTCGACATCCCCTGCTGCTGCCGCTGCTGCTGCTGCTGCTGCTGCTGCTGCTGCTGCTGGCTCTCCGGCTGTTTAGATTCAATGCTAAGACCATCAGATCCAAACCAAGTACACCCCCCCCTCCGGGCAGGACCCTAAAAACATGCCCTACGACGCCACCTCCCCCGTGGAGGAGCAGATCATCAACACCCTCTCATCCTCGCTCACAAACCTCACGTTTCCTCTCACAGTCCAAGAGCCCTACATCGACTCTGTAGTCTTGCACTCCCCGCTCCCCACCCCAGAGCTCACCCTGCAAGCCTGGCGCACCCTCTCCTCCTACGTGCCCACCAAGATCCGCTCCCTGGGCATCTCAAACACCACCCTACCAATCCTGAAATCACTTGCCTCATCCATGACGTCGAACCCCGGTCTCCCATCCCCGGCGTTCGTGCAGAATCGCTTTTACGGGGACACGTCCTACGAAGTGCCGCTGAGGAAGTTCTGCAGGGAGAACGGGATCGTGTTTCAGAGCTTCTGGACACTGACTGGTAACCCGGTGTTGCTGAGGAGTCATGTGGTGCAGGAGGTTGCGAGCGCGTTGGAAGGGAAGGTGGAGAGCGGTGAGGAGAAGGCTGTTGCGCTCTATGGGCTGGTCTCTGGACTCGGAGGCGTGGCTGTGTTGAACGGGACGACGAACCTAGCGAGGATGAGTGGGGACCTGCAAGGTTTGGAGGTATTGAAAGAGCTGGTGGAGGGTGAATGGGCGGAGAAGTGGGAGGCTTGGATGAAGGGGTTCAAGGGGGTCATTGGAGAGCAAGACTAAGCACCTTTGTGTGGCCGAACCTTGTACGGGTGTGGCGTCTACTAAGATTCTTGTAGCTGGTCCCAAAAGAATTGACTTCTTATCCAGCGTAGTGTTCATTTATCGTTCAGCTCACCCGCAAGAATGTGGTAAAGTGATTTCTTCTCCAAGCTGGTTGATTTGATGTTCTCGACGGTACTAAAGAGGGAGCTGGCGGCCTGAAGAGGTAGAAATGAGAGTAACATTGAGATTTTGCGAATTATGACGGAGGGCGTGGCGGATTTTGCTTGAGCTAAGACGGAGGGGAATTTGTTCAGGCCGTTGTCGAGGATTTTTGGCGAAGGCAGCATTAGCGAGGGTGGGATGAAGCGATGATTTTCCGGCGGCGTACTTGCCGGATGCTGTATTGTGAGCTTTGACAGAAGTGGTGCCTAGAGGGATTTTAGCTGGTTGTGAAGACGAGTCAGATGGAGACGAGGCATTGGAGGACGTATCGGAAAGAGATAAAGAAGAATAATTAAAGAGGGCGGGTCCCGTGACACATGAGAGCCTTGAAATCGGGCAGGCAATGGAGCATTTACGCTACCAGATTGAAGATTGATGCAGATAGCAATGAACAAAGCAAGCCATCATGGACGATTGCATGACAGATTGACAATTTGTGTTATGGCTCTACGCCTTGCCGAGAACCTGATCAAGCACACCGATTACCTGCTTAACCTCATCCACTACGCCACAGTTAGAATGTGCAGATCCCGGATTGAAGGCAACCAACTCACCGGTATTGTAGTGCACCATTGACACTCTCACGACCCCATCATCCTGCGGCAGCCCCAGGATCTCATCCGCCAATCTCACACTGTAGAAAGTACCCCATCTTATCCCCACTTCTCCATTTGTCAGGGCATCGACAGCTTCGACAACATCCCTACTCTTCTTCCCCGTGACGACGAAAGAAATCGTGCTGACCCGCTTCTTGGTATCCTTGTCTTTCTCTCCCATGACCGTCACGTCTGACCGCGAGTTCAAGTATTCCAGTAGCGTACCCTGCAGCAGCTCTTCATGCTTCTCGATCTTTGCCCACGACTCTGCAGGCTCAGGTCCAAAGTACTCCAAAACCGCCGGGACAGAGGCCGTGAGTTCGTAGCAAGAGCCCGCAAGAGCGAGCTTTTCTTGGAGGGTGCTGGATGGGTTGAAGTGATGACCGAGGGACTTGACAGCTTTCAACCCAGCCTCGGATGCGTAGAGCATGGAGATGTGAGGCCCGTACACCTAATTTTCGCTCATCAGCAAAAATTTCCAGGATTAGGGAGGCTTCAGACAGAGAAAGCAAAAGATGTACCTTGTACCAACTGAAGCAGTAAAAGTCCACCCCCAGAGCCTGGACATCGATCTGCCTGTGAGGAGCATAGGCGACCGCGTCAACGCACAGCAAAGCCCCCGGGATGGCGTGTACTGCCGCGGCAATGGCGGCGATGTCGTGGATCGTTCCCAGAATGTTGGAGGCGTGTGTACACGTGACCATCACGGTCTTTTCCGAGAGCAGGTCCTTGAGGTCAGAGGCCTCCAGCTTGGGATTCGTGGTGGTCTTTGGGATCCACCATTTCACGGTGAGGTTTTGCCGAGCGGCTATGTCCACCCAGGAGGCGATGTTCGCTTCGTGGTCGACCTTGGAGATGATGATCTCGGAGCCGGCGGGGAAGTTGAGGGAGAAGGAGAGGGTGCGGAAGAGTGATGTCGTAGAAGCTCCGAGGACTTTTTTTTTTTTTTGATCATTAGCAGGCTTTGGGAATGTCGTGGATATATGTACTTGCCAATGTTGTCGGCGGACGCATTGATATACTTTGCTGCTGCGACATATCCATCTCTATAAAGGGCGTTGGATTTCTTGCCAACGGCGTAGGACGCTCCCAGTTGGACATTGGTCTTTGAGAGGTAGTTGCAAATGCTTCAAGAAAATGTCAGACTCGGATTTGAGTATCGCTGTCCTGAAGAGGGTAATTACGCGTCTATGACCGTCCCAAGGGTCTGACTTCCTCCAGCATTGTCCAAAAAGACCTGCTTCTGTTGTAAGGCCGGGAACTTGTCCCTAGCTGTAGCAACATCGAAGGAGCCCATGGCGTATATAATTGATAGAATATAGGAGATAGATTCCGCGATGGAGAGAAGAGTTCACAGAGTGATGTTCTTTATACCCCATTCTTCATTCTCCGGAACTAGGTAGAGCATCCAGCCAGCCAAATGCCATGGATTTTCCTTGGACTTCCAGTCAATTAACCAATAGCCGCTATCTCCAAAGGAAATCCATAACCCAATTATGTAAGATACGGATTTCAGAGCCGAGTTATCTCAACCTGCGTGATCACTGGATTAATTCTACAATGAGTTAAATAAGTTAACTTTTCTAGCCGGATCCCGGAAACACAGTTCAAATATTGTATGATCGTAATCTTATTCGGTACAGAATGTCTTTGACTTGCGCTTGGGGAAAGAGAGGGGGAATCTTGCGAGCATGCAAAGTACGGATACAGCGCCGACGACAACAATAATTATCACATGATAAACGGAATACAGCACTGGAACGAAAGCGGTCGATAGCTATAATCGATAGTGGTTAAGCTTTACGTACGAGCATATGAAAACACGATCACAAAGGTGCAAGATACGATACTGTATGACTTTAGCTATATCTACCAAAAATATTTGCCAAATCGATCTCTCATATACCACCTGCGCCAGAACACCAAGAAAAAAACCCGACTGCTAACTCCGATTCCTAGGTAATCTAACCTTTTTCCTAGCCCGTCCCTTATCTTGACTCGGCTCGCTACGTATGCTCGCCTTAACTTTTGTAACCCTAAATCCTTCTTTCTTCACTCACGGTACAACTCTGGGTGTATTTCTTCAAAGCCAAGACCTAAACCCGCTGCGCGTCGAAGCTGCCAGACTGGGTTGACAGGCATGGTGGATCTGGAAATTGTGTATGGTACCGGTACCGGTAGATGTACTACGTACAACTAAAGCCGATACTACCCTTCCGAAAGTGTAATTCTGTAAAGGATCTTCTCAGCTGGGCTTTAATGCCCCATCACCCTACGTATAGATAGATGCACATTCCGCTTGGAAAAGTTCATTTAGAGCCGGTACTCATGTACAAGCCGCTTGTACTGTTCTATGCTTACCCCCCCCCTTAGTCGAAGACGCCCGCGCGAATCAATCACTTCCACCACAAGACCACGATCGAACATTTGAGGTCCTTTGCGTGCATCTAGGAAAAGCTGTCGGGGGGCTGGTAGGCTTGGCATCCAATAGTGCCAGGGCCTTCCTTCTCCGCGAGCAGCGCGATCACGGCATGTAAAGTCGAAAGAATCGACGGAATTGGAATCCCTGAGAGCGCACTTAAGAACGATAGGAATTAGTCTATATATCATGCGGGACGATTATGTCGTCAGAGTCGTCGAGGTCGAACCGTCTGCGAATATAGGCAAGTGGAGGTCCATATATCGAGGTTGAAATGGCCGTCCAGCAATGATCCTTTGAGCGTGTAAAGAGAGGTTTTTGAAATGGTCGCCAATAGCTCGAATTACACGGCGCCGCCGGTGGTGAATGTAATATAATAGTAGCAGTACAGCACCGGATTGAAGGCGATTGATGGCCATATTCAGCGACCTGATGAAGTTTTCAAGCCAATGCCGTATACATAAAAACACACTGTCACTAAAGCACGATCTGGGACCCAGTTTAGCTCCATAAAGCATAGAACGATGGTTTCTGAATTGCTCAAAGCCGCATCAACTTTACTGCACAGACGAATTACTTGCTTAAAGATGCTGTTCAAGGCTGAATCCTTATAGTTTTATTAGTTCAAGCCCTGGTAACAGCCCTTGCAATATTATTCTTTCGATAAACATTTTGGGGGGAATACATGTCAATTGGTCCAATGACTAGGTATTTCTTTTGAAGGGGGGTTAGAAGACCGTTGAAATGCCCCCCCCCCCCAGCTGTCTGCCTTCAAGGACGACTTCAAACCTCGTTTCATAGTAACTCTAGCATCGTTGGCCTTATTGCCTGTTATTTCGACTTCTGATCTTGCTACCCAGGTTCTCATGCAGCGTGTCCTTGGTGGACTGGAGACGCCGGCCTCGGCAGTCGAACGCAGTCCTAGAGCCAATTTCTGAGATTGGTTTGCATGAAGCCGAAAAGAAATATTCGGCATCCATAGAAAATAGTCAGGTTTGCAGCATCAAGCGCTTATGCGCACATTAAAGCCTCGTTATTCAATGAGCAGCGTTGAAGATACATGCACCTTTCCCAGCTGAGCCGACGAGGTCCCATACACGGCCCCGCTAAAAACAGGTCGGTCAAAATGGGCAGATTTCCAGCTCGACAAAAACTTTTGTTGGAGGAGACTGATATCTCGACTGCATCAATTGCCCTTCCACAACATACAAATTATCGCAGGAGCACCATGAAGCGCAAGGCAGACACCCAACCGGGCAGCCAGGACGGCAAAGGTATCCTAAAAAAGCGAGCGAAGATTGGTAAGGCTTCTCTAGATACCTGACACCGCATAGCCTGACCCGAGTCAACAGTCTTGTCCAGCGAAGATGTCAAGAAGAGCTTCCGCAAAGGCCTTTTCGCCAAAGACGTTCTCAGGAAGTACGGAGAGGATTACGCAAAGTCCGAACCGTATAAACATGGCGTCATCACCTCCCTCATCGATGATGACCTCCTCCGCTCGGTTCGCGACGAAATTCGCGAGAATGTCCAGTTCACCCCAAAGGAAACGGATATTTACAAGATCCACCAATCTGGAGACTTGGCAAACCTCGACGGGTTAGAAGATAGTGCTTTGGAGAAGCTGCCATCGGTACTGAGGCTGAGAGATGCAATGTACTCTTCCCAGTTCCGGAAATATGTTTCCAAGATTACAGGCTCGGGAGAGCTGAGCGGACGGAAGACGGACATGGCGATCAACGTGTATACACCTGGATGCTATCTACTGTGTCACGATGACGTGATTGGAAGCCGAAGAATCAGCTATATCCTGTACTTGACAGATCCGGATATACCCTGGGAAGAGAAATGGGGTGGTGCGTTGAGATTATTCCCTACGACTACCCATGAGGATGATGGGGTTACGACTATTACGCCAGATCCTGATACTAGCAAGATTATCCCTCCTGCTTGGAATCAATTGAGCTTCTTCGCAGTACAGCCCGGTCTTAGCTTCCATGATGTTGAAGAGGTTTATCATGCGAAGAACGAGAAACAGTTGGCGAAGGATGGTAACAGAATTAGGATGGCTATTAGTGGATGGTTCCATATTCCTCAGATTGGAGAGGAGGGATATGTGGAGGGCGAAGAGGAGAAATGGGGAAAGAACAGCAGCTTGAAGCAGTTGCAAGGTAACCCGGATCGATACGATATGCCCAAACCACAACCGATTACAGTTGACCTTCCGACCGAATCGAATGTAGAGGGATTCGATGAGGCGGATCTCGATTTCTTGTTGAAGTATATGGCTCCTACCTACCTGACTCCGGATACATTGGAGGCTATTGCAGAGCAATTCGCGGAGGAGTCTACAGTTACCCTCGATGGTCTTCTCTCCAAAAAGTTCTCAAGTAGAGTACGGGAGTACGTTGAAGCTCAAGAAGCATCTCCACTCCCTTCCAGCAGTACCGAGATTGACAAAGGTCCCTGGAAAGTCGCTAGGCCGCCACATAAGCATCGTTACTTGTATCTTCAACCGTTCAGTAGCTCGACTGTCGACAAGGCTTCCCTGGAAGACCCGATCAAGGAGTTGACTGAAGTCTTTCTGTCGAGTCGACAATTTAGGCAATGGTTGAAGCTGGCTACGAAGGGCGAGATTGAGAATTATGATATCCTGGCTCGAAGATTCCGGAGAGGCCTCGATTATGCTCTCGCTACTAGCCATGAAGGGGAGCCGCGATTAGAGCTTAGTCTTGGCCTAACCCCGACGCCTGGCTGGGGTGCTGAGGAGGATGAGGGAGAGGGGGCCGATGAGCATGAGGAAAAGGACCCTGCGCCTAAGAAGAAAAGCAAGTCCAAGAAGAACGGGGACTCGCAAACGAATGGCAAGGACAAGAAGAAGGAGCCTGAGCCTGAACCTGAACCTGAGGAACCCAAAGAAGAAGATGATGTCGGAGGCTACGAGACCTACATGGCTGGCGACGAAGATGACGCAGCAGATGCGGCCGTGTACAAAGCTGCTACGGGCGAAGAAGACGATAACGTTCTCTTCACAATGCCAGCTACGTGGAACAAGATGAGTATCGTTCTGCGGGATAGTGGGGTATTGAAGTTCGTCAAATATGTCAGTAAGAACGCTAAGGGTGATCGGTGGGACATCAGTGGTTCCTTTGGGGTGAAATTCTCGGACGAGGAGGGTGAGGAGGAGATGGTCCCTCTGCCGGAGAGCGACGAGGAAGAGGTTTTTAATGGGTTCCCGGATTCAGATGATAGTGACTCTGATTGAGAGTTGGATACGGACGTGGCCACCGTGTGTTTGTATGTTGGGCTTTGAGGGGAAGATTGCCTGATCCAATCGACAGGACTGCAGTTGATAATCTAGATATAGAATACAACAATCCTCGCAAACAAAAGCAAAACCAGACTCCGCCGTAAAGTACATATCAAGATCCCCTTTCTCTTTACAACAATTACGATATACATAGCAAACCCCCCTTCGTACTCTACTCGCGCGCTCTCCCCATATTGCGATCCGCCAAGCCAGCGTGACCTTTCAGAGTGGAACTTCCATCTCACGCGTCCCCAATATTTTTGGTACACGTCTACGTAGATCTACTTACCTGTCAAGGTGCTGCTGGGGATGATTTGTAGAGCTGACAAAAAAAAGAGAGGAAAAGGGAAGAGAAGAAGCTGCACTACAAGATCTAAAGCTGATGCGGTGGTGTACTTAACCAAGTTCCTCGCCACATGGATCTCGTTTGCGTTTGCTACGGACAGTAGCATCAGTCGACGATACGATGCTGTACAGTATCAATCTGCATAAAAGGCTGTTGATGGAAAGTGGTGGTCGCTTGCTTGCTTGCTGCTTAGCCAGCTGTCTGCCTCTTCTGGAGATACCGGCGTCGCTTACTCCCAAGGTAGGTAAGTAGGTCGGTACTGACCGTATCAAGCCGATTGGAACAATTAAGGACGGAGCTGTGGATATTTTTTGCCATGGGTCAAGAAGAGAGAGATTGAGAAGGCGACGACCACGACGATATGTATGCGAAGAGAGCTAGCAGGCCGGCTAGCATGGCTAGCAAAGCCAAGGTTGTCTGGGTTTATGATGCTCCCTTATCAAAACATGTAATAAGTCTCTGGATCGCATTAAGTTGAAAAAGGACCAAGTGCTGATGGATTTATCTGTAGATGGGTTTTACTTAGGCAAAGGCCGATGGCGATGGTGAAGACGACACCTAGTATTATGCGAGTTGTCGTGGACTCGTTTTTTTTTTTGTCATCTCTCAACGGGCGGTAAACCAAACGATGGGATTGCTCCTCTGACTTTGAGCGTGTCGGATTCGTGAGTCGGTAATCAAAATCTCAGATGAGCTCGAGCCGAGTCGGGGTTTGGTGTCTGGGACCTGAAGCAGCCCTCTGAATGTCCCGGCATTTCTGGGACATTGAAGCGGCCGTCATGCACCAGAAACTTCGGCCCTTTCCTGAATACGCAAATCATTATTCGAGGGTGCTCCATGTCCCATTCGATTTGGAATGTCCCGCGGGATGTCAAAGAGCCAGAAACGTGGGACAAAAGGTGCGACTTGCAACAAAACTCTCTCAGCAAGCAGCACGCTTTTGCCACGTGATCAAGATGGGCCTGTTAGTAAGCTCTTTCCACGGTCTCGGGTGGCAGAATCCCAAACAGTGATGATCAGGATCAGGTAGGTGGAAGAACTACAACTACCTTTATTCATTGTTGAATAGTGAAGGTCAGAAGATATCCAAGTTACTCCCACAATATGATCTATTCAAGACAAGTTAGGTTAACTTGTGCAGCAACACGGGAAGATTTGAAGCCGAGGAAACGCCCTCAAAGAGTCTGAAAGGGAGAACGCCTTCAAAGAAAGGAAGAGATGTGGGTGGTTGCAGAGGGGGGGTGTCCCTTTCGATCTCCAAAATATATCCAGTTCCATCTACAACTGCAAATTCAGAACAGAAAACTCTCACGCCGCTCGCTTTGGTGCTACGTGAGCTGCTTGCCATCTACCTACTCGACATGCCAATTTATCCAACTCTACTAAAGCTTAAGGCAACATAAGTATACAGCTGACCGCGGGGTGACATTTGGCCACCGCCGGATAAGCGAATGCGAACACGACGACGGGCGTGGAATTCAGCGAATCACGACTGAGCCAGAAGAGAAGTAGTTGCCTATGGAGTGGACAGAGCGTACGATAGTCGAAGTCTGAAACGGTGCTTTGCGAACACACAGATACATATATACATATATGTATATGTAGGTATATATCAGACGCCTGGCTACTTTCGACCTGTCTGGTCTCCTGTTTCTTTCGCTACTCATTCTGAGCCGTTGTCTTGCGTACCCGTAATGTTTTTCTTCTATCTGAAGAGCCTGGTCCTGCTTCTGGTATCTGGGATCGTGTACGGCAATATCAGTAGCTGGATTAGATGGAGGCGGTTGAGGCAATGGGGAAAGCAGGTGAGCAGAATTCTTGGGATCCCCAACTCTGAGCACTGATGTTAACCTGACGGCAAGTATGGATGTGGTGAGGCGCCAAAGCAGCTGAACAAGCTGCCTTGGGGAGTCGAGAAAGTTTGGTTCATGATCAACAATATAAAGGGTATTTATTTGCTCTCCCTCTCTCTCTATCCACCTCGACCCTCTCCCTTTGTCAAATTGTTTTTAAATATCTTAATCGCCATATTGACTGGGGACGCCAGGTCTGGATTTCCTGGAATACATACGTGGGCGCTACGTTAATATGCAATGTTATACCTATCGCATACACGGCCTCTTTTTCAACTCCATGGTCACAACCTCGGACCCCGAAAACATCCAAGCTATCCTCGCCACCAAGTTCCCAGACTACGACCTGGGACCCGCGCGCAACGATGCTTTTTACGAGCTCCTCGGCAATGGCATTTTCACAGCCGAAGGCAAGTCATGGTCGCATTTCCGCCAACAGCTCAGACCCCAGTTCACCCGCGACCAAGTGAGCGACCTCGAGGCGGCCGAGCATCACCTCAACGTCCTCTTCAAAGCCCTGCCCGAAGAGAACGCATCGGGCTGGGTCGAAAACGCCGATTGGCTTCCCCTCCTCTACCGCTTCACCCTCGACACCAGCACCGAGTTCCTCTTCGGGCAGTCGGTCAACTCTCAATCCACCGCCCTGCACGCCTCGGACTCGGGCTACTCAGCCGAAGAACAGGAGAACCTCGCGTTCGCGAAAGCCATGACCGACGCCCAGGAATATGTGGTTTCGCGCCTGCACTTCCGCATCATGGCCTACTTTCCCATGTCCAAGGCGTACAAGAAGTCCTGCGCTACTGTGAAGGCGATGGCGGATCGCTTCGTGAAGCGCGCGGTGGAGTCGAGCCACGAGCGCAAGGAGGAGCCGATCGATGGCGAGAAGCGGAAATTCGTGCTGCTGGATGCCCTGGTGGCCGAGACGAAAGATCCGATCGAGCTGAGGGATCAGACGCTGCACATCCTGCTCGCGGGCCGCGATACCACCTCCTCGCTCCTCGGATGGACGATCCTCCTCCTCGCCCGCCACCCCGAAGCCTTCCAGAAGCTGAGACGGGCCGTGATGGAGCAGTTCGGCTCCGAGACGCGACCGACTACGCGGGAGCTTAACTTCGCCAGCTTGAAGGCCTGCAAGGAAATGACGCACGTCCTGTACGAGACGCTCCGCCTGTACCCCATCGTTCCCATCAACGGCCGCCTGGCAACGAGAAACACGGTGCTGCCCACCGGCGGCGGCCCGGATAGGAAGCAGCCGATCGCCATCCGAAAGGGGGAGCCGGTAGGGTACTCGGCGTATGTGATGCACCGCCGCCGAGACCTCTGGGGCGAGGATGCCGACGACTTCAAGCCGGATAGGTGGGAGGGCAGAAAGCTAGGCTGGGAGTTTGTGGGCTTCAGTGGAGGGCCGAGAGTGTGTATTGGTCGTAAGTCTTTCCCCTTGTTGTCGCTGGCTTGTGACCTGTGACTTGTGACTTGTGACTTGTGACTTGTGTGGGTGAGAGAGAGCATGGGGCTGATAGGGGATAGAACAATACGCGTTGAACGAGGCCAGCTTCTTCATGGTGAGGGTGCTGCAGAGGTACGACGTGATCGAGGCCTTGGACATGACGGGTCCGCTGAAGAAGGGCCTGACGATTACGTTGCAGCCCGGGGATGGAGTCAAGGTCAGGATGCATAGGGCGAGCTCTTGATCGAGCCGCGCCGCGAGTTGGTTGAAGCCGTGGACACTGATCCAGGCGCTCAAAGCTGATTTTTCCCGTTTTTACCTTCCCTGTTCCCTTTCCTGCTCTGGTTTTCGTCTGATCATTGCGGAAACGTAGCAAAAATGGGTATCAATTTTCTTCATCTCAAAAAAAAAAAAAAAAAAAAAAAAAAAAAAAAAAAAAAACTCCCGCTTCCCAGCTCCGCAACGCAGAAAGTGCATACATACATACAATAATCCATGGACAAGCAAGCTCAGCTCAGCTCAGCTCAGCTCAGCGCTCCTCCTCCCACGGCATTCAGCGCACCCGAAGTCCCCGCACCAGACCCAGACCCAGACCCAGACCCAGACAGGAGCCCTCCCTTCCTCTTCCTCTTAGTCGGCGGCTCCGGCTTGTAGCGGCCAAAGGCCACCTCCAACTCATCCTCCGTCCACCGCCTATGCTCCTCACTCCCGATGTAGCAGCCCTTCTCGTCCCGCGCGAACCACTTCTGGTACTCCCGCCGCGGCATGTACACCACCTTTAAGATCCTGTCCGCGTCTCTCCTACTACCACTACCACTGCCACTGCTACCTCCGCCGCCGCCTTTCAGTTTCCCGAGCAGGCCTCCGAGTTTGCCCCCTTCTGGCTTCTTCTTCTTCTCCTTCTCCTTCTCCTTCTCCTTCTTCCGCACGTCTTCTCCCTCGGCGGCTGCCGCGGCCTTGATGGTGGAAGAGGGAGAGGCAGAGGCAGAGGCAGAGGCAGAGGCAGAAGCAGAGTAAGATGGCGATGAAGGAATCACATCCGTGATGATGGCAGGGATGATGCTATCATCGGTATACCGCTTCGGCAGCAGCTGCGGCACGGTGTACATGTCGCCGGCCATGCTAGCGAGGGAGCTGGCGCGGAACCGCAGCGGCGCGGCGCGGCCCGTGGCCGTGAAGTGCTGCATGTCATACTCGGAGAGCCCGGCGGGGAAGGGGGGGCCGGCCTGATTGTCCATGTTCGGAGCGGGGGAGGGCGGGTGCTGCTGGCTGACGAGAGGCTCGGCGTCGGAAGAGGAGGAGTAGGGGGGGCTTTCCTCCTCCTCCTCATCCTCCTCCGCGGCTGTTGGGGGAGGAGTGTTGCTGCTGCTGCTGCTGTTGGGCTTGGGAGCGGCGTACGCGATGGTCTTGTTGTCCGTGTCGCGGTATGGGAGCATGCGGGCTTGGGTCTGGGTCTGGGATTGAGATACTGCTCTTGCCGAGCTGTTGCGGCGGCGGGCTTTCTGGTCGGGTCGGGAAGGGAAGCTGAAAGGCATGTTGGTTATTGTTATTGTTGTTGTTGTTGTTGCAAAGCAGCGTTCGACGTAAGACTTATATATCTTGGTAATGAATAAATGGTATTGGTATTAGGACCGAGACAATCCGATGTCAGATGATGATACTGAAGTTGCAATCCGTCACGACCGTACAATTCATCAAGTTGACGATCTGGTCCAACCAAAGCAGCGATCTCTAAGCAGGACGGCTGAGGTTGGTCACAGGATGTCATAAGTTGTCACACTCACTCACTCACTTACCATATATATCCGTATTCGAGAACAAGGTCTTCAAGCCCCAAGATATGGAAGCGAAAAAAAAAAAAAAACTTCAAATCCGAGGGCAGAAATGCTGGCTCGGCTTGTTGCCTGGCGATCTTGAGAAATCCGGCGGGTCCGGATTAAGAGAATGGAGGGAGAGAGGGAAAGAGGGAAAACAAAAGGAAAGAAAACAACTCCTTCGTACGAAATCTACCCCGCACGCACGCACGCCCGCGCGCACTTTGTCCAACCCAACCCATCGCTGCTGGCATCGTACGTTTTGTTTGACCCAAAGATTGTGATGGGTCAGCGACTCGTTGTCGATCTCGGTCTCATTTACGTTCAGGATGAACAAAGGCTCTATCTCGTTATCAATCCAGGCCGGCAAACTTCTGGTTGGAACAGAAGAAAGGGCAAGAGGGGGTGAGAGCAAGAGGGCAGCAGGCATAATAGCGGGTAACGCGGACAAGATAATCCCAAAACCAGAGAGGCAAACGGGATATACTGCTAGCAACAGAAAAAATTAATCAATTATACACAATACAATTCAAAACGGCATCGGCCCTGCTTTGGAAAATAAGTACACGGAGGCGCTCATAACTCTAAAAATGGTATATCCAGCGTCAGAAAGAAGCCCGTTGCATAGAAGAACGCCCATCGCACGCTAAGCAAACATCGCAAAGGCAGGCAGCCATCCCCTTTCCAAAACACCTTATTTAAACAGTGCTCTTCCCCTCACGAATCCAATAAATATCTACAAAAAGAAAAAGGGTCACTGCGGTAGGTAGACTTATAACTCTATCCCCTCCGCCATCTTTTGGCGCAGCCGATCGAAATAAGCCTTCGGCCATATCTTCGTCAGCTGGTCGTTAGTAGGCGGCTGCTTGTTACACCGATCCATCACACTAGCCAATATACGGCCCAGCAAGTCTTCTGTAATAGGTAATGCCTCGTCGTAATCAACCGGATTCAAAAATGGATCTCTGTCACTCAGCAGTTGCTCCGCCGAAGGCCGTTGAAACTGATCTCTGTTGAGACATTTCTTGAGCGTCTTGATGAGAGAAGAAGGCACAGGCACCGACCCGACGCCCAGAGAGGGATATTCGATTTCGTAGTTGAAGTTGATGATAGCTTGACACCGATGCATCTGGTTGGGGATGTGAGCGAAGGGTGCGCGGCCGTAAACCATTTGGTAGAGAATGCACGCTAGACTCCACACGTCGCTGGGTTTCCCGAGTTTCATTAGTCGCGGCTCGTTGGGGATACGGCCTCTTGAATCAGGTTTTGCGTTCGAGTCCATCAGGGACTCAGGGGACATGTAATTTGGGGTACCGATTTGCGTTTCTCTGTGGACGTTTACGGTCTCGTCGGTTTGGATAGCGTTGGCGATGCCGAAATCGATCAGTTTTAGTCGGCCTTGGACCAGGACAAAATTGTGTGGCTTCAGGTCGGAGTGCACAATGTCGTGCTCGTGGATTGCTTTTAGACACTCGAGCATTTCTTTCCAATAGTGGCGGACGAAGCTGGGGTCGAATTTGGCGTTGTCGGACTTCAAGCGCATTTCGAGCATCTTGTTCATATCCAGTTCTCCCATTTCCATCAACTGCAAGACATTAGTATGCGTCGCAAATACGCGAGCTCGAGCCACTTACAACAGTCAATGTAGACTTTTCCTCGTTCAGCTCAAAGTCCCATAGACGGATAACTCTTTCCACTCCTTCAAGCTTCTTAAGCAAATCAATCTCGCCCTTAAATCCTCTGACTGCTGACTCGTCCGCGTCTTCGAGAGAAACCCGCTTCAGAGCAAAGAACTTCGAATTCTCCGCCATCACTCTGTAAACCCGGGAACTTCCACCACGACCAATGCAATCCAATCTGGTATAGATCTTTCCGTTAACCTTCATCTTATTCCTCTTCCCGCCTGCGTGAGAAGCCGTGGCAGCACCAGCAGTACTGGTCGCGGCATCTAAGATTGACATTTTAGGCGGTGGAGGCGGCGGTGCAGGTCGTCGAGGGGTGTTTTGGCTCCTGAGTGTCAATGGCCGTCTCTTCGAGGGAGTGGATGCCCGTAAAATTTCCAGGTCTACGCTCTCCGGACGAACTGGAACTTTTTCCAATTTATCAAGGTGTATCAACGGGGCCTGCTTGTTTCTCTTGAATGTTGGAGGTGCCTCGTTTTCTTGGTCGTGTGCTGAAGGTAAGTCCGGCCTGGGAGCTGGGACTTTGAAGACTGGCTGGACAGCTGGCGGAGCTGCTTGTGCCTGTGAGGAAGCTACCCGCTGAGAGCTAGCCAGTGTAGGGGGTGGTGGTGATGTTGATCTCAGGATAGAGTTCAGAGCATCTTTTGAACTGATAGGACTCCCGGAAGCAAAATCTCTGTATGCCGAGGAAGCATAGAACGACGCCTTGTTTGGCTTTGACTCCTCGCTGGAGCCTGCTTCTCGATTCTGTGATTCGGGTGCTTGCGACTCCTGGCTCTGAGGCTCTTGACTCGAGGGTGCGGAGTCCAAGCCATCACCATGCTCTTCAACTGGGCTTTGTTCCTCGTCCTCCATCCGTCTTCTTCCTCGCCGAGCGGGACCACTCAAAAAGTTCCCGGTCCCAATTCTCTTCACTCGCATGGAACTTTGTAGTCCAGCATTTTCACCGAAACGTGTGCGTCCAATCGTCGAAGGTCCATATTTTGATACACTCCCTTGGCTCGTCGCCAGCTGGGCTTTCGCGACAGTCGAGGGATAATCTTGAGGCTCAATCTCCTCTTCGTCATTCTTCGATGCCGATTCCGTCCTATACGAATGTTTCCCTGAAGATCCTGCTGATGCCCCATGGTTTCCAGAGTTAGAGGCGGGTATGCGAACCTTCCGGGGGACTTGAGCTGGTGTACTCAAGTCCAACGGGCTCTCGACCTTGGCCTTCTCGGAAGACTTTTCGTTCTGCCACCGCGATGCATTTGATCCTGAGGATGTCCTTCGCATATTCGAAGAACCAGGCGTGGTGCTCAATCGCACAACTCGTCTCTTATGTGGACTCTTGACCCTAGTGCCCACTGGTGATAGCTTGTCTGCGTTGAGGCCCGCACCCCCCGCCTTGAATTGGAACCCTCCATCCGTCGACTCTGGCGTAGTCTTCGCTGTATGTGGTAGTGACACTTCGACTGCGGGCGTGGCATCATTCAGTAGGGCGTTTGTCAAGGCCGAAAACTTCATCATCGGCAGGGGGGTCTCGTCGTCGGAGCTATCGTTCATGGAATACGTCCGCACATGGGCCACCGAGGACACCGGGTCGCTACGATACAATTGCGGTCTTTGTATTGGTGGCTTGAAGTTCTGTCTTGAGGCTGGCCGCCTCAGCGATGCGTAATGGGATGATCCCATTGGGGTCGGGGATGCCATGGCCATTAAGGGTTTCCAGGGGCTGCACGTCAATTGATAATAATTAGTTGGCGATGGTGTCGGATGCTGGGGATTAGCGCGTCGATTCTGATTTTTCCATGCTCAATCAATGGGATTGGGGAGCGAAGGAATCTTCGCACGTCGTGGGCGCGAATTGTCGCGTTTTCAGGTTGCGGCTGCGGGTCGAAATATGGAATTGCATTTGTTTGAGCCCGCCATCACCACAGCAACGCCGGGTGGATCCTTCAACTTACCTTCTCCGCGAGGCTGATACTTGGACCACCTCGCCTCCCTCTACCATTCATTAATGTAGCTGAAAATGAGGATTTGGCTTTGGAAGTGATATCGGTTTTTCCGTTTTGTAATTCTCTCAATAATGTTAGCTTACTGTAACGTTTAGCAACCTTGTAGCGTAAACTTTCCATTCTTCGCTTCGGCTACTATCACTACATGTACAATGACTTCAGATTCGACACAATCAACGTACGTACGTGCGAGATGGTAAGGAGCCTGAAAAAAGTAAATGGATAATAGTAATATTCCCATCATTCTCAAACCTGCGATTTTCAAAATAGAATAAGTCGATATCGTTAGTTTATCGTCGATACCAATTGCCAAGCGAGTACGGTAATCGCCACGCTTGTTTTGGGGTCCAAACACCTCTTCCACTCCTGACTGTACCTATATAACAGCCATCCTTTTGGGAGTGAGTGATTACCAGAGTCCCCAGACTGAAGAGGCGTGAGAAGCAAGGCCAGAAAGAAAACACCACCATGATCATAACAAACAGCCTCCACGTTCTCTGCTTCGGCAATAGCATCACAGCCGGATACACGCAGGGCGGCCGTGGATTCCATCCATATGCCATCGCCCTGCAAGAAGCTCTGGAACAGGCATGGCCTTCGTGGAACATCTCTACCGATGTCCAAGGGCTGCCGGGGGACCAGGTGATAAGCCCACCCGGAGCCTTCCTACCACGGATGGACACGCTATGTAAGTCGAGTCAAGCACCGATTACGATCCTTACTTTGCTTCTGGTTCAGTGACATAACGAAGCCCCCATCACCTGGTAGCGATGTGGTGTTTTCTCGTTGATCTCATTCATCCCTCAGACTTTGGTCCATCTTCTAACACAATCCAGACGAAGAAGTCCACCCCGTCCACCCCTACGACTGGGTCATCATCCTCGGCGGAACCAACGACCTGAACCAGAACCGCGTCTCACGAGAGATCTTCCCGGCCCTCGAAAAAGTCTGGGACATCCCCCTTTCAGACAACACCAAAGTCCTCGCTCTGACCATCACCGATTGCGGCTTCTGTGCTCCTCAAATCGGAGCGAGAAGAGCGGATCTCAACCGAAGAATCCTCAAGCATGAAGCCGACAATTTGTAAGTCCACCCTGTCTTAAATACAAGCTGCATTCTCGATCTGGGCTTGAGAATTGTAAATCGGAGAGGGGCCGGACTGATGGTGTGATAGTTATACTTATGACCTCTTCGGAGCAATTTCGTTCTGGGACATGCCCGAGAAGAGGCGGAGGGATATTTGGGATGATGGGTTACATTTTACTGCTGAAGGGTATGATTTGATGGGTAAACTATTAGCTGCTCGACTTATTGAACTCATCGAGGAAGAAGAGAGGCTTGAGCCGGAGAAGGGGGAATTGAAATAGAAGAGTATGGTAGAGCAGAAAGAAGTCGTCCATGGGGGAAGGAAGTTGAGGAGTGAAAGGATGCTTATATGAGAGGTGGATTTGTTATCGCTTGCGAAGTATAGCCTGCATCTGAGTAGCTCTACTGTGACATTGCACTCCGCTCGCTAAAGCTAAAGGCCGCCACGTCGTTGGTGGCTAGAATTCTTGAGATGCAAGAGTCTGGGATAGTTGTACAATATGGTGCGTATATTAGGACTGATCTCGTGCGCACAGGGAGTACCTGTGAAGTCTGTATATTATCCGCTCTTGTTGGGCATCCTGGCCTTATTTCTGTAACGCCGTTACAATGTTTTGAATATCCGCTGCTAATAACCGTGCAGGTCCTCTAAACGCCAATCCATAACCCGTCTAGCTCAGTACTCATAAAACCAGATTCTTTGCAACAAACTCCTGTTACCATTGTTAGCAGATTATAAGTGCTTGAAATCGGGACGGACTGACGGGATAAACGAGCTGAAGCTCCGAAGTAACCTTCTCGACTTCTTCAGCTAGACCCTGAACATTTGAATCCCATTGCTTCAGCTCTCGTCCCACAACACCCTCCGATCTGCCACTTCCCTTCTCGCCCGTAGCTTCCCCACCCTCGAACCAGATGAATCGCTCGATTTGATCGATACGTCCCCTCAGGCGACCCTGCTCAATCATCCTAGCAGTGGTTTCCTCGGCTTTGTCCCCATCCAGACCAAGCAGCAGTCCCAATGCATCAAAGCCAACATTGCTGTACAGTCTCGAAGCAGCTCTCAAATTGTGTTCAACCACTGCCTTGTCCAGAACCGTACTTCCATCTGATGTCCTCGCCAGTTGGTGTTGTGCCAGACCCTCCGCGAACTTGGCAACCTCCTCCGGACTTAACAGGCGATCCAGGAACATCTTCTCCAGAATGCTGTACTCCTCCAGTGTACTCACTCTCTCGTCTTTGTACAGACGTCCCAGTGCACGGCTTCGGGCTGGTCCAGCAGGAGCAAGGACAGCGCATTTTATAGCCATGCTCAGCGTATGCAATCTCTCTTCCTCAGCAATAATCGGCATAAAGCTGAGGTCCTGGTAACCTTGCGCCGCATCCAGGAAATTGCGTCTGGCATCTTGGATTCGTGCCTGGCAAAGACTAAAATGCAGGTTCATCTCTCGGTCCGTCACAGTGTAGATCAAATTCTTCGCCTTGTTCAGGTATTGCTCTGCCAACGCAGTATCATCCACCTCCAGGTAATTTCTCGTGATGCGAATCCAGAAACCAACCTTATCGCGGTTCGTGATCTTGCGCTGAGAGCTCTCCAGCGGGATTCCAGCAAGGATCTTCGCAGCCGCAAGAAAGTCTTCGTCTTTTTCGTAGGCACCAGCCATAAGCTCGCGGATCTGGGCATTCTGCTCTTCGAAGGAGGAGGCTTGCGATTGGAAGATTGATAGTGCATGTTCGCCGACTTCGATTTTGGTCTCATTGCTGCCGACCGATTTCAGGGTTTGGACGAAGGAGAGGGTGAGATTGCGGGTCGCTACTATTCCCAGAGCGCAGGCGAAGATGCTGTCAATTACCGCGATGAGGTCTTTGGGGAGGACTTTCGAGGAAGGGGTATTGTAGAGGCTTGCGAAGAGGGCTTCGTAGCCATTTTGCTCGTCTCCAGAACCTTCGATCTTGCTGAGCATAGCCTGGATCTCTGGGGATGCCATGTTGAGATTAATATCTGAGTCTTATGTTGGGAGAGTGGTTCGTGGAGCTATGGTGAGTGACTTGGGGACGAAGGTGGGGAGCTTGAGCTGATGAGGCTGAGGCTGAATACGATAGCGGGGAGAGCTCTTGAGGCTGATGCGGTATCAAAGCCGCTAGCTCTGCCGCGCGTGGCCTAGCCGAGCTGTCTACATCCTGGCTCTTACTGTATTCATTTCCTACTGCACGATAAAACTGGGTTCATATTATGGATCGCATTATCCGTATATAACTTCTTGAGCTATGGATTGAAAGCTATCGGACAAATAATTCTGCGTTATATCCCATCAGATGTCGAGAACATCAATAATGCTCATGAATCATTTGATAAAGTCTAGACGATATCGAAGACGTGGTAGAGCATATGACTGAGAAAAGATGACGAGAAATGGCA
Source organism: Drepanopeziza brunnea f. sp. 'multigermtubi' (assembly GCF_022702325.1). NCBI lineage: Eukaryota > Fungi > Ascomycota > Leotiomycetes > Helotiales > Drepanopezizaceae > Drepanopeziza > Drepanopeziza brunnea. The sequence goes on from NW_027094074.1 coordinate 1,555,573, forward strand.
ACAAGAAGTACCCGAAGACAAATCCTTGAAGCATATAGTGAGATTCTGGATACGGTGCAACCCTGCTGACTTCGAATAGTGCTAAAGTGGATCACGAAGGCGTTGTTTGCATCGAAGTTTTGATATTGATTATGGCAAGTATACGACGCATGGAGAAGTAGGTGGGGGAGCTCAGAATCTGTTGATCATATTCAAATCCAACCATTTCGATCAATGTCACAAGACTGAGGCCGAGTTCACAAGACAAGCAAGACAAAATTGGAACACACATTTCACAAATCATTGACGCGTAAGTATTGGCAGTAGAAAAGATTACAATGAGGACTATTTTTGATGTCGTGAATTCAGTCGCATCTTGCTTAGGTTCAATTCCGAGATCTAGCAACGTCCCGCCGAGTCATGTAGAGAGCTCTCTCCCGTATACCGAAGACCAGGCATGCTTTCAAATCGCGCGAAGTGAGCAGTCGGTCAGCCGATCCAGCATCGCCGTCGACAATAAATCTCCTTCAAAATGCAGAAACGCCAGCAGAAAATTCCCTCCCATACCAGTAACCGCTCCCAAACGCCGCCCATGCAATAAAGCTACTACGCCTCTCAAACATCCTCGAACTTTACATCCTCGTCGTCTTCTCCGTCTTCCCCATCCGCCATATCACTATCATCGGCTACGGTGCCCTCGAGCGGCGCTGCTTCATCACCTCCATCGTAGTTCTCAGGTCTATTCGCGGGCTTCAGGTACCAATTGCCTGTAAACTTTCCACTTTTTGCTAAAACAGCAATTAAATCGAGGGTTTCTCGCAGGTAGACTTCTGGTTGTTTGAGTTCGTTGCGGAGAGCTTTCAGAGACCAGTAATTGTATCTTCTGAAGCATTCAAAGATGCGGTCCAGAAGTTCGTTCTGGGGCATACGGGCGGTCTTCGTCATTTGTGGACGCTCCTTCGTAGCTGGATTCTTTGTTTTCTGTAGACTGTTAGCCGGGAGAAGTAAGTGTGGAGTAAAGAGCTTACAATAAAAGAGTTGAAGGATTTCTGAGCGCCCATGGTTCCAGGTTGGATGAAGGTGACTCCCAGGGTTTCTTCATCCTTGATGTATTTAGTATGTAGCTTGGGACGCATAGCCTCCAGAGTTCTCTCCGCCAGAATGCGCTGTGACTCCTGGTTGTCGACTGCAACACAATTGACTTCATGGCCAATCCTACCTGCAAGCGTGGTCTTCTCTGCCTGACCGTTAGCTCCCTCTTCAGCAAGAATGAGACTGCACTAACTCGGGATTGCCTTTCTGAAGTATGGCTGGAACCGCTTGTTCGGGTCATATGGCTGCTTGGTAATTGGCTTGTCATTCTTTGGGCGGGTGAGTCGGGCAGGCATGTTCGCGCTTGCAGGGTCGAATTTGGCCCTCGATCTAGACTTGAAGCCAGGCAGGTCCTTCTCTGTGAACACATAGGTATTGTTGACGGTCTCGGCGGTCACGTCTAGGTCAAACTCCTTAGGAATTGCTTGATGAGCAGCAATATCGGAGGTGAGAAGCATCGAAAGGCGTGTTGTCTGCAGTAGGTTAGCTATACAAGTTGCCCAATGGTCTGGAGTGACTTGCGCCCTGGGGTGTTGCACTCTGTCGAATTGTCCCAATCTGTATCTCCGCATCATCATCGAGTTTTGACCATGCCTCCCATAGGTACTTGGGCACTCGAGCGAGATAGAGCTTTTGGAATGCTGGATCGGGGTTGAATTCCAGATCTCCTGCCTCTTCGTAGATATCCTCCTCGCTGAGGCCTGCAGGCGAGCCCTCGTTCTCAGGATCCGGCTTGATCTTCACGTCCTCCATAGTGCGAATGCGGTTGCGGTTGCAGTTGCAGTTGCAGTTGCAGTTGCTGTAGTTATTGTTTGACAGACGCTCTATCGTGTGTAACCTGTAACCAAGCTGAGAAAATGAAGGTCGTGGGAAGTATGCGCCAGCGCGCTTTGTTCTTTGTTGAGCAGTGACCTAGAAGATGAATGAATGATTGTTAACTTGAATGTAGAGAATCAGCAGCCTTACGACAAGGGTGTGGGGCGCAAGCGGCGCAAGCCCACAAAAAAAGCTAGCCTAAAAAGGTTTAGCGTGGTTCTTGCCACTTGCAATCGAACTTATAATCATGTCCCGCATTTTCCACGCATCAAAAACCCCGACATTCACACCACCAACGCCCCGTCCCTTTCGACTACGAGGTCGGCCTTGTAACATCACAGCTTCATGCATCCTTAGGATAGTGATAGAAAAACTAACTTGCAGAAGAAAAGAAAAGAAAAACAGCTATGGCTGATGACCCTGAAGCTCTGGCCGCGAAGGTCGCCCATTTGCAGAGTGAGTTGCCACGCGGGACGCGCCGCGCGCCTATCGTTTTCCAAAGTCAAACTAACAGACATCGCAGCCATGGTCAATCGAGCTAAGAATAGAGAGGTCCCGGAAGCCGATACTTCCTACGCATATCAGCAGAGCCATCCATATCCCTCCAGAGGCTCTAGAGGAGGATCCGGACGCTCCAGAGGTACATACCGAGGCAGAGGTGGTGGTAGATCTCCTGTGTATCGAAACAACAGTCTTGTCCTAAATGGAGCTGCAACACCCCAAGCTACCGCGAATGAAAATACGCCTCCAGCTACCACCGGAGCCAAGAAAGAGTGGACAACCAAGCCTACGAGACAGAGCCTCCAACTTATCAAGGGCGATGTCTTCGAGAAAGTTCACGCACAGTCAAGAGAGCAATCAAGAAAGCAAAAATTGAAGGTCAAGGAGCAACGAGAGCAAGCTAGGATCGAAAAAGAGCTACAAATCTTGGATTCTCGTAGCATAATGATTCAGGATATTCGATTCCAGGTTATGAGTAGAGGCAAGAAGCTTTACAGACTTCCAGGTGAGCGCTCGATTGCATGAATTGGTCAAATTGGACCAGTCGTCGACTTACAGTGTACAGGTGGCGATATTAAAAAGGCTACCCCCAAGCTGGCAATTGTTGCGGGTGTCAAATTCCTTAGGAGCAAGAACGGTCATTTGTATCGCGACTCTTCTCTTAGGCTTTTCCGGTACATTCTTTCACTTGGCCTTTGCACACAGCCTTAGTACCAATGCAATACTCACTGACAGAATCAGGATCGACAAACAAAAGGCTATCGCGAAGCCATGCCGCCAGTTCAGCATTACGGGTATTCCTTTTCCCCTTCAAACTTCACATCTGCGCTCACAGCGGAGGAGGGACGCGGGTTGCAGCTAACACTTCAAATTTCTTCTAGGTTCATGCTCAAAAGGCCCAGACTGTCCGTTTATCCATGACCCCTTAAAGGTGGCAGTGTGTCACACGTTCGTTAAGACAGGAGAATGTCCAAGTGGAGATTCCTGTGATCTTTCACATGAACTGACCCCACAGAGAATGCCTGCTTGCATGCATTTCTTACGAGGAAACTGCAACAAAGCAAACTGTCGTTATTCACATGTGCGAGTCTCACCAACTGCACTTGTCTGCAAACCATTCGGCAACTATGGCTACTGCGAGAAAGGTTTGAGCTGCAGTGAACGCCATGTCAACGAGTGCCCTGCCTTCAGCAACACAGGTACATGCCCAGTCACCGGATGCCAGCGACCTCACAGACACAAGGCGAGCAACATGCGAGCCAAAAATGCACGTGCCGAGGAACCCTGCCAGGCCGACGAAGATCACATCTCAAGTGATGAGGACGCTGATTCTGACGTTGACTCTGACGAAGTTGAAGAGTTCTTTGGTGATGAAGACGGAGTGGTTGATCAGGATATCCCAAATCAGCAGGATTACGTTACGATCAGAACTTAGGTCAAATGCCTTCTAGTTCTACCAGCAGCCTTCTGGTCTTGATTCCTTTTTCTGTTAACTGCGTGGGGATACATGGAGGGTGCTGAAGGGATGGTACGATACCCCGGACAAGAGTCCTAGCATTTAGTCTTCGTTACTGTAAAGTTTTGCAGAAGAGGAAAAAAGCAGAAAATAGAGAAAAAAATCGCAATGCATGGCATTCATAGACCCCTTTGCTCTGCATATTTCTTGCAATTTGTTTTGTAAACCCAGATGTCTCACCCCCGCCCAGTTGCGTTCTCTGCTTCTTAGCTCCGATATCTTTCTTCCAATCTGTCACTATCACATCACTGTTCTTTGGAGCTACTATCTGCAGAGAAAGAAAATGTTCATCACAACACCAATCTTGGAGCAAAGGTCGTACTCTTTGGAGGGGAAGGGGGCCACTTGAAAAGTAGCCAACCGTTGAGAGTTGACACCACAAGACGCAACTTTGGACAGGCCCCCGAGATGGATATTTTTTTGCTTCAACCCCAACACGAACAATTCTCTACTTTCTGTTCTGTATCCTCCCTCTCTCTCCCTCCCTCTCTCTCTCTCTCTCTCTCTCCCGACTCCAGACACTCCCCAACCTGATATTCTCAGATGGGATGGGATATACGGACACAACACAACCACAACGAATATGTTATGATGATCGTATTGTCAGAGAGAGAGAGCTCTTGGGTCGATGTGCATTTTTGTTTGTTTGTAGTGATCTTTTGCCTGTTTCTGTTCAAGGGAATAGTGTAGTTTCGCAGTATAGCCATCAGGCTGCGGGAAAGGGGATGGAGAGATGGAGAGATGGAGAGATGGAGAGATGGAGAGATGGAGAGATGGAGAGATGGAGAGATGGAGAGATGGAGAGTTCAAGAGTTGGAAGAGTCAGAGAGTTAGCGAATATGCAGGCTACGCAAGCTTTGCAGCAGCGGGGGCCATTACGCGGCGGAGTGGCTCAAGCAAATCAAGCGACTACCTTATTAGGTAGACAAGTAAGCAAGCAAGCCGGCAACTTTGAACCCCTATTCTATTTTCTTTTTTCTTTTTTCCTCTTCTTTTCTTTCCTTTCTTGTGTCATGGTATTTCCCTCGTCGGTGATTGGTAGGTATACCTACCGGTCCCGGTACCGGTCCCGACACGTCGAGTTTAGACTTTCTTTCCCCTTTCCTCCCTGGGCCGAGGCGGGGCAGAAGGATTGCAGGAGGATTGAAGAAGGAATGTAGGTACCGTAGGTAGGTACCGTAGCGTAGCGTAGCAGGAGAAGAAGAAGAAGAAGAAGCGGAAAGAAAAGAATGAAGAAAGAAGGGGCGGCGGGCGGACGTACGCTTGCGGCTTGACTATTAGTAATCGGTATTTGTCTTTCTTTGAACGTCTTTTTGTCTTCTGTCTTCTGGGGCGGGGTTTTTCTTGGGTTTACTGGGGAAGGATCAGATGGGGGGGGTTATGTGGTGTGGTATAGGTAGGTAGTGTAGTGTGGTGTGGTGTGGTGTGGTGTGGTGTGGTCCTATACCTAAGCTAATTATCTACTTCGTATACCGGTATTCACGACTTCTTTCCTGGGAGATGGGCTACATGACTCGATGCGATGATGCAATGATGCGATCGATGATGGATTGGGATACACCGATCGATATAATATGGGAGGAATCGATATGGGTGGACGGGACGGGTACGGTACGGTAGGTCTCGCTTCTGCCCAGCCATCCCCTATCCTTACCTCTCTCTCGCTCGTTCTTCGTGGGGGAACGGGAAGGAAGGGGGGCCACTCCGAGTCGAAATGGTCTTGGGGTTCAGATGAGAGAAGAGAGATCTGAGAAGAAGGGAGGGATCGCCCGGCTCCACGGTCCTGGGTCCTTCCTGTACAGACGGAGTATGATGGACATATATGTATCTATATATGTATCTAGGTACTCCGTATATATAAGTTCTTGGGGGTGGAGGGGGACCGTGAACAATATGATATAAGATATAATATGATATGATATGCATGGTATGCATGATATGATATGATATAATATGATATGATATGATGTGATATGATATAGGTCGGCTTTGAGTTATATCACGGATCCCTTCCACGCCGTACGGGGGCGTACAGGAGAGGAGGTTGGGGGTTGAGATAACCGTTTTGGTCCGTCCGTCCGTCCATCCGTAGGGAAGAGGTGGACGGGGATGGAGATAGAGAGAGGAAATGATAACGGTGGTGATGGAGATGACGTTCATAGAACGGCAACGCCACGGGCCTTTTTTATATTTCGCATCGTTATGCGCCTGGTTTGATACCCGCTGCTACTCCTAGAACGTCGATCGCGCGGAAGGGAAAGAAATTGGGTGTTTCATGGGAGCACGAGCTTTTCGTTCGGGAGCTTCTATTACTCGGTTTCATCGTCCGTTCGTTTGATTGTGTACTCTGCCGCCTTGGGCTGCGCCGGTGATGGGTACGATAGGTATGGATGGCATCGACAACTCGGCCCGTATCGTGAGAAAGGGGATCCCGGGGGGGGGAAAGATGAAGATGGAAGACATGCATCCATCCATCAGCCATCTGTCTCCCACGAGGGAGTTGAGCTCCGATCCAAGAATACGCAGCGACAAACGCTCCGTCCGATTGCACCCGTCCTCTGCCGACGGGGACGACCACACAGTCTTTGGAGCGTCAGGTAGATGGGATCAGCTGGAGGGATCATTCGGTTCTACAGCATTGGATCTCCCTGCCACTTTTCCAAGGCCGGAGGAAATAAGGCTTGGGGCTGGCTGCTAGCCTGCGCGTTATACGGAGTATATCGAAAATCAGAATGATGAACCAAACCAAACCAGAAAAAAAAAAAAAAAAGGGGGGGGAAACTAAAAACCGAAATCGCAATCGCGTCTCTGTAAGAAAGGACGACGTAACGCCGTCGCTGGAGGAATAGATTCTCCTCTTCTCTTCCTCCTTTTTCTTCTCATTTTTCTTGTTTTTCTACTTCTTTTTCTGCTTCTTTTTGTGCCCAAATCTCTCTCCTGAAATAAATAAAGAAATAAAATAAGAGAAGAAGAATAAGAATAAGATTGCCGAATGGGGCTTCGGATCGATGTTTGTAGCAGCCAATAGATAAGTATAGATAGATAGGTAGACAATCGTGATCTGCACCCGGACGGGGGGGGTGGAGTGGAGTGCGGGGAGAAGAAGAAAAAAACAAACCTTAAAAAAAGGCTAATAATGTCGTCACTTGCCTGCCCACCCAGCCGAACTGGTGATACGTAGGAAAAACAGATATAGATCTAATTAAAATAGTATATCTGCAGAAATAAGTTAGACAGTATAGCTAGCTAGCGAGCTAGCTATAGGCATATAAGTAAGATAGTAGAAGGTATCATGAAGGCAGGTAGGGGGTCATTTTCAATGGTCCTCTGACCCTCCTCTACTGTATAAGCTAAAGTCGGTATCAAAATTCTAATGACGAACAGCTTAGGTACTTGATACGGAGGCCGTCTTATACTTAGCCCGTCCCCCCCTTTACTGTAAATATGCAAACCGAACTTCCGTCAAAAGGATGTAATCATCGTCTATATTTATTCTGCGATCGATTTCCACATGTCCTTCCTTTGAAGATCCATGCTAGTGACGATTTAAACGATCCAGAGCGTTCGCCTTCAGGATCTACTGCATCTCAGGTTATCAGGTAGATCGGCCTGAGGTGATCCACTAGCCGTGCCAACCTCTTCCGGTGCTCGCGAGACCGTCTCTGAAAGAAAATCTCCAGCAGGTGATCAGCTAACGGTTAAAAAGCTCTAGCATTCCCCCGCCCCCCCCTTCTTTTCAAGATATGAAAATAGAACGAGGGGGGGGAAAAAAAAGCCTATGGGCGGTACGGTAGCAATGATATCAAAGCTAACCTGGCGCATGTCGATGGTTCAATCTCGGCTCTCTAGACTGACTCTCTTGCCGGGCCTGTCTGCCTTGATGCCTTGATAATTGGCGCGGGAACCCGAAGATGGTTGTTGGAAACTACCTTACCTAGGTCCCCGACCAGCTTTCGCTATTCCAGCAAATTTTTTATCATTATTACTAATATTTTTACTTTCAGGTTTTTTTTTTTTTTTTTTTTTTTTTTTTTTTTTAGGTGGTGGTGGTGGTTAGGTTCAGACCAGATGCGGTTTTCAGCGAAAACCTCTTTCGCCAATATCGTAATGACCTGCCTGATGTTGCGAATACCTACCACGCTGGAACCAAACCCCCCCGCTTATTCATTAATGCACGATCATTACCTACGAGCCGCGAGATTAAGAAAAGAAAGCTCAAGAAGAGACGAAGAAAAGGAGCGTAGAGAGCGAGAAAAGGAAAGAACCCACCTCCCCCCCCTCAAAAAAAAGGTGATGGCTGAGCTTTTTGCTTCATGAGGAAGACGATATATGGTTGCATTGGGTAGAGCTTTTAGAGGTCGAGGCAGGTAAAACGATAGGTACCGACCGGTATTGCACTGAGCAGGCACGCAAGTAAATAAAGCCATTCGTAGTTCAAGTCTGTTTCTCAAGTCTAGGTCGGTAATACGGTACCTACATATCACAAGAAGTCAGATGACAATCTTCTAGCCCCTTTTGGGCTAGATTGATTATCGATAGAGGCAACTAACTAACTGTAACTGTACTGTAGAGCAATGATTATTGGTATGTCGGAATGAAGCGATCTATGATCCTGGTAATGGAGGTGGTAAGATTTAAAATACCTACCTCCCCTTCCTATACGTTTGTGGTTTATCCATTTCGTTGCTTTCTTTGTCTTGCTCTTTATCTCACTTACTCACTTACTCACTTACTCACTCACTCACTCACCGCTCGGATGGATACCTACCTACCTAGGTAGGTCCCTACGTCGCAAAGTCCAGGAGCGCGTCGGACGAGAAACCGATCATTGATACCTACCTACCTACCTACCCATCGTATCCCCCCGTTCCCGTACCCGTACCCGTAACCCGTTTCCGTTTCCGTCTCCGTTTCAAGAGGCGAGAGGTTCACGATCGATCTCGTGGGTTTACATTCTTCGGCGTGTTCTTTCTATTTGCTTCTTCGGCGACCTTGGTCAGGAAGGAAGGAAGGAAGGCGGGGTCGGGGTCGGGGATCGGAGATCGGAGATCGGAGGTTGGGAAAAAGGGTAAGTGTGTGTAAGTGTGTGTAATTTGTGTGTGTGTGTGTGTGTGTGTGTGTGTGTACAGATGAGTAAGGGAGCTTTTGCTGCAAGCTGCACGTTGCCGGGCGGGTATGCTGCTTGCTGCATTAGCTAGGTAGGTGTCTACGGAGTGCGCTAGGTAAGGCAGGCTGGCAGGCTGGCAGGCAGGCCGTGCAGGCGCCGGGCGGCAGTCAATTGCAAGTCTACGGAGCCTGGTGGGATAGGCGAGGCGAGGCGAGGCGAAGCGAAGCGAAGCGAAGGAAGGAGGAGGAGGAGGAGGAGGAGGAGGAGGAGGAGGATGAGGAGGATGAAGAGAATATGCATGATATAGTTTTCTGCTGCCCGTTTGGATTCAGATTTACTACGTACTACTTACAGCACTGGTCGTGGCTCACTCACTCAGTTGCTTGGCGAGCAATTGTTTTCTTCGATCGGTGCGATGCACCGTGGTATATACCGGTCAGCCTATTGGAAATTTCATACCGGTATCTTATCCTCTGATAGAGAACCGGTCAGTCGGCTGGCGCGCGTCATATCTTGTCCCTTACATACAACACCTACAACCAGTACAAGTAAGTACAGGAGAGTGCGACAGGAGAAAAAAAAAAAACAAGCTCGGGGGTCCAAGAATTCTTGTCTCACTCCGGCCCGTCGATTGGGTTGATTTGTGAATCCTCTGTGTGTCCTTTCCGCGTCTCGTTTCCAAAGTCGGTCAGTTACTTTTTCTTTCAATCCGTCAAGTGAGTCAGTCAGTCAGCTACAAGTCCCGGAATAGAAATACGGAGTACGGATAGACAGGCGGTGAAGTCCTGTCGCTCGCCAGCCGCCTTTCCGTCCCGGCAGAGCACCCGACGTCTGTCCTCCCACTCGGACGATGGGAGGAGGGGGGCAGAGTGGGGGGATTAGTGGGCGGTTTTTCCGCAGTGCACGCGTCGAGAGGATCTCAAGTAAATGTATGGACGGTCGGCATCTGGAAGGCCAAATGGGATGCAGTTATTGTCTGAGGGCCAAGCGACCCTGTTGATGTGGTTGTGGTTGTTGTTGTTGATATCGCTTCAGCCACCCGGGGATCAGGAAAAAAGAAGAAGAGTACCGGTAGAGATCTCTTGGGGAATTCGAGAACTCCACTGTGTGTCATCTCCTTTACCTTCACCGCTCTCCCCTTCTCCTTTGTTTCTCCCGATGACCTCGTCCGTCCTGTGTGTTCTGGAAGCCTTGTGGAGCGCGGCACTGAGTACGGTACGGTAACGGTACGGGAATACGCCCTGTCGGCTCTGGGAAAAATTCGCCCGGATGTTGCTCGAAATCGCCCCCGTGGAAGAAGATATATGAATCAGGTCAAGGGAAACTCAATCGGAGCGAAGGATGCCGTCATACTCGCCATCGTGATATAGCCATCTTCATGCGCCTACTCATGGCTTCGACTTGATATTATAACATCAGTAATATATAGTATGGTAGTAGTATGCTCTGTCGGATCGTAGGATCTCCCCGGGGCAGAATCGACCGGTAATACTGTGCGATATTAAGGTCGGTGCACCGCAAGGGCCGGCCCCCTTGGCTCTTCTCCATGCTGGACAGGGAGGGCATGATTGTCGCCATACGTAGTAGTACGTAGTATTATCCTCCCGCCGCCAGAATATTATTTTGGCTTCCCTAAGTTCCCTAAGTTCCCTTACTTTTCCTAATTTGACTGATGCCCATCATCCATGCCCATGCCCATGCCCATTCCCATGCCCTGTCGGCCCTGTCGGCTCCAGCACTTGGGAGACGAGACGAAGGGGGGTGTATGGCTATCAGCCCGATAGGAAGACGATTGCCGTAGCAGAGGGGGAGGCATATCCGTATCGCACTGCGTCGCTGCGAGCGCCGTGCATCGGTGTCCAGTCGTTGGAGAAATCTGGGGTTGCTTGCCCTGACCGTTGGGCACGAGGGGGGTGTTGGTTTGGGTAGCAGCATCAGGTCAGGTAAGTCAGTCAAAGTCACCTATCACTTGGGGCTGTCGCCGTGGTGTCTGCAACCTTGGGCCACATTGCAGACGGTCCGGTGGGACTGGAGAAGATGCTTGAAGAAGGTTATGCGAATAGGTAGGTAAGTACTAGTAGTAGCTCTCTATCGATTGATCTATAGATTATCTATTGGGAGAGCTGCTTGCCCGGCGCCTGCGTGACGTGCGCTGCTGAAAAGCCTGAAGAATCCTTGATTCACCCCCATTCGTCGTGTCACCCCACGCCGGATCATAAAGCCAGTCAGTAAGTACAGTAGCAGGATGAGTAAGTAAGTACCTAGCAAGATGATGATTCTGTACCCAAGGGCATGGCATGGCATGGGAGAGTAAACCAAAGAATGGACAATAGACAGACAGACTGACAGAAACCAGGCTTCCTCTCCTGCTCGTCTGTTTTGTTTGCTCCTTATCAAATAATCAAATCAAATCTGACTCGACGCGTGACATTTGCCTGGCCTTCACTCCCTCCCTTCCTCCCTCCCTCTCTCTCCCCCTCTATCTCTCGATCTCTCACATCTCGTACTTATGCTTCTCGGAACAATAGGCACAATAAGAAGCTTGGTCTCGCATACTGTCCCAAGGCGAGCAGAGTTCAGAGTCCAGAGTCCAACGATTTTCGCCATTGGCGTTCGTCTATTCCCCAGACCATGCGTAGGGGGCCAGCTGCTGCGTGCAGCCAACCAGCAGCTTCAAGGCTTTCAAACAATGGCCTCTTCTGTGGGCGGGAGTCGGCGGAGCACGAGAGACGTGAGTAACCAGTCGCGACGACTCCAATGAGAGCGCGTGGCCATGGAAAAAGGGTGCGCGCAATACAAACTTGGCCCCGGCCACTTGTCATGCAAGAGGGCAGTGAGAGCCTATCGTTTCAGAGGAGAGCGACCGGCATGAGGAGGGAAGGGAGCGAGGACGCGACTGCGATTGCGACTGAGCGAGGAGAACAATCAAGAGGGATCCATAGCTGCCCAACCTGATGGTATCGGGGGAGTGGTCTGAGAAAAGCGAGAGAAGAAGGAATTGGAAGAGGAGGAGGAGGAGGAGAGGACGCAGTTGCAGCGCCTGGCCAGTCAGTGGTGGATAGATGCGATACCATAGTCGCGATAGGGACTGACTGGTGAGTGGTGAGCAGTTCTCGCCGGGGACGTTGGGTCGATCCCCGACTGGAAGCGAAGTGAGTCTATTCCCAGTTTCGCTTGCTGGGCCTGCTTTGCTTGGTCTGGTTCCTGACAATCTGTCGATGGCCGCAGAGGAGAGTCACAACAAGACTCCGCTTTGGATGAGTCTTCAAGTAGGACTGAGGCGAATCATACTTCTTTTCCAGGGACATGTCATCGTGAGTTGCCTGGAGCGGTTCGGTCTAGTAATCGTTGGGTAGTCAGTACCTTTTGTTTTCTTCACTGACCTCGCTTACTGCGGTAGGTAGGCAGGTACTCTTGCAGTCAGTCCATCACCTATGCAACGGTGGAACTATTTTTATCTTCTTTTCAAAAATCATGCCTTTTCAGGACTGGATAGTTAAGGTAGTAATATCAGACGATGGCGCAGTAATTCTAAAGTGTGTTGTTACGTTAGCCTTTACTTGCATTTATGGGGGAGAGTGGAACTCACAATCCACCTCCTACTCTTGGCCAAACTCTCTGTTTATCGCGGTAGCACAGTAATACGGAGGAATAGGAAGTAGGACGGAGAGTACAGGCAGAGTACCGTACAGTAACATCGTAACACCCGTCTACAGCCACCCCTCCGCCCTTTGGGCAGACCTTCTAAAGCCACCTGCCCTCGGCCTCCCAGCCCAAGCCATTTATCTCAATCACAAGAAACGTAAACACGGCGTCGCTTGCACCCGTACCCGTCGCCTTGCTTTTCTTTTTTTCCTTTCTTTTTTTTTTTTCCCCGTTCATCTCTTCGCTCCCTGATCTGGTTCTGGACGCATGGGAGACCCAGCCCAGCCCAGTTGCCCAGCATGACAGGGGCAGGGGCATGCCATGCTTGCACTTCTCGCACTTGATCCATTCACACTCACTTGACTTGACTTCTCGGGTCGGACGAGAAACTGGATGAGATTGGGATAATAAGAAGGCAGCGGACCCGTTCCCTATCGTAGAACTGCTCCGCACTTTACTTCTTCTTACTGCACAGCACATCACAGCTCGGCTCAGATCAGCTCAAGCTCAAGCTCAATATCAACAACAACATCAACAACACCATCACCAGCAGACTGAAGCATTCCACCCATACCAATACCCCTCATCCATCCATCTTTGCCCTCTAACTACACCACATTACCCCCCCCCCGCTGCTTATCATCCATCTCGACAGTGGTGATCGACACATCCATCTATTATCCGCATCGCAATACCCCTCCTCTATCTATTATTTTCCCTCGCTTCACCGCCACAACACAACACAATTTCTCGCTTCCCTCCCCCCCCAACACCATCAGCATCACGATAATATCCCAACGATGGCAGCGTATCCGATGCACAACTATTTCAGACCGTCGACGCTGACCATCGATACCCATACGCAGAATTACTTTGAGGAGGACGAAGGAAGCATCTTGGACGAGAACATCCTGGACCAGAACGCCTTGGACTCCGGGCTGGAGATGTCTCCACCCATGGACGGCAGCCGGCGGCAATCCTTTGCAGTCTCCTCATCATTATTCTCACCGAAGACTGATGAATGGCAGCATGTCGACATGCAGCAGCAACAGAATCAACATCCTCAACAGCCTATGGGCTCCAACAATCCCTTTGTGGAGCAGAACAACAACAATAACAACAACAACAACAACCCTTTCATGCAGCGTGTGGAGTCGCAACAATCGTACGGGCACACAACTCACGCATGGTCGATGGGTAACGCATCTGCTATGAGCACTCCGATGCAAGGGCACGATGGACTTCCCCACGAATTCGATATCCCCGTCTTCCAAAGACCGATGCAAACGCCCTTCACCAACACCGGAAACCAGCAATTACCCATCTTCTCGTCTGGAAGCACGAGCAACAGCTCCATCCCAACCTCACCGCAAAAGGACTGGGCTGTCTCAGATGCTTTGGAACACCGGTCGATGCCAAAGAGAATGCGTCCCCACAGCCCAACTCTCCGATCGCATCCTGATATGTCGAGAAGGGGTGACGGGATCCGCAAGAAGAACGCCCGGTTTGACATTCCCGCGGAGCGCAACCTCAACAACATCGACCAGCTTATTGCGCAATCCAACGACGAGCAAGAGATCAAGGAGCTGAAGCAACAGAAACGACTGTTGAGAAATCGTCAAGCAGCGTATGTCAGGATCCCCCCTCCATCATATCTCTCTTCTTCCCGCTCGCACCGACCTCACCCGCTAACCAACTCATCTTAGTCTGGATTCTCGACAACGGAAAAAGCAACATACTGAGCGCCTTGAGGATGAGAAGAAGTTCTTCACGAATCAGATCGCTGATCTCGAGGAAGACCTGTCCCAAGCGAACGTTGCTCTGGACGAGTACATCCGCAAGGAACAACAGTACGAGCAGTACATCCAGGCCATGCAGCAGGAGAAGGAAGAGATCGTACGCAACTACACCATCGAGACTGGAGACCTTCGGAAAAAGGTCAGTGTTCTTACCGAACATATCCAACGGTTAGAGAGTGCCCCGATAGCTCCTCTGCCCGCTCCCACTGCCTTCTCCTCCGACTTTGCCGACATCGACAGCCTCACGATGGACGGCGCGTGGGACAACATCTCCTTCCTCAACGACTTCGCTCCCGAGCCGGAGGTCAAGGTCGAAACCTCCATCGTCCCCGTCAAGAAGGCCGAGAACTCTCTCCTGAGCGAGCCCGAGAAGCCCGCGGCTCAAGGCCTGCTGCTGATGCTCCTCCTCGTCGGTGCTTTCGTGGCTTCGAAAGGCTCCTCCCCGGCCATCCCCAAGATGTCAGACGATGTCCAAGCTGCTTCATCTGCTCTCCTCGAGGACATCTTCAAGGATGCTGGGGTGAACTCTGCATCGTCCATCTCCGACGCGATCGCCCCTCTCCCATCCGGATCCTCCTGGTCCCCGACTCCCATGCCCTCGATGGGCGGCAGCGACATGAACGGCGTCGCGCACTCCACCCTCGGCGATCTCGCCAACAGCCTCTCTCAACCGACCGAAGACCAGAACAACGAGCAACTGTTCTCCCTCTCGGCAGCCCAGTACAACGGCCTCACCAACCAAGACTTCCTCAACTCCGCCCCTCAACCATCCACGTCGCAGGGCCGGCGCAATCTGGGCGAGACCCTCGCGGCGATGCGTCTCAACAGCAAGAAATCCGCCGCCGAGGTCTACACCCGGTCGCTCCTCTGGGATCAGGTACCCAGCGAAGTCGTCCGCAACTTTGCCAAGATGGTCTCGGATTGCAATTCGCCTAGTCGGAATCCCGAGGAATGCGCTATAGCAGGCTGAACGACTTGATGATGATGATGTCTTGACGACGCACACGCACACGCACACACAACATTCTCGTCACGTTTACGTGCACCACGGGGGGGGATTTTTTTTTTTTTTTTTTTTTTTTTTTTTTTTTTTTCTTCTTCCTTCAGGAAATATACTATGATCAACGGTAACGAATATAACGGCATATCACACACAGCGGCAGCAGGCAGCAGGCAGCAGCAGCAGGAGCAAAGACTCTGCTGCTCACGCAGAATCACCTTATCGGATTTTCTTTCCCCTCTCATATGTTCAGCGAGCGAAGCGTCAGCGTCTTGATATTTTTGCATGCTATCCAATCTTCACGACTTGGTTTTTGGGTTTTTTTGGGGGGGGGGGCCAACCTCTCCCTTCTGCATCATCATCATCACGGCTCGGCAACGGACGGTGGGACGGAAGTTTACTCATCGGCTTTCTTATCATATTGGCTATTTCCTGGATTCGGGGATATTGGATAACTGGCTGGACGGCACAGCGAATGGGGGGGAGCGAGGTGGGGATGGGGGATATTGGCATAATCCCCAACAAAAAAAACCCAATTTGTTCCGTTGCATGATTCGCTGCTCCCGGCACTCATCGCAAACTTCCCTCCTTGGGTTGGAATTGGATCGAGCCCACGGCCATCTGGAAATACATCGCGGCTCGCAGTCGCACCCAAGCCCCGGGGGACGGACAACGTTGGACATGTGTAAATTGGACTTTTATCTCCTTACCTACTTCACTGTCGATTATGAATGGGATTTGTATGCAGAGGATGAGGACTGACGACGAGGAGGAAGATGTCACTCCGCACATTAGTTTTTAGGATTTAGTTTCTATTCTCCCCTTATTCTTTGTTCCTCCTTGTTTATTTTTCTGTTTACGGGAGGCGCTTTAGAGCTGGTGGGGGGGGGGACAGAGAGAGAGGAGGGGACGGGGGGAAGAGAGAGAGAAAGATGTAGAGAGAATGGCATCAATAAATAGTATTACATTCGAAGCAATCCCGGATGTCCTTTTTTTTTTTTTTTTTTTTTAATTGATTGTGTTTCTGGACTCCCCATTCATCATCATCATTATCACGGACGATCTTCGACCGGAGGAGGAGGCTGACCTAGGTAACCGGTACTTATTCACCTACTTCCTACCCGCCCTATACATACATAGGTACATAGGTACATACACAAAGACACAGTATCAAGCCAGCCTGACCTACCTATACCTACCTATACACATGTATGTACCTTATACCATATCACACAAGCACGACCTTCACGACCTGCACGACCTGCACGACCTGCACGACCTGCGCGACCCTCGGGACACACTCACTCCCAACCCCCAATCATCCAAACCCCAAGAGAAAAAGACCAGAGACATCCATCCAACCATCCATCCATCTATCCCATCCATCCATCTATCCACCACCCAGAAATCCCCACGCCCATCTCCCCTCCCCTCCCTCCCTCACGAGAAACCCTAGAGTAGAATAGAATAGAATAGAATAGAATAGAACGAATAAGAAAATGGGAGTGAATAAGAAAGAGAAAGAGAAATGTAGCTAATATTATTATTATTACTATTATTATTGTTATCATCGTCCTTAATAACCCTTTTATTCTCACTCTTACTCCCATTCCTCCTCCTCATACCGGTACTCATGCCCATGCCCATGCCCATGCCCATCACAAAACACAAAACACAAACCACAAATACCACTCACTCACTAAACTTAATGTCCGCACTCATACATACAGAGAGAGAGAGAGAGAGAGAGAGAGAGAAGTTTCCTACCAGATACCAAGTGTCCTCATCGCCAGCGCCATCGCCATCGCCATCAAAAAAAAAAAAAAAAATCCCAAACAGACACTGCCTTTCCCCCATCTCAGTCCAATCAATGTCCATCTAACTCAACTCAAGTCAAGTCAACTCAAGTCTTTCTTACATCTGAAAAAGAAAAAGAATTTTTAAAAAAAAAAAAAAAAAATTTTTAAAAAAAAAATATTTAAAAAAAAAAATAATAATAAAAAAAAATAAAAAAAAAATAAAAAAAAATTTAGAAAAAAAATTAAAAATAAAAAATTTAAAAATTTAAAAAATTTAAAAGATTTAAAAGATTTAAAAGATTTAAAAGATTTAAAAGATTTAAAAGATTTAAAAGATTTAAAAGATTTAAAAAGTCTTTCGTTCGTTCGGTTAACGGAATGGAATAGAATGGAAAGGGTGTGGCTTCGTTGATTGATTAATTGATTGATTAATTGATCGATTGGTTGATCGATTGATCAACTTGATCACTTAATTAGTCTACGGTTTTTGAATCGATGTTTATATAGAGATACACACACATATATACATATACATATACACACAAACACCCATCAAATCCAACCCAAACCTTCAAAACAGGCAGATAGATACCTAATCGCCTGCGACTCTGCGAGGAGGACGTGCGCGCGTGCGTTCGTGAGAGAGAGAGAGAAAGGAAGGAAGGAAGGAAGGAAGGAAATGTGGCTGATAGCGTACCTACTTACCTGACCACCTATTTATTTACTTACTTACTTACTTACTTATTAATTTATTAATTTATTAATTTATTAATTTACCTACCTACCTACCTACCTACTTACTTCAGATCAGACAGCCAGACAGCCAGACAGCCAGACAGCCAGACACCAGTAAGCGGAGAGAGCACGGCGACAAGACGTGACAATCAACCAAACACACTACAGTATGGATATTTCTCTCTGTCTGCAGACTGCTTGCAGAGTTCGGATCATCCATCCTGGGACGGCAGCACCTAGCTCCAACGCATGTCTCGGTAATGGGAAATGGGTATGGATGGATGTATGGATGTATGGATGTAATGTATGTCTGTATGGCAGTAATGTATGTAATGTATCATCGATCGTATCATCGATCGCATCGTATAGGTAGACTGCACATCTCCTGGTGTTTTTGGATCGAGCCTGAGCAAGGAAGAAGTCTAGACCCTCCTCTCCTCGACTCGAATCTCCGCTTTTGCCCCTACCTTACCTGCTTACCGGCCTGCAGTCCTGTGCTATTCAGAGTCTCGACCCGGATCGAAAAAACTAACTCCCCCCCTCGCCCCCCTTACGCAAGACGTCAAGTCAAAGGTCCCTAGCCACAGATAGAAAATTCCCGAGCCCAACCTTCCCCACGGCGGTCGTTTTGCAGCGCCGCGCCATGCGACCAAAAAGAAAAAGAAAAAAAAGAAAGAAATGTGCGCCAGGTCTCACTTCTTCCCTGTATAGCCCGGGTCGTACTTCTCCTTCCAGATCCTATTCGTCTCTCGGTTAGTCGATTCCCAAACAATCATACATGATGTAGCAGTGGCCGGGCTTGGTATGGGAAACGTGGTTTAGGTTTGGGTTTGGAGGGATAGTTGGGTTGAGGAGGAGGCGGCTGGGCCTATCATCTGGAACGAACACTGCACCCACCGGGCCGTGGCGCTGCAGGTCGAAGTAAGACGTTGCTGCAGGCAACGCAGGACACGCCATGACTCTGGAAAAGAGCTGTGTTCCGTATGGCTGCGCAAGAACAAAATAATGAACCAGAATGCCCATGACGAGTCGGCGGTCGTGGGGGAGAGAAGAGAGAGGAGGTGAGCCGACGTGACGTACCAAGAATTGCCCAAGGTCTTGCTGCCTCCCTGCTCCGCGAGCCTGTAGTATTTGGCGGCGGCGAACTGCCGTGGATATGTGAGCCTCACCGGATCTGAGTGGTGGATGATGATACATGATACGCAGAAGGAAGAGAGACAGGAGTAGACAGCCCCGTTGCTGCCCAAATGCAGTCATGGTGCAACGTGCAAATGCGCACCAAGCCACACTGACGACTGCGAGGCTGGTGCTTCTCAATGGCTATGAGCCCATGAAGCTATTCACAAGAGCTCGCTAGCACAGGGGCAGATTCCGGAATACTCTGAGTGAGAAGATCGTACCTTGTCTTTTTTGCAGCCAAATCCCTCGACATAGCACCAGCCGACTTCGTTCATAGCATCTGTCGCATCGTCAGACCTGCACCGCGAAATTGAGGCCCGAGTGAAGCACATACCAGTGTCGCCCAGGTTGGCAGCAGTTTCGTAGTACTGGCCCCGGCATGTCAGCTGGAAGGCTGCTCCCCCATCCATTGCTTGAGAACCTCCTCACCTGTTTGGCGGCGAGTTTGTCGACCTGGACTCCCCAACCATGCCGAAAACAGTTGGCCAGCTCGAAGATAGCGAGAACCAGTTCCCCTTTAGCTGCACCTCCTTTCTTCATACCTGCCTTCAGCGCCAGTTCCTCTATGGACGCCGCGTTTGATGCGGCCGCCGAGAGGTAGTTGACAGCTTCAGCTGCATTCGGAGTGCATCCCCAGCCGTGCCTAAAGAATGAGAGACATCAGAATTGATCGGACCGCGATAGGCACTCCTCTGGAAATACAGTGGTCTCGGCCGTTGGAGTGATGACTATTACATGTACAATGGCTAACTGAACATACCGCAACGCAAGACCGTACAGCACCTGGCTTAACGCATTATTCTCCCCAGTGGGGTCAGCCAAGCGACCAAACATTTGGGTAGACGTCTCCAACTCCCCCGCCTCATGAAGCCGGATAGCCTCTTGTATGTTATCATCCGTCTGCTTGGTAGCTACGACTGCCTCCTCCTTCGAGCCCCCACTGATATTCAAGTCCTGGAACGAGCGCAGATCGGCTGCAGAGCTTCCGACGGGCGTGGTAGGCCTGCTTCTCGACATCTCGTTCTTCTGAGCCAGGATCGTCGCCCTCTTCTCCCACTGCGATTCGCGCACTTCCCCCCCATCTTGCTCGTCTCCGGGTGGCACATAGATCTCTGGCAGATCAGCAGGTACGCTGTCAGATTTCTGCTCGCTCTTCTTGAAATGCAGGCGCTGCGATAGCCGCGACGGATTCGCGCTCTTGGATTTGGAGGATATGGCTGAATTCTGCGAGCTGTTCGAGGCACTCCGAGAGCGGCCTCCGAAGAGGCGGCTGGTTCTGGATTCGGACTGTCCGTCTGTAAAGGAGGACGGTCCAAACGAGTCTTCCGAGGGAAAGTTCGGCGGGTTGATCACTTCTTGGGTGTAGGTGTCTGAGCGCATAAACGTGAAGTGTGGAAGTGCGTCTGAATCAGCAACTGGAGCCGGCACATCGTGATTCTCGACTTTCGCCTTCTTCCTGAGCATATCTCGAATCGGCATCTTGGTAGCTTGTAGAGCGTGTGGCTGTTTGCAATAACCTGTTATTGGTAGAGGGGGGGAGCAGAGTGTTTGTTGTATTGTATGTATAGGTAGGTAGGTGTAGGGAGGGAGTTGGCTTGCAATAAGTAATGACTGACAGAGTGGTCGATTGAATGAGCGCTCCTTTGTCGTTTTATACTGTCAGCTAGGAGATTCGGCGGCTTGCAGCTACGCAAGCTTGTGGTAAGCATTCGGGGTAGTCGCACCGGGGCCTTTGCTTCTTCACAGAGTATTTGGGACTTTATTAGACTTGATAGCAGTTGCTGACCTTGGCCTTGACATGCAAGCGACATCCAGGCTTGGTTGATCAAGTCAAGCTTCGTACTACGAATAAGAGGTGGTCTTGGACCTTGCTTGCATGAGAGATGGGAAATCTCGACCCCGCTCGCTAGAGCTGTTGACGCGGTTGACCTGAAGAGGTCCGAGGTCTTTCGAGAAGCCAGAGTATCGCACAATTTACAAGTCACAGCTTTCCAACATATACGTCGACGACGGGTTTCAATTGAAGTCTAGCTGCAATCCCAAAGGACCACCAACAATCGGTCACTAACCTCCGACGAAGCATCCTGCCTCATAAAGATCTTCTTGGGTATCTCGAACTCTACTACAGGTGTCTTCTTGACATCCTTCACGTACTCTGCATCAAGCATCTATGATCTATCAGCATTTGGGGTTCATCATGAGTACAGGTATGCTTACACTTCCATAGGAGTGGTCTAAAAAGTCCTCCATATTGTAGGACTGCTTGGTGAATTGCTCCGAAATTATCTTCGCCAATGTCGCAACGTTGGGATGATAGTGTGATTGAAGCATCACTATCTCCCATAAACTGCTGTCGATTGCTTTTGTCTCCATTGGGTCCTCTTCGTCCATCAGAAATGGATCGTCCATTCCTTCGCTTTCCAGTATGTTTCTCGCCTCTTGTGTCCTCGTCACCCGATGGATCATGAATGTACACATTGGGTGCTTCTTCAGCACATTGTATAGCCAAGGCACAATCGTCACGACAGCTGCTGGTGGCGCATTCAACGTCAGACGGGCAAGCCTTTTCAAGAAGCTGGCAACAAGCACGGCTGGAAGATGCGTAGATCCAAGGAAAGTTTCTAGGAGTCGGAAAAACCTTGATCGATGTTTCGAGTGCAGGATTTCCGAGTCCAATAGAGAGTACAGTTTTCGATAAAAGGAAGGGTAGTCCAGGTTTCTCTCTTGAAGAAGATAAAACACCCCAGATAGGGCGAGAAGGGACGTGGATCCACCCGAGTTGTACGAGTCTGTCAAGAAATCCATCAGCAGCTCTGGCTTCATGAACCATGGTGCGATAGATTTGGCCATGAGTCCCAATATGGATTTCCGCTGGTCCTTGTCCATTTCCAAGTTCATCAAAGCTAGCCAGGCTCCTTGCGCTCGCTTCTTATGTTGAGTGAGAGAATATAAGGCATGGTTTGTCTTCGTAGGTGCGGGTACGTAGAAATCTTCCAATTCTTCTGTCGACTCGGGGACAGATTCTATGGCAGTCAGGATATCTAGAGCATTGTTGAACAATTCCTGGGAGTCGGTTTCGCTCAAGATTTTCCTGCGATCTTCTTAGCAAAGCGCGCTCGTATGATATGTTTAGCTTACTCGAGTGCCTCCAAAGTATAGAAGCGAATGTCGTCGTATTCCTCAACAAACTTCTCGCTGAATTCTTTCCTCGTGCTTGCATCACTTTCTGGATCCAGTAAGACTCGCACCATATCCGCGAGAAACGTTGTGGGGAATTTGTATTCCAACCCTCGAAGGTGCTGTCCCTCAGTCTTCAATAGCCGCATGCAGATATCCAATGCCGTCGACGAGATCCCCTCCTCCCCAAGAAACAACAATAGCCCGGACTTATACTCCAAATATCTCTCCTTCAGCCACTTGATCACCACAGTATCCTTCTCGGTTGCGCCTTTCTTCGCAGTCATGTCCCCAGACACCATTAACCGTGTGAAGACTCGGCATAATGAGACTGCTGCAAGCACCGAGTCATCCGCCTCTTCACTATCCTCTCCCAATATCTGTATTAGCTTCGTGATATTATTGTAGTTCTTCTTCGACTCGAAAATTTCCTCGGCCAGTAGGAGAATTTGCGCCTGGCCATCTTCCTCCTCTTCCTCCCCCTCCTCCTCGCTGCTACCAGGGCTCTCAGATCGCGCTCGTTTTGAACGATATTTTTCAGATGAAGTCCGTTTCCTTTTGCCAGATTGGCTTGATCCGGGAATGGTTGCTGGCATTTGGGCGTTGCAGGATTACGTTCTTCCTCCTACGAGTCAATGGACCCCATCTCATAGAAAATCATTCCGTAATTTTTTTTAGCGCAGCCTTAAGTGGGGCAATCGCGTTTGCAGGCCAGCAATGAAGCTAAACCCCGACGACAGTTCAATCAATCCTTCCAGCTAACCACAAAAGCTGTCCATCAACTCCCCTTATCCCACAATGGCATCACGTCTAGCCAGAAGCGCTGCAGGTATGTAATTGACTATGTGGCAGATGCTTTAGAGGCAATTGGAGCTCGGCTGGTTGACTGACCGCACCAGGCGCTGCTCGTCTCCGACCAGCTTTCTCCCCACGTACCCTCCCAGCGATCACCACATCCCTCACGAGCTACCGATCGTCATCGACTGTCCCAGCGGAGGATCCCAAGAAAAAGGCTCAATCTCTGCTCGATTCGCTACCAGGAAACTCGTTGATCTCCAAGACCGCGATCCTTTCGTCCACAGCCTTTGCCTCGATTTACGCCATCAGCAACGAATACTATGTCGTTAACGAGGAGACAATTGTCGCGATCTGCTTGTTGAGCATCTGGACCGCAGTCTTCAAGTATGGTGGACCCCTGTACAAGGAGTGGGCGGATGGACAGGTCAACAAAATTAAGGACATCTTGAACGCTGCTCGGGCCGATCACACCGAGGCCGTGAAGACCAGAATTGAGAGTGTCCAACAACTGGGAAGCGTGGTTGATATCACCAAGACTCTCTTTGAGGTTTCCAAGGTTCGCAGCAGATGCACGTGAATAAATGGATAGATGAGCTCACGATAGGCAGGAAACCGCTCAACTCGAAGCTAAGGCGTACGAGCTCGAGCAAACCACCGCCCTTGCTGCTGAGGCCAAGGCTGTCCTGGATTCGTGGGTTAGATACGAGGGACAGGTCAAAATCCGTCAACAGAAGGAGTTGTCGGAGTCTATTATTGCAAAGATCCAAAAAGAGCTTGAGAACCCCAAGATTCTTCAACAAATCCTGCAACAGAGCGTGACGGACGTTGAGAGTGAGTCAATATTGGATTTGGAATAGCTTCACCCACTAACAAATTGAACAGAGATCATTCAGTCCAAGGCGCAATAGGTTGAAAATGATTCGAGCGGAAACACGTCTCTTTTGTCACCCCTGTTGTTTATAAACCTTCTGTGCCATAGTAACCTCAAACCCTCAATCCCTTGATGTCTTCAACGATCAGATTTTGTGATCATATCGTTGCCAGAAGTCTGATTGTCTTGTTATGAGTCGCGACTTCATATCTACCAAGAACATGTGAATATCGAAGGCTAGCAACTACTATTCAGTTGCTCATATGCTGCTTATGATGTTGTCTCACTTGATTTGGAGGCCCCTCAAAGTACCATCTTCGTAATACAACACTGGTGAACTGGGATAGTTTTCTGCCAGTCCAACAAGTCAATATCCGACGAGGGCATTAGAAGGTCGTCATGCCTTGAAGTTTATGTGTGGCTTTGAAGGCACTCCGTCAATGTCTAATATGGCTGTGTAGGTTTGACCGCGGCCTGGCCGACGAGTCGTGTAACTTGAAAATGCAATTCGAGCTTGCTGTAGCTGGAGCCTGGACTATCTCTACGAAGTCTCACCTGCAATATGTGCCACACCTTGCCTTTGCTGGTTTCCCATCTGTTGAGCACCTTTTGAAAAAGCTAGATCCCAGTCATACTCTCTAGAACATTTAAACCTGTTCAAGTCTAGATCTCCACGGAGCTGGAGTGTATTTAAGGCGTTCTGCCGCCTAAACCCGAGAGGATACTCGCATCTGCAAGTGTGGGATCATCATTGCCTAAACCTTGCTAACTCACGTCCATTTGAGCTCGGTGCTCCATCCCAAGCCTGCGGCAATAACCGTGAGGAGGCTTCATAGAGAATATTCGGAGAGGCAAGAATAGAAACCGAACAAGAACCAACTGATCATGTGATAGGTTAAGATACCTAATCGGGCTACACGCTAAATATTAGACGAGAGCGCTATTTTCAATCTTACCTATTCAGCCTCACCTTCTGTTTGGAACACACGACCTTTTCACAATTTCAAAGACAGCGCTCTCACCCCCACCAGCTGAGAAGGCCACAAGGCCAGCTTTGGAGCTTGCGACAGCAGAATTTTGGATCCAGGAACTGCCCCGAAAACCGGCGTGCGTCGTCTCAGATTCGCGCAAAATGGCCACTCTTACCAAAAGCTACTTGGACCTTGTCAACGACTGTGACAGGTAATCGTTCCCTGCTTTGTCCTAGAGTGCCAACATATCCTGACAACCTCTGATAGCTTTCCCTATGATGAGCCGGGTAAAGGGCCTTGCGACCACTGGTCGACCCTGTACCGCTTCTACATGCCCGAAGACCCGCGACCACACGGACTCATGCTTCCTGAAATCGTCAAGAAGATGCCATGGACCAAGGATTTTCGAGTCGATCATGACGCCAGATCCGTATGTCTTGATCCCGAAGACAAAGATCACCTGTCGGACGCATGCACCCACGCCTTCTCCCACCTCATCCAAAGAAGTATCGACCAGGACAACTTTCAAATTATCCATAAGATGCACAGCGAGCCCTATCCAGTAATCGGATACAAAGTCCCGGTTTCTTTCGAGCGGTATTCGGGCAACCTATTTGGATTTGTGTCACGTGGCGCCCATATGACAGTATACTCGAAGACTGCTGAGGGCATGAAGATATGGGTCCCCAGACGCTCAGAGCATCTGTTCACATATCCTAACTGCCTTGATACGACTGTTGCAGGTGGCGTTGCTGCCGGCGAAGGACCGTTTGAGTGCATTGTACGCGAAGCAGACGAGGAGGCTTCCCTGCCGGAGGATCTGGTACGAAAGGAAACCAAGGCATGCGGATGCATCACCTACGTCGGACTATCAGATGCTCGTGGCGCTGGTGAGCAGGGGTTAATATGTTCCGACCTGATCTACGTTTACGACCTCGAGCTACCGGAAGGTATCACATGCGAGCAGAACGATGATGAGGTGAAAGAATTCAGTCTGATGAGTATCGAGGAGGTAAAGGATGGTCTTAGAAAGGCGGAGTTCAAGACAAACAGCGCCTTGGTGATGATTGATTTTTTCATTCGACATGGCATCATCAAGCCCGAGGAGGAGAGACACTATGCGGAGATTATGGCTCGTCTTCATCGCAAGTTGCCACTTCCAACGGATCCAGTGAGTGGTTAATCTAAAGGGCATCACGGCTGGTGCTGGTTGATATCAGAATAGAAAAAGTGCCTTTTTTTTTCAAAAAAAAAAAAAAGAGTTTCTTACAGTAGTACAACACGTTGGCTATGTATTCCATTCCATTGTATTTTCCGTCTGAATTTTTGGGAAATAACTCTCCTCATCCGATAGGGTTCGATCTTTCAAAATAATCATGCATACAGAGTTCTGAGGAGTTCTCGCTTACTGGATATTCACTGCGAATTCTATCTGAGATATTCCTCACATCCATCTCTCTGGCCACTTCCTCCAGATGCCAAACGGGCACTCCCCATGCTCCAGACATCCATCCACCACTGTGGTCACATTCGAAAAAGCAAAGGGCCCGATAACAAAAGTCGGCTCTTCAGCACGTTTTCATCTCGGCCCTGTGAAGAAGAAGAGATGGGATGGGATGCGGAACCTTGTTAACTATCGAATGAGGGGGTGGCTGGGAGGTATGTAGAACTCCCGGAAACAACGTGCGGATACCGTGGAGGGTTTTCCGAGATCTATATACCTATCTCTGGCGCACCTGTCTCGTGATAGGTAGTAGGTAAGTAGTGTTAGGTTCCTGGAATTCAAAGTGTTTCATTTGGAATCTTAAATGCTGAGGAGGATCTAAGATGGGGGGGGGGGGCGGGGTTCATGAGTGGATTTCGACCGTCGCGTGTTGACATGAATATAACTAGCTGATCGATCGGATGGGATGGTAGCATTCTTTGCGATTGGAAGGCAGAGTGTTGCTGGTACGAAGCCATCCATGATCCAAGGATTTTCGGGAACGCCTTTCGGGAAGTAAGTCTGCTTGCTCACCTCCTCGGATCCTATGATCGAGGCTGCAGACGAGAGAATTTGCCTGCTTGGCATGATGTATTTACCCGTTTATCAATTGCGTGTGCGCGCTGGTTGGTAAGTTCGGAAATCCTCCTCGAGATATGTTTGCCTCTTTGCACATTTCGTGCTTCTAACAATGTACTTAGGGGGGATTCCGATCGAGAGGAGACCGGTCTGCCGTACGCAAGCATATAATAGCCTCATCGCGCATGAACTGCCCGATCCCCCGCCCCTTGAAGGATAAATCGCAGCTTGAAATATGTTTATGAGATCGGGGAGGAGATGGGGGCGATCCCCGGGAATACCTCAAAGCCGTGGTGGACGGAATAGAGGCCGTGGCCATGGCTGTATCCTTGAAAAGGGACTCACTCCCCTCCCCTCAATTTCTGCTGTTCATACTCCAGCTACATCACATGGCTGCGAAAGTCGGAAAGTCAGCAATCAAACATGCGATCAGCCATTACCTTCTCGCTCAAAGACGAGCCGGTTGAGAATCAGCGGCGACTGAAGGTCCGGGTCATAGGAGCTGGCTATTCGGGGATCTATTTGGGCATTCGCATCCCGCAGCGTCTGCGGAATGTGGATCTGCAGATCTACGAGAAGAATGAAGGGCTAGGCGGAACGTGGTGGGAGAATAGATATCCAGGTGAGTGATTGTGATTGTGATTGCGATGCTGCTGCTGCTGCTGTTGTTGTTGTTGTTGTTGTTGATTATCTCTGACGACACGAAAGCTGACAACATCAACTTGCAGGTTGCGCGTGTGACATTCCGTCTCACAGCTACCAGTACTCTTTCGATCCGAATCCCAACTGGTCTGCGTTCTACGCTCCCGCGAAGGAGATCTGGACTTATCTGAGTGGTGTCGCTGAGAAGTTTGGGGTCACGAGATTTGTAAAGTTGTCTCATCGAGTGGAGAGCTGTAGATGGGACCATGAGGCGAAGAAGTGGTGAGTTTTCTCAGAGCGTGTTGTCGAACATAGGTGTTGATACTGTCCAGGAATATTGCCGTCCAAAACCTTGCCACGGGAGAGACTTTCCAAGACGATGCAGATGTTTTGATCTCGGCTCGAGGGGGCTTGAACGAGATCGCCTGGCCGAAAATACCTGGACTCGGCAGCTTCACAGGCGAGGTCATGCATTCTGCTGCGTGGAATCAGAGGTTTGTCATCCTTCTGGGTGTCTGGCTCCCCGGGCGTTTGAGCTGATATTCGATAGCTACGATTTTAAGAACAAAAAGGTCGGTGTGATAGGTGGCGGCTCAAGCTCCATCCAGATCGTACCCATATTACAGAAGGTCGAGGGGGTTCAGATGTCCTGCTTCGTCCGAAGCAGGACATGGATCTCAAATCCATTCGGTGACGGTAAGTGACTGGTGAAAATTGTGGACTTGGCTAAGTCTTGCTAGATGCAATGAAGAAGCTTGGAATTGATCCGCATGACCTCAACTGTAAGTCTGGCATCCATGAAGACCAGTTTTTAACACAAGCTGATTCCCCATAGTCTCCGAAGAGAGAAGAAAAGAGTTTGCGGAGAATCCGGAAAAATTGCTCGAGTTCCGCAAAGTCATTGAAACTGATGGCAACACAATTCACGCTGTGAGCTTCAGAGGATCCGAAAAGCAGAACCAAGCCATGAAATATTTCCGGACCATGATGGCGGACCGTCTTGCAAAGAAACCGGAGATTCTGGATGCACTGGTTCCTTCCTTTGCTGTCGGCTGCCGGCGGCTGACTCCAGGGCCTGGCTATCTCGAGGCATTAGTCGAGGATAACGTAGAATTCGTCTCCGATAGAATAGCTTCCATCAGACCAGAAGGAATCATCCTCGAGAACGGTCGGAGGGTTAACGTTGACGTTCTGGTTTGTGCAACTGGATTTAACACCTCGTCGCAACCTCCTTTTCACGTCGAAGGAAAAGGTGGGATCAGCCTTCGGGATAAGTTCTCTCCATTCCCGGAGACATACTTGACTATTTCCGTTGATGGCTTTCCCAACTTCTTTATGATGTTAGGACCGAACTCGGCTATAGGGACTGGCTCTCTCACGATGATGATCGAGACCGAAGGCGACTACATCATCAAATGTCTGCGCAAATTACAGAGGGACGACTACGCCTCTATGATGCCTAAAGCAGATCGTGTAGCAGACTTTTCGGAATACTGTCATGAGTACTTCAAGAATACCGTCTACATGGACGAGTGCAACTCCTGGTACCGAAGCGAGGGTGGGAATGGGGATAGGGTCACAGGGTTGTGGCCGGGGAGCACGCTGCACTGCTTGGAGACGTTGAGAAGTCCGAGATGGGAAGATTTTGAATTTGAGAGCAAGAATGAGAATAGGCTGCGCTGGCTGGGGAACGGGTGGAGTCTTACTCAGATGCCCGACGGCGGCGATGCGGCGTGGTACCTGGAGCCGAGATTTGTGGATGTCCCTGTACCGGGGAAACCAGAGGAGGACCCCGAGTTTAAGAGCCGTCCTTATTCATACTAAAAGGTGAATAGAAGGCACTTCGATTAATTACGACCGAGCGTTGAAAGGAAGTCCAAGGCAACAAGCCCACATACTCGACCCAAGTTTCTATCGCCGAGAGCGCATTACTCTCTGGGTCATGCTTTCCCCAGAGGTGACCAGTACGACCACTAAGATATTTTTGGACCCGGTATCCTCGATTCGTCTAGGAGCGTTAGATGTAAATACGAGGAGATCCATCTTTTGACACCTAGTCCAGACAAATCAAGTCCGCTAGCCACGAGTATCTCCAGGCTGTCAAGAGTCAAGAATCAAGAAACAAATCTTTGTCTAGAGAAAATTTTCACAATCATCACGTCACTTCAAGCCGCTCCTAGAAAAAATTGATATCTTTTCTTGCTTCTCCAGACCTGTCTGTCTAAGCAAGACCACCTCAATCCAAGAAAGTGCTTACCGCCTATACAGCTCAATCGGATCGAACTCGCCATCATCAACACCATCCGAAGCAGCATGCTCCTCCCACCTCACCTCCATGAACCCCTCTTCTTCTTCTCCTTCTTCCTCTTCACCAGTCCTGCCAGCCAGCTTCTCCCTCTCTCCCCTATCACCCTCCTCCCCCCCCTGCTGCTTCTCATGTCCTCCTCCCCGGCCACCACCAGCAACACTCTTCCGGTGCCGCGCCAGCTTCTCCCTTGCCCCTTTCAGCTCGTTCCGAATCTGCTCAAAAGTGGCCCGCGCCCGGCGCTGCTTCTTGCCGCACCCGGGACACGCCATCTCGACCCTCACCGAGTGCAGCGGGTGCGCGTTCATGGTGTCGCAGGGCTGCGCGAGGCCGGCCTCTCCGTCCAGGAAGTTGTCTTGGAGGGGGCAGGCGAGGACTTGGCGGCCCCAGGAGGCGTGGCCGCAGGGGCTGTAGAGGGTGCGCTTGTGGTAGCACATCCGGGTGATTTTTGTCGGCTGAATGGGCTGGATGGTTGAGAGGTGGTGGTGGTGGTGGTGGAAATTGATGAATCAGGGATATCTGGTGTCTGGACTGTTTAGTCTGCAGGCTTTTTTTTTCTTTGGAAATTGCGAAAAGAGGTACGTGTGGTTGATTTTTATGGAAAGAGTATATAGAGAGAGGTAGTAAGTAGATACAGGCTCATCTTGTATCGATATAAGCAAAGCCATTCTGAAACTTTTCGAATCCCTTTCCTCTCCTTCTTTCTTTGAAAAGAAACGAGAGCTGCTATGATCCCCACTTTTTTTTCTTTCTTTCTTTCTGGTACTACCTACCTACCTACCTACCTACTACCTATGTATGTGGCAAAATCAAAACTCGTCCTTTTTTCCCTCACGTTGATCAAGCCCAGCCATCGATTGGCCTCTGCTGTTTTCTTTCTATCTATCTTTCTTTACTTCTTTCTGGGCCGGTCGGGTCGAGGGAGAAGGAGAGAGAGAGAAAGCAATCCCTTGTTGGGTTGTTTTGAGACGAGACTTTCTGTATCCTATCAAGGCAAGACAGACAGACCAAGGAACAAAACAAAGGCGATTGTGTGCAAGCTATCCCAGAGCCGAGTTCGAAAGGATAGGCAGGCAACAATTGATTAATCGATAGGTCCAGGAAATCCCGTCTGATCCTGTGATTTTGAAACTTTAAAGAAAGAATCAGGAAAAAACCCCTTTTGCAAGGTCTGTGTGTGTATGCTTGAAAAGATACCAGTAAACAGTCTGAGGGTCGCCGCCTCGATGATGTTTCTCGCTTAGCCCGGGAAGGGGTTACATATGGAAGGGGGGACTAATTAAGTCTTGTCGGACAGGGGGGGGGGGGGGACAAGCAAGGGGAGGAAGAGGGTCTCGTTCTTGGTTAATTAAGGCAGATCTGGATAATCATTTTCCAATACCAAAGAAAGGCATTTGACTCGACGTGGGAGGCCTCAAGGCCGCCTGTCTGTGTCAAGCTCGGCGCAGCGCGCGGACACCTACTACGGCGTTAACTCATTTCAAGGTTCATGAGTAGAGTACTTCAATAAACTAATCCATTGTGGAAACCTTTACCAAGTATCACATCGCCCACATTGAATCAGAACTATCAAAATCATCGGCAAGACTTCGCC
This sequence comes from Drepanopeziza brunnea f. sp. 'multigermtubi', assembly GCF_022702325.1. Classification (NCBI taxonomy): domain Eukaryota; kingdom Fungi; phylum Ascomycota; class Leotiomycetes; order Helotiales; family Drepanopezizaceae; genus Drepanopeziza; species Drepanopeziza brunnea. Next base: position 1,587,161 of record NW_027094074.1, read on the forward strand.
GACCCGAAAACCAACGGCATGGCGGCTCCCCTCGAGAAGAGTGCATCGTCGAGAGTTTGGCGATTCGAGTTTCTGATACTGGAGATACAGACATAGATATGTGCGCTCTAAGAGTTTGCAGATAGTTTGATGCCGCATTACGATGCATGCGTCCATCCCACAGGATTCGACGCGCATAGCTGGACGGTACGCAAAGGCGCTGTAGAAAACGGCGAGGGGGAGGGGGGGGGGGGGGGGGAGAAGGGGAGTTGGAAAGCGATAAATACTGCATCCGCACAGGCAAGTCAGGAGCGCGAAGCATTTACCTGGGACCGGGGCTCAATGATGTGTTGGATTGTAGTTCTTGGTTCTAAAAAAACGTGAAAAATATCAGAGACGAAGAAGCAGCAAGACTTTTCAGGGAGCGGCGTAGAGTCGTGATAGCGACAAGATACTAAATACGACGGTATGATACTGAATTTGCTGAATAGAAGAGACGAGAGGGAATGGACCATGGAGGCAGAACAGTAGCCTCCTTCCGCTTCTAGTTAATTCTAGAGTAATAGCTGTCAAAAGCATATTCCGAGCCGTGACGATAGCACAAGACAATCCTATTTTTTCATTGCGTACTCTTAATATCAAGATGCTTCTGTTTCCGAAGACAGGTTATAAGAATAGATAGAAGATTTCGAGGTCGAGAAAGCAGAAGGTGGCGAACTTTTGTGTTCATCTCAACCTCTTCAAGGAAGGTCAGAGCACTTCAAAATTACATGGTTGATAATTCAAGACGCTCCGATTCCTCGAATGATCAAAGAATTTGGATCATATTGGCTTAACTTTGTATGATGGCCGAGAACTGTAGGTTAAGCAACAGAGGAGGTACTTCATAATCTTGTGTAGCTGGGCTGACAGGCTAATGTCGCAACTGACCCCTTAAGCTTTCGGTTAAATAGGCGGGTACTTGCTAGACGAAGGCCGAGGAGGCGGATCTTTCTGGCAGAGGAGATGAGGAGGCAGAGTGAGTCTAGTGAGACAAAGTACTAGAGGCTATATAGGGTTACGCTGGGGAGCTTCTTTTGATGTGATGTGCCATTTTGTGCTTTTCTACGCATTCATATTAACCGGGACCTTTCAGTGTTTACAGCGAGGAGTTGACGTTGCTAAAAGAGGAAAGTGTGTAACTGTAGAGATTTTAAAGATTTTAAAGATTTTAAAGATTTTAAAGATTTTAAAGATTTTAAAGATTTTAAAGATTTTAAAGATTTTAAAGATTTTAAAGATTTTAAAGATTTTAAAGATTTTAAAGATTTTAAAGATTTTAAAGATTTTAAAGATTTTAAAGATTTTAAAGATTTTAAAGATTTTAAAGATTTTATAAATTAAAGTAGGATTATGCTGCCTGATATACCCTCCTTCGCCATTCAATAATTAGAGATAGAGGTGTCGGGATCTAATAGGTCCAGAGTCTATCGATTCTCCGTTCTTCATCTATCCTCAATCCATCTCCATTTACCACGCCCATCGCATAGAGAGCCCCCTTTTCCCTTACAAAGTCATCCCTCTCCTTCCTCTCCATAATCGAGCAGCCTTCCAATTCATCCATCAAGCCGCCATGTCCCTCACCAGCCCACTCGCTTTCTCTGCGAGCCAGATATACCCCCACACTGGCCACTGTGCGCGGGCTCCTAGGGAGCGGCCTCCCTCGCATTGGTCTCAGTATCAAGGCCAGGATACATCCAACCATCAGGATCAAAACGCCCATACTAATGCCATTGCAGACCTCGTACGTTTGCTTCGTGACGGCGGGAGAGAATGAGATGTTGGCCAGGCAGATGGGGAGGAATTCCGAGAGCACCGAGAAGAAGCAGATTAGAGCGACAAAATAGTGTTTTCTGCGTAGAGCGGGTATGATGGCTGCGAAAGGGGAAGTCCAGATGGGTACTAAGATTGAATCGTCGGGGTTGGAAGATCCTTGTAGCAGACGGTCGAAAGGTGCCAACTGGCGGAGATCTAACTAAGAGATTAGTGATCTATCGCGGAAGACAATATTGACAGCGAGATGAACGAACCTTGATCAATACCACCCCAGAATAATTTGACAATTACACCTAAACTGGTCATCATGAATTTCACGCCAAACCCTTGCGAGTTCATGAATCGTTCGAACCCTGTATCCGCACTCGTCCAGTGGTAGTAGGCAATCAACGCCAATAAACCTCCAAGTAAGATAAATGCTGCAACATAATACAGCTTCTCCTGGAGAATCCACCACATCTTCGCACCTCGCGTGTGGGTTGAGTCGAAACTTGAAACTCCTGTGTCTACCACCAGTTTACTTTCAGAGCCAATGACGAGTTTGTAGCGCCCTTTGTTTCCTGCTCTAGCAGCTTTTGCAGCAAGCCCAGTCTCGACGTCTAAGTTGAAATTCACGATGCCATAGCATGGTATCTGATCCGAACTCATGAAGTAGGAGAGTGCGTATCGCCTGCCGGATAAGATGCTCTTCAGTTCCTTTTTCTTTACCTGCGAGTCAATTTCGCGAAGGTCTTTTAAGACGGGAGATTTGTAGAGGAGAGAGGCGAGTCCAACGATGCTGAGGGGCTCGGAGTAAACGCCAGAGTTGCGGTTAAAGACGAAGCCTAGCAGGAGAACAAGTAAGACAGCCACGAATGCGAGAATGCCCTGGATGCCGCGTACCAGGCCTGGATAGACGCCCCATACCGCATGACACCCGCTACTCGGCAGATTCGCACCACAAACTCCACTCAAGCTGACGAAGAATGCCTCAGATGATAGAGGAGCGAGGAGTAGAACCGCGATCGAAATAAGAGAAGACCAGAAAACTATGAAGTGGCCTCGGAACATCGCTTTGAATGGCATTGTCATTAAGAACGAGCTGCCGTAATTTAAACAGAGAGAATGTTCGGCAAGAGCACCGCCTGGCCGAGCGAGCTGGAAGAAAGGCTCGAGTTCGCGAAGTGTGCTGTCGAGAATTCGCCATGGGATCGTGTAGATGACTGCGAGCATAATGGGAAGAAATGTGACCAGAACATATTGGACGAGAGTTATTCTTGGGGCGATTGTAATACCACCATTGGACCAAGCGAGGTATGTGCCTGTTGAATTTACAAAAGTCGCTGTCGGTACGACTGCGTTGTTGACATCTGAGGGCTTACTATTTCAAGAATTCATTAACTTGGATGTGTGTTCATCCCTCGGGGATGTAACCCACCTTCCCTTCACATTACTTGGGGCACTCGGAGCAGCTCCTCCAACCACAGTGAAAGTCTGCCCATTGATCTTCGTAATGAGGGAGAAAGGTTCTCCGTTTGATTTTGTTGCAAGTTGGCCGGATGATAAGGTGGACTCTTTGTTATCCACAATCACCACAAGAGGCTCTGAAGTGATGGCAGCTGAAACCGGGTTTTTCGGTGTCGGTGAAGCAATAGGTGTAAGTGTTGAGGTTTGGCCATTGGCAATGACAAGAAGGGGAGCCGGAGACGCAGGGGCGGGAGTGTTACCAACAGGTATATGAGTGTTTCCGGTACCGGTCGGACCCGGAAAGATAAGGTGACCATCAGTGGCAGTATAGAGGACTGTCGGGTTCCCCGGCACTGGATTAACACCCGCAGGTGCAGCAGGTGCTGTATTCCCCCCTGTATCAAGACGGCCTCCGTTGCCGTTGGGCTGACCGACAGGAGTTGGGACCACTTCTGGCTGTGAATTTACATCTCCATCTGCAGGAGGCCCTGGAGGAGTTGGCGTTGGTGTGAAGCCCGGCTGTGTAGTGGGATCGGGTGGGGGTATGGGGATTGAACCGTCGCCGAGTATAAGGGGGCCTTCAGGACCCACTGTACCTGTGGCCGACGGATAGTATGCAGAAGTTGGCTCCGTGTTAAGATCTGCTGAAATGCTCGTCGCCGAGGAAGCGACTTCGAGAATAAGGTTTGTTGAGTCAATAGAAGCTGCCATTGTCAGTTTTCTGCAAATCGCGATTATCAATGCAGATGATTTGGCCTTACTCCATTGCCGCCTCTCCACATTTCGCCCAATATCTATGTAAAGCGTCTGGTTTAACTCATCAGCAACCTTGCTCCAAGTCCCAACACCAGCATGAGCTGGCAGAGAGCGGGTGGCAACTTCAGATAATGCAATGAGACTAAAAGTACAGAGTAAAAGGAACAGAAGAATAGGAGCCCGAGTCACAAAGGGCTTGTAGAGGGCTCGACCTACGACAAAGTTAGCCATGCAAATAACGTGAAATCCCCAAGGTTGAAACAAACCATTATCGAGAAAATAATCTTGCATTTCAGCGAATACACAATATCAACATGGAACCCGCAGGTCTTCGAGGGGCAGACGAGGTTCTCTTAGTGACCCTTTATCCCACAGCATCCAAAGAGCTAGAAACCTGTGCAACTTGGCATGTAACTGGGAATATAGAAGCTTAGATACTAACGAAGAGTGGCAAAGCACCAAAATGAGACTCTAGATTCCCGGCTGTGAATAGGCCATGTGCAGAGAATCGGATGTTGAGGCTTGAGGCTGAAGCTTGGCATTTGGAAGCACCAATGGATTCAATCAAAAAGCAGAGACGAAGACGCATGCGCGAGAACTGCTCCAAAAATAATATTCCTCTTCGCGGCACAGGATCTTCCGCACGGAGAAAACCCACCCGCTGAGCTTTGAAATAGCGTTGCTGCAAATCCGCGGCAGCGTTCCAATAGTCCTATGCCTACTCAGCATGATACATAATATACATCTGGTACATGTGCTTCGTCGCCCAGAAAATTTCCGGAGTCCCAGTTCGCAGAATTCGTCTGGTTCTTACCCATCCATTGCTTTCAACACCTGTTTCCGTCTGATCATTGCTCGATCTCATCAAGCTCCTTGATCTTCAATTCGGAGATCCGTAGCATGGTGAACTTGAGCTTGGTCCTGACCGTCTTAGTCTTCCTGGTCCTCCGCTTCTTCTTCTCTTTGATTCTCATCGGCTCTGCCTCCACGCCCATAACCCTCGCCCTGCACTCGAATATCCTCTCATCCACATAGGGCGTGCCCTTCAACGTGTAATCTCGAGATCCAATGGCCGACGCACGATTCAGACGTAGAACATCCCCCGGAACAACACCTGGCATGTGGAATGGCAGCCGTACCATATCACCGACTGTGACAAGATATGGCTTCCCGTGAATGTGCGCGCTTACGTAGTGAGATGGTTGTGTCGCTAGTAGAGGGAGCATCTCTTTGACTGATTGAGAGAGGGCGAGTGGTGTGGTGATTGGGGCTGGTGGTAGAGGAACAGATCTCTTCGTTACTTTTGGGGGAATTGGTGTAGCATTAGGAGATTCTGCGGTCGGCAATTGAGAGGATTCGAATGCTCCTGTAGGAGAGTCGACATGTTGAGTTGTAGCATTGAAGTATCGAGCGCGACTGGGGAGGAGAAACGTTGGTGGGAGCGCCAAGTGGGGTATTCGTGTGTCTAGGAGGGAGCGTCTGATCGCTCTGCTGCTGAACATCTTGAAGATGGAGATGTACTGCCTTTGAATGCTGGAGACTTGTCTCGTGGAGATGAAGTTGCCCGGATGGGAATCTTGAGAAAATCCGGATGACTAAGCATATTTAGCGCGGAGTCCAAAAAAATCTTATCGATTATGGCGAGCATCGAAGCCTCGTCAACGTCCCTCCACATCACAACCCACCAACGAATTGACCGCCCATCATGCCTCAAAATGAGTACATGGACAGATGGCGCAAGCTGCATGGTCGTAGACTCGACCACGAGGAACGCACCCGGAAGAAGGCGGCGAGAGAGGGCCACAAAGCCTCTGAGGATGCCCAAAAATTGACGGGATTGAGGGCCAAGTTGTACCAGAAGAAGAGACATCATGAGAAGATCCAGATGAAGAAGCAAATCAAGGCACACGAAGAACGAAACGTCAAATCTTCCGCGCCGAACGAGCCCAGCAGCACCCCTCTTCCCCAGTACCTTCTCGACCGCTCGAACCCAACTTCTGCGAAAGCCCTGTCCTCAGCAATCAAAAATAAGCGCAGTGAAAAGGCGGCCCGCTTCAGTGTACCATTGCCAAAGGTCAAGGGTATCTCTGAAAATGAGATGTTCAAGGTGGTTAAGGTACGTTTTGGAGAGCTGCATTACACAGGCGGCTTGCCTGGGGCGAATACAAATGCTGGGTGCTCTGGTAACGTGTGGGACGCTCCAAAGCTGTGGATTTCTGGGTCGCCTTTCGGCTATCTTGAATGATTTCCTTGGGCTTGTTCCCCAGAGTACCAGAGTCCCTGCGGCTGCTCTCGAGATACACTGTATAATTCTTGAAAAATACATGGCTAATATACTTTTTAGACGGGAAAGAAGACTGCGAAGAAGGGATGGAAGAGAATGATTACAAAGCCTACATTTGTTGGTCCCGGTAGGAAAAAAAACCCCCTTGATCCATGGGCGCGGCGTTGAAACCCCTTTCCTCTGATATAAGGTCTAATTTTCCGTGCCCAGATTTCACAAGACGGCCTGTCAAGTACGAAAGATTTATTAGGCCCATGGGTCTCCGCTATAAGAAATGCAATGTCACACACCCAGAGCTTGGTGTCACAGTCCAGCTTCCAATAATCTCTGTAGGTCATCTTATGTTCTGAATTGAGCTAGAGCTAATCATCTTTTCAGGTCAAAAAGAATCCTCAAAATCCTATGTACACTCAACTTGGTGTTTTGACCAAGGGAACCATTATCGAGGTTAATGTTAGTGAGTTGGGTATGGTCACCGCAGGAGGAAAGGTCGTTTGGGTAAGTGGAATTGTCCTTACATTGTGAGATGGCAATCACTAACAATATTTCAGGGTAAATGGGCGCAGATCACGTAAGTAGACCTACCGAGATCTTAATTCTTGATTTGGATAGGGTTCTTGAGTCTTATTATCGCTAGCTGTCTCTTCAGGGAGACATCGTATTATTCACAAACAATCACTGACTAGATAATACAGAAACAATTGTGAAAATGATGGATGTGTGAATGCGTGAGTCTATCTCCAGGCCTTACAACTTCCTCAGTCTAATGTTCCCAGTGTCCTACTCGTTTGATGGCCCATATTTACTAGGTCGTTCGTTGCATGGCAAAGGAGTCAGAGGCGTCAAGGGGATACAGAAAATCGGATTCGAAAAATCGGGTATCACTAGGTAGGAGACTAGATAGTCGGCATTTCACGACCAGACTTTCTTGTAATCTGACACATTCTTTTGACGTCCCTCTTTCAGAGTGATCGGCTGGAGGCTCATTTTCTGCTTAGTAAGTCTTCTATGATTGGCTGAGACGTACCTTCTCAGGCCAGGCGGTTGCACCTAAAAAGCTGGCCTTGCCAAAGTCCTTTGACGACTTGGCCACGCAATTCAGCTTGAAATCAAGCACTACCAAGCACTACTTTACTCACGTCCTTTATACGTGACTTTCGCTCCTTCTTCAGCATCTTTCTTCACCTCTTCCAAGAGCAATTCCTAGCCCAGTGATTAATTATCTTTGCTCAGTCATTGAAACATGGATCTATCAACTGCCTCACAAGTCCCACCATCATCAACTTCTTCTGCCCCAAACATCAAAGTACAAGCGCTCGAACTTGCTCAACTCCCCAAATTCCACCGCAAGTTTACTTCTCCAGGGACTAGTACTCACGGCGAGTTGCAAGTATCGTACTCAATTGCCGGACCAGACATCGGAGACGATGCCCCAACGATTTTGTTCTGTGGTGGCATGTTTGGTATGAGGTGGATGGCTGTCACGCAGAACTGGTTTGCAGAACAGAATGGTGTCAGGATGATATTCATCGACAGGTAAGCTACAAAATCACACACAAGAACATGACTATCTACGCCCAAATGAGAAGGGGCCACAACACGTGATGCACATTTCTCCCCCCCTGGTTTGGCTACGATACAGCCGTTATGGAAAGCATTGTGTTGACGGATGAAATAGACCAGGCTTTGGAGACAGCACACCAGTCTCCATCTCTCGACGCATCTCTATCTTCCTCGAGACCGTAATCGCTCTTCTCGCCGAATTGCAGATCCCACACATCGCCATAGCAGCCCAAAGCGCCGGGACAATCTACGCACTTAACCTCATCGCCCACCATCCCGACCTCCTCTCCCCGTCGCATCCCACCCTGACGCTCTTCTCGCCTTGGGTCCACCAATCCATCTCCGGCAACCTGGGGTTCAAGGCCGCCGCCAAGCTCCCCGACATCAGTCTCGATTACTGGAACACTCTCGTCGGCGGCATCATCACGAAAGGCGGTCCGGCCTTGAACCACAGCTCGGGCATCCTGACGTCCGCGACCAAGATGTTCACGGGGGGTGGCAACGGCAGCCCAGTGTCGTCGGAGGGGCTGGTGCGAGCGGCGCAGGAGAAGAGGTGCAGAGAGAGGTATGGCATCAGCCTGGATCTTAAAGCCGAGCTGGTCTCCACTTCCAACGCATTGTGCTGGGGGGAATCCACCGTGGGCGGCAACGACGAGGCGAGGATCTGCCTCAAAAGCTGTCCCGGGACGGGCTGGGACCGCTGCGAGGTCTACCCGACCTTCGTACAAGACCTCAAGCTCGAGTGGGGGGATCGTGCCGCGAGGAGTGGGCACAAGCTCAAAATCAGGATCGCGTTCGGGGAGGGCGAGGATTCGATGGTGGGCTGGAAGGGGATGCGGTATTTCGAGGACTGTTTCGCAAAGGAGAAGTTGGGGAGGGGGATCGAGGTTGAGAAGGTGGTACAGAAGGGTGCGGATCATGATTCGATCGTGGGTCCTGGTTTTGATGAGATTCTGAGGCTGTTTGAGAGGGTTAAGGAGGGATGGAAGAAGGACAGAGACTGAGACAGGGAATGGGGAGTTGACAAGTGGGTTGTTTGCTTGGCGCTGATGGTGAGGATATTTTATCCAGCAGTCTGTGGTTATGGAAGCAGGAAAAAATAATATATAGTGGAGAAATGCCGTAGCAGCATTACTGTGAGATGAATATGTTTGAATTTCATACGCCGATAGAGAAAATTAGCCCGCCAACTCCAATAAGCGGCCAAGAAAGTAAACATCAATTCACGCCTCGTCTTCGCTCTCTCGGTCTTCTCGTGTCGATCGTTTCCAGGGTTCAGTTCAATGATCAGCGGCAGTCTTTATTCGAGACTAGAAGCATAAGAATCAGATCTTGGGAGCCGGCAACCAGTTGCTGGCAGAGTTTGGATGAAGTTGGGTAAAGGACAAACACTTGCTTCTAGACGAATCCCACCCCCAAACCAAAAAAGAGCATTTTCGGTGAGAATTCCCACTCCAAAGAGTAGGAATGACCTCGGCCGTCTTGTATGACTAGAATTTCAACGAGGTCTAACCTCCAGGCCAGAACTGACACTCGCGGGATGCTCTTCAGCTGCCGAGATCATAGGTGGTTACCACTTGGACCTGGATCTATGACATGACATATATAATGTCTCTGTAGACTAGAAGTGAAGGTTTATGTGCGGCCACACACTGTTATCAACGTCGCTTGAGGAATGGTGGCAGAGGACTCGAGAAGTTGGGGACACATGTCGACAGGCGACGGCAGTATATCAGAGTAAGCAGTCCTTCTGGGTGTAAAGTGCCATCATCTCCGGAAGTCGCATCAGACGCGGAATTGTGGTTGTTCCGGCGCTGGTGAATGTGGGATTGAAGTGGAAAGCCATATATATATCACTCACTAATGGATCATCTGTGAAAATCTGATTTCAGTTGATGCCTCAGATCCCAGGCGCCAACATACCCTCTTCAGGTGCCTCGCGATCGCATCTAGCAACGTCACTTCATAGCCAAGATGCTTTTCTTTAGGTCTGCCCACTCCAAGCTTAATCCAAATACTTCTCTGTCGCACGAATGCTAACGTCTTGCCTCTGCGGATAGCTTCTTCAAGACTCTGGTCGACCATGAGGTCACCGTCGAGCTCAAGAACGACATCCAGATCCGGGGGACTTTGAAATCGGTGGACCAATACCTGAACATCAAGCTGGACAATATCTCGGTGGTGGAGGATCTCAAGTATCCCCATCTGGTCAGTACATCCGCCTGTCGGAGCGAATTGCAAAGGAGAATCTGCGGGCTTGCCGCGTTTGTGCAAAAGCACATGCTGATATTAAAACTGGTCTAGTCTTCCGTCAAGAATGTTTTCATCAGAGGCAGCGTAGTCCGATATGTACACCTGCCAGGCTCCGCGGTAGATACGGCACTGCTGGAGGATGGTTGGTACCCCGCATCTTTTCTCTCTTGGCCAGTCGCTGATTTTCATGTACAGCAACACGTAGAGAAGCTGCAAACCAGGCTGGCAAAGTGGCTAAGTGATAGCACTCAGTAGGTTTATACCCGAGGAAGGATGGATATTGAAGGGTACGCTTTATGAGAGGAACCAACAGCGCAATGAAGCTTACCACCACGACCTTTTCCCGATCATTAAACCCTCTCTCCGTTCGGACGGAATTCGATATTTTTTGCAAGGGACGTCATTTCATGCCTGGGTGAAGTTGCCGAATCGCGGGCACGGCACGTAGAGAGGAGTTCAAGGCTGGAGGCGTTTTGCGCAGGAGTGCAAAAGGCAACTAGGTAGACAATACCCAATGGACGATGGTTTCAGCTGCAAAGGAAAATGGGACATTCTGCTCTACAATTCAGAAGAACAAGGTGCAGTAGACTACGGGCTGGCGAAGTTCTTGCGCGTTTTTGTCGCGCTATCGAAGCCAACATTAAAGCTTCAAAGCTCGATCAGGTTATGCCCAAGCTGCAACTTCATATATCACTTGTTGGGTGACGTCTTAACATGTTCCTTTTTGAGGACTGTTAGAGAGCATATCATGGCGCCGCCTCTTACGGTACAAAGAGTCACTTGCAAGTGCATAGCAGATAAGGCAAATTTGGAGATACTTAGAGTAATAGGATAATAGTGCGAACAAGCGTTGTAGCGTTGTAAAGAAAAAGGTTACGGCTTTCACACCAATCGTAAATCAGAAAGGGTACCTGGGTGGAGGTTGCCGTTATATACACATCTATCTCTTATTTGGACTCAGATATATAAACATAATGGAATGCTTAAGAACGCCTTGAACAATCGACAGAAAAAGACCGTTTTAGTTCAGTGTAGTGGATATTGAGTATTTACATCAACCGATGTTTCCGCGGCCGGCGCTAGGTCGAAAGGAAGCTTAGCTCCCATGGGCTTGCCCTGATCACGTGTAAAAACAATCCCTGCAAATATAAATTGTGCCTTCGACTTCGACTTCGACCTCCACGCTCGAAATATCATCAACACAAGACCTACCCCACCCACGATACTCCAAGACATCCTCACGCTTTCACAGCTTTCGCTCTCTAGCATACGTTCTTTACGGATGATCTTGTGAGCAATCGCGCACCCGCGAAGCCCGCGACCTGCGTCCTAGAATTTCGAAAGCGTTCCGTTGCTCCGATCTTTAGTAACCCACAATCATGCCTCCTGTACGTTCCCTCTCACCTTGAAGGCCGACAGCCAGCTGACATTATGGTGCAGATCGGTGACCTCCTGGCCCAGATCTCTGGGGAGCCGAGCCCTATCCAGGCAACATGCCCTCCTCTTCCGAAGCGCAAGGCCAGCGAGCAACTCCGGAAGCCAGTTGACAAGCTGCAGAAGACAGACGAGCCAGCAGCCGACTACTTCCAGCCCCCCTCCCCGATTAGCAGGACTTCGAAAGTCAGCAACTCGATTACTGCGATGACGCTGAGTACAAAGGACAAACCCGTGGCTAAACCCGCTGCTAAACCCGCTGCCAAACCCGCTGCCGAACCCACTTCCAAACCCGCTACCAAGCCCGCTGCCAAACCCGCCGCCGAACCCACTGCCAAACCTGCTGCCAAACCCGCTGCCAAACCTGCTGCTCGCCACTCCGCGTCGACGACGATCATCAAGAACGGACAGCCAACCCCCCCACCTGCTACCGATGCGCCCAAGCCCGCTCCTAAGAAGGGGTCCTTTGCAGAAATTATGGCGCGGGGTAAGGCGGCACAGTCAACTCTTGGACAGGTCGGAAAGATTCAGCACAAGCGTATCGAGAAGATGCCAAGTAAGCGTGAGAAGGAGGAGCTGAAGGCACAGAAGTCCTCGAATCTCCAGAAGAACTTCGACCCGGAGAGCAAGTTCAGCAAAGTGGCTCCGTCTATGGCTCGAAATGGACAGAGCGTCAAGGATAACGGAAAGGCTGGACAGAGTGGGGCGAGACAAGGTGGAAAGGGCCGTGCAGAACCCGAGCAGCCTGAGAAGAAGATCAAGAAGGCTGCGACGGCTACGACTGGATACACTGGAACTTCTCGACCAAAACCCGGTGGATCCGCCTCGAAGCCTTCTGCCTCTGCCTCGTCGTCACGTTATGATAGAGGTCCTGATAGGGACCGACATCGGACGAACGATAGATACGGTGGTGCTCGTTATGCGTACACCAGTGAGGAAGAAGACGAGGAGGAGGAGGAAGAGGAAGAAGACTACGATTCTGACCTCTCTGATATGGAAGCTGCGGCATTCGAAGTCGATGACGAAGAGGAAGAGGCTGCTCGTATTGCTCGCCGTGAGGACGCTCTGGCTCTGGCTGAGGAGAATCGACTCAAGCGAGAAAAGGAAGAGAAGCGAAGAAGATTGACTGCTATGGCCAAGGCCAAATCGAGCAAACGCTGAACCGAGGTGTGGTGGATTTTCATTTGCTTGATTAGCATGGGTTTCGTCGGACGGAATGGAAAGGAGAGGCATGGCTTTACTTTGAGTGGATAGTTGCATTGGAGACGCGATGGGGGGACTCTGTTTTAGCGGGAGGGCGTCAAAAGGTTACGAGCATTGGAGGCGTTGCACTTGGGCGCTGTGTTGACTTTGAAGTAGAGCGTCTAGCATCATGACTGCAGCGAGAATCCTTATGTATGTATCAATGTCTGGATTACTCTGAATAGAACGGAATGGGTCATGCAGTGAAATATTTGCAAGTCGATTTCTGTACGCAGTGAACCATTTGGCAAGTCAATATCATGCTATACGCACTGAACTACCTATGTAGCAAGTCAACGTCACGCACGCATACTGTATGTACGTAAATCAACCAGAACCCCCCCCCCCCCCCCCCCCCATCATCCTCCACCGCACGACTACTACCGGTACCAGGTACTAACTACCGTACTCAGCGTCCAGACCCTTTCCAACACCCTGCCTGCCTTCTGCCCACCAGAGCTCGCTCGGTTTCTCCCTCCGAGCCGCGAAGTAAGGAAGTAACTAGGCGACTTGATCCTCGTCTCAGCCTGAGAGATTGATTGGTTGATTGGTTGATTGGTTGGTTGATTGATTGATTGATCAAAAGGGCTGAGTCGATCGTCGATCGTTTTTCTTCTCTTTCCCTGTGTGTGTGCTCGGCGCAGGGCACTGAAACGGTGGAGGGGCGGAGGGGCGGAGGGGCGGAGGGGCGGAGGGGCGGAGGGCAGCGCCGATGGTGCTGGTGCTGGTGGTGCTGGTGCTGTTGGTGATGGTGATAGATAGATAGATAAGAGACGTGTTGTGTGGTTTGGTAGTGGCTTTTTCTTTCTTGGATGAGGGCGGGCTTGTTTGTTTGCTTGTTTACTTGTTTGTTTGCCGACTAGCTAGCTAGCTGGTGTAGGTAGTGTAGGTAGTGAGTGTAGCTGCTCAGTGTAGCTAGCTGCTTAGTAGGCGAGCGAGGTGGTCTCTTAACCTTTGATGGATATATTCATAAAAAATTGAATTTGTTTATGCATGATTCTGTCGATTTATTTCCCTTTTTTATGTTTTTCCTTTCTGGTATTTTTCGGGGGGGCGTTGTTTACTACTACGGATGGAAAGCAGACGGACGAGTCGCTTCGTGGTCACCGCCTGTGGTACCGGTCGGTGCTTCAGCCCCCTTCTTTTTATCTTTGGTTTTTGTTTTTGTTTTTGTTTTTGTTTTTCCTTCCGCTGGCGCGCTGTTTCGGAAGGTGATGAGCGGATGGGTGAGTGAGTGAGTAGGTGAATGGGTGAATGAGCGAACGAGCATATCCCTTTCCCGAAATGTCTCTTGTGAGGATTAGGATTAGGATTAGGATCAGCTAGCAGAGAGAGAGTGTGTGTGAGAGAGAGAGAGAGGGAGAAAGAGAGAGAGAAAGGCCAGCAGCCAGGGCGGGAGAAAAGAAAAGCCTATATTTATCTATCTATTTATCTATCTATATTTATTTATCCATAAATATATATCTTTATATCTTAATCTTAAAACGCCAACTGCTTTTCGATTTACGTGACAAGAAAAAGATATCCAGATCTAGCCTAGCCTAGCCTGCCCTGCCCTCTATCCCGTCGTAGATGCATAAAAGGGGGGGGGGGGGGGGGGGCTGGCTAGAAGTAGTAAATTCTTCTCGCGCACTCGTTAGGTGATAGGTGGATGCGTGGGTAGTGGGTAGTAAGATGGGTAGGTAGGTATAGAGACGCGCCTTCTTCCGCCGAGAGCAAGCGAGCAAGCGAGCAAGCGAACGCTGCAGTGTGTCGGGAGACAGACAGACGGGAGACTAGGAAGGAGCGGTGGATCGGATCGGACCTGGGATGGGAAGGGAACTGCGAACGCGCCCTGCTCTCAGGAGGTGACATGCATCCTTTCGGTAACAGGATCTAAGTATAGCGCGTCGTCGATGATGTTAGATGTTGGGGCGCCGATTTCTGGACTCGGCCTCGGGTTTAACGGAGGAACGCATCGTCGCCTGGCCGTCTCCGTCTCGGTATACTTCTCGTTACTCGGACTGCGGCTGGGTTGGTTGGTGCCCGTTCTCAGGCCCGGGGATCAAAGGTCCGTAAAGAGGGATCATGCGTGCGGGATCTGTGGTGGTGTCGCCTGTGCCCCATCAGGTGTGAATTGAGCAGGCTGTGGAGTGAGAAGGGAGGAGAAATCGGTGCGGATGATGTTCTGCGAGAGGCGAGAGGGCGCCTCGGTAGGGACCAAGAAGAGAAGATTGCGGCAGGGCTGTATGATTTCATTTTTTTTTTCCGGTCGTGTCGTGTCTTCGCAGCCTGGCTGACTGCCACATCTGCCGAGGACTTCTTGCTTTTCTCGGCCTCGAAGATCCGCAGCAGGGCTGGTTCCGTCCCGAGGCATTGCTGCTGGCCTCAAGAGATGCCCGAGGCTTCATGGCCGCGTGCGAATATGACCGCCAGCAAAGTCGCTGATGCGAGGAAGGTTCCGTGGAGGAAAGGCATGAATGTGGCGGGATGGTCCATTCCATGGCAAGTAAAATCGAGCTTGTCTTGGCTGGAGGAGGAGAGCTGCTTTGAATCTTTACGGAGGAAAGCATAGTAGGGTGGTAAACAGAATGCTGCCGCGAACAGTAGAGCTGTGCCAGTGACTACGCGCAGAGTTTGGTGGTTTTTGAAGAGAGAGAGAGAGAGATGCCAGTCATCCTGGGATGCACGTGCTTGCAAGGCGAGATTATTTTCATGCTGTGCCTTTTCCTGCCCTGTAACAGCTCATTCAGAGAGGCGTTCCTCTACACAAGAGCCGAGAGTGAGACGATGCACGCCGACCTTTGTTTTGGCAAGCCTCGCTCGCTTATTTGGCGTCACGGGCGACCCTCCACCACCCCCCTTCGGCTCACGCTTCAGACTCATCGTCGCTATCGTATTCCGCCGCCCCCTCGCTCTCCTCCAGATAGGCGTAAGTCCCCGTGAGGCCTACACTCACAGAAGCGAACACGACAATCACGGCATACCCGATGCCGAACCACAAGGCCACGATCGAGGTGGCTTTCCACACCCAACCTGCCCATTCCCGGGGTGTCCAGGCGTGGTACGAGTCGAGACTGCGGGCCATGAAGAAGGTGCACGCAAAGTGGAAGATGGCGATCAGGTCGAAGAAGACGAGCCGGCCGCAGGCAATTGTCCAGGTTCGCCATGAACGTGGCCCGACGCGGGCGCGATAGCCGATGAGAGCGATGAAGGTGAGAAGAAAGGCGAAGGAAGAGAAGGCGTAGATCATGTGCCGGTTGATGGCTCCCAGCAAGTCCAGAGAGGCGGATCCGGCCATGATGGTCGATGAAGACGGACGGTGGGAATGCGGTGCGAAATTGGAGATGGAGATGCCTTTATCCTGCGGTAGCTGATCCTTCAGCATTCCTCACTCAGCACTGATCAATGCCAAGGCTCCCGCGGGCATACGAACAGACATTCCAACGGCGATTTAGGTATGGACGCTCGATTTTATTCTTAGCATGAGTGCCCAGGCACACCCCGTAAAGCAGTGAGGTAAGGTACCGTATTCTCTGTCTAAAATGACCGAGGTCTGTTCCCTGGCGGCCCTCCGAACGCTCCGGGGCCAGGCCAGGGGACCTCGCTTCGTAACGGTCGCGCGTCAGGCTGCCTCTAGAGGCTTGTAACATTTACGCTACATCAATTTTCTATCAGAGATGCATTCTAAAACTTTGTTTTTGGAAAAACAAAAATTTAAAAAAAATAAACGCTCTAGCCGGCCGCAAGCCAAACTTACTGCCCTCCGCAAATCTACGAGGTAGGTCTTCCGGACTTCGCGGTCAATTGAGTACCTTCAAGGCAGTTAGTTAGGGGGTTATCTCAACGGCCAGCTGATCCTCCGATGACCACCTTTCTCTTTCAGAGACGGGTCCTCCGGTAAGAGCGTGTCGACATGGCCAGCGGATCACCGCAGGCCGATACCTACCTGAATTGGAGATCAAACCCGTAATCAAACCTGTAATCAAACCTGTAATCAAACCTATAATCAAACCATCTATCCCCCAAAACTATCATTTTTTTCCTTTTTCAAACCGTAGCAGAAATGGAACCGGCTAAAACGAATCAAATCTAATCAAACCAAATCCTCTTGTGTGTGTGTGTGTGTGAGTGTGTAAGAGCCCGCCTCTCCATCCGAAAGATCACGCCCAGCAAGTACCGGTACCCAAACCGTCTCGAACCGACCCGACCACTGACTCGTCGCGCACGTCGTACAAAAAAAAAAACAAGCGTCTCGGAGCGTTGCGTTTACGGGACCGTTTTACCGCCGTCCCAGGGCCCCCGTTCGCGACCTGGAAAACGAAATCAAAACTCACACCAACACCGTCCCTGAAGACCGACTGTACTACCTACCGTGAAGGCAGGTGAGGGTTTTTTTTTTTGTTTTTAAACCTTCAGCTGACAATCCGGTGACGGTCTCTTGAAAAAGAAGATTCTAAGAGGTTGGCATGGCATGGCTGGTGGATCGATCACCTTGGGCCGATACCTACTTGAGATTAAATAGAATCTGATAAACAAACGATTTGGTTTATTTAAATCGTATCCTAAATAATACTATATCAATCGATTAAATCGTTTTTTCTAAGAGCTCGTCTTTTCGTGGAAAGATTATTATGTAAATAAGCTCGTGTTGATCGATCAAATCGTCGTTTACCGGTATAAAAGTCGATCTTTTTTACGAAAAGACCGTTTTAAGACCGTTCTAAGGCCGTCCCCGAACTTAAAACCGTTTCGGAGAACGTGAATTAGTAAGCAAATAATGTCTTTTTCCTTTCCATTACTTGCTAGTCTGCCTTCTACTATGCTACACCTGTACCACACCCCCTTTCTCTCTAGAATCGAAGGAGGTGCATCGACGCGGCTGAACTTTTGCTGAATCGACCGATTCCGATTATAAAAAATTTAAAGCGTTGATATACAAGCCGTAGCAGCGATACCGAGAGATATTCCTAGCATCGAATCTATCAGGTTATTATTCAAACGATTCCATCTGAGAAATGATTTTTATCTACAACTCTAATATCTATCTTTTTTTGAAACAGTCATCGAGCCACTATACTTTTTTAAAATGAGCTTATTAGTAAGCCTGTTCTAAAAATATAGACGGGGCCGGGCTATAAGACGATCGAAAAGGTAAATCATTTTTCATTTGTAACTAGTGCTGATTTCAAGCGGTCTAATACCTTAAAGGGGAATGCAGGGAGCATCTAGACGGTCAGCTGATCGTCCGATAACCATCTCTTTTAAGGACGATTTGAATAAGTTAGCATGGCTGGTAGATCACCCAAGGCCTATACTTAAGATCGAATAGAATTTGAAAACAAACGATTTAAATGATTTACATCGTAGCTAAAAAAAAAACAACTATTTTATTCGATTAAATCGTTTTTTTTTTAAAAAAAAATACTCGTCTTTTCGTATAAAAACCGTCTGAGGACCGTCTTCGAGCGTTGTAAGACCGTCCTATGGCCGTCCCCATGGCCGTCCTTGAGCTTAAAACCGTCCTGGAGAACGTGGATTAGTAAGCAAATACTCTTTTTATTGCTTGCTGGTCTACCCTGTACTACCTTAACCGCTTACTACACTCCCCCCTCATACTGCTACCCCCTCGAGGACTGCAAGGGCGGCCATCGTGCGCGGGTAGACTTTTGCTGAATCGATCGATTTCGATTACAAAAAATTTAAAGCATTGATATATAAGCCGTAGCAGCGATACCGAGAGATATCTTGGCATCGAATCTATCAGATTATTATTCAAACGATCCCATTCGAGAAATGATTCTTATCTACAACTCTATCTTTTTTTTGAAACAGTCATCGAACCATTATACTTTTTTAAAATGAGCTTATTAGTAAGCCTGTTCTAAAAATACAGACGGGGACGGCTATAGGACGATCGAAAAGGTAAATCATTTTTCATTTGTAGCTAGTGCTGATTTTAAACGGTCTAATACGGTAGGTAGGTAACCGTCTCTTCTAAAAGAGGGTCAGAGGACCGCTCAAATGACCCCCTACCTGCCTTTAAGGTAGGTAGTACTTAGGATGACGGTCCCTGAATTCAAATTTCGCATCGACTCTACCTATAGTAGACGGGTTAATGTCCGTCCTTCCCTTACTGTATAGCAGGGAGTCAGAAGACCCGCTGAAATGCCCTCCTACGGTACCTACCTACCTTACCTACTCGCTTCCAAGTAAAGCAAGTATAAAATCCCTCTTTCTTTTCATAAATACTAGTCTCCTTCCTCATCTGTCTATCTCCATCTCCATCTATCTCTATCTCTATCTCTACCGTATATCACAACACCAAGCTCTCTCCAAGACAGGTCAGAGCGGGAAAGGAAAACCCGATACCTACCGATACCTACACGAGAGAGGGGTGATAAAGCAGGCAGGCCGGCCTTGCGAAGACGGGAATCAGATTAGAGGTCACGGGGGAAGGTGCGTAGCCTGCACGCGTGGGTGGGCAAGGGCACTTCTACGTCCCGGCCGGTACTGTAGAGTTGTGGCCACCGAAAGAATCCTCACTCCGTAAGTAGCTTCCCGGGTGGGATAGGTAAGGTAAGTGGCGTGTCTATCCCCGTGGACCGGAACAGCCTGCTCTCTTTGGGAAGGAGGGGGAAGGGGGTTAAAAAGATAGGCCGTACCTGCCCTTACTACTGTACTGTATAAGTACCTACTATAGGTAGTGGTCGTGCCCCCTCCCTGCCCTGCCGTAACAGGCAGCCTTCCTCCGCACACGGTGCCCGTACCGGTACCTACCACGACCATTGCCAAGCGCGCTCCCCTGACCTGGCCCCGGAGCGTTCGGAGGGCCGCCAGGGAAGGAATAGGTACCTACTTAGAGAGGTAGGTAAGTAGGTAGGCCTCGTACAGTAAGTAAGTAAGTAAGCAAGTAAGTAAGTAAGTAAGTAGCCCAAGGTCCGCCCGCCGCCATCGAGCTGCTTTCACGGATCAATCGACCTTTGCGAAACGACGTGGTATCAACGCTTCTCCGCGGGCTCTTTTTTGCTCGCCTGCACTTCCATTCCATCCCGATTGCGCAGTGGCTTGCGTAGGTCGGGCGGTCGGTCGGTATTGCTTTGCTCTACTTTGCTTTGCTCGGTCGTGGTCGTGGTCGCGAAGCGCTTGTTGGGAAGGAGAGAGAGACCCTATCTACGACGGCTAGCGGTACTGGTACCTACACAGCCTTGGATGGAAGCTTGCACGTACGAACCGAGACTCGCATAGCGGAGATGAGGATGATACCTATACCTAGGAGCATGCCGACGACCGTGGAACACACACACATACACACACGCATACACAAAACAAATAGAAAAAAAAGGGGGGGCTTTCTCAAACGCACTCACTACCGCTATCGCGCCCCTAGAGAATCCGCCGCGGGCTGGCCCAGCCTAGCTACATAGCCTAGCTTAACTTAACTAAACTAAACTACCTAGCAGAAGGACCTCCAGGTAGATACCTAGATGGGTTCCGCCGTCGAGGCATCCATCCATCCATCCATCCATCTATTCATCAGGAAGGGAAATGCTGCGGGGCTAGCCATCCATCCAGCCAGCCAACCAGCTATTTACACCGGTATATGTTGTGCAAAAGGGCCGAGATCATGAAAAGAAAAAGAAAGAGAGAAAAAGGAAAGAAGAAGAAAAAAGAAAAAAGAAAGAAAGGGAAAAAAGTATTAGTTTATTTAGTTAGATCTTTGCTGTTCGATTTGGTTTTTTTTTATATATATATATATATACACACACATCCCCAAAACGCGCCCTGACAGAAACGGAATTTCCATTCCCCAAGACACGTACGCCTTCTAATTCTTACCTGCTTGCCTGCTGCGTACTTACTTAATAACCTCGACCAAACACACCGCGATACCAGCATCGCATCGCATCGCATCGCATCGCATCGACCACCAAGCTCAATAAGAACAACAACGAAACCACCAAACATCCAGCCTGACCTCAACCGCGCCAGCGAATCCGCTCATGATAACCACTTTTTAAACAAGATAGAGATAATATAACCAACATGACAAATCGCCGCTATATAGCTTGGTGTGGCAGGATAAAGACCAGGCGTCTAGACGTGAGTGAGCTTGAGCTTGAATCGCGAGGGAGCAAGCAGTTCGAAAAGTTCTTGAGAAAAAGCCACAAAAAAATATATATGAAAAAAAAAAAAAAAAAAAAAAAAAACCACCCCGTCCCACTCCCTCCTTCCCTCGACTTGCTGCTTTTCTAGCCAGCCAGCCCAGCCCAGCCCAGCCCAGCCCAGCCCTCTTGCACCGAACCTCCACACACAAGCGCAAGGGCTCTCTCTCTCTCTCTCTCTCTCTCTCTCTCTGCCAAAAGGGGGTTTTTTTTTTCGCTTCTGACCTCTGACCTCTGACCTCTGATCCCTTTCAGCCCTTTCAGGGGGCCGACGCCCGGCGGAGGGTAGGTTGGTTTTGCTGTCCCGGTCTGTCGCGTAGGAGAGAAGACGAGACGAGCAAGCAACGCGGAACAAACAAACAAACAAACAAACAAACAAACAAACAAACAAAGAAGGAAGGATCTCTCCAGGTTCTGCTGCCTATCCCGTGAAAGAGAGACTCAAGAACAGAGGAACACAAAGAAAAAAAATGCCAGACAGTGAGGTCTCCCCATTGTGCTGTTGTGCAGTGTCGTCAACGCCAAAGAAAGAACATCCCGTCACGGGCCTGGCCAGTACAAAGACCCGCGACAAAGCAGCAGGGGAACAAGGCCAGCCAGGTCAGTATATAGGACCGGCGACAATGTCTATTGTTTCCGTCCGCCAGAGACGAAGCTTGCCGGATCATTCTAGAACGACTTACATACAACGTTGCGATTCGACCGACGTACCCAGACGATACCATCACTTACTATACAGCATATCACGTCACAACATATCGAGAGAGAAGAAAAACAAAACCCTATACAAAGATTGGAGAAAAACAAAACCCACACGGCAGAGGCGACGACGAACAGCTATGTGCGTCACCATCACAGAGTACAGCTGCTCCCACAGAGTCCCCTCGACGAAGCCCTGCTTTGAGTACCGAAAGCAGCACGAGCAGTACCAGAAAGCAAAGAGGAGCCAGGGCCTCTTCCGCTGCTTTCTGAGCACCTCCCTCAAGGAACCGCGCTGTCGCGCGCCCCCG
This sequence comes from Drepanopeziza brunnea f. sp. 'multigermtubi', assembly GCF_022702325.1. Lineage (NCBI taxonomy): Eukaryota > Fungi > Ascomycota > Leotiomycetes > Helotiales > Drepanopezizaceae > Drepanopeziza > Drepanopeziza brunnea. The sequence continues at coordinate 1,609,087 of NW_027094074.1, forward strand.
GGCCGGGAAGCCGTCTACGGTCGCGTTTGCGAGGCCTGCGCGCGATCCATCTTGCAAGGAGAGAGGGAGAAGCAGAGGAGGGAGGAGAGGGCGCGGAAGGAGTCGAATCTGAATACCAAGCAGCAGCAGAACCAGATAGCTCAAGATTCTAGGCGCCTTGAGATGACCGTCAAGGAGACGTGGAGGTGTGAGCAGTGCGTGCAGGAGAGACGGACGCCGAGTCGCAGGATAAGGGCGGCGAACGGGGGGTGCTGTTGCGCGAGGGGCTTGGAGGAACTCACTAACATGAGACAGGAGCGCGAAAATCGGAAGAGGAATGCGAAGGGGAAAGGGAAGGGGAACAGATATCCCCAACGACCTGCTGAGCCGCAAAGCTATACGCATTATCAGCGTCCTGGAGCTCCTCGACCAGCTCACATCCCGAGAAAGAAGGAGCGCACGGCGGAGCTGCAGTACGTGACGAGTACTGAATTTATCCGGGGGGCGGCCACCCGAGCGGCAGATCAATACGGCTGGAGCCGCTTGCAGAAGAGAGACTCGGAGTTCCTCGAGCCGGAGCTCGTCGAGGCCTACGTCAACATGCCGGGCGTGGACCCGCGGGTCATCGGTCAGGGCCCTCGTGTTCCCGTGGGCCACCTCGTCCAGCCATCCATTGACTGGGAACGGTGGAACCGCATGCATCAGGGCAACCATGGCAGGTTTCCGTCGGATATGCCGCAGGGAGCGACGCCCATCACCCCGTTGAACATCCGGAAAGCTAGAAATGCAAGGCCGAGCCAGATCTCGAGGAAGCCGGTGCCGTGTCGGAAGTGGAGCAGTTCTGAGGAGTTGCTCGTCTCTTCACATGAGTCGCCCAGCAGACCGTTGTCGCCTTGCTCGCCGCTTAGCCCGGCGAGTAGGAGCAAGCACCCGGGACGAGAGGTGAGGAAGGAAATGGAGAATTTGAACCACCAGATCGGTGATTTGATGAATAGTTGGAACGCTGACGCACCACCCTCTCCGCAGTCGTGGCACCAACACCAGGACTGGTATGAGATCAGGTACTGATCAAGCTCCGACTAAAGGTGCTGTGAAAGCTGTGAGTATAAATTGAGTATTTTCCTTAAACCCAAGTATATCAATTTCCCTTGAGTACCCTTCCTGGCGCAGACTTATCTTATCCTTTGTACCCAATAGTAATGATAAATACGACGTGAAAAGAAGAAACATTTGTTCCCCATATTTGCATTGTGACTTGCTGATCGAATCGACTGACCAACGCCTAGCTCCAGAATGCCGTTCTAATCGCAGAAACTAAGCGCACCCGCAGAGCAGGAACCTACGCCGGGTGTGGGAGAAAACAGAAAGATTCTCGCAGTGCCTTCCCTTCCTCACAGCCGTACCGTACCCCGCAATCGTGTGATGCTTCGTCCCAGATTACTGCGCGGTTCGTTTCAGGTGCTTCCTGAAGTAAAAATTATTACAAAGTCCGAGTGTCGTTCATGGCCTTGACAGCCGTCGTGATGCTATGGTCGGGCAACACGATCCATTGGAACCCGTAATGATAGTCCTGGGATTCGATCCTAGTTTGCCTTACCGTTCTTGGCGGCTCCGTTCCCATTCTGCGCTTTCTCTGCCCTGAACCTCTTGATCTCCTTGTCCACACCAGCGGCAACTCTCTTCTGCAACTCCGGTCTGTAGCCGAAGGTGAAGAGGGCCTCCATGAAAACAAAGAATGGGGCCAGGACCAAGGCCTGAACCAAATTGTCTAGCAGCGCGGGTGCCCGGCCCTCGTATACACCGTGACCGACAAACTGGGCGATCCAAGACACGACGAAGACTGCGATGCTAGCTAGATTGGCGAAAGTGCTGGTCGACGCCGAGGTAAGGTGGTTTGCGAAAGCAGTCCATCCGATAATGACTGGCAGGAGGATGCTGCCTGCAACAGGCTCTAGGAGGATATAGAAGCCACTGTATAAGATTGCCCCGATGGTGCCAAAGTTCAGAGGGAGATTAGGAATCGTGAGCCAGTGAGGCAGAGGGATCACGGTCGGAGTGTTGGTGGCCTGCAGAGATTCTCAGCATCCGGTAGTCGGATAAGAGGTAGCAACTAGTAGAGCCTACAAGCAGTATAGAACTGGCGAGGATTAGTGGCACACATAGCATGTGGATGCCGATGTTGACGCTATTGTGGTGGTAGGCTCCGTACTGGATAGGTAGTGTTAGCATAGCACGTCCATGGAGAAATCAGGGCATAGGGGGTATCAGCTTACGAAGCACAATTGCTTTTCGAGGTTGAGAGACATTTTGGAGAGAGATGGTTGGGGGGGAGGGGGGAGAGTTGCGGAGGGTAGAAGAGAGATGGACGAGGTCGAGGTCGAGGCCGAGAGAAGAATTGTGGTGTTGATGGTTGTGTCAATAGATTCTGGAGGGGAGCCGAGGGCCGTTGGGGTTGCCCGTTCTTCAATATACGCGCTCACGGTACACTTCTGGTCACTCCCACGCACAGATGCTTGAATTCACATAGAAAATACTCTCCCAACCCGACCAAGATCCTCCCTTTCCACAGCCAGACTTCTCACGCATCGATTACGGAGGTACGGAGTACGACTGCCTTTGTGCACCCTCTGCGAAAGCCTCCAGAGCAGTGCCCGGAGCGTCTGGTTCAGTCCAGTCCAGTCCGATCCAGTCCAGTCCGATCCAGTCCAGTCCAGTCCAGTCCAGTCCAGTCCAGTCCAGTTTCATTCTTGCATTCTTTGGAGCAGTGTATGTCCTGAGACTCACCCAGCGCTTGACTGCGCTTTGGATTGATGACTCTAGATTCTTTAAGCAGGGGCTCGAGAGCGCATTCTATAGAGTATTTACAGGTTTGGAGCAGTTGACGCGACGACGGAGATATCATTGATGCGTGAAGAGGAGCGCGTTCGAGATTCGGTTCGGGCTTAATTTGAGCACGTCCGACAGACACGAATTCACCTTTGCCTCTGCCTCCTCGATTCATCTACATCTCTATACCGGACATTCTCTCCATTCTCTCTTTCGAGATCGGGCACCTGGATAAAAAATACTGCGCACAACCTCATTTCCGAGCGATCACTTCTTCGAGCAAACACGCTTTCTTCGTTATTGCCCAATATGTTCTTCCTCTACAACCTCGAGCGCCAGGTCACCCTGCACCCCTCTTACTTCGGCCGGAACATGCACGAGTTGGTCACGGGGAAGCTGTTGAAGGACGTTGAGGGTACATGTACTGGTCGATACTTCATCATCACCATCATGGATACCTTTAATATCTCTGAAGGCCGTATCCTCCCTGGTAGCGGTTTGGCTGAGTTCACGGTTGGATATCGCGCCGTCGTTTGGAGACCTTTCAAGGGCGAGACCGTAAGGACATAGCTATGACGGTTGTCTCTACACTAGTCTCATATCTCAACAGGTCGATGCTATCGTCACCTCCGTTAACCAGGTCGGCTTCTTTGCTGATGCTGGTCCTCTCCCCATCTTTGTTTCCGCACATGTAAGAGCGTGATTTCTATGACAAGGCACATTGCTAAACTTCTCTCCAGCTCATCCCTCCTGACATCAAGTTCGATCCGAATGCCACTCCGCCCCAATTCACTAATAACGAGGACTCGGTCATTGAAGTCGGAACGCACGTTCGAGTGAAACTGATTGGTACGAGAGCAGAGGTCGGAGAGATGTACGCGATCGCCAGTATCAAGGAGGACTATCTTGGGTAAGCTATTCCACTCGGTGGCTCTGGGTCTACGATTCCATCAGTTTTCTATTATTTCTGTGAATTGAATTTCAGCTAATAGAACCAATCAGATGCTTGGCTGGTGCTTAATCTACAACCTCCCTGAACTGAATTTCGGAATCAATTAAATTTGATATTCGAAATGTTCAACGGAGGTGAGCTATGCCGGTCGGTAGTGGTAGTGGAAGTTTGGAGCGGATCCGGACCTAGTTAATGCGTCATTATCGATTCTACCCGGTGTCCGACTGGGAGATGCTTCAATCTCGAGATAATGCTCCTCAACACAGAAGGGCTAATATCAGTGCGAATCTGCTAGAAGCATCGATGCTTTGCAAGATAATAAAGCACTGTCTTCTACCAAGTTTGATATTTTTTGTGTGTGAATTTGAGGTTACCTTAGTGTGAATGCTCCCGCTTGCCGTCATGGTCAGCTAAAAAATAAGTCTAGACATTGCTAAATAAGTCTAGATGGTCCTACTATCCCGTTTTCCTATAAATAATTCATCATCCGCACTTCAAATTTCTCATATGACGAGCTGCACCTTTCTTCCTTAAGTCCCTCGCTCAACAACTCCGAACCTATTATTTGAGAACTTTCATAGCTGCGATCACAACAACGCCTTCACTTCGCTGGACGCTGCCTTATATATCTCCAAAGATTACTTAAAGTTCTAATAATCATACCTTCACAGCTTAAATTACAATATCGCCGCAACTTTGCTGGACGAGGCACTACATATCTCAAAAGACCAACTAAAGTCCCAACAGTCAGATCTCCAGCGAGCTAATCTGGAAAAAAAATTCCTGGATCTTCGACCCAGGACGCTCATCGCAACAGTTATACCGACTATTCAGCCTCCTTCAAAATGGCTACGACACTGATAGAGGCTATTTCTCCACAGCCTCAAGGGCCTATTTCAGCAGGCTCAAGTCACTTAATGCACAATGCCGAAGATATCGTCACAGCATCAGCGAGCGGCATCACTGCACCAGTCAGTGTCTTCACACCCAAGAAACAGAACCCTACGGCACATCTCGTTATTCTCCGGAACCCCAAAGAGTGCTATAGACGATACACTCCAGCTTTCTCCCCAGCACTCGGTAACGGATCAGACACCTATACTCGGCACATCGCAAAAAATTTGTGGTCACTCCACGAGGCGGCATGCATTCAGGATCTTATCCCTTTGATCTCCGATAAGATGGAACAGGAGGAAGAGCTACAGCAGCATAGAAAAGCCAGGAAGCAGTTCTCGAAATTTGATGACAAGTTTGCCAAATGGGTCTTCTACTTACCAGCCTTAGAACGCCACTTGATAAAGCAAGTCCACGAGCAACAATTCTGGAGATCCTGGGGAGAGACCAAGGTCATCCTCACTGGTGAAGATGGAAACAAGAAAGCGCATTGGATGGTCAACGACAATGCGGACCAGCTTGGGCAAATGCTGGATAGGCGCATGAAAAAGGATGGCTACAATCTCTGCGACAAGCAGACTCTGGTGAAGAATCTTGAGGATTTGGAGACTGCTGAAAGAAACAAGAGGATGATTCTCCACAGAGAATGGTGGTCCAAATCTCAGGGGGCGACGCGGAGGGATAATTTGGCTACCGAAAACGCCAAATCGCTTACGGCTAACACGATCGCCCACATGGATCTCTCTAGTTCAACCGGGCTTGCCGCGACAACACAAACTTCTCCAACAACATCGGAATCCACTGCGAGTCTTCAAAAAAACGACATGGAGGAGCTACCGAAACAAATCTTACGGAACATCACCCAAGACGAGGCAATCCTCGAGCTATCGCAAGCCCTCACCGAGGACTTAACCGAGCGTCAAAATGCTTACACTCATGCCGCCAACGCCAACATGAACAAAGCATTCTATGCCCTCGAGCCGCAGCGACTGCATAGCCGCTGCAGTTGGCTCGTCCGTCCCATGGCGATGACTACCAAGAACCTGCAACCACCACCAGCAGGCGAAATCCCAGCAATCCGTCTTACTCTCGACAACAGTGTGACTTGCGAGCTATTCGAGCGCTTCCAAGACTTCAGTCACCCGGACTGGGAGGAGGTATGGCAGGTGCGTGCTGATGCTCAGGCGGGCATGGAGCATAAGCTCAAACTACGGAAACAAGTGGAGGAGATGAAGATGCGGAAGTTGGCGTTCTATCAAGAAGGAGACTACGAGACGGACAGTGATAGCGATGAAGACGACGATGAGGGGTATTGGTACTCGGACATAGGTTCTCCATTCGACAAAACCCAACCATCAACCAGCTCGGGCTCCAACGACACGGGATGTTCCACAATCATCCCGCACAACGATACTCCCACCAAGCTTGACATCGCCAAAGCCAAGCTCGCCACATTCAACACAGTCCTGGCCAATAACCTCGCCATCGTCAAAGCCGAATGCCTCCTGAAGATGAAGCGCTTCAGCGGCATCCTTCCCACCCCCAAGACAGAGGACGAAATCAAGCGAGAGAAGGCCTGGGCTCAAGCACTGTACATCCGGAAACTAGAAATAAACCTCGTCAAACTGCAGCTCCGTATCTTCGACGAAGGCATGACTGCAACCGACAATCGCAGAGTCCGCTTCACATCCTCTGCCCCCACCGGAGCCGGCGAGGTCCATTTCGTCGGACCTTTGGTCAGACTCAATGACGCATCCGAGTCCGGAAGCCTGAAAGTCCGCGCCGCCTTCAAGATTCTCAAGAGGCACAGGCTATTCAACGCCTTCAGAACGAAGGATCACTTCCATTTCGTGAAACGGCTATTGGCGCGCGTCACGAACCTGGAGGACACCGAGCACGCAATCTTCAAGGAGGAGATCAAAGAAGCTTTCCAAATGGCCCATAAAACGGATGAAGAGGTTTTAGGGTACATTCAGAAGGCGGTTGAGGCTGCAGAGAACTCTGTGTTTACTAAGAGGTGTAAACACGTTGGCGGGAGTGAGATTGCGAGTTGGTATGTGAGGCTGGGCAGACGGGCGAGGGCCGACTGGAACATTGAAAGAAGATGGTATAGGATATGAATGGTTGGCATGGAGTTGACTATGCTTTGTTATGATGGATGACATATCCGGTGGAGGAGTTACATATACCCAGAACGACTGATTGGATTGGATTGGATTGGATTGGAATGGAATGGAATCGAATGAGAAGGAAAATGGGATTCGCGCATGTCACGTTGCTGGATCATGGGTTACGATATATTTTTCTTTTGAGAATTCCGCGAACGATGTCTCCGAGGTCCGTCAAGGGCCTAGGATGTTAAAGTCATGTACCAGCTTTCATTATTTGGATGCCAGGGGATGAAAAATCGATATCCTCTTAGACACTGCGCGCTTTCTCTACTTTAAAGATTTGCGTTTTCTTTCTTTTTATTTGAAAATGCTTCTCCACCTACAATTGGCAAAGCGTGTCTTGCCCAGGTCTCTCATATGCCAGAGCAACGCAACACTATTGAACAGTAATCTATCTAATCACTCTTCAATTCATCTTCATAATATCCATCTAACTACAAGCGATCCACAGACAACAGCTTCGAAACAAACAGTATATAATTACATCAAAAAGACGAAATACGCACAACACCATGTTATGGCTGGGCTATACTTACGACACCTTATATGTATTCAACCTCAATTCCACACCATCCTCTGCTTATCCCTCCCTCCCCATTCCCACTCTGAAGGCAAGCACCCAGCAACTCGTCAACAAACCCATGCCTCACATACCAGATATTTCTCCCAAGCAACTACCTACATAACTGCTGCATGCATCTCTAAGCTTCTTCCCCTAATCAGCCCTCGCCGCCCGATCTGATCTGATCTGATCAGATCGAATCGGGGAACATCAGCCTCCTGCGCACGCGCGGGCTACAAGCGAGAGGACTCCCCACTCGTCTACAAATTCGCCGCCCATCCGCTGACTTTACACGCGGAGATGTCGTTCTTGGCGTTCTTGGACTTCTCTGACGAGCTCCATGTTTGCGGCTTAGGTGGCAGCTTCTTCGCCGATTTGAATTTGGACCATGGAGGCTCCCGATGCGGCATTATCCAGCTCGGCCTGTATTGGTGCTACGCTCGGAGACTTGACATCGTCAACTTCTTTATCTCGCAAGAAGACTGGATGGGAGGGCCCCGGCCACAACTTCAAGTCTTGGTCTTCTTAGACCCTGATACTTCTTGATCATCGCCCTCCCTCTTTCTAGAGAGACCTGCATCTCCTCGCATCGACGGAGCAATTGTATTCGGATCCAGCCTTCCTCCTCTTCCTCTCAGCGAAGGCGTATATCCCAATGGATTAGTCCCACCCCGGGTAGACATGAATCCCGCTGGTGGCTCCTCGTCATCTAAACGATCGGTCTCGTCGCCGTCCTCATAAAGGGCAAACTTCGCGATCCGGCTCTCCCAGTACTCATAAGCACCATATCCCAGATCCATATCTCGAATGAGATCAAAGACAGAGATGCGGCTGAAACGACGCGTGCCATCTGCAAGCCAGGTAACACCCCAGTCATCGACTCTGAAACGCGACGGATCCTCAACATACAGACGCGCGAGACGTACGAGGCCGATGCAGAAGTCCACCCACCGGCTGACGTCCTCAGCGTCAAGACTGCCTCTCGCTTGTCGAAACTCGATGGTCCTCGGCAGCGAACTGTCGCGCAGGAGATACGTCAAGTTGACCTGACGGTCCTTATCTCCGTTCTGCCGGTTCGGCTTCTCCTGGAACTTGTCGTAGACCGCCGGCCAGTGCATCAGGTGCACCATGTTCTCAACCGTCGCCCTTTCCATGGCGCTTCGTATAGCAGGGATTGAAGCTACCTCACTTGCAGCTCGCGTCGAGCAGTCGACGTTTATAAAGCTTTTCAGAGACGTGTCTACCGAATCATTGATCAGCTCGCCCGGGAACTTCACAAGGCGGTCCTTGATCAGACCGAGGCGATTGCTTGAGAATTGATACGCGGCATTTGCATGGCCGGGATGGCGACACGGGGGATGCAAGCGAGCGATCTCGTACTCGTAGACGAGGAGAATGATTGCAAGCTCTTTCTTGATATCAGAGGCGTGCTTTTCTGCCGCGGCTCTTTCGAGATGGCCGAAGTCATCGGCGGTAGGACCTCCGACGTTGACGTGTAGGCCACACTGGTTTGTGACGAAGGCTCCAGCTGTTGTGTCACCTTTCATGGCCTCGATTATATCGCGGATCCTGTCCTTGTCGGCTGGCTGTCCTGAGTCCAGCACAGGAGATATGATCTCGACACCGATGGAGTCCCAGCTGTCACTACCACCTGCTGCTTTACCAGGAAGCCACTTGTCTGAGGTCAGTAGGACTCAGTACTCATGTTGACGAGCAAGAAAAAGAAGAAGAAAATGGTAAGCGGGAGAGTCCTGCTTTTGAAGCGACGTCTCCACTCCATGACCCATCTACAAATCGAGCAATTACAACAACGCAAGGTACAAAAGAACATACACTAGAGATGTTCCCCGATCCAACCCCACAAACCGAATGATCCTTCGTAACCTTCCACTGCATCTTATTCTCCCAATTCAGCTGCTGCTTCTCCCCAGGCAGCAACGTATTCATAACCCTTACAGTCCGACCTGCCATGCCCCGAGCCGCACCCCGCTCCTCCTGCAGCGCCGGCACCCCCTTCCTTAGGATCGCTTCCACGATCCGCAGCGGCTCCACCGCGTACGGGTTCAGCGCGTGGCCATCTCGAGGAGGCTCCTCCGTTTGCACGCCCCAGCTGTTGTAGATCCTGTTCGGGACAAAGCGGGGGCTGCATCTGCTGAAGCGCTCTTCGGCGCGGGTGGCGTAGGGGAGGTCCTTGACGAGGGTGCGGCCGTGAGGGTTGCCGCGGAAGGGAGTGAGCTGGATCAGGCCCTCCTTAAACGCAAATACGTACTCGAGTTCGACGCCGTAGGTCATGGAGTCGTGAGATATTCGGATGGGGTTTGGGGAGCTATTGCTGCTAGGTCGGGCCGCCATGCTGGCTGCTGCAAATTATATATATTATATATATTATATATATTATATATATTATACGTATGAGACTCTATAGACTAGCTGATCGTTATTATATGGTTAGAGATGATAGCAGTATGTGTATATACGAAAGTTTGAGATGGGTTTACAGCCCAGAGGATTAATCCTCAGCAAGTCAAAGAAAGCCCTAAAGTCCCTTGTTGACATTTTTATCACCGAACTTCAATCAACTTCCAGGCCCTAAGACAAAGAGCACCTCGAACTAGGTTTTGATATGTACCAGATGCGTCAATATCAATGTCTACTAACGAAGATGACGAAAACGGTAGCCGACAAAGCTATTCTTTGACAGTGCTGTCAGTAAGCGAGTCGTAAGCGAACGAAGGAAAGAGGTGTGACACGTGACCAATACGCCAATGCTATTCCAACCTCATACACCTCAACTGTCGACGTCTTGTATACCTAACCTCTGGAAGCAGCCGCAATCATACCCGGGTTCCTTGATAAGAAGTATGGGAAAGTGCAGCCTACCCAAAGGCCAGTCACGAACGCGATAGACCTATTCCATAAACCAGCATCCTCCGTTCTCAAAACTACCCATGGATCACTGCGGGTAGCTATCTATCTCTTTCATCTTCTCAGCCCATCCATCCCTATTCATCGAAGCGTATGTTAGTTATCCTAGAAGGTCATCCCGGGCCCAATACATGTCTTTGCGTGGCTGTCTGGGGCTTGCGCGGCCGCGAGTAGAGGATTCGGAATCGAGAGATGTGAGAAGGATTCCCGGACTCGGACATCGAATCAGAGGAAGGGTTTCCATCGTGCTCCTGGGTGGAAGATTGAGGCTGATGTTTCGAAAATGCGAGACCCGCCCTGTCGAGTATGAGAAGTTACGAGACGCGGGAATGGGGAGACGGTTTCATCGTGAGCGAATCTGTTTGGGGACGCCTGGATGTCTGACATAGATGGCTGGATGGCGAAACGGCGTGCGGTATGCCGAGTAAACACTCATCTGGTGGAAATGGTTGGGGTCTCAAAGAGGAGGGGCGTAGGGGCGATCATGAACGAGTTGTCCTCCACTCGCGGCTCGACTCTCTCGCATTCTGGAGTACAGCAGACCCAGATGTTGTGAAATATCAAAGACTTCGTTGAGAATAATGGTCGTGATGATAGATTAACAGGGTGCTGCGCTAGCTTATTATATAACCTCTAAATATCTATCTGGAATGCGCTCCGCTCGAGCCTTGGCCGCTGGCCGGTGAAACAAAAATATATACAGATGTAGACGAAATTGTCAAAATTCGCTTTCTTTGCTTTCAGATTATTGGCGACTTCCCTTGCGACTGTATGTATTTTTCCATCATGGCGCTGGCTGCGAGAGCGCCGCCCATCGTCTGCTGTTCCAACATGACCGCCAAGGTAGCCATGGAGACGGTGACGCCTGCTTGGCCTGCGGGCTGGGCACTTGAAGCTCTGTTCATGGCCCCAGTAGAAGATGTTTCGTTGCGTCCGGCACTTGCGGCTCCTCCAGCCTCTGATGCTGCCTGACCAGCTGAAAGTTGCATGGTCAGGATGAACTCTCCGTCGATCTGGTTGACAACCGTCATGACACGGCCATTGAGAGGATCCAGAGTAGTGGGTGAAGTGATGGGCGTGAATGTTGGTGACAGGAGTAATTGAGCAGCAGCAGGGCTCTGTGGGCTTGTGTTGGTCCCTCCGTTGGTTCCCCCGTTGTTGCTCCCTCCGTTGCTCCCTCCGTTGGTTCCTCCGTTGCTACCTCCGTTACTCCCTCCGTTGGTTCCCCCGTTGTTCCCTCCGTTGTTCCCTCCGTTGGTTCCCCCGTTGGTTCCCCCGTTGGTTCCCCCGTTGGTTCCCCCGTTGCTCCCTCCGTTGCTCCCTCCGTTGCTCCCTCCGTTGGTTCCCCCGTTGTTCCCCCCGTTGCTCCCCCCGTTGGTTCCCCCGTTGGTCGAAGAACCTGTACTCGGGCTCGATGTTGCAGATGGAGATGAGCCGGTATCATTCGTACCTGTGTTTGACGCGCCGTCCATAGGAGTGGTACCATCAGCCGATGCTGGGCTTCCGCCATCAGTTGGCACCATTTGATACGAGTCTGAAGTGCCATTCATAGATTCGGGGCTATTGGCCGCAGTCTCGGTCGAGTCTGCAACTACAATAGTAGGAGCTTCGGCGTCTTGACTTTCCTCCTTCCCAGACGAAGCTGCTCTCCGTACGCGGCGTCTGCGCTGAGGTGAGAGATTGCCAGTGGCCCCTCCGGGGTTTTGGAGCACAGTTCTTTGCGCGACACCAATAACAACCGCATCGTTGGGACCAACGCCCATTTGTTGAGCCATTGCCATGACACGCTGCATGTTCACTTCTCACTATTAGCCCTACTTCTGAAGAGGCGTGGCTAAAGACATAGGCCTTACATGGGAGTTGAATAACTGAAACCATCGAGTTGAGGCTAGGCGAGACTGCTGCCAGGTTTGTAGTAACCAAGTACCTGTAGTTGTCTTGGCAAGTCAGTATACGAAGGGACACTTGATGGAATCTTTAAAACTTACTGACTGGCATCATTCCTTGAACAGTGATCATAGATGAGCTGATACCATTGACAACGTCCGTGTTGAGAGTCATCGGCTGAGTAACCTTCATTGACATGCGCAATCCGTCTGCAAATTCGGCCTCCTGAATTCCAGATCCAGTGATGTTGACGGATTGCGATCCGAACTGTGTCAGCACTTGGCTCGTCTCCGTCGATTGTCGGCCAACTGCCATGTATTCGCCATCGATATTCGTCATCTTGACTATGCGAACGGTGTTGTCAGTGCTGTTATACTGGTCAGTCTTCAAACTGCTTTTCTAATGAATCAAGTCCTTAGCCTACGTATTCACACTCTTCATACCCTCCATCACCACCCACGTCTGCCGTCCTGGAGAAAGCATCGCTACAAAAGTGTTGTCCGGGGACACATTGTTCTGTTGGAGTATCGCCGGATCAATAGGAAGCTCAATTTGAGCAGCAACAAGATTTGCTGCACCGTTTGTCTGAATTGTCATCGAATTTGGTGAAAGCGCAACGAAAGACTGTCCTGTAGAACCCACAACATGGTTCGCTGGAAGGGGTGCCGGATTTTGATTTACAATCAATTGCTGTTGTGATTGAGAATATGTTTCGATTTTTGAATTGTCGGGAAATTGGTAGCTGTTCAATTGCATCTATTATAAGGTCAGTATTGAAACCAACTTTCAGAACTGCACATTCTTTGGCGAGCTGCACTTACATTACCATTCACGTTTAGTACTTGGTTCCATCCTGCGGATGATTGCCCGTTGACCAGATTTAAGCAAAAAATGAGTACGGAGAGAGAAGAGCGCGTTAAAGTCATTATGAATAGAAGACCACCAGGGCTGAGAGGGAACCACCAGGGTTGAGCAATTCGAATTTAAATTAGATAAAGAGACTACAGCGAACGGTGATGAAGAAGAGGCAATATGCCGATAATTATGTCTAGCGATGAACCGAGGTCAGATTAAAACGCCAGGACCAATTTATGACGCTTCATTTCAAAACTTAGGTACATACGCCGTAGGCCTCTTTGAAGCAGCTCGCGCTCGCGCTCGCGCTCTCGGTAGAATGTAGGATATAACTTTCGGGAATCTTAAGACGATCTGTCACGTCCATGAGAACTGTGGGAATGAGGGGATCGGAGTTAAAGACTCGATCGGGGATAAGGGTGGCCCGTGCTTGGCACGTGCACCTTTGCCATAGCAACCACATGGTGGCCCGTGCACCCATGCACCCAACTACATGTAACTGCACCTCGCAGCTAGAATAGCTTCTTCCCTCAGACTTAACAACACCACGAATGCAACCACTTGCTATTCGTACCGAGTCTCACGTGTGCACCCTATTGTGTAACCAACACTGATCAGTGGTTAAATTCACACTTAACCACAGATGAGCTAGGTACAAAAAAGAAGAGGTAGTTTTTGCCCCCTTAAAGGTATTAACTACGCTATAAGCAACCGTTAGTTCTTAACAAGTCTAGCGGAAACCCAATACAATTAGCAGTACTATCACCAGTTGTAGCGTCTATCACGCAACCACCCCATCACGCAACCACCGCCGCTAATATAGCGGATGACAGAAACAGAAACCCCCTCCCTTACGAATTCGAAGACCCCCCCCCCCCTTCTCAGAGAAATCTGTTCGGCCTCTAGCAGGTAGCTTCGAGGAACTCGAATAGACTCTCCGAGGCAAATTCAAAGTCGACCGAGAGGTATAGGAAGCTGATGATTTCGACCCCACTGATAAGACCAAATGGACCCAAGGTTGCGTTCACTCGTATATCATCCGAGCCCTCGATATATTCAAGGATGATTATCGCTACGCTACAAGTGACAATTTATAGGAGACATACTAGAGCTTCTTCGAAGGATGGACTGAACTATTGTTTAAGCTAGGTCACATCACAATCTTAGGATACTTATACAATCACCTTTTCGTCTATTACGTGTAGATAAAAGATCTAAGAAGTGGTGTAAGCTATGCTTCAGCCCTTGCTAAACTACTTCACAGATCGACATTTCCCGTATTTCTACCTTACGAAAAGGCAAGACGAGAAAAGCGACTCAGTTTAATGACATACAGACCTGCCGTCAAACCTCCACCTTTACCTTTACCTCTTACACCTCTCACACCGATGCAACTTACACGACCACCTTTCCTACCGATACACCCCCAACTGTATCGACCCCCACCCTTACCCCCGAATGATATACAATTCGATATACCATTCGATAGGCAACCCTATTAACAGCAGAGACAATAGGAGTTCACCCTTGACCCTCGACTACCCCTTGACCCTCGACTACAACCCTTACCACCGATTCACCCGATCTTGTCTCGACCCCCACCCAACCTAATGGTTCATAGACAACCTTACGTACCACCTTTCGAACACCGCGAACCTTAAGGACGAGGAGCAAATAAGGGAGGCGGAGGTGATGATAGTGGAAGCAACTATACGGAGGACTCTTACCGCAGAGATAACTACAAAGGAGGTGGAGGAGGCGGTAGAGGAGGAGGTAGAGGAGGAGGTGGAAGAGGAGGTGGAGGAGGAGGTGATAGAAGAGGAAGAGGTGGAGGTAGTAATGGAAAAGACCTTGACCAATCAGCTAGAGGAGGCTGGAGATCAAGCCTAGCGCAGTTGATTAGCGGACTTAGTAAGATGTATGGACATAAGAAGGAGCTCAAATACAGTAGAGGAATGTGAGATATACTCTTCGTAAAGCTGAAGAAGTTCTACAGCTTGTGCGAAACATGCGACATCCCTTTTACCTTATACGCTAAAGCTTTCCTTATCATGCTTACCGGAGCAGCAGACGCTTATTATATCGATCAAATAGCTGGCAGAAGCTACTCTTTCGAAGCTATGACATACCTTATAGCTTAACACTTCGAAACCGATGAGAACCGAAAGCACTATATGAGCTTGTAGAGAACTACTACATTCGCTAGTGTTATTGCAAACAAAAAGAACATCGGGAAGACTCGACTAGAGTGCTTAAAGATTACGATGAAGCTTTTAAAGAGCTGTTAGCAAGGCCTTACACTCGAATACTAGACCGATAACGTATTGCGCGATCAACTTATTAGCGCTTGCAATAGAGTCGAGGAATGCAGACTAGCAATGTTCAATCCAGCTAATACATACGAAAGAGTTGCTGCTCAATTACGATCAGCAATCGGTACTATTCAAAAAGAACGCCAAGTACTCGAATACACAGCCCCTCCTACTATGTACTATGCTTCTAACGACCACAATTGCGATACTAATTGCAATCACGAGACTTACTACACCGATCGAAACTATAGAGGATTAAGTAAGAGCTATAACCGTGGCTTAAGAGGCTACAATCGCGGTAGTAGAGGCAGAGGTAGGAACAGAGGTTTTGCACGTAAAAGAGAGAATAGAGGCTTCCGCGGAAGTAGAAAGCTTAAAGTATGCTTCATCTGCGGCAAACCCGACTGCTAGTCTACAAAACACTCCTTCGAAGAACGAAAACGCTTTTACAACGAGTACAAGAAAAGCGCTACGTACTACACTACTCAACTAATGACTTTAGCTTATTTTACAAGCTTCTTAGCGGACTACGAAAGAGTAAAGGGTATTGCAGACGAAGAAAATCATTAAGATCAAGCAACATACGCTACTGAAAACTATCAGTACGACGAATACGATCACGGTGATCGCAACTACTTCACTCAAACCTTTCTTACCGAAGCTAGAGAAGTGACAAGCGCCGAGACCATTGCAATTTTGCAAGAACGCTTAGCTTACTACGCTTTCACCACCTTAAACGCTATGAACCCTTTAATTAAAGAAGATGAGACCGTTCTATTAGAGACTTATATTTCACACTCCCGGTATTCAGCTTACCGATTCCAAGGCTTCTTTCTCGATTCGAGAGCTGCAAGTAAGTCTTTTGTAAGAGAAGCACAAGTGAAAGCTCTTTAGCACTACTTGCTTGAATTACAAGTGATTACTACTCAAGGAGGTACTATCAGCTTCGGCGAGACCCCGGCTATTATTAAAGGAACCGTAGAAGTACAAACACTAATTAGCAAGATTGTTTTTTATGTAATCAATACTGATACCCTTTTTTTAATCTGTCTGAAAGACATAGATTCTTTTAGCGTGTATTTTAACAATCTAAGAAACCTGTTTGTGCAAAGCTATAACAGCGTGCTAGTTGTTAGAAAATAAGGCTACCCATTCTTACTGCTTAGTCAGCAAGAAACCATTACATGCTACCTTACCGAAAGAGAATTGCGTCAAATTCATCGCCGCTAGGGACACCCCTTAGTACAGCGTTTTGCTACCACTCTTAAGGCTGCCGGTAAGGAGTTTGAAACCGACATCTTCGAGAAGATTACTAAATATTATGCGCAGTGTCAATTACATAAGCAAGCTTTTCGCAGATTCAAAATCTTTTTGAAAGATAAGTATGAATTCAACTATTCGATTATTGTTAATATTATATATATTGACGGGGACTCCGTATTATATATCGTAGATTCAATTATAAGCTACGGTTCTGGAAGATTCTTTAAGAATATGACTGCAAAACACGTGTGGGATACAGTACGTTACTATTAGATCGATACATACTTAGGCCTTCTAGATGTAATCGTAGTAAACGCTAAAACTAACTTGAGCTCTTAAGAGTTTAAACAACAAGCAAATTCGATGAATACTAAGATCAAGGTAGTCTTAATCGAAGCTTACAATAGCGTCGGAAAAGTAGAACGCTACTATGGCCCTCTCCGAAGAATATACAATATTCTGAAAGAGGAACTAGCAGGTGAAAGAGTTGACAAGCATATAATACTTTAAATAGCTTTCAAAGCTATCAACGATATAGCCGGCCCCGAAGGTATTGTCTTTACATTGCTCGTATACGGCGTATACTTACGCTTTTCTAAGACAGATTCTCTAGCACTATCTGTAATAAAGAGACGAAAAGCCTTTCGAGCTGCAACTAAAGAGATTCGTCGACTACAAGCTAAGAGAAAAGTCAAGGACGCCTTGGTAATGCGAAATAGACCAAATACCTTGGAAACCTTCAACCTCTTTTTGCAATCAGACGTCAGAGTTTATAAAGAAGTAAAAGGTAAACTAAGCAAAGGCGAATAAACCGGACCGCACAAGCTAATTGCACGTGAAAACGAGACTTGCAAAGTACTCGTAAACGACCGAATTAGCGAATTCCGTTCAATAGTTGTCAAACCGTATTATAAAACACTTTCAAATACGCTAAACCTCGAAGAATCCTTGCTATCGAACCGGTTAATTGAAGCTGAACTACTACCGGTCCAGCTTACAAGACAACTTACTACTTTAGCTATTAAGATTAGATCACGCCCGCGCAAACCGAAAGGCAGTTTGGCAGTTCGCTATAGCCCTTATCACCTTTTTACAAGTATAAAAGAGTTCAAAGATTTTGACGAGCAATTTCTCAATCACGAGAATAATGTCATTATAGTATTCTTTACTTATAAAGAAAAGGCTGATGTTGCGCTCTCTACGAAGCTTAGAAACGAAAGAGTTATCACTACGCCCGGCGAGCAATTCGTAGAATCACGCTTCTAAAAGCTAAAAGGCTTAATAGAAAAAGAGGTATTTGAAGTTGTAAAATACAACCTTGCGGTCTACGGAACAGGCCGTATATTCAACTCTCGAATAGTCGATAAGGTTAAAAGCAAGAATACCTTTAAACTATACGAAAAATCACGCCTTGTTATTCAAGCTTAAGGCGACGAAGGCAAGTATAATATTCTTACTCAATCCCCGACTATTTAGCGCAATAGCCAGCGTTTAATGATTTCCTTAGCCTTATTCCTAGAATCTTTTAATCAAGCAACAGTTTCTTTGCGAGATATTACTCAAGCTTACGTATCGAGCTAACGCTACTTCGAGCGTATGATCTTAGCGTATTTGCTTAAGAACTTCCAACACTTATACCCTCCGGACTATATCTTACTGATTCGTAGACCTTTATACGGGATTGCGGAGGCAGGTACCTATTAGTGAGACACTTATTACAGACACTATAAAGATAAGCTATTCATAGTCTCCTTTACATACGACCTTTGTTTATTGATCTCTACAACTAGTAAATTCGTTATCATTAGAATGCAAATAAACGACACACTGATGATAGCTAACAAAGAGTTCAATGACTTAGAAGAGCAAGAGCTTAAGAAGGCTGATTTTAACGCCAAGCTAAAAGAGACGCTTATAATAGAAAACGAAATGACATTCAATGAAAGAACACTAAAGAAGCTCGCTAATAGCTCGATTCTACTCAAGCAAAAGGACCAAAAGAAGAAGCTAAAGCTAGTTACCGAAAATAGAAACAACTACTTAAAACAGCGAGCACGTGCAGCTTATATTGCAAGCTTGTGTTAGCCCGAGGCTATTTTCGACTTATCTACCGCCGCGCAGATCTAGCAAAAAGACTTTACTTTGAACGACATCACCTTCTTGAACAAGAGAATTACATAGATAATAGAAAACCAGCAACGAGGCTTAATATACTTCAACATCGACTTACGTTCAGCGAAGCTGTTCGTATTTGTAAACGAGAGTTTTGCTAACAATAAAGACTGCAATTCACAAATTGGTTTTCTAATCATCTTAGCAACCGAAAAAAAGTTTAACAGCTCCTTCTTTATTCAAAGGAACCTTATCGCTGCTAGTTCCACAAAATGCAAGCGAGTAACACGCTCAGTACTTGCTTCGGAAATCTATAACATAGTCTCCGGTGTAGATATTGCTATTTGCGTAGCTACTACTTTTAAAATAATTACTAACAAGCTAGAAGTCCTCGAGGTCTCTATAGTCGTTTATACCGACTTATATTCTTTCTACGAATGCTTTGTCAAGCTCGGAACTACTAAGGAGAAGCGCTTAATGATCGACATTATAGCCCTTAAGCAATCATACGAGCGCCGAGAGCTTGCAAAAGTCAAATGGATTGAAAGAAAGGATAATTTGGCCGACTCTATAACGAAAATCAACCTAAATAAGTCGTTAGCGACCTTCATTGATACGAACAAGGCCAACGTACGTGTCGAAAGGTAAGTGGAGAGAGCATAAGAAGGTCAGGCCGAATTTGGAAAGAACGGTGATAGTATTTTTTACCGACAACGTTAAGAATGAAAGAGCTATTTTTACTTGTATTAAAATTGCAATTGCAATTGCAACTACTGCAATTGCAAAAGAGAAAATTGCGAGTGTAAGAATGAGGGGATCGGAGTTAAAGACTCGATCGAAGATAAAGATGGCCCGTGCTTGGCACGTGCACTTTTGCTATAGCAACCACATGGTGGCCCGTGCACCCATGCACCCAACTACATGTAACTGCACCTCGCAGCTAGAATAGCTTCTTCCCTTAGACTTAACAACACCACGAATGCAACCACTTGCCATTCGTACCGAGTCTCACGTGTGCACCCTATTGTGTAACCAACAAGAACCAAATATTGCCGCCTCTTTTAAACCCCTACTCCCTCCTTTCGGTTTCAAAGCCGAAGTCTCTGACGCGAAATGACGTGGGAATTGACCCCCAACTCACTCCACTAGATTATTTAGAGGTTGGAATGCGAAATTACCTTTTCAAAAGAGATCCATATCATAAAATGAGCCTCTCTCAGTACGACTCTATTGGTTAAGAATACGTGAACATGATTTGACGATATACAACTTTCGCAAATGTATACAGGTCGGAATATACCTTTGGAGTGGAAGGGTAGTAAACGGGAGGGTAGTAAACAGGGACCTCGCCTATTTTCCCCCAGACCCTCAGACTCCGCCAATGAGAGCTCCGATACTCGTGCGGCCAGTAAGTATGTTCCCATGTCGCAAATTATCCCAAATATGGAGTCTTAAAGTCAAATTTACGAAATTTAGGCATAGCCAACCATACAGAGCGTTGCAACCCCTTTCCCGAGTTTAAAAAGATCAACGCCTGGGAACATATTCAAAGATCCTGGCCGCACGGGTCGTCCTTGGACGAGACCAAGCTTCTCGGGTAGATTTTAACCTTACTCAGAGATACCAGTTTACGGACACTGCTTCACCACGGTTATATCGATTTGCACAGACTCAAATGTCATTGCTTTGGTCTGGACTCTCTACATGTCCGTGTTTTGGACTGCGATTGGAAACAGGGAGTATCTTCTCGCTCAAATATCACTTCTTGGCACGCAACATGATGGGTTTCTGATGTGATAGATTCGGGAAAGCTAGGCTTTAGATTCGTGACAGCTCTTGCAAGACACACGGTTTCATACTTAGATTTCAATCATCCCATTTACACGGAGAGATTGGCTGCGCCAGAAACGAGAATGCTTTAATCAGAACGGATGTTTCAATTGAATCCTATAGTAGAGGCAAACATCTTCGAGCTGAACTTATGACACGAAGCTTTGATCAACTGAAGCAGCGTGTTCCAGGGAGAGTCAAAGTTAAGCTCAGTCACCGAAGGGTTTGAGCTGGGTGTCATGAGGTAATGCAAAGTAACTATTAGCGCGATCATCTCTATACACATCTGCTAGCTGTCAAACAATCTATGGAGCGATAAACACGATGTCACCTTGATTGTGAAATACATTCGTGGGGACGAAACTGTGATGTATCTTGGCTGAGTTTGAGCAGTCATATGCGACGGGTGAAGAATTCTGTATTCAACGTGGCTGAGTTTGCATACTGGGACATTCTAACATCGTTGCCATATTGAGATAAAAGTAGAAGGAAGATCGGACGATGTCAAGCACAAAGGGGTCACATCATCTGATTCATATCCTTCTGTAGAAATCATCAAGTGCCTACTTAATCTCTCCAGTATCCTTATACTTTGTCTTTATTTTCTTTATCTAAATAAACAATTCCCATTTTAGTACCTCATGTTTGGTTTAATTTGTTTCTCCATCTTCTATTCTACAAAACACGAGCTGCTGGTCAATTTCACCCTAATTTTTACCTACTAGAGATATAAACATTATGAAGTTCATCTCCATCCTCACCCTTTCCCGTACGTATAGTTTCTCCCAATAACTCTCTGATCTGTCAACGACATGAAGTTAACAGTGTTTGGAAGTGCTCGGCACCGCAGTTGCGGCTCCTCTCCACGAACGAGCGGCCTCCATGCTACCCGATAGCAACGGGGTCACTCAACCCACAGGAGCAGCGGCCAAAGCCCCAGGACAAGCAGCAAAGGCAAATGCCCCAGGACAAGCGCCCCCGGGGGCCGCCGGTAAGGCTCCAGGTGCGGCAAAGGCAAATGCACCAGGACAAGCAGCAAAGGCCTCGGGAGCAGCGAAAAATGCCCCGGGACAAGCAGCAAAGGCTTCAGGAGCAGCGGTGAAAGCTCGACAAGCAGAAAATGCTTCGGGAGCAGCGAAAAATGCCCCAGGACAAGCGGCAAAGGCCCCGGGGGCCGCCGCTAAGGCTCCAGGTGCGGCAAAGGGAAATGCACCAGGACAAGCAGCAAAAGCTTCGGGAGCAGCGAAAAATGCCCCAGGACAAGCGGCAAAGGCCCCGGGGGCCGCCGCTAAGGCTCCAGGTGCGGCAAAGGGAAATGCACCAGGACAAGCAGCAAAGGCTTCAGGAGCAGCGGTGAAAGCTCGACAAGCAGATAATGCTTCGGGAGCAGCGGCCAAAGCCCCAGGACAAGCGGCAAAGGCCCCGGGGGCCGCCGCTAAGGCTCCAGGTGCGGCAAAGGGAAATGCACCAGGACAAGCAGCAAAAGCTTCGGGGGCAGCGAAAAATGCTCCAGGACAAGCGGCAAAAGCAAATGCCCCAGGACAAGCAGCAAAGGCTTCAGGAGCAGCGGTGAAAGCTCGACAAGCAGATAATGCTTCGGGAGCAGCGAAAAATGCCCCAGGACAAGCGGCAAAGGCAAATGCACCAGGACAAGCAGCAAAAGCTTCGGGAGCAGCGAAAAATTCTCCAGGACAAGCGGCAAAAGCAAATGCCCCAGGACAAGCGGCTAAGGCCTCAGGGGCAGCAGTGAAAGCTCGACAAGCAGAAAATGCCTCGGGAGCAGCGGTGAAAGCTCGCAAAGCGGCCAAAGCGGCCAAAGCCTCGGGAGCAGCTGCTAAAGCCTCGGGAGCGGCAAAAGCGAAGCCTGCAGCTTCTGGGAACCCGGCTCCCGCCGCGAACGATCCATCGAAGTCCCCGGGCAACCCCGCGGCTGCTCAAGCCGGCGCAGCTAGTGCGAGTAGCGATGCGCCGCAAGCAATGGCTATGGGATCTACGGGGGCGGCAGCCTCGTCTGGATCCAATATCCAGACTGGAGGCGGGCCTGCCGCTCCAGGTGTCCAATACGCGGCTGGTGCATTTGCGAACGATGCCAACACCGTCTCGGCCTCGCTTAATGCTTTGGGGACGGAACAGAACCCCGAGATGATTAGATCTCTTGCGACCGTAGCCTGTATGTTCAAACCTTCTTCACCCATCTTTCCCTTCCTAGAGCTTGAGATTCTCAGCATGGAAGAGCAGGATATCTTTCAGACCCCGTCCCTGGATCTCAGAAACAGTCAGTGCTAACCTTTTTATGTAGTCACCGCCGAGAATGACGAGGATCAACGCCGAAATGTCTTGAACACTGCAGCTGGAAGCGCGGCCCAAAACGCCAACTCCATGATCGTCATGAACACGCCTACGGTTCTTAATGGACTTCAAGCTATTATGAACGATCCTACTCCGTTAACTGCACAGGCAAACCTTCGGACCATCGAAGCTGCAAGGCACGTAACGTCTCGGAATTTCTTCTGTCCCGGTGCTAACTGTCGTCGAATAGAAACCCAAACATTCTCCCCAGTATTACAAAGCTCTCGAATGCTGCGATGATGATGTCTGGCTTGCAGCCGATGGCAGTTCAGTTCCCACCTACGACTGGAGCCAGCCAACCGGCTGGAAATTGACTTGGACGATAACTGTCTTCGGGTTCTGAAAGTTGTGTTAGCGAAGATATGAAGCTGAAAAGTCCAGGTGCGATTTTTAAGTAGGTGTTGCGGAAATTCATAATCTAGCGTTGATTATGTTTTTGCAATGCAGTTTCAAATCTCCATTCTTCAAGATTACATACCAAGACATGTCTATTTCAGACACCCAGTGTCTATGCAGGGGTTGTAAGAGAGGTCCCGTAGCCCGTAACCGATTTTACGACCATGAATACCGGTAGTCAGTCCTATACGTAGGGGTTCTGTGCTCATTGCTTGAAATTTGGGTATATGTTCAAGTAGTGGCAGGGTCGAGGAGTGACATTTGTTGTTGTCGGGGGACGAATTGCAGATTTAGCGAGTGGCTTGAAATCCGAAGCTGTGGATTATTCAGGCTAATATCTGACCCGGGTAATCTTCAACGACTCCACTGTTTATCTCAACATCCAAACACCAACCCAAGAGGAAAGATGAGGAGCTGCGGGCAAGGATAAAGAGAATGGATAAATGCTGCGTTCCTGACTCTACTTAAATCGTCAAGTCGTCCATGATTTATTTTCCAAGAAACTCTATTCCACATCCCGCTGACAACCTCAAAGCTTAACATCCGAGATGGACCAGCCATTGGTCACCCACATCTTCACAGCGGATCCTTCTGCCCACAGCTTCAATGGCAGGCTCTACGTCTACCCTTCCCACGATGTCGAGACCGATATCGAAGACAACGATAATGGCGACCAGTATGCTATGAACGACTACCACGTCTTATCGATGGATGATGTTGGGACCCAAGTCCAAGATCACGGTGTCGCCTTGGCTCTGGAAGATGTCCCGTGGGCCTGCAAGCAGCTCTGGGCTCCAGATGCGGCCACCAAGAACGGCAAATACTACCTGTATTTCCCCGCGCGGGACAAGGCGGGCGTCTTTCGCATCGGCGTTGCCGTGAGCGACGTTCCGGAAGGACCGTTCAAGCCGGAAGCGAGGCCGATCGAGGGCAGCTATAGCATCGATCCCGCGAGCTTCGTGGACGATGATGGAGAGGCGTACCTGTATTTCGGTGGGATCTGGGGTGGACAGCGTAAGTATCCTTCCCCTTTCACCTCTCGAATCTAGGACATTTTTCTCAGGAGTCAGTTCTAATGTTGCTCAAGTTCAATGCTGGATCAAGGGCGAGTTCGATAAGGATGCATACACCAACATGGAAGCAACGAGCGGGCCGGCCTACTATCCCCGCGTGGCGCGTCTGAGCAAAGACATGCTTCAATTCGACGGCGGGGTCAAGGAGCTCGTCATCCTCGGGGCGGACGGCGAGCCTCTCCCCTCTTACGACCACGAGCGACGCTTCTTCGAGGCTGCGTGGATGCACAAGTATAACGGCAGATACTACTTCTCCTACTCGACTGGCGATACTCACTACATCTGTTATGCCACCGGCGAGAGCCCGTTCGGCCCTTTCACCTACGCGGGCAGGATTCTGGAGCCGGTGGTAGGCTGGACTACGCACCATTCTATCGTGGAGCACAAGGGGAAATGGTACCTGTTCCATCACGATTCATCCCTGTCGAAGGGGGAGAACCACTTGAGATCTGTGAAGGTCAAGGAGATTTTCTACAACAAAGATGGGGGGATGCAGCTCACACCGGCGTAGAATATGTACTTATTCACGATTGATCAACATTTGAGTGCATCCTCCTCAGTTTTGGCGAGTAGAATGAAAGGGAGCGCGTTTCTAATTTATCTGCGTAAGAAGAGAAGGGATAGCTATCTGAGATCAGACTGAGATCAGATAACATGCTTGCAGGTTTGCCGCCTTAAGCAGACGCTGGCCGACACAACATCTTTGTTCGCGCATGATAGCACTACCTATCATATTCCCATCATGGGCATCATTTCTAGCTTTGCAGTGCGGCCTATATGATTAAGCTGGCCGATTATAGACCCGAACTAACGATCATGATCATCCTCCATCCAATCCGTCCTGATACTTCTGGGTGTGGGGGGGGGGGAGCCGCGTTGTATGGAGATGATAATATTATCAAGTTCTCCTTGGTAGGAGAAATCTATGTACTTCCTTAGCGAAATTTAAGAAGTTTCTTCAAAGCAAGCTTGTTCTTTCCAGCTTTAGTCTTTCAATTTAATATACATCCTTTAAAATATTACTTAATATACAGCTCGCGAGAGCCTTATATATATAAGTTTTTATTTTTTCGAAAAAAAGGAAGGGGTTCGTAAATTGCAGCGAAAGCAGTTCCGAAATCGCGAAAGTCGAATTGCAATTATGGCAGTTCAAAAAGAAGTCTAGCTTTCTTTGGAACTATAATTAATAAAAAGGTCTGATTGAGGCACTTCAACTTGAGAAAAGGAAGTAAAAGCTAGTGTAACCTAAAGGAGCTTCGAGTTGCAGCGGAAGCAAAATCGAAGTATATCAAGGAACGGGAGTCGATATAATGCTTCGCAGCGAAGATGGTCAATCTTTCTTTATATTACGGCTGGAAGAGGTAGTGTTGTAATACTATTAATTGGTATGCTATGTAATTTTAAAGAGTAGTAATAATAGTAGTATTGTTTTTGCGCCTGCTGCGGGTCCTAAAAAGGAGTCCGACTTACCACCTCTTTAAGGGTATAATGGCGTGCCGGCATTAGGTCTTACTTACAAGCATTCCGCAAAAACAAGTGGTATCTTAATTAATTAAATAGCTATTTGAATATAAAGTTTATTTATACCGATAAGGTACAAACTCGTAAGAAAAAGACCAAATTAATATAAAGTCTCGGGTCTTTGATCCCGCGGTATTGCAGCTTTAATATAACTTAATGCTTTTTATTAACGGCAAATCTAGTTAGGAAAGCATCAATTGCTGCGGTCGCTTTTTATTGCGATTAGTTATTAGCAGCTCGATATACCGTCTTTCCGATTATGTAATCGAGTATTCGATTAAGATATTTTTTTCTTTTTTCTTTTTTGATTTAACCTTTTGTATTCGTAATCGATTATAATTATAAGCGTTTTCAAGCTAGCTTTTGCTAAAGGTTTTTTTATCGTATAGCAATCTCGAGAGTTCTAAAAGCTAAGCCGCTATCGTATATATTTCGTTTCCTTAGCGTCTTTACATAATCGATTGTAAATACCGCTTATCGTATCGGCTTCGAAAAAAAAAAGGTCGAATTTAATCGTTAGATAAAGTTATCGAGCTAATCGATAAGGTCGAGTTAGAGTTATATACGAAAGAGTATATTGTAATACTTACTTTGTATTTTTAATCGTCGTTCGTTCCGTCGGCAGATACGAAAAATACGGCTAGCATTAAAGTATATCGCTTCGATTACCTTTCGAAAAAGATGCGTTTTCTGATCGGCTTTGCGAATATTATTAAGAATATCGCAAGTTCGTAATCAGCGCCACGTACAAGCTCAGAAATCCGTCTTCGCTGGCCTGTAATATAAAAGAAAGACGAGGACAGAAAGAATTCCAATACAGGAGGGCCGAAAGGTCTTGTACTCTGGGGCGGCCGCTAGTCTCAGCTGACTAATCACTTAACCAATCCCCCAACCACGCCAAGGCCTGAGGCTTGCCAGCACCCGACCGTAACGCCCGGAAGCGCGTGCCACGCTTAGCGAGGCAGGCTCATCGATGCCTGAGATACCCTAGTCGGCCACATCACTCACTACCTCGGATCGATATGGATGTACCGACACTAGTTGATACGAAATCACGGACGTTCGCTACCGGCGATCCAACAGCAAGTAGTAAAGTATTAATAGCAAAAGTTTGATTTTTAATATTTAAGTAAGTATTATAAAAGTGATATGCGGATGATTCTTTTATAGATTCTCAATAATCAAAATAATAAAGTAGGTATTTTACTTGATTCAAGCTAGCTAGAGTTGTTGTCGGTTCATCACTCACTGAACTACATTGAACTGCTAGTTAGGAGAGTGCGATGATAGTGAAGGATTATTTGCCCCCCGGGTATTTACCCCTAATATATTTACCTCAGTTAGCTCTCGGTAGATCCCTACATCACATCTGTTTCGGAGCACTCACTTCCGCATCACACGGTCCCCGCACTCATGAGATAGGATTGATCTATTCCCTTATGTAGAGGGGATTCCCCTTAGCTGAAGAACAATCAAGAATTATGGACCAAATTCAGTACTGAGCGAACTACCAATTTTACCTTTTGCGATACACAAATGAAGCTTCATTAATTTGACGTTTGTTAATACCGGCAAACCAACAGTTATAATCGAAGTGTTTTTTTTTCGCAAGAGTTTAAGAGCTTATAGTCTTTTTCTTTGAAACGATCTTATAAGTTAGTTTTAAGATTGATTTGGTAGGTTTTCGATATTAGCTTTATCTTAGTAATGAGATGGTTTCACAAGCTAGAACTTCAGAAATTAAGTAAAGAACGTTGCTTTAAAGAGATTTTTTGATAGCAACTTGATTGCGAGTTGAAAGAAATCCTTGGGACAGCTCTCGGCGTCGATCATCAGCTGAAAGGTTGGTTTTAAAGGTGAGAAGATCGATGTATTAGCTAAAAGGTAAAAGCTGTCGAAAAAGGGGGTGACTCTTTAATTACACGGTCTGTGCTTTAAGCTCCGTGCGTGACCCAAGCCCCACGATATCAAAGCAATCTGCCGAAGTTCGGTTCGCGGCAAGATCATCATTTCTCCTACTTCATTAACCTTAAAATAAAATAGGTTTCCATTTCAAAACGTGCGGCTAAACAAGTTTCGATTCCTCAATAGTATTCCTAATACCTTTTTTGATGGCGCGGCTATAGCTGGTTTTATCACTATCTTTTTTAGTATCCTGAATACCTGGCATACCTGGCCTGGACTAAACCACTCTTAAGGCGGGTGAGTAAGTGTTTTGGAATCAGTATTCAAAAAGAAAGAAATAAAAAGTAGGGAAAAGGAAAGAAAGAAGATTAAGAAAAAACATCGTAAAGAGAAGAAGTCTATCACGAAGAAAGAATTTCAGGGCGTAGGGGATATGAATAGATCCTTTAAAGGGGGTTTTACAACTTCAATCAGTAAGTACGAGTTGTATAGGATGGTTGTAGAGCAGAGCATGAAATAGATAAGATTAAGAAGAGAGCGAGATTGGGATTCTTGGGAAAGTTAATCAGCGGAAAATAAGGAGATAGGGGTCCAGCTGTCCGCACGTGGTCTTTGCTGGATCTTATCTCTTCAGTCCCATGTAAGCAAGGGGGTTCATATCAACTCTTCAGTCCTACTATATTTTCCCCTGTAAAAGTTTCGGCCCTCGTTACGAAGTACCAGTTGTAGTACGATAATTTGGCATGTGTAAGGTATACCTCGAAGCGAGGCGAAGTTCGCGTAAATTTTAATGTAATGTAGCGCGCAGACTTGGGGAGTAGTGAGGTACTTGGATATAGTAGTTGTAATAGTATATCCGAAGGCGCCTCCGTACATTAGAAATGGATCATCAATTTCACTCGCTCGAAAGCACGCCCAATTCTCTATCCGTAACAGTTCGACATTCCTCGACTAATAGTATTTTTTTACTTTGAAATGCATGCAGTACTTTTCTATTCCAACGCCAACATCGACGCTTTTTTTTTACCGCCGCTATGCCTCCCATCCGGGTTATCTCTTTCGTAAAGGCTACGGAGTTTGTAAGCTCCGAAGCTCTTACTTAGCAAAGCGATGCGAACCATTAAGTTAGGTTTTAATCTGATAAATAAATGGCCGTCGCTATTAATCATTATTGTGCGGAACAGGCATGGTTCCACCCAAGCTACATATGATATATCATATGACCTCGCCTAGTAGCGCCCTTGGCATACTAAAGCTCTTAAGTACATGTATATAGATCTTAACGAGCTTTTTAAATAAAATATACCAAGCTTTATTTAATCTATAGAATCTCTTCTTGATCTTAATATTAGTAAGCATTATAGTTAAGAGCTACATTCGTACTCACGAGCTATTTAGTTAGTCTTTAACAACTTCCGAATTAATCGAGAGCGGATTTTGCAAGTTACTTTAACGCTACTTTATTATAACTTTTATTTTGCAATCTATCTTTTTTTCAATTATATTCATTCTTTACAATTAACACTTATTACTTTTAAGAACTCTAACTAATTTTCAAAAGCTTTAATTATAAAATCAACTACTATAATAATAGACGACAAAGTAAAAGAGGTCTTCTTGATTAATAAAACGAACCTTATAAGTCGTAGCGATTTCTTAAGATAGATTACGAACTACAAATACTTTATTAAGCGCTTTAGCATAGAACAATACGCATCTCTTCGTATTAGCGTAAAAGAACTTACTCTTTTTATCGAGCAGATTAAATTAAAAACGAAGTCTATTATAAAGATAGTAACGGAGTTTAATAACGAATAGTTCTAAGAATAAGACCGCTAACGAAAAGCTTAAGAAGAATTGCACTTAAGAGCTTTTGCAAACGATCTTAATAAACCTTTAAAGCTAAAAGACGCTAAGTTCGAAGACGTCCGAAAAGCGTATAACGATAATATAAAAGAATACAACTTCGCTATAAACAATTAAAAAGTCTTAAGTAATAAAAGCAATTAAATTATAAATTAAATTAAA
The DNA here is from genome assembly GCF_022702325.1 of Drepanopeziza brunnea f. sp. 'multigermtubi'. Lineage (NCBI taxonomy): Eukaryota > Fungi > Ascomycota > Leotiomycetes > Helotiales > Drepanopezizaceae > Drepanopeziza > Drepanopeziza brunnea. Next base: position 1,638,927 of record NW_027094074.1, read on the forward strand.
GAGACGGTTAAGAGCTTTATTCTCGAAAAAGCGATCTTAGCGGCTTTAAAAGAAGACAACACTTCTATTTAATTCTTAATAAAAAAGCTTTAAAAAATATACCGTTTATCCGACTCGAGCTTTAAGCTATCGATAATACGAAATTATAATAAATCCTTGCAAGCAGCTAAGCAAGAAAACGTCTTTCTAGCGGTATAAATCAAGGAACACCGAGCTATTTACAAGTTAACGAAAATGAATAACTTTTACGAGACGACGAGTATATTCGCGATAAAAGCATTTTTAAAAGCTATTAGCGAAAAATAGTTATTAATGTTGGATTGCTTCCAAGCGATTGGGAATATATATTCGTAAGGTCGTAACGGTCGTCAAAGTACTTGCAATTGCAAAACACTCGGTTGATAAAGTATCTGAATTCTGTCTGCTCTCTAAGGCTCAAGAGAGCTGATTCCTTCTATACGATTAAAAGGAATCACGTGCACTAGCTAGCTAATAGGTTTACTTGTCAAGTTGAGGGTCCCTTGACTGCTGACATGCTAAGCGAGGCATGCCAAATGGCCCGTGAACCATGGTTCACGGGTGAGCTTCCCCAACTACTACTACTACTACTACTACTACTAGCTAAGGTCGATATAGATATACCGACACCGGCAACTCTCTCTTTAGCAAATAATGCTTTGCCAACTGCTATATCGACCGAAAAAAGAAAGAAGGTAATTAAACAAAGGAAAAACAATCTCCCTCTTCCTTTTACAGCGGCCTTTCTACTTATCCATCGACTTGCACCTTCAAAGTATTAGTCAAAACTAGCTCTTGCAAAAAGATATTAGCCCCGATTTTAGTCATGGCGTCAGCAGGGTTAGATTTGCTTCCGATCTAGCGTACCTTAAAGAGCTCTCGCCTTTCGTATGACTCTCGAATAGCTATAATATCGATTATTAAACGCTTCTCCTTAGTAGTCCCTAGTTTTACTATGCACTCGTAAAGCGAGTAAAAGTTAGTGCATACGACTACGAAGAAGTTAAGGATTCTTAGCTGAGCCGTGATTTAAGCAAAGGTAGTCGATATAGCAATAGCTATATCGATACTTAAAGACATCGCGTATAGCTCAGAAGCTAATACTGCTCTTGTCACCTTCTTGCACTTCTGTGACACTTAATATAAGATGTTACCCGTTAAAGTGAACTCGTTTTCACTTACGTGAGCCTTATTGCTAAAGATAGCTACGAAACCGATCTAAGAGTTAAGGTCAGCGTTATTAGCAAACGCTTCGTCTACGAACACAAAGAGCTTCGCAGTCTTTAAGTCTAAAAGCACGTAATAGATCCTTCGAATTGGGTAATCGATCAGCTACTAGATCACTTTATTAAAGGCTTTGTAGTCCTCGTCCTTCGGTTCTTAGTGCTAAGCGGCTATCGATAGAGCGCAAGATGCTTCTAAGTAGCAAATGGTAGCTAAATACGCCTTTCGGGCACGTTGCTCCAAGTACTCTTTAGCCCGTGTGGCTGAATCGAGCTTGATCACTGCAAGCCTCTTACCTTGCCCTTTTTGCTCAACTGACAGTCCGAATCCTTTTTTATCTAAAGATAACTTGCATTTATTGAAAATCATTAGCTCGGCGTATGTAAAGGTCTTTATTTCTTTGCTCTTTAGCTTAGATTTGACCAGCTCCTTCTCTTCCTTTGCTTTTATAGCTGGATTGACAATTATAAGAACATCATCCGTTTGTAAAGCAGCTATTCTTAACTGATCTTTGTTAGTTAATACAAAAAGGCAAAAATCAAAGCTCGATTGCTTTATTCCGAAGTTGTCCGTGAAATACTTTGAAAAACGCTTATACTAATGCGTTCTTACCTCGAAGATCCTATACAAAAGGCTAGTTATAAAAAACAAAGTGCCGAAAGGGAATCGATAAGTGATCTTTTTAAGTGGTCGCACGACGATTATTCGGATGAGCTTCGTGCTTGATTAAGTGTAAGCTTGAGTGATATCTTTGCTATAAACTTAATACTCGTAGTCCTTTATTAAAGAAGGAGCTAAAGCACAACAGAGTCTTTGGCCCGCTCGCTGCACCGTAAGTGACTCGGTAAGTACTTTCGTTTTGCTTTTGTCTTAAAAAGCTTAGACCATTATACGAGACTTCTCGTATAGCGTAAGTGTTCTTTTGCCTTTGATCTTATCAACAAACTTAGATCCGAAGATCTTGACGCTTTTAGCGCGTAAGTCGATGCCCGGGATCACTTAAAAGATGCTTTAAGCTATCAATCTAGCTAATTCTTTTGCTCTAGACTCTTAAAATGATGCTCCAAGGCTTTTAATGATTCTTTCGGCTCGTAGCTTAGCTAAGAGCTTATAGTCCCGGCGTTCCTTGTCGGTAATCAATACCTCGGAGTCCTTAGTGAATAAAACGTAAGAATCGCCCTTTTCTTCGTCGAGCACGGTCGAGATATTAAGATCGTACTTCTAGTAAAGTATCTAGACTATTAGTATTATTGACTTTTAAGGATTAGCAAGTTAAGGGTTAAAAGGGCTGTTTGTTAGTCTTAGCGAGCTTCTTAGATTAAGCGATCTCGGTGGATTAAGCGAATGTTGAAGTTTAAGCGAATTTCGTATTTTTAGCTCTTTTTCGCTTTCGCTTTAATCATCTTCTACCTTTTCTTTTACTTTTTCTTCCACTTCTACCTTAAGTACTTGCAACTCTTCTAGCAGCTTTTCAACTTCAAAGTAATAAGGTTTTATTAAAGTTGACCTGAATTCCGTAGGCCTCGGACAAGCCATTGTGCACGTATGCCCTTGCTTGCCAAGCAGCTGAAAAGGGCCCTTCCACTTTTGGTTTTCCCGCTACACTAGCACCCGTAAGCTAATAAAGAGGTCTAAGGTATGCTTCGTAATTGGGCCATTCCTCCTTTTAAGCGCGTCCTTAACTTGCCTCGCAGCGTAGCATTTTCGTACTTTCTTTATAGCTTTGTTGATAGCAGTAGCACGCTCTTAAGTAGACGCGGCAAGTCGATCTTGCTCCGTCAGCTTCGATAAGGTCTTAAAAACGAAGAGTATAAGAACCAAGCTACTAGGTCTAGCTGTGTCGTTAATGGCTTTGATAGCCATTTAAAGCCGGTCTTCTTTTAAAGCTTTTAGAAGCTCTTTTATAACGATCTCAAAGGCGCGTCGCATAAGGACGTAGTAGCGTTCTACTAGCCCGACGCTATAATAGGCTTCTATAAGCATCTGCTTTAAAGTGCTGCTAATACTTTTAAGGTAGCTTCGGAACGTTGCCGAATTAAAGTTAATTCCGAGATCGTGCATTACGTTTGTAAAAGGTCCGACGTAAGTATTGACTTAACATCGACTGAATCCTTTAAGTAAGTGCTATGCGGATATGCTTTTAAAGAAAGTGGCGGCTTGAAAATTAATAGAATCGCAAACGACGTGTAATACGTTTTTGCCGTCAAGGTGCATTACGTTTACGTATACCGTATTATTAAAGTTAGTATCGTCTTTAAGTCTAATACTAAACCTCCTCGGAGAGCGTCCGAATACTTAGCAATAGTAGCAAAACTTTTAAATGTTATAAAGCAAATCTCGCTTAAATTCGTACCCGGCCCTTTTAAGAATAATAGCAAATCGACTTGCTAAAAAGTGGCCAAAACGCTTATAGATAGTCCTCAATTGTTCTTCCGTAAAATAGTAGTAGACGGTCTCGCTTTCGGTATTATAATAAGTAGCAGCGTGCTTTTTACTCAATAGCATCTACACGTGCTTAAACATCTTTATTATTAGTATTTTCTTCTTCTTTTAAACTAGCACGTTCCGCAAGTTATCTAAGATCACTTTGTGCTTGTTTATGTCAGCTAATAAGAGTAAAAAAAGTACGTCGCTTTCTATAACGTAGAACTCTACTTGACTTAAAAGAGTATTTAAAGTAATTGCTTTAATAGAAGTAGCAGAGCCGATGCCGTATTTAACGGACTTCTCCTTTGCTCGAGATGTATCCAATTAAACTTCGGAGTACTTTTTTTAAAGTGCTCGTAGTTAAGGCAAGCTAGCGGTAAAGAAATTAGCTGCTCTGCTATCAATCATAAGGCTTATGAATACGTTTTTAAAGTACTTAAAAGCTATATAAGTCTCTGCTTTACTCGCGAGCACACGCGGATCTTGCCCGAGCATCTTTTAAGTCTTTACTTAGCTGATAAAGGCGTGGAATGCCGTTTGAATCTCTAGCTGTTTGTATACTTCGTTAGCGTTAAAAGTGCCGTAAGTAATCACAAAACCTTCCGATATATTAACGTAGCTGCCCGATTCGGATAGCTCGTCTAATAGGCTTGCGATAAACTAATCGAATTCTTCTATAGATACAAATAGCAAGCCTTCGATCGACGCTACGTATTAAGAAAATTTGCTTTTCGTCACCTTTTTTGCGTCTTTAAAAGCTTAGAACTTAGCGACGGATGCTTTCTTTTCGTCGAAGGTATAGTTGGTGCTCTAACAACTTGGCTTTTTATAAACAAAACACCTTTTCTCACTTTTAATAGCCTTAGCAGCTTTCTTACTTCCGAAGTATTAACGGTCTTAAATAAAGCATTCGTATTCCTCGTCCAAATCGAAGTCAGCCTTTAAAGTGTTGTGTTAAGAGCAGGTATGATCGTGTAGCTCGTTAGAGCTCGCGTAAGCTCTACTCGCTTTAGCAAGAGGTCGAGAGGTCTTAGTTGCAAACGCAATAGCCTTGCGAATATCGGCAATTGCGGCGGTAAAAGTAAAAGCAAAGTTCATTCGTGCAATCGTAGTCTCTGGCACGTTTTTATAAGCTGAATACAGCTTGTTAACAAGACTTCGATCATCTTTTAAACTTGGTCGTAAAGAGCTTTAAATCTTTTTAAGCTTTTTAACGAGCTTCTTAAAGCACTCGCTAAGCGAAGTCTTTAGATTCTTTTTCTTGATTAAATTTAGCGAAATTTCTTCTTAGCGGTCGTATTTTGCTTGCCGCCGGTGGTCAATCTCGAAGTAGTCTCTTACTGCAATAGCGTTTGCTTTGAAAGTCGGAAGTCTGGCCTTAATAACGTGATTATAATAAAAGGTTATAGCTTCCTTTATAAGCATAATCGAGAACGCCGCTAAATAGTCCTCGGAGGTCAAACCGTATCGACTTGCTTAATTAGTAAAAATTCTTAATTGAGTCTTGAAGTCATCGTCGGGTCTTGAATACTTCAGCTCTTTAAGAAAGCTTCGCGCGAACAAAGCCAATTCCTTCGCTCTTAAGTAAGGGTCTGCTGCCCTTAGCTTAAGGAAATCGTCTTTATCATCGTCAAAGGCGCTTAAAGTGCCGTACGCAAGCGTGCTTTGCTTAGCCAATAGTCTAATCGGTAAAAGGTTATTGATATAGTTGCCGGTGGTCCGTCTTTTTTTAAGGTCTTTAAAAGGCTCATTTCCGAATCCGAGGTCCTTTGAAGGTCCGTTTCCGAATCCTTTTGATAGTCTAAAAAGGCCGTTCCTACCTCTTCCGTGCTCGTAGCCTCGATCTCCTTGCTAATCTCCTCCGTTTCCTCTTCGTCGGTCATCGTTAAGATCGCTAAAGCTATTCGAGTTACCGGCTAAAGCTCTAGCTTAATAATATCCGTACCCTTAAGCGCGCTTTTAGCGATCCTCATACCTTTAGTATCCCTCTTATCGATACGTAGCTTGTTAAAAGATCTAAAGAGCTTGTCGGTACGTCCGAAGGTGCTAGATCTTCCCTTTAAGTTGCTAAGGTTAAGCACGGAAATCTGCACGCTGTCTTTAATAAAAGCTGATTTTGTCCGGAATGCTTTCAAGTTTTAGCGGGTCTTTTTTTAGCGTATAACTGCTATTGCTTTGCGTATTATCAAGCCCGATTATGTTTTCGAGGCCGTTATTGTTGCTACTCGGCTTTAGATTTTAAGAAACCCGGTTGTAGCTCTTAAAAAAAGGGTTTAAAGGCCGCTAAGATGATTTTAGCTCTTGTATGATTAGCGTATTGCGTAACGGTTGCTGAATTAAGAGCGTCGAGTACGCTGAAGTGCTTCGTCGTAGCCTTTCGTTAGATTATATAGCGTAAGTCCGTAACTCCGCCATTTGCTTTGCTATCACCTTTATATTTTGCTTTATATTCTTTTTCTCTTTCGCAAATTCCTCGCGTAACTTTCGAATCTCCTTTTTTTCTTTCTTTAATACCTCCTTTTCTTTTCTTTTTAGACTTCGTAAAGGTAGTAGAAGTAGTTAAAGCGTATTATCTTCGTCGTCCGTAAGGTTTTCGACGGTCTACTTTAAATCGAGGCTTAAAGGTGCTGCTTGCTGCTCTTTTATTTCTTGGAAAGTCTATTAGTATTGCTACTCGTCGTTTAAGAGCTTGACCATCTTATTAGCGTAGCCCTTTTGCTTTAAAGGGCACCATACGCTTTTAGATATCAAATGTTCCTTGAAGCTAATAAAGGTAGCAAACTTAAAGCCTCGTCCCGTATTGTCCTTCGTTATCGTAAAACTCGTCTAATCCTAGCGTAAGAAAGCGTGCCGGAATAAGCTTTATAAATCGTAATCTTTTAGCCTTCTATACTTCGCATTTAAAAAGTCGTTCACTATCGCTCGAGCCGTGATCTTATTGTCTAGCCTTGCGTATAATAGCTCGTTTAAGTCAAATGAGATGCTCGACATCTCGTCGTCTGGTCCTTCCGAGAGGCTTAAGAGTCTTAAGTATAATAGTCCTTTTAGTTGAATAGCTAGAGGTTCCGTAAGTGGTGATAAGACTCGAAAGGTATAATACTTTATTGCTCTTTGTCGGCTGGACTTTTTACTTAAAAGTCTAGTTGCTCGATCGGCTATAGTTGTTGTCTGCTCGTACGTAAATCGATCGTATTGATTAGGTTTACTATGTGTAGCAAGCGCGGCTCTACAGCTTTGAAAGTTGTATAAAAGTAACTTAGTTCGGAATCACTCTTCCGTAAGAATAAAAGAAAATCAATAGTATAAGAAGCGACTTAATACGGAATCGCTCTTCCGTTATAAAAAGAGAGAAGTATCATAATGAAAGGTATCTTCGCTATAAAGTATTCCTAGCTTCTTTATGATTGATCACTTAATAGTAAATCAACCATTGATTAGTATTAGATTACTTTTAAGCGATTAAGAATATATATTCGTAAAGTCGTAACGGTCGTTAAAGTACTTGCAATTGCAAAACACTCGGTTGATAAGGTATCTGAATTCTGTCTGCTCTCTAAGGCTCAAGGGAGCTGATTCCTTTTATACGATTAAAAGGAATCACGTGCACTAGCTAGCTAATAGGTTTACTTGTCAAGTTGGGGGTCCCTTAACTGCTGATATGCTAAGCGAGGCATGCCAAGTGGCCCGTGAACCATGGTTCACGGGTGAGCTTCCCCAACTACTACTACTACTACTACTACTACTAGCTAAGGTCGATATGGATATACCGACAATTAACTTAAGCGTCGTTAAAGCTCGCAAAAGTCATTCGAAACGACGAGCTATTATTGCTTTAAAAGCGCACTTTTTACGACTACTTTAACTAGTACGAAAGCTAAGTCGAAAAGAAGATTAGCAATCCGAACTTTAACCTTTTTAACGTATTCGCTACTTTCGAAGATCAAATTATTCGTAGCACTTTCGAAAGTAATAAAGCTAACGATACTACTTTTAAGTAGTCCGATAAACGCTTTAATAGCTTTAAAAGACTTGCTAAAGGTTTTAAGTGCTCGTGCTTTAAAAAGAGAAACTATTATTAAGACGCAATTAAGTATAAGATCTTTCGCTATTGCTTTAACGGTTTTAACGAAAGTAGATTCGCAAAGCTGAACCGAAATGATATCGTCGCTATTAAAAAAAAGCTTTAAAAGCTTAAGTTTAAAGCGCTTCGAAAAGAGATTACGAAAAAAGGTTAAGCATAAATTTAAGTCGATAAGATCGTTTTAAAAGGCAAAGAAAAGCAATCGAATAATAACGATAAGTCAAAATACTTTAAAAAAGTATTAATAGCTATTATCGATCTCGAGCTTCTTAGCACGTTCGATAATCTTGCTTTTAACGGTCTTTATAATACGGCTAATAATAAGCATTAGCTATTTAACAGCACTTTTTTCGATAATTGCGGCGCTACTTACTTTATTAACGATAAGAATCTTTTAAAGCTAAAGTCAATTTAACGCTTTCGCTTAATCGACTTTATCGAAGCTAAAACGAGTAATCTCTTAATCGTCGAGCGAAGTATTAAAGTCTTTAAAAGAGCTTTAAACGGATTAAATAAAGCTGAGACGGAAGATTTGAAGTTAGAAAACGTCGCTATCATTAAAAGGTTTAATATTAATATCATCTCGAAAGCTCTTTTAAGCAAAGCTAGCGTATAATATTCGAAATATAACGCAACTTTTCGTTACGAAAAGGTTAAAAAAAGCGTTGTATTAAAAAAGTTAAAAAAGAAGTTCAACTTTACGTTTTTTAAATACAAGCTATTTAATTATTTTCTGCTTTAATTGATTCGTAGCTCTTTTTACTTAATGATATTTCTCACAACTTAAAAGCGCTTATAAACACGCTACAAATTTTAAAAGAGCAATGTCTTTTAAGCTTTAAAAAAAGATTTATCGGTACTTTAGCATTTACGAATAAGTCATTTAAGTAAAAAAGCGCTCGAAGCGCTAGCTTATAATGCTAAAAAGGTAAGACTTAAAAGAATTATTAAAATTAAATATAAAGCATATGCTATTACGTACGCTTAACAAGTCATATTTCGCCGTACGTTAAATAACAAAGCAGCTAAGCTATTTTACAAAATCGCTTAAAATCTATTCGACTTTTTTAACGGTTTTAATAAGAATAAATAATTATTAATAATTAAAGATAAATACAATAAAAAGCTATTCGGCTTTATACTAAAGGACAAGTTGCAATTAACGGTTATAAAAGTGCTAAAAGAATTTAAAGCATAAACGAAACGCAAATACAGTTTTTTAATAGTTATTATACGCTATGATAACGATTCTTTAGTAATCGCAATTAACGTTATCGGCTTTATCGAATATTAAAAATAAGCGAAAGAGGTTGAGATCGAATTAAAGCTCTTATTATCTTTTAATCACGAACTTAATAAAAGAGCCGAAAGGGCTAAGAAAAAGGTGATAAAACGGTTTATCAAAATAAAAATAAAAGCAAAGCTTTTAAAAAAGCTTTGGCCTAAAACTATACTAGCCGTTATTTACTTTTATAATATAACACCGAAAGCGAAGAGCTTTATGAAAAGTCCGAATGAAATGCTACAGCTTTGATTTAAGCAATATTTTAAGTAGTACGATCCGGCGATCTTTATACGGATCGACATCGATTTAAAACTAAATTATAACGGTTTAATTACGTATAGCGCTCGTGCGTACTTAATAATTAAAAACCGAAAAGCTTTTCGTAATAAAAGAGCTTTTAAAGTTAAACCAAAGAGATATATAAACTACTTAATTAAATATATAGCTTTTAACATATATAAAGTCTATATTCTTGTGCTTTATAAAGTGATTGTTATACGCAACGTGACGTTCGATAAAACTCAATTTTATTTTAAAAACAAGAAAAAATCGGTCGGCTAATCGATTAGCGAGATTAAAAGCATCGTTATTAAACTAAAAGATATTAAAGACTTTAATCAAATAAAAGACGCTTTATTTAACATAAAGAACGTTGCAAAAGATCGCTTAAAAGAAACGAATGCAACTAATATAAAAAGTAATTAGCCGTTAAACCTTATAAAAGTTGATTTAAAAAGATCTAGTTAAAGCTTAAAGAATGCGACTTTATTTAATCCGAGCGATACACAAACGTTAAGAGCTTTAACTTTTATTAAAGACTTTATAAATACGTTTATATTAAAAGCAATTACTTTACGAAACGATTTAATAAATCTTAACGATTCGAATTATACCGTTAAACGTCTTATTAGCTCTTTAACTAAAAGCAAAAGCGAAAGTGCTTTAAAACTGTTAAAAGTAAAGAAGAGCATCGTAAACGAGTAAAAACTTAGCTTTAATAAAAAAGCGCGCATATTATACTTTTAAGTTGTTATTTAAAGCCGAGGCTCGAAAGGCTAAGCTATAAGCCGATTAACGAAAGCTTTTACGTTAACAACCGGCGGAAATTCAAACCGAATAATTAAGAAAGAGCTTTTAAACTTTTTTAAAGCGAGTATTAATAATAAGAAATTAAACTATAAACACTTTAGATAAAATTCCGACTTTAATAAAAAGCATTCACTTATTAATAGCCGCACTAGAAAACGCGCGAAGATATACGCAAGTGTTAGTAAGCTTTTTTTAAATAACTCTCGCGCCGATTCGAACCGCTATTCGCGCGTTTTAGATTTTATATCGACTTTTTAAGCTAATAGCGAACTCGTGCGCGAAAATAGTAAAGATTACGAGACATTACACGCTATTATAATAGCTGCTACTTCGTTTAAGCTATTATTAAAACAGCTTAATCTATAAATGTGACAGCCTGCCTCGTTACTTGCATCAGCTGATCACCCATCCAGGCCTAGCGCCTGTGGCCATATATATAGACCTTCCTGAGCTCCCCGAGCTTCCTGTTTTCCTCTCCTCACTTTGTATTCTAAGGTCAGAATTCATCAGTTCGTCACATTATACAAAGTCCTTCGATTAGGTCGTCGTATTACAGCTTATTGTTATTGCTTATTGTTACAGATTACGGCTTATTGATTATTGTCAAGAACGGAGTGAGTTACTTGTTGGGTGCTCCACGGTCTTCATTTATTGCTTACAGATTATTGTCTTTTTTACGACTTCACCTCTTCCTCAGCTCTTCCGACCTAAAAGAGCTCCCTTCTTCAATTTTTTGCACTTCGGTTGCAAGACGAACTCTCTTCCCCACTCTTTTTCCTGGCGTTTCCGACACTCAAACGCCCCCCTCTCATTCCACCACCATGTCCTCCCACGAAGACGACGGCCCTTCCCCTTTTACGAGAATCGCTCAATTGGAGTCTCTCGTAGAGCAATTACGAATGGCCCCTCGCCAGCGCAATGCGTTCTCTTTTCGGATCCCGATAAGTTCAATAATACGGTCCCTTTTTTCAACGCTTCAGCTCAAGACTTCGGCGATCGGAAGTTCGGAACTATAATATCGGTATTCTCGGACCAGCTAGCTTTCGCTTACGGTACGGTTCAGCGATAGGATGCTAGGCTCCCCTCTCTCACGGCCCAGCTCCTTATCGGCGGTAAAGCTCTTGGCGGACCCACTACTCAACTCAATTACGTTTACGGTACTCCGATACGGCTCCCGGTCCTTACTCAACTATACGGACTCGCTCAAACAGCCAAATTGACACTCTTTAACGTATACCGAGTACGCGCACGTTATTCAATTTCAGCAACCTGAACGCTTTTCCGGCTCTCTCGGCCTTCCTAGCTTTTCGGTCCGTTTTTACGGGTTCCTTTTTCCTTCCTTCCGGCCTTCGGTTTTTCGGCTTTTCGGCTCTTCGGTTCTTCCGGTCCTTTTGGTTTTTCTCCCGGCCCGTCCTACGGATTCTCTTCGTCCCTCGGCTCCTTTCGGCCCCTTTCGGTTCCTCAAAACCGCCCTCGCACGGCCACGGGCCCCCTTCTCTTCCAGCGACTTAACCGACCTCCCGGTACTCAAGTATTTGCAGCACGTCATTTGCAGCTTGAGCACTTGCAATACGCTTTCGGTTCCTTCGGCGCTATAGAACTCTTTCGACAATCAAACAAAGACTCAGCTTTTTGGAAGATCGAAATCCTACCCTCCAGCATGCTCTTCACAGCTCCCTCGATTAGCAAGCTTATCAATCTACCCGTTGTGGTGCAATCAATTTGGATTGCTGGGTGCTCCTTCCTTTTAGCTAAGCTTTGAGTTCTTTTCGAGAGAACAAGGGTCTAAGGGGGTTTGATTCAGACGAAAAGGAGGATATTTTGGCGGATTTGGAACGCTTCTAGAAGCTACGACGCATGCTCTTTGCGATCGGTAGCTTCGGCGAATTTTTTGGTTTTTTTTCAGCAATTCCACCCGTGAACCATGGTTCACGACTGAATTTTTTTATTTTTTCCTTCCTCTGTCAGGTACTTTTGAGAGAGCTGGGACCGCTCTCTAAGGGGGTAGTGTGACAGCCTGCCTCGTTACTTGCATCAGCTGATCACCCATCCAGGCCTAGCGCCTGTGGCCATGTATATAGACCTTCCTGAGCTCCCCGAGCTTCCTGTTTTCCTCTCCTCACTTTGTATTCTAAGGTCAGAATTCATCAGTTCGTCACAATAAAAACGAAAATATCTAAAACTTCTTACTTATTAAAAAGAGCTATAACGATACTTATACGGCAAAGAGTTTAAAGACGGAGCTTTTATAAAGCTAAATAATCTAAAAAAAAAGAACTATTAAAAAGTGATTCTCGAAAGCGAAGCTAAATCAAAACTTATACCTTTTAAGTAAGTGTTTATATATAAGACTAGCTCGTCCGAAAAAATCGTAAAGTTTAGATCGAAGATTATTATTAAAAGTGACTTTTAAAACGAATCTATTATTTATTTAATATACGCGGCTACGCTAATAGCTAGATCTTTTAAGATTATAATAACTATAGCAGCCGAATTTAACTTAAAAGTAAAACAGTTCGATATCGTTAACGCTTTTATTAACATTATAAGATATACGGATAGCGTTTTAATCACGTGTTATTTCTTTAACGGTTTTAAGCAAAAAAGTATGCTCGTAAAAGTCGATAAAGCTTTATATAAACTTAAAAACTCGCTAGCTTTATAATATTTCGACTTTACAAGCACACTCGATAAATTAAAGCTTATACTACTCGATAAAGAACTATGTATTTTTACGAATTTAAATAAGACGGTCTTTATAGCGTTTTACGTAAACGATATTCAATTTATATACTATCACTTTAATCTTTTTAAAGCGTAAGAGATTATTAACGGTCTTAATAAAGCGTATAAGATCGAAGCGATAAGAGATATTGAATAGTTTTTTAATATAAAAGTCGCTCGAGACCGTTAGCGAAAAACGCTAACGCTTATATACGACGCTTATATTGAAAAAATAGCTAAGAAATTCGAACTTACGGACGGACGCTGCTTAGCAACTCTATTACCGTTTTATGACTTAATCAAAAATAAAAAGATAGCTTCGCGAAAGCAAGTGAAAGAATACTAAAAGAAAGTTAAATCCGTATTATATATAACGATCATACTACGCTTAAATATAGCTTTTGCAACCTTTCAACTCTTTTACTTTAATATCAATTTAAGCGCGGAGCACCTCCGAGCTGTAAACTAGTATCTACGATATTTATTTAGCTCGCGCTTTAAAAGTATTTAATATAACCAGTTCAGCAAATTAAAGCTAGTAATAGCCTTTAACGCTTTTTACGCCGATAACGAAAAGACAAAGCGATCTTTTCAAAAGTATATTATGTTTTTATTCGAAAGTACGATCTTTTAAAAAGCTTTAAAGCAAGATATAATCATTATATTATCTACTAAAGCGGAGCTTCTTAGCATAGCCCTTATAATAAAAGAGACTATAGCGCTCTAACGGTTTTTTAAGAAGCTGCACCTTCGTTTTACGACGCTTTAAGTAATTTATTATAATAATTAACAAATAATCAAGCTTATAGCTAATAAAAAAGAGCGTATTTTTACTAAGCTTCGTTACGTCGATATTTATAATATATAGCTGCGCTAAAAGCATTTTAAAAAGAACTTTTAAGTTTAATATCTTTTTATTAAAAAGATATACGCTAACGGTTTTATAAAAAACTTAACTCGACAAAAGTTTAAGAGCTTTATTAAGCTTTTAAATTTATAAGACGCTCGCGCGTTAATCGAAAAGCTTTAATAGCACGCATATATTATTCATTTATTATATTTTATTTTTTTTTCATTTGCACGTGATTTAAAAGAAAACATTTATTTAACAATCTTAATCGTTATTTTATTTTATCTTATACGCTTCTACTTTTCGCTTTTTATAATAAAAGATCGATCAAAGCTTTTAGCAATCTTTTTACTTTAGCTCGGCGCTCCGTAAGAGTTATAGCAACAGCGGGCGCCGCCGCGAGAGCGGCAAGCGCAACTGTTGGATTGCTTCCAAGCGATTGGAAATATATATTCGTAAGGTCGTAACGGTCGTCAAAGTACTTGCAATTGCAAAACACTCGGTTGATAAAGTATCTGAATTCTGTCTGCTCCTCAAGGCTCAAGGGAGCTGATTCCTTCTATACGATTAAAAGGAATCACGTGCACTAGCTAGCTAATAGATTTACTTGTCAAGTTGAGGGTCCCCTGACTGCTGACATGCTAAGCGAGGCATGCCAAGTGGCCCGTAAACCATGGTTCACGGGTGAGCTTCCCCAACTACTACTACTACTACTACTACTAGCTAAGGTCGATATAGATATACCGACACCGGCAACTCTTTCTTTAGCAAATAATGCTTTGCCAACTATTATATCGACCGAAAAAAAAAAAAGAGGTAATTAAACAAAAGAAAAACAATCTCCCTCTTCTTTTTATAGCGGCCTTTCCACCTATCCATCGACTTGCACCTTCAAGGTATTAGTTAAAACTAGCTCTTGCAAAGAGATATTAGCTCCGATTTTAGTCATAGCGTTAGCAAGGTTAAATTTGCTTCCGATCCAGCGTACTTCAAAGAGCTCTCGCCTTTCGTATGACTCTCGAATAGCTATAATATCGATTATTAAACGCTTCTCTTTAGTGGTCTTTAGTTTTACTATGCATTCGTAAAGCGAGTAAGAGTTAATACACACGATTACGAAGAAGTTAAAGATTCTTAACTGAACCGTGATTTAAGCAAAAGTAATCGATATAGCAATAGCTATATCGATACTTAAAGACATCGCGTATAGCTTAAAGGCTAATACTGCTTTTGTCACCTTCTTGCACTTTTGTAACACTTAATATAAGATATTACTCGTTATAATAAACTCGTTCTTACTTACGTAAGCCTTATTGCTAAAGATAGCTACGAAACCGATTTAAAAGCTGAAGTCAGCGTTGTTAGCAAACGCTCCGTTTACGAACACAAAGAGCTTCGCAGTCTTCAAGTCCAAAGGCACGTAATAGATCCTTCGAGTTAAGTGATCGATCAGCTATTAGATCACCTTATTAAAAGCTTTATAGTCCTCGTCTTTCGGTTCTTAGTGCTAAGCGGCTATCGATAGAGCGCAAGATGCTTTTAAGTAGCAAATAGTAGCTAAATACGCTTTTCGAGCACGTTGCTTTAAGTACTCTTTAGCCCGTATAGCTGAATCGAGCTTGATCACTACAAGCCTTTCACCTTGCCCCTTTTACTTAATTGACAGTCCGAACCCTTCTTTATCCAAGGATAGCTTGCATCTATTGAAAATCATTAGCTCGGCGTATATAAAAGTCTTTATTTCCTTGCTCTTCAGCTTAGATTTAACTAGCTCTTTCTCTTCTTTTGCTCTTATAGCTAGATTGACAACTATAAGAACATCATCCGTTTGTAAAGCAGCTATTCTTAGCTGATCTTTGTTAGTTGATATAAAAAAGCAAGAATCAAAGCTCGATTGCTTTATCTCGAAGTTGTCCGTGAAATGCTTTAAAAAACGCTTATACTAATGCGTTCTTGCTTCGAGGATCTTATACAAAAGGCCAGTCATAAGGAACAAGGTGCTAAAAGAGAATCGATAAGTAATCTCTTTAAGTAGTCGCACGGCGATTATTCGAATGAGCTTCGTGCTTGACTAAGTGTAAGCTTAAGTGATATCTTTGCTACAGACTTGACACTCGTAGTCTTTTATTAAAGAGAGAGCTAAAGCACAATAGAGTCTTTAGCCCGCTCGCTGCACCGTAAGTGACTCGGTAAGTACTTTCGTTTTACTTTTGTTTTAAAAAGCTTAGACTATTATACAAGACTTCTCGTATAGCGTAAGTGTTCTTTTGCTTTTAATCTTATTAACAAACTTAGATCCAAAGATCTTAGCGCCTTTAGCGCGTAAATCGGTGCTCGAGATTACTTAAAAAATGCTTTAAGCTATCAATCCAGCCAATTCTTTTACTTTAGACTCTTGAAATAGTGCTTCGAGGCTCTTGATGATTCCTTCGGCTCGTAGCTTAGCTAAGAGCTCATGATCTCGGCGTTCTTTGTCGGTAATCAACACTTCGGAGTCCTTAGTAAATAGAACGTAAGAATCGCCCTCCTTTTCGTCGAATACGGTCGGGATACTAAGATCGTACTTTTAGTAAGGTATTTAGACCATTAGTATTATTGACTTT
The DNA here is from genome assembly GCF_022702325.1 of Drepanopeziza brunnea f. sp. 'multigermtubi'. Taxonomy (NCBI): domain Eukaryota; kingdom Fungi; phylum Ascomycota; class Leotiomycetes; order Helotiales; family Drepanopezizaceae; genus Drepanopeziza; species Drepanopeziza brunnea. The sequence goes on from NW_027094074.1 coordinate 1,655,228, forward strand.
TAAAGATTAACAAGTTGAGGGTTAAAAGGGCTGTTTGTTAGTCTTAGCGAGCTTCTTAGATTAAGCGACCTCGGTAGATTAAGCGAATGTTAAGGTTTAAGCGAATTTCGTATTTCTAGCTCTTTTTCGCTTTCGCTCTAATCATCTTCTACCTCTTCTTTTACTTTTTCTTCTACTTCTACCTTAAGTACTTGCAATTCTTTTAGCAGCTTTTCAACTTCAGAATAGTAAGGTTTTATTAAAGTTGACTTGAATTCCGTAAGCTTCGGACAAGCTATTATGCACGTGTGCTCCTGCTTGCTAAGCAGCTAAAAAGAGCCCTTCTACCTTTGGTTTTCTCGCCATACTAGCACCCGTGAGCTAATAAAGAGGTCTAAGGTATGCTCCGTAATTAGGCCATTCTTCCTCTTAAGCGCGTCCTTAACCTGCTTCGCAGCGTGGCATTTTCGTACTTCCTTTATAGCCTTATTAATAGCAGCAGCACGCTCTTAAGTAGACGCGGCAAGTCGATCTTGCTTCGTCAGCCTCGATAAGGTCTTAAAAACGAAGAGTGTAAGAACTAAGCTATTAAGTCTAGCTATGTCGTTAATAGCTTTGATAGCCATTTAAAGCCGGTCTTCTTTTAAAGCTTTTGAAAGCTCTTTTGTGACGATCTTAAAAGCGCGTCGCACAAGGACGTAATAGCGTTCTACTAGCCCGACGCTATAATAAGCTTTTACAAGCATCTGCTTTAAGGTGCTGCTAATACCTTTAAAGTAGCTTCGGAACGTTGCCGAATTGAAGTTAGTTCCGGGATCGTGCACTACGTTTATAAAAGGTCCGACGTAAGTATTGATTTAATATCGATTAAATCTTTTAAATAAGTGCTATGCGGACATGCTTTTAAGAAAGGTAGCGGCTTGAAAATTAATAGAATCGCAAACGACGTATAATACGTTCTTGCCGTTAAAGTGTATTACGTCTACGTATACCGTATCATTGAAGTTAGTATCGTCTTTAAGTTTGATACTAAACCTCTTCGGAGAGCGTCCGAATACTTAGCAATAGTAACAAAACTTTTAGATGTTGTAAAGCAAATCTCGCTTAAATTCGTGCCCGGCCTTTTTAAGAACAGCAGCAAATCGACCTGTTAAAAGGTGGCCAAAACGCTTATAGATAGTCCTTAATTATTCTTCCGTAAAATAGCAATAGACGGTCTCGCTTTCGGTACTATAATAAGTAGCAGCGTGCTCTTTACTCAATAGCATCTATACGTGCTTAAACATCTTTACTACTAGTATTTCTTTTTTCTCTTAGATTAGCACGTTCCGCAAGTTATTTAAGATCACTTTATGCTTGTCTATGTTAATTAATGAAAGTAAAAAAGGTACGTCGCTCTTCACAACGTAGAACTCTACTTGACCTAGAAGAGTATTTAAAGTAACTGCTTTAATAAAAGTAGCAAAGCCGATGCCGTATTTAACGGACTTCTCTTTTGCTCAAGATATATCCAATTAAACTTCGAAATACTTTTTTTAAAGTGCTCGTAGCTAGAGCAAGCTAGCGATAAAGAAATTGGCTGCTCCGCTGTTAATCATAAGGCTTATGAACACGTTTTCAAAGTACTTAAAGGCTATATAGGTCTTTGCTTTACTCGCGAGCATACGCGGATCTTGCCCGAGCATCTTTTAAGTCTTTACTTAACTAGTAAAAGCGTAGAATACCGTTTGAATCTTTAGCTATTTGTATACTTCGTTAGCGTTAAAAGTGCTATAGGTAGTTACAAAACCTTCCGATATATTAGCGTAGCTGCCCGATTCGAGTGGCTCGTCTGATAAGCTTGCGATGAACTAATCGAATTCTTTCGTAGATACAAGTGGCTAGCCTTCGATCGACGCTACGTATTAAGAAAATTTGCTTCTCGTCATCTTTTTTGCGTCTTTAAAAGCTTGGAACTTGGCGACGGATGCTTTCCTTTCGTCGGAGGTATAATTAATACTTTAACAACCTGGCTTTTTGCAAACAAAACACCTTTTCTCACCCTTAATAGCCTTAACAGCTTTTTTACTTCCGAAGTATTAGCGGTCTTAAATAAAGCATTCGTATTTTTTATCCAAATCGAAGTTAGCTTTTAAAGTGTTGTGCTAAAAGCAAGTGTGATCGTGTAGCTCGTTAAAGCTCGCGTAAGCTCTACTCGCTTTAGCAAGAGGTCGGGAGGTCTCAGTTGCAAACGCAATAGCTTTACGAATATCGGCAATTACGGCGGTAAAAGTAAAAGTAAGGTTCATTCGTGCAATCGTAGTCTTTAGCACGTTTTTACAAGCTAAATACAATTTATTAGCAAAACTTCGATCATCTTTTAAACCTGGTCGTAAAGAGCTTTAAATCTCTTTGAGCTCTTTAACGAGCTTCTTAAAGCACTCGCTAAGCGAGGTTCTTAGATTCTCTTTCCTGATCAAATCTAGCGAAATTTCTTTTTAACGATCGTATTTTGCTTGCCGCCGGTGGTTAGTCTCGAAGTAATCTTTCATTGCAATAGCGTTTGCCTTAAAAGTCGGAAGTCTAGCTTTGATGACGTGATTATAATAAAAGGTTATAACCTCTCTTATGAATATAATCGAGAACGCCGCTAAGTAGTCCTCGGAAGTCAAACCGTATCGACTTGCTTAGTTAGCAAAAATTCTTAATTAAGTCTTAAAGTCATCGTCAGGTCTTAAATACTTTAGCTCTTTAAGAAAGCTTCGCGCGAACAAGGCCAATTCCTTCGCTCTTAAATGAAAGTCTGCTACTCTTAGCTTAAAGAAATCGTCTCTATCATCGTTAAAAGCGCTTAAAGTGCCGTACGCAAACGTGCTTTGCTTAGCTAATAGTCTGATCGGTAAAGGGTTACCGATATAATTGCCGATGGTCCGTCCTTTTCTAAGGTCTTTAAAAAGCTCATTTCCGAATCCGAGGTCCTTTAAAAGTCCGTTTCCGAATCCTTTTAATAATCTAAAAAGGCCGTTCTTACCTCTTCCGTGCTCGTAGCCTCGATCTCTCTGCTAATCTCTTCCGTTTCCTCTTCGTCGGTCATCGTTAAGATCGCTAAAGCCATTCGAGTTATCGGCTAAAGCTCTAGCTTAATAATATCCGTACTCTTAAGCGCGCTCTTAGCGATCCTTATACTCTTAATATCCTTTTTATCGATACGTAGCTTGTTAAAAGATCTAAAGAGCTTGTCGGTACGTCCGAAGGTACTAGATCCTCCCTTCGGGTTGCTAAAGTTAAGCACGGAAATCTACACGCTATCTTTAATAAGAGCTGATTTTATTCGGAATGCTCTTAGGTTTTGACGAGTCCTTTTTTAGCGTATAGCTGCTATTGCTTTGCGTATTATCAAGCTCGATTATGTTTTCGAAGCCGTTGTTGTTGCTACTCGGCTTTAGATTTTAAGAAACCCGGTTGTAGCTCTTAAGAAAAAGGTTTAAAAGCCGCTAAAGTGATTTTGGCTCTTGTATGATTAGCGTATTGCGTAGCGGTTGCTGAATTAAAAGCGTCGAGTACGCTAAAGTGCTTCGTCGTAGCCTTTCGTTAGATTGTATAGCGTAAGTCCGTAACTCCGTTATTTGCTTTGCTATCACCTTTATATTTTGCTTTATATTCCTCTTCTCTTTCGCAAATTCCTCGCGTAACCTTCGAATCTCTTCCCTTTCCTTCCTTAATACCTCCTTTTCTTTCCTTTTTAAACTTCGTAAAAGTAGTAGAGGTAATTAAGGCGTATTATCTTCGTCGTCCGTAAGGTTTTCGGCGGTCTACCTTGAATCGAAGCTTAAAGGTGCTGCTTGCTGCTTTTTTATTTCTTAGAAGGTCCATTAGTGTTGCTGCTCGTCGTTCAAGAGCTTGACCATTTTATTAGCGTAGCCCTTTTGCTTTAAGGAGCACTACACGCCTTTAGACAGCAAGTGTTCTTTAAAGCTAATAAGAGTAGCAAACTTAAGGCCTCGTCCCGTATTGTCCCCCGTTATTATAAAACTGGTCTAATCTTAGCGTAAGAAAGCGTGCCGGAATAAGCTCTACAAATCGTAATCCTTCAGCCCTTTACACTTCGCATCTAAGAAGTCGTTCACTATCGCTCGGGCCGTAATCTCACTGTCTAGCCTTGCGTATAATAGCTCGTTTAAGTCAAATAAGATGCTCGACATCTCGTCGTCTGGTCCTTCCGAGAGGCTTAAGAGTCTTGAGTATAATAGTCCTTTTGGCTGAATAGCTAAAGGTTCCGTAAGTAGTGATGAGACTCGAAAGGTATAATACCCTACTGCTCCTTATCGGCTGGACTCCTTACTTAAAGGTCCAGTTGCTCGATCGGCTATAATTGTTGTCTGCTCGTACGTAGATCGATCGTATTAGTTGGATTTGCTATGTGTAGCAAGCGCGGCTTTATAGCTTTAAAAGTTGTATAAAAGTGACTTGGTTCGGAATCACTCTTCCGTAAGAATAAAAGAAAATCGATAGTATAAAAAGCGACTTAGTACGGAATCGCTCTTTCGTTATAGAAAGAAGGAAGTATCGTAATAAAAAGTATCTTCGCTATAAAGTATTCCTAGCTTCTTTATGATTGATCACTTAATAGTAAATCAACTACTGATCAGTGTTAAATTGCTTTTAAGCGATTAAGAATATATATTCGTAAGATCGTAACGGTCGTCAAAGTACTTGCAATTGCAAAACACTCGGTTGATAAGGTATCTGAATTCTGTTTGCTCCCTAAGGCTTAAGGGAGCTGATTCCTTTTATACGATTAAAAGGAATCACGTGCACTAGCTAGCTAATAGATTTACTTATCAAGTTGGGGGTCCCTTGACTGCTGACATGCTAAGCGAGGCATGCCAAGTGGCCCGTGAACCATGGTTCACGGGTGAGCTTCCCCAACTACTACTACTACTACTACTACTAGCTAAGGTCGATATGGATATACCGACAGCAACGATTAGCGCAAAAAGAACGACGATAATAAATGCGACGAAAGCGACGGTAGCTGCGAAAGCGACGAGAGCAGCGAAAGCGACGAAAGCAATAAAAGCAATTATCGCAAGCGCAAAAGCTGCTATAGCAGCAGATTAAAGCTTTTGCATAAAGTCCGAAAGGAAGTTTTAATTAAAAAGAGCTGCTTAGATTAAATCAATTCGTAAGTCAAAGAGCTTGACTTACGAAAAGATGATATGCTCGAAGCGTTCCGCGTTATTAGATTACGGTTCGTTGCTATAAGACTATTCAATCTAATAAAAGCTATATTCAAATTAAAGGTCTTAAGAGCAAAAGCAAAACTTGCAAGGTTATCGAAACTACTTTTAAAACCTTTACTTTTACTCGCTAGACCGCTCGAACCACTAGCAGCACTTCTTAAAAAAGCAGCATTTAAAGCAAGCTGTTATCGCATAATATCTCGAAGACTTCGGCGAACTCTTTACATAGTATTATTGTTTTTAACGCTTACAAAGTTATCGAAAGCGGTATTAGCAGCAGCAAAAGCAACGGTGCAATTGCTATAGCTATTTTTAGCACATCGAAGATAACGAATAACGCTCGTATCGCAATTGTAGCAGTCTTTATTAAACTTCGATATGATCTTATTATTAATACATTTAATGCACTTTAAAGCTTTAACGGTCGTTAGCATAAGCAAGCGCTTAATAAAAAAGTTTAAAAGAAAAAGCGAAGCTTCGAAAGTAAGAGTACGTAGTATAGCCGCCGCAGCTGCCGCAGTTATAGCAATAGCAATAGCTAAAGCAAAGAAAGGATTCTCTTAATAGTTAGCATAAATATATTAATTTATTAAAAGCATTTACTTTTAAACGGCTTCGGCCGCGCTTAACGATTCTATTAAATTAAGTTACTTGCTTAAAAAGCATTGTGTAGATAAATAAAAGTTAAGTATTTGTTATAATAAAAAAGAACGCGCTCTCACTTATATAACAACGCGATAAAAACGGCGCTAAAGACTTCCGCTACGTGATAAGACCGATTTAAAAAAGAATTGCATTTTTAATTAACACTTAATCAATAATAACAACCGCTATTTGTTTATTTAAATTGCGATGATAATCTCTTTTGTTTATATCGAGTTTAAAAAGCTTAATCACTTATTTTTTTTCTTTTTTATTTGCTTGCAACTTAACAGCTACGCTACTGATTTAAAAAGTATATTATACGAAACAAGCATAATTCCACTTAAGCTATATGTGATATATTATATGACCTCGCTTAATAGCGCCCTTAGCATACTAGAGCTCTTAAGTACATGTACATAGATCTTGACGAGCTTTTTAAATAGAATATACTAAGCTTCATTCAATCCACAAAATCTCTTCCTGATCTTAATGCTAGTAAGCACTATAATCATGAACTTTCTTTTTTTTTTTTTTTTTTAATAATCTATGAATAGATTCATTTTTTAACTTGCGCTATAAGATATATAATAGTAAATTGGATTGTGGCGCTTTGTAATTGTTATGTATCTCACCGCGTGTTAAGCCCGCGAAATCCTATTTGAAAAAATCCAACTCGGTTATATAAAACGTAGTTTTAAAGTTCATTAGTCGTCACGCAGATCAGTCTAAATCGATAGCGAAATCTTTCTGAGATTGAAGTTGGTATATGCATAATTAATTGTGATTGTATATAGCCGTGAAACGAGTCGGAGATAAAGAGAGACTGATTAACCGGGCATTACATCGCTCGTTTCGCTCAAGTTAGATTTCTGCCGGTCCAAATGCGTAGTACACACCCTCTCCCCCCCTCATCAACTTAAAGAAAAAATATAAGAAAAAGGATAAGGAAAAGATAAGAAAAAAGATAAAACAAAAGATAAAACAAAGGATAAGAAAAAAGATAAGGAAAATATCATCCTACTAGAATGTCGAAGCCGTTACATGCAATCAAGCGACGTTTCTAACATGCTAACATGCTAACAATAATATACGGAGTGCGCATAACACGGAGTATATCCCTTTCAAGGTACGGAGTCTCGGGATATCTTATCGGCGATTGATTGGGGGCCAAAAGATCGTGACTTCGCATAAGTCAAAGTCAAATACAGAGCCTAGCCGAGCTGGACCGGACTCTGGAAATCGTATTAGCGGGGGGGAAAAAAGGGAAAAAAAAAAGACCATTCGGCAAGACCGCCAAAGGACGTACTCCCCAGATAATTCAATTAATTGACTAATTATTCTAATGGTCTGCGACGATGCTTAAGACGATTCTTTCTTTTTTAGTTCATTCTTGCTCTATTATAGCTAGTTTCATGAGAAACAGGAGGAGAAGAAGAAGAAGGAGAAGAAGAAGGAGAAGAAGAAGGAGAAGAAGAAGGAGAAGAAGAAGGAGAAGAACAAAAAGAACAAGGCTAGTTTCATGAGAAACAGGAGGGAAAGAAGAAGAAGAAGAAGAAGAAGGAGAAGAAGAAGGAGAAGAACAAGAAGAACAAGAAGAAGAAAAGCCAAGAGCTTCTTCGTTGGAAACACGAGAAGAAAAGAATTCCGTCTGTCACGCCGGAAAAAGCTACTAAGTGTTCAAAATAAGCGATGACAAACGTTGCGTTGAGCAAGCCAGCGGTAAGATAAGATGATTCGGTAATTGCGAAGAGCTGATATCAATGCGAGCTGCATTACCTACCTACCGGTACTCTTCTTTCATTGAACTGCATTGCATGGAATTACTCGGCATTTAGATTTAAGCTATTGCGGTATGCCGAAATTTGTTTGATCCATCCCGTTTGAGGCCTGGGAAAATCTTGAGCCAAGAAGGGCTTGGGGGTCTGAGCCATCCCAAACAAGGTCCATCGCTACATCGCTCGCTACATCGCCACGTACCAAGGGTACAAAGTAAATAAATCGTATACCGGACAGCGAAAAGCATCCGGCCTCGAGACTCGAAACCTTGGTTCCCATGTCCTCCCCATTTTCCGTGTTTCCCAGAGACCGGATTGTCCAAAAGCTTCGACCACCGTTTCCCACCAATCGTGAGTTTTTCCTGCGTCCGCTAACCCCTACCCCCAACCTCCGCGCGGGTATTCATCCCAATTTATTTGAACCTCCCAGGGCAGAGTAAGTAAGTAAGTCAGTGTCTCAGTGAACTTACCGACTAATAACTACTTACATATACAGATTATGCAATCAGTAAGTAATAGTATAAAGCTAGGTCTCCAAGCTCCCTTTTGATTGATTTGATTTTTTTCTCTGCATTTGTGGAAACCCCGTCGTCACCCTGTTACGTATTGACTTGCCTTCGACCCTCTTTTTGACTTATATTTATTTCTTCACTCGTTTTTGTTTTAACTCCTTCGTCTTCTTCCTCTTCCTCTTCTTTCTCCACACGTACCCGACCGACCGATCAGCAAGCAAGCAATTCAGTATGCATTTCTCCGGCTTGTACTGCCAGTTGGCGATCGCGGCTATGGGGGCACTTGCATCGCCGGTGGACGTCGCTGCGAGAGCTGTTGCTGTTGCGGAGAGAGCGACCAAGCCGGCGGCCTTCTTCCTGGTGGGAGACTCGACCACGGCGGCCCAGAAGGGGGGCAGTGGTGGATGGGGGGACGGATTCCTCGGCACGCTCGTCGACGGAGCTAAGGGGACGAACTTTGGGGACAATGGAGCGACGACGGTCAGCTTTGTGGAGGAAGGCTTTTGGGACCCGGTCATGGCAGCGCTCAAGGAAAACGTGGCCGATTTCGATTGCTATGTGACCATTCAGGTACGGCCTTGCCTTTCTTGGGCTTGGGAATTTCCCCTTGCTCCTCTGAAGAAGATGAAGATGAAGAGACTGTTGGGATAGGCAGACGGATTATTGCCGGGCCTAACATGTATGGCAAGGCAGAAGGAAAGAAAGGAAAGAGAGAGAGAGAGAGAGAAGCGTCTTATACTGACATCCTTATCATATAGTTCGGACACAACGACCAAAAGCCCGCGAAGGGCATCTCCATTGAACAATACTCCACCAACCTTAAAAGTAAGCAAGTAGCGCACATACTGCGACCTCTCGGCCACAGCCAAACTTTCAAGCCCCCCTTGCACCCCACTTGACAGAACTCTCGAGACATTCACTTCAATCTCAAACGGAGCAGAGGCTGACTCTCGGGAACCAAAAAAATAGATTTCGCCGACCAGGTCACCGCCGCCGGAGGAACCCCCATCCTCGTCACCCCGCTGGCCCGCCGCAAGTACAAGGGCGACGTCGAACTCGATCTGGTCGACCAGGTGACCGCCACGCTGGCCGTAGCCACCGACAACAAGGTCGCCGTCATCGACCTGAACGCCGCGTCGATGAAGTACCTGAACGCCATTGGCGAGGCCAACGCCCGGAACTACGACCCGGAAGCGGGCGACGAGACGCACCTGAACCCTGCCGGGACGATCTTGTTTGGGAACATGGTCGCCGGGTTGATCTCCGAAAGCCAGGTCGGAGACAAGGTCAAGGCCTTCATCTCGGAGGATCCGGTGATTGCGGCTGATATTGCTAGTATGTTCCCTCTCTTCCTCCCTCTTCCCGCCCCCGGCCCCCCACCCCCTATTTTCTGACTCTCTGTTGGCAACGAGTTTCTTGATTCCTGCCCCTCGAATGTGTGAAGATGCTTCTTATAGGGTACCTGCTGACTGCGCGAATTAGGTGGGACATATGTTCTTCCTTCTGCTTAATTAGTGCAACGAATTTTTTGGAGTTGTTCTTCGTGGAGGCATTTGATATCTTTCATGAGAACGGCCGAAAAATATTCTGGATGTATATAGCTATATACCATTCCAAAGTTGACAATGGATGTTATGCAAGATTCGTCGCTAGTCTTGAACGCAGCCTGGTACCAAACCGCTCTTTCCTTCCTCCCTTCTTTCTTTCTTTCTTTCTTTCATTCTTTCATGATGGTGAGCACACATATATAATCTTGATCGTCGCAAATTTCGGAAGCCAGCTCTCCTCACCAACCAATATGTCAGACTCCACCCTTCTTCACCATAGCGCACGGAGATCAGCTGAGAGAAGACCCCAACTACCCGCTATCCGGCCCGGTGTTCAGTCGCTCCATATCTACCGACGCCGAGCTCCCCTACCTTCCAGTTCAATCTTTCCACGCAATCAAAGATGTCTTCGTTTCGTCACCAGCAGGCTACGCGGCCTATCATGCTTTGATCCAGCAATTCTTCGAGGACTGCGGGGATCGCTAGGCTTGCATCAACTGCAACGATGTTCACGGTCTCGATACCGATGCTAGTGCAAAGTGTAGGTGAAGGCGTCTAGGTCCCGCTCCCATTTTCAAGTCAGTCAAGTCCCTAGAGTAGAAGACATGCGCTTTTCCGAGCCGCAACTTCTAAGATGATTTTTTTTTTTTCGGATCCTTCAATTTTGTCTGCGGAAGGAATGGAAGGAGCTGACTTATATATATACATATATATGTTCCAATGGAAGTGTCGAGCCAAGTCCACGAGCAGGCGTGTATGTCGGACGAGAACAGCCCGCAGAGAGATTTGGACCGATGGGTGCAGATGGCCCGGTCGGTAGAATACGAGTGCCTAGCTGCAACAGATACGTTCTACGGACGACAGAGGTCGTGTTGGATGTGGACGCGGACGTGGCTATGGTCGTGCTCACGGCAGTAGCAGAGGCAGAAGAGATTACCGCGGAGAAGGTGGTGGCCGAGAAGACGGCGCATCTAGATATGCTCAGACTGGTCGGGGAGGGCGCGATGGGAGAGGCCAATGCAGCCCACCAGGTGGCGAACCGCGTTGGCCGTAGAGCGACACCTGGGGTGGAGATGGAAATGGTGCGGCCGAGGGGCTTCAGAGCTTGGGGACACACGTAGGTGCTACAGATCTCCCTGTTTGGTATGAAGACCCATAGACGTCCAGCACTCACTGCTAGGATCTGGTAGCGGGCGCAAAAACTAATATCTTTGGTACTCAGACTACGAGGGCCAATGTACTGTTAGAAGATACATGATATGCAAGGGTGATACCTGCTTGTTGTCGTTGTCACTTTGCTCCATCTCAATATGGCATAGACACGCAAAGAGGATCGATCCTTGTTGGTAATAGTGCGCATTGCGGAATACGCTGAAGCGCAACAGAAAGAAGACAACACAACGTCGCTTGCTGCTCTCGTTTTGTATAACATCGAATGAGCTTGCTAAAATCACACGAAACTTCACCTCTGAACATGTACCCGTAGCTGTAAGCCCATCATCGCAAGAGCTACTAGCCAGAAGAGGAGGGGTAAGCGAGAGTCGTCTCTTCTGCTGCCTCTTTCCCTACATGTATATATCGGAGGACAAGAGCTACCACTCACCAGCTACCAACTCCTGTATGCAGGTGGCCTCGGTATTCTTCATGCCTTCTTTCGTGCTCTCCCTTGTTATGGAAAGGTGGCCTGCGACAAGCTCTGAGGCTATCGTGCTCACCAACACTGGCAAGAACACCGTTGCAATTGAACTAACCAAGTCCAGCTCGGACCATCTCAGAAAAACGAAAAGTCGAAGAATATGTTCTGGTAATTCGCTGGAATTCAATATGCGGTGCTGGCTTTGGACCTGCCGCTCTACATATACGGTGCCTGCGTTGCGGACGAAGGCGAGAATCTTGGTTTGAAGCGCCAATTAGCTACGTGAATTATCGGTTAGTAGAGATATCGGAATCAAAGATGTATATAGATATATATATATATATATATATATATATATCTATATATGAATATGTCTATACGATAATAGGACTGACTGATCAGAGAGTGGAAAGGTTTGATAAACCCGGAACAACAGCGAATTCGATCCACGTCGCTCGTCTCACGAGGAATTAGACGACGATGTATGTAAATACCCAGCCAAACTAAACAATAATATCCAAATCATGAGTCCTTCTAGGCGCTGGTCCAAAGGAGAGCGGCATGTAGCGCTGTCTGGCCGGCTTGACCTGCTCGCGAAGCAGAATGTCGCGGGCGTGCTCGAAGGCGTCGTGTCTGAAGTTGTTTTCCGTGAACTGCAGATGGTCCATGACTTTGCCGCCGTGTTTGCCTCGGGGGGTCTTGAATGCTGCCTGGCGGCTGAAATCTTGGATCATTGTGGCTCGGTTGTATCGTGCTTGCACGTAGAGCTCGAGTCTCTTGGGGATGTCTGACACCTGAGTGCCTAATGGCAACAATGCACCGAGCGCTGCTGCGTCCTCGATCGCTTGCGCGCCGCCTTGACCCCTTCAGAGGATAAGAGTCAGCAAAGAAATATGGATCTGTTGGGGGCGTTTGGTTTGTTACATACTGGTGAGGCAAGAATGCGTGTGCCGCATCACCCATCAGAGCAATCTTCCCGTGCACCCAGTTCTCCTTCCCCAACTCGTCGTGATCCAACAGCTTCCAGAGATTGATCCCTTTGGGATCAGCCTTTGCAAGCAGGGCCTTGACGTCTTCCGGATATGAATCGAAGCATCTCAACATGGTTTCTTTGGACGCCTGCTGGTCCCAGTCATCTCTATTCGCTTCCGACTCCTCATCCGGATGCATGGCAACGAAGTTCAAGTACGTGTTCTGCTTGCATGGGTACACCACGATCCGCCTGTCTGCACCATACAGCAACATAAGCTCGCCCGTACGCTCGACGAAGTGTGCCGTCTTCGGATCTGCGCGAATCTCATCGGCGGGAATAAGAAATCGGAAAGCACTCGATCCTGATGGCTCAGGCGGAGGGAGGTCTTTGATGAGAGCGCCTCTGATCCTGGAGTGGATGCCATCGGCTGCGATGATGAGATCTCCCGTGTGCGTCGTTCCATCCTCCAAGGTCAGAGACGGAGCTTCTGGGTCAACTTTCACCACCCGACTTCTCAGGTGCAGGACTGCGGGCTTTCCTTTCCCCTTGGCAGATGTAGCGATTTCCTTGAGAGAGTTGTGGAGATCAACTCGGTGGATCAGTTGCCAGGGGTTAGGGAAGACTTTGGACAGCATTCGAACATCTTGCAAGAATATTTGCTCCCCGTTTGGTCGAGTCTCGGATACCCATTCGCATTGATTGGCTCCATGTTCTTCTGGGATCATGCCCATTCTCCGTAGCAATCCGTTGGCATTGCTGGGGATGTGGATAGCTGCTCCAGTCTCAGATGCGAATCTACTTGATTCGAAAATCTGTGGACGCTCAGTTATCCGCTCTTTGCGATTACTCATCTTTGACCTACCTCAACTGTATGTCCAGCGTGCCGTAAGAATATTGCTGCGGAACATCCACCAATACCGCCTCCAGCGATCAAGATCTTGAGAGGCCGGTCCTCGTTTGCTGCTGCACCGTCGGTGATGGGTACGGTAGTTCCGATCATTGCAATAAGCGAAATGGGAAGAAACAAAGCTGGTGGTAGTAATGGTAAAGTGTTTGTGGAGTCGACTTATAGGATTGATAATTCTTAGAAAGTCGTCTTTCGCGATATTGCCACTGCTGAACGGTAACACGGGGGATACAGAGATGGGTGAATGATTGATTGATAAGCTGATACATGCAGAGAACAGCCCCTTACTTATACATCTGGAAAGGTCTTGACACGTGATAGGTCTATTACCCAATCATAGTTTTGACTCGTGATAAGTCTATTCCCTGATTATATCTGATATGTTTATTCAAAGCCTGTTTGAGTAAAGAGACTCTTACTACGTACTAAAGTTGATGAAAGAGGCTTTTATTAAAGTTGATGTAAAGACCTTCGGCCAAAACGAAATCAACTTGCGAGGGAGCGGGGGACTATATAAAGCTTAAGAAGATGTTAGAATAATAACTTATGATTAATAATTATCGAAAGTAGAGGTTGGAAGGAGACGTAAGCTATGTACATAAAGATTGGTTATCGTTAATCTCGGTAGGTGGCGAACTTCAAAAAGCGCAAAAAAAAAAAAAAAAAAAAAAAAAAAAAAAAGGCATTAGTTAAAAACCCTAGCGCTCGTAAGAATATCGCTTATAAGACTTAGCGTATTATTACATTATCTTTCGTTTGAAAAAAGCACGTCTTTGAGCGTTTATCTATTGATTTAGTTTTGCTTAAATAATCGTACTTATTAATACCGTTCGAGTAAGCTTTAGTCTATGGAAATCGGAAGCTAAGTATTATATGAAGTTGATATCGCGACTTACGTAGTAGCTAAAAAGCACGGCATTCGAAATGTTTCTTAATCTGGCGCACGGTAAAGATGTTTTTTATTTCGTATTCGAGTTCATTAATAATAGTAATAAGTTTCAGCTTCGAGATAATTTGACTCGAAGTAAAATCATTTAAAGCTTTGCGTAGCCGTTTAAAGTTAAAAACTGAATGAACTAGTACTACGGAAGTTCTTTGGTAGGGGTCCGTGCGCGCTTTGGCCTTGGCATTTCTTGACCGAATGGTCCATTCTTATCCCTTCATATAAAGCTGAAAAAGAAAAGGTAAGAAAAAGCAGCGTTAGAATACGTCGCAGGTGTAAGTATTACCCCTCGAGGGTAGGGTAACCAGGGGGTTTAAAGTGGAAACTAGACTTTTGAGGCACCCTCGAGGGGTAATACTTAGGCCTGTACCGTGGTACTTGAAGATTAGAATTTAAACTTGTTCGATAGGCTTTTGCTACGTACAGTAGTACTACGTATATTCCCGATTTAACAAAACTTTTCTCCGATGTGCTTCGACCTTCTCGAAAATCTTATTTCCTTTGGTAAAAACTCTTATTCGTACCTTTAAAGGATAACAATTACGCTTGGGACGTAGTATGACGTACTACGTACTTTTGATAGCCTTAACGAAAGTAAATAATTAAGCTTCATTATTTTTATCGAAAGCTTGAACGTAAATTCTAATTCAACTTCAAATGATTGGGCACTAAGCTCTTTCTACTATCCCCCTCCATAAATACTAGGTACATATCGGATCCAGTTTAGGCCCATAAATCGTAGAGCGCTGGTTTCTGAATGGCTTAAAGCCCTGCCAACTCATTTGCACAGAGTAAATACTGATCTACTACGTAAACATGTACGTAGTAATAATGGTACTTTTCAAGGCTGGATTTTTATACGTAGTAATACGTACCTTAAAGGTAGGTAGGGGGTTATTTAAACCGTCAGCTGATAATCCGATGACGGTCTCTTTAAAAGACGATTCCAAGAGGTTAGCATAGTTAGTAGATCACTTTAAGCCGATACTTAAAATTGAATAGAATCTGAAAACAAACGATTTAAATTATTTAAATCGTAGCTAAAATAAAATTATTCAATCGATTAAACCGTTTTTTATAAAAGCTCGTCTATTCGTTAAAAGATTATTATTGAAATAAGACCGTTTTGATCGATTAAATCGTCGTTTATAAAAGTCGGTCTTTTTACGAAAAGACCGTTTTAAGACCGTCTTGTAGCCGTTTTGTAGCTGTCTCAAAGCCGTCCCCGAACTTGAAACCGTCCTCGAAAACGTAAATTAGTAAGCAAATAATCTTTATTTTCTTTCTATTGCATAGCAGTCTACCTTCTACTAGATATACCACCCTCTATTACACCACCCCTTTACTATACCTCCCCGTCTTCGCAAGCGATCAAGAGCATCACTTGCGCGGTTGAACTTTTGCTCAATCGATCGATTCCGATTATAAAAAATTCAAAGCGTTGATATACAAGCCGTAGCAGCGATACCGAGAAATATCTTGGCATCGAATCTATTAAATTATTATTAAAACAATTCCATTTAAAAGATAATTTTTATTTACAGCTATTTTTTTAAAAAATAGTTATCGAATTATTTTAATTTTTTAAAACGAGCTTATTAATAAGCCTATTTTAAAAATGTAAACGAAAACGGCCATGGGACGGCTTTAAGACGGTCTTAAGCTCGGGGACGATCAAAAAGATAAATTATTCCTGATTTATAACTAGTACTGATTTTAAACGGTCCGATAACCATCTTTTATATAGTAGTAAGAGAGTCAGAGGACCGCTTAAATGACCCCCTACCTGCCTTTAAGGTAGTACTGGGAAAGAAGAGATCTAAGATACTACGTACAAGAAGAGATACTACGTAAGGTAGGTTCTCTGTTAAAGGTCCGTGCGCACCTTGGCCTGAGCATTTCCTTGGCCGAATTGTTCATTCTTATCCCCTCACACTTTATCTCCTGATCTTAAATCGATCGAGACGGTTTGGTTATACTACTACCTACTACGTAACTAAAGGGTTTAAAATGGAAACTAAACTTTTAAGGCACCCTCGAGGAGTAATAGTACTTACGTAGTACGCCTGGGACGTACGTAGTAGGTAGTACTTAGGCCTGTACCGTGCGTAATCGAATGCAATTAAAAACCTTCGTAAGTGATACTATTGCAAAATAGGCGAATCTAAGTAGTACGTAGTATTACTCCTCGAGGGTGCCTTAGAAGTTTGGCTTCCACTTTAAACCCTTTAGTTAGTAGTAGTAACTAAAGGGTTTAAAGTGGAAGCTAAACTTTGAGGTCCCTTCAAAAGGTAATACTTAAACATGGTACGTACAGTAGTACTACGTACTACATTACTACACTTCTCGAAGGTGCCTCAAAAGTTTAACTTCCACTTTAATTTTTTTTAATTATCTTATCCTCGAGGGGTAATACTACGTAAGGTACTTAGGCCTGTACCGTGGTAAATCGTAGAGCGATGATTTCTGCAAAGCTTAAAGCCCTGTTAATTCCATTGCAAAGACTTAATACTAGCTCAAAGATACTTTTCAAGGCTGATTGAATCTTTACAAGTTGATCGGTTTAAGACCTGATAAGATCCCTTGCAAAATTATACTTTCGATATGCATTCATAAGAAGGTTATTCATAAGAAGGTTATTCATAAGAAGGTTATTCATAAGAAGGTTATTCATAAGAAGGTTATTCATAAGAAGGTTATTCATAAGGTTTAAGACCTAATAAGATCCCTTGCAAAATTATACTTTCGATATGTACTACGTATCCATACCCACGGTACAGGCCTAAGTAGTAGTAAGTTCATGTACTACTACAGAATAGCACCTACCCCATAGAATTACCCTCATGTCGGACCGACGACCTCTTCTATCCTCTCGAGCTCCAGCCGGAGCAAAACTCTCGGAACCGACTGACTCAGGTACATACATACGTAGTACATACTACGTACTACTAGTACGTACGTAGTAAGAGGGGAGAGTACATATCGAAAGTATAATTTTGCAAGGGGTCTTATCAGGTCTCAAACCGATCAACTGACATATACAGTACAAGGATTCATTCAGCCTTGCAAAGTATTTTTAAGCCAGTATTTAGTCTGTATAATAAAGTTGATAGGGCCTTAAGCTACTACGTATTTAGAAATCATCGCTTTACGATTTCTAAAGCTTAACTGGGTCCGACATTTATTCATAAGGAGAGATAGAAGATTATTGCCTGTTACATTTGGAAACCCCGGGCTAGATTCGGACCGTCTTTCCGAGCTTATTCCCAGCCAATTCGGAGCCTTGGGCATGCATATTCGCTCCGATCGAGCCCCGGGTATTCCTTTATTTCGATCCATCAACCTTTTCGACCTCGGAGCGCTTCTTTGGCTAATTCTAGAAGTACAGCTACCACGGTACAAGCGTAATTGTTACACCCTTAGGGGGTGCCTTAAAAGTTTAGTTTCAACTTTAAAGCCCGTGCTTACCCTATCCTTAAGGGTGTAATAAATTACGCCTGGGATGTAGTAATTTTCAGCTGATTCGATGCCCCGTTCATCGTTTCTCTTGTCATTATACTACGTACGTAGTATTTGATAGAGACGCTTTGGGCTAAGCTTGCTAAGCGTTTTCTTTGATTTGGCCAGCTGCTTTGCTAGTCCAATGTGACGACCTTAAGCGATTACCTGAAGGAACTCACGGGAGCCTAAGCATACTCTTCGGCCGATAAAGCATAAATATTTAATTCGAAGAATACGTATGCTCTCTATCGATAATCTTTTCGAAAGTATATTGCGTCTAAGAAAAGCTTACGTAAGAAACGTAGACTTGGACCTTCTTCTTTTGCTCGAGACCTTCCCCTTCCTCCTCCTCTTTTTCTTCTAAGTGCACCTCTCATAGAAGTTAGAAATTCGGGTTTAAACCCCCTTTAATGCATATTCTTAGACCTAATAATTCTTATAACTTTTGTGACTTGTATAATCTTGTAACCTCTATAACCTCTATAACCTTTATAACTTTTATAAATTTTATAACTTTTATAACTTTTATAACTTTTATAACTTTTATAACTTTTATAACTTTTATAACTTTTATAACTTTTATAACTCTTATAACTCTTATAACTCTTATAACTTTTATAACTTTTGTAACTTTTATAACTTTTATAACTTTTATAACTTTTATAACTCTTATAACTCTTATAACTCTTATAACTCTTATAACTCTTATAACTTTTATAACTTTTATAACTTTTATAACATTTATAACTTTTATAACTTTTATAACTTTTATAACTTTTGTAACTTTTGTAACTTTTGTAACTTTTGTAACTTTTAATATTTTCGTAATATAATTAAATATATAATTACAAGTAATAAAAGGGGTCCGGAGTCTCCCCGGTATAAAAATAAGAATATAGGTAATAAAGGGGGGTTTAAGAAGGTCTCTCCTTTATAGTAAGGGGGCTACGATTCTTTACTTGTACGAGGTGCCCTTTCCGAACCTTCAGCTCTTTTTCTTTCTTTCTTTTGCGGTAAAAAGAAAAATAAAGAGTTTAAAAAGCCGAAATTAAATTATCGATATACGACGTTTCTTTGAAAAGATTTTCCTTTACCGGCGATTCCGAACCTCCTTTTTCTTTCTTCTCGAATACTACGCCGATTACGTTCTATACTTGACGGGCATACCGATTGAAAAGACCAAAAGGATTTGCGATAAAAAAGAAACGTATAAAAGATAAAATAGAAAAGGCTTAGTTCGATTGATCGAAAACACGGTACTGCGCTTTCGAAAGAGCGTTTTGCAAACACATCGGCTTTATTTAAAAGCTACGAACGCGAGCCTTTTTAGCTTTACGACGAAAGAAAACGATGTTTGTATTATACGGATCGAGGCCGCTCGTAAGGCTATACGTATTCGATAATTATCGAAAGAAAACTCGACGCATAGCATTATAAATTGCTTTTAAAAGGTTTATAAGTGTTCAGCTATTTAACGAAAGGTTTTCCTTAACGTGGTTTTTACTCTCGATTAGATAGTTGTCACCTACGGTGACCCAAGATAAATTCCAGTAGTTGTGGTGGTGGTTAGTCATCTAATCACGTGAGACTATTCTATACCGGTCTGGCAAGATTTCTGAGCGTGCCAAGACTTTTATTCCATATCAATCCATTGAACTTTTTTCGGAACGAGTCGGCCCGTTTAATTCATGTACAACAGCTAAGCCTAATTCAGCCACCGCTATTAATTCTGCTAGCAGCCATACGTAGCGCACGTCGCTGCTACACGTAACCTACGTGAGGCTGCCATACGTAACCTACGTAAGGCTGCCACACGTAACCTACGTAAGGCTGCCACACGTAACCTACGTAAGGCTGCTACACGTAACCTACGTAAGGTATTAAGGCTGCCACACGTAACTTACGTAAGGCTGCTACACGTAACCTACGTGAGGCTGCCACACGTAACCTACGTAAGGCTGCTATACGTAACGCACGCCGCTGCTACACGTAACGCACGTCGCTGCCTTACGTAATACGTAAGGCAGCTAGGCTGCTACACGTAACCTACGTAAGGCTGCTACACGTAAAGCACGTCGTTGCCTTAAATATAAGTAATTCGCAAAAGGGCATAGGATTTCCTTAGTAAAAAGGGGGGTTTAAGGGGGTCTCCCCCTTATAATAAATCATTACATATAAGTAATTCTCAAAAGGGTATAATATTTCCTTAGCAAAAAGGGGGGTTTAAGGGGGTCTCCCCCTTATATTGAATTATTAAATATAAGTAATTTGTAAAAGGGTCTAAGGTCTTTCCGGTAAAAAAGAGGTTTTGAAAAGGTTTTTTTTATAATAAATTATTAAATAAATTATTTCTTACGTTATTACCTTTATATTTATTTAATTTTCATTGTTATTTCTTTTATAATTTACTTAAATATATAAAGATTTTTATAATCGAGTAATTAGCCCGTTGGTGACATTACAAAGAACTTGGTCCTTTGCCCTGGTACTTTATATATAATTCCTTTACTTAGCACGTCGCCGTACTTTATAAAAAGTCCTTAAGGTCTAAGCATTGCGTTTTAGATACCCGCCCGACGTTAATAAATACAGAAACAATAACAACAAATCCCTTTTATAATAAATTATAAATTCGATAGTTTTTAATATAATAATACTTTTATATATATTTAGTTTTATTTTACGATTTATTTAATAAGTTTAATACTTAGCAAAGGATCAAGTTCGATGTAATATTACTAACGGGCTGATTATTAATTTTATAAGAATCCAATTTCAATAATACACAAATTAGTAATTAGCCCGTTGGTGACATTACAAAGAACTTGGTCCTCTGCCTGGTATTCTAAGAGATATTGAGTTTCCTTTTGCTATGATCAGATATATATAATAAAAGAAACGATAGTCTCAAGGCGGCAGGCTTCGCTTGCTAACCCGCCCGACGTCAATAAATATAATAATAATAATAACAACTACTTTCGTAGCTTGTATCGTCTTACAAGTTGTACCGTTAAAAAGACAGTAGCAACGAGTCTTAAGCTAGCAGCGATCCAGACTGAGTGGTCAGTTAGTATGCATTTGCTTGACCGAAGTCTTGGAAACTTGCAAGCAGTTAATTTATATGGAAGCGGCTCTCGTTCAAAGCCAAGGGAAAATCCACTTACCACCTCTTCGAACCATGTCGTAATATCCATCCAACATTATTCCTACTGCATACTCTCTGGTCTTATTGATTCCTTTATGATTGGAGCTCATGCTATTTCTCGGTCCACCAGTAGACCACAGATCGTCTCCCGAAGTAACAGCCTCTGTCTCGTTATCTATAGCCGTCAGATTCCCAAGTCCACCATTTTGCAAAGATAAACGGTTTTTCCGCTTCAGAGGCCCAGTAAGGAGATTGATTATCCATCGAACATCTAGGGAAGTGAAAGTTGGATATGACCACAGTTTGATGGCGTTATGAGGGGGCATTTGATCCAGA
The DNA here is from genome assembly GCF_022702325.1 of Drepanopeziza brunnea f. sp. 'multigermtubi'. Taxonomy (NCBI): domain Eukaryota; kingdom Fungi; phylum Ascomycota; class Leotiomycetes; order Helotiales; family Drepanopezizaceae; genus Drepanopeziza; species Drepanopeziza brunnea. The sequence goes on from NW_027094074.1 coordinate 1,676,349, forward strand.
AAATCAGCCAACATCCCAAGTGTCAAACCCCATAGCAGTAACGGCCGCGTCTTTTCTGCTGATCCTGCGTGATCTCCAAGATACGACTTATAGATCATAACGCTTAATGGAGTCGAAGCTGGTTGTGTCTCTGAATCTGTGGAGAAGAATTCGGCGATCGAACTGCAGTACAGGGACTCGGAGGGAACCAGTCGGATTGCAGAGAATCGCATCTTTCCGAGTACTGATCTGATGAGGGCTTTTATCATGGCTCCTCCTCTTCGTGCGAATCTATCCGATACATCTACGTATTCGTATGTGCGAGAGGAGGGCGATAACAGAATCCTGAGAGGCACCCAATGTGTTGATGCTACTTCAGTCGGTTGCAGCTTGAAAGGGGGAAGATCTGGCTTAGTCCAAAGGAAGACAAACGGGCAGAGGACCATGATCCTGTGCACATTATTAGCAGAAGCACTTCGTAGGAGGTAGATCTTGCATACGGAACCTTCCCCCAAGACGTGCTGACAACCCTCTCCGGAAGATTGCCTACAAATAGAGCATGCGGAGATTTGAGGTCGAAACCTATCTCTTCCACAGTCTCCCGGATTGCCACAGCTCTATCATCTTCATCTTCTGGGTCTCTCTTTCCTCCTGGCAGAGCTACATGACCTTTCCACCTGTCCCCAACTCTCGCTGCCCGCTTTATAAACACGGCTTCAGGATCGCCGTGTTGGACCCAGTCCTGCGCGAAGAATCGATCCAGAGACTCTGCTGCAGAAGAATTGACGTGTTCTTCAGCCTGTGGGGGATTGGACTCTGGCCAGTGCTCGTATCTCGGTCGAACGCGTAGGATAAGGGCGACAGAAGCGCGCTTTTTACAGCTTTCCGGGTTGCGGACGTGGGGATATGGATTGTCGACGAGTCCTCTTAATGTCTCCTGAAGAGCTTTTGCTAAGCCTGGGTGCTTCGTATCCTGTTGTTCTGGCATGGTCGTAGGGTACTGAGCCTGGGCTTGGGTGCTTGGTCTGAGGTGGGGGTATTGCTGAAGATGCTAAGGACCCGAATCCTTGATGTAGGCCTTCAAGCAAACATCAATCATTCCATTGCTTATGCTTGTTGGATTCCCAATTGCTGCTGGGCAAGTGCATCCTCAAGAATGTTATCATATATGTCTTGAAATGCGAATGACATATAACGAATTTATTTGCCTCCGAATCCCCGAGGCCCTCTTTGCCGCAACTATTCAAATAGCTCTTCCATATTTTTACGGAGTACGTAGTACGTCATTTAGTAAACAACGTCACGACTAGGCGGGCCTTTCTTTGTACCTAGGTATTTGAGCTTCATAGTATGCAACCTTCTGAATAACTCATTCTATCATGCTTAAGTATCTTTCCAGGTCCCATCATCCGTTTTACAGAAATTTTCTTGGCTCAAGTCTCCTCCCCATAACCAGAACGATGGCAACAAGTGCAAGCAACGATCAACTGAAAAGCAGCCATCTATTCGATGTTTCCAACTTCTCAGCTCTTATCACTGGAGGCGGATCCGGAATTGGCCTCATGATTACAGAGACTTTAGCTGCCAATGGAGCCAAGGTCTATATTACAGGTCGACGCAAGGAGGCCTTGGAGACTGTAGTCAAGGAGTATAACACCGGGCCTGGGAAGATCATCGCGTGAGTTCTGATACTGTGGTCTTCAAGCGAGAATATTGACAAAGTGTTTAGTTTGCCTGGCGACGTCTCCAAGAAAGACGAAGTTGCAAGACTCGTCAAGGAGATTGAGTCCCAAGAGCCAAATGGCATTCATCTCCTAGTCAACAATGCCGGTATTGCCAGAGATGACAATACCAAGTACTCGAATAGCAAGCCCGACTTCAAGGTACACGTCAACCCTACCAGCTCGTAGCCATGCCGAGGAACCAAGCATAGCTAACTCCAACAGTCTGCCCAATCCATCTCCGAGCACCTCATGAAGTCTGACCCTCAAGCCTGGGCCGAAACATTCTCCACGAACGTCACTTCGCAGTTCTTCGTCTCTGCCGCTTTCCTTCCCTTGGTAAGTAACGTGGACGCCCAATACTACCCACTTCAAGTTATCCCAATATCACCAGGAGCCCGTGTTGTAAGTCTTCTCACACACGCAACTACTAACTCCTACCCGCCCTCCAGCTCGCCAAATCCCTCGCCAGCACCCCCGGCTCCTCCCCGAGCATCATAAACATAACTTCCATCTCGGGCGTCATGAAAGGCAGCAGCGCAGGCCAATTCGCCTATGCCTCTTCCAAAGCCGCCTTCCTGCACCTCACCCGTATGATGGCCACCACATTTGCCGAAACCCACGTCAGGGTAAACAGCATAGCGCCTGGTCTGTTTCCGTCAGAGATGACGGTGGGCGGGAGTGATGAGAGGCAGAAGAGCGAGCTGAAGAGCAAGGCGAGTAACCCCAGCGGACGGTATGGGAGGGAGCAAGATATGGGGGCCTGTGTGCTGTTGCTCGCGGGGCCTGGAGGCGGCTTTTTGAATGGCCAGGTTATCTATCCAGAAGGTGGTGAGTAGTCTTTTTTGAAGGGCGCTGGATTGATTTTTACTGATGACTCTGCAGGGAATCTTTTGGTACAGCCGGCTTGTGTGTAGGTAGTAGATACATCAGCCCTGGTCTGAGACAAGTAGCGAAACTCATGCTCTTCCTGTCTTGGTATTGGTTGGGCATTATGAGTTTTCTCCGGCTACGATTCTTTCTCGGATTTCAGAAGTACAGGGGTATTACAGCATCTTAAAAATACCATGCCAGGTATCTTTGGGCGCTACCCACCGCATGCCTCAATCTTGTTTGCCGTAAAATACTAAGTATCTCAAGTAGCTTCCCATGCTAGGAATATTGAAATGCCGTTGAAGCCCTCGCAGATCTCGAGTTTGCATATGGGTGGTTGACCAGGCCAATCCTGAAGAAGGAAGAGTTCGAAGTCGTCAATGTATTGAGAAAGCTCTGTCTAATATACCCAACGTGAAAAGCGACATGTATTTTAAAACACAGTAGGCGAAGGCATACCTGTTTACGGAAGGAGTCCAAGCTCACAAGGCGTACCTTCAGCGCTTAGTACGAGAACCTTCATTAAATCAGGCCTCGAGGTGGGAGGAGATAGGAATCTCGACGGATATCAAAGGTGGCGAAGACATCAAGGTAAGCCTGAATTCGGGTTGTAGAGCTTACTTTTGGTGCCGAGGCTTGTGCTACAGCTGTTGGATCTTGAGCCTCACAGGCCTCGAATACTGCTTATGATAATTTGAGAGCTTGAAGATGTAATGTATGACAAGAAGCTGTGTGAAGGGACAATACTTGGTGTTGATAAGGGAAACTTCAGATGATTTTTACGAGCCTGAGGTACGATGTAGGCTGGGAAGGTTTGCCAGTCGCTCAAGTACCTAGGGACATGTAAACCTCCATTACCACTTGCGAAGCAAGCAAGCGGTACATCTCGCAGACTGGAAGTGTTCGGTGACATATCCGACAGAGGTTACTCATATTCTATGTCGCGAAGGTACATTGTGGTTTGACTCTAATGCGAGTAATCAATCGGCACCAGACTACAAGACGTGACTGGCCTGCCAACGGTAATATTGGGTATCATATCTTCTCTCAATCGCCCTTCGCTGCCCGCTGTGCCTTCAATTTTTCCAGTTTCTTCAGCTTCTTCCTCTCCCTCTTCTCCAACTTCTCCAGCTCCTTCCCACTCATCTGGATTTTTTCCTTAATGGCCTTAGAGGATGCCGTGTCCGACTTTGTAGAAATCTGGTGCTTGGATTCCACCGGATGGACATCATTCTGCGTCTTCTTCAACTTCTTCCTCTCCTTCGCAGTCAACTGGTTGCTTGCTGGAGCATCGGCAGAAGCTACCTTTTCCGCCGCATCTGTAACAACTCTTCGCTTCGGTTCCTCGACCCTGTTCGAAGGGCCACTGCTTTTTGGCCTCTTCTTTGGCATTTCATCCTCTCCGACGACTTGCTTCGCAGGATATTCAAAACTGGTATCTGTTCGCTGCTTCTTTGCCTTTCCTGAATGAGATACCCCCTCATCATCGGCATCAGAATCAGATAGACGCTTCTTAGTTTGCTTGACCGGGTTTACATTCCGGTGGCTATTCAATTTCTTCGCCCTTCCCAAGCTTGACCTGCCCCCCTCCTCGTCGCTACTCTCCTCCATTTGCGCCCGCTTTGCACTCGCAGCTTTCTCTTCGGCATCGCGCGCCTTGCTGGCTTTCAAGCCCTTGCTGGGGAAGAACCTTGCGCGGAGTGATTTATTGCTCCGTTCGGCTTCGCCGACCAGGTATTCGGCGGGAAGCGGAGCCCCTACGCCTAGGCGAGGGGGCTGCTGTCGAAAAATGAGAGCGTCTTCGGCGTCAAGCTCTTCCTGCGTCTTTGGTGGCTTTCGGGAGGACGAGTTTTCCCAGGAGCTGATCAAAGCCTCGCGCTTGGCCATGGCAATCGCAAGACGATTCAAAACGACATTGGTGTCTATCTTGGTCGCTTTCGCGTTCGCGGATGCGAGGGATTCCTCGGGTGCCATGGCTCAATGTTTGCCAGTAATTGTATCGCGGTGCGTTGTTGCTGGAGTTTGAGTGGTGGATGAAGGATGAGGTCTTGTCGGGGCTATTTCGAGAATCCGCGAGTAGTAAAACAAGCAGAGTTCACGGGGGGTTTGTCGGCCGCCGTAGTCCCGAAAGCTCTCGCATCCGTTCCGTCCCAATCCGAAAAGGATTCTAAAGCTCGCGACCACTAAACTTCTTTTTTCCATTTGCAATTGACGGCATTGTGTATCTACACTCCCGTCACCATGTTCAAGCTCGCACGTAGCCGGCCCTTTGCGGCTTTGAAGTCCACCAAGGTAAGAATGCCCGGCCCCTTTCTGGCTGTCAAAAATACTAACAACTTCCCCCAAGACCTACTCCCCGTCACGATTAGCTGGTGTTGCGCAACAGAAGAGAGCTTTGAGTATACATGAGTATCTCTCTGCAGATCTCTTGAGACAGGTACGCGGATCTACATGGGTCAGGAAGGCAAAAAGCTCATTCGGGACAGTACGGCATTGGTGTTCCCCAAGGTTCAGTTGCGAAAACTGCTGCCGAAGCCGAGGCCATTGCGAAGAAGATTGGCGGCGATGATATGGTTATCAAGGCACAGGTTCTTGCCGGAGGACGAGGAAAGGGCACATTCGACAATGGCTTAAAGGGAGGTGTTCGCGTTATCTACTCTCCAACAGAGGCCAAGATGTTCGCAGAACAGATGATCGGCCACAAGCTTGTAACCAAGCAAACTGGAGCCCAGGGACGTATCTGCAGCTCCGTCTACATCTGCGAGCGTAAATTCGCCCGCCGAGAGTTCTATCTGGCGATTTTGATGGATCGTGCTTCTCAGGGACCAGTTATCGTGTCTTCATCGCAAGGAGGCATGGATATCGAGAACGTTGCAAAGGAGACACCCGAGGCTATCACTACTACACATGTGGACATCCACAAGGGCGTCACCGATGAGATGGCACGAAAGATCGCTACTGATCTCGGTTTCAGCGAGCAATGCATCGAGGACGCCAAGGATACCATCCAGAAGCTGTACAAGGTCTTCATGGAGAAAGATGCGACCCAGATCGAGATCAATCCTCTCTCTGAGACCTCCGACCATCAGGTTCTTGCCATGGATGCCAAGCTTGGTTTTGATGACAACGCTGACTTCCGCCAAAAGGAGGTCTTCTCGTGGCGCGACACCGCCCAAGAGGATGCCGATGAGGTCAAGGCAGCTGAGAGCGGATTGAACTTTATCAAGCTTGGGGGTGATATTGGATGCTTAGTCAACGGTGCCGGTCTTGCGATGGCCACCATGGACATCATCAAGCTGAACGGGGGCGAGCCTGCCAACTTCCTAGATGTTGGTGGTGGAGCTACTCCTCAAGCCATCCGGGAGGCTTTCACCCTCATCACCAGCGATCCCAAGGTCACCGCTATCTTCGTCAACATTTTCGGGGGTATTGTGAGATGTGATGCCATTGCTCAGGGTCTGATTAGTGTTGTCGAAAGCATGAACCTTAGTATCCCCATCATCGCCAGACTGCAAGGAACCAACATGGAGGCTGCACACAAGTTGATCAGCGATGCTGGTCTCAAGATCTTCTCTATTGACGATCTACAAACCGCAGCAGAGAAATCTGTGCAGTTCTCGAAGGTTGTGAAGATGGGTAATTACTTTCACACCCTTCCATTGGATAGCGGCTAATTATACGCAGCTCGTGAAATTGACGTGGGCGTTGAATTCTCTCTTGGTATTTGAGCGGTTCTCGCGCTTTAGAGCGTTTCTCTGTGTATTGATTCCCTCAGCCTCGCTTTTAGATGAGAGGCGAGTATGTATAACGCAATCAGCTTTTTGCCACCCGATACCTTGCTATTATTTGCGTGAATCTTTGTCATCTGTATGTGCTGGATGATCTTGGGAAATTTGCTTGACTCTTTTCGTCTCGTGGTTCTGGTCGTTGGTTGACGTCCGCGGCCCCAGCTACGTATGGCCAGCCTGGTACGATCTGCCATGGAAGTAGGCTCAGCGGTATAGTTTTTTGTATACAAAATTCCACCAAAGTCCCCGCCGACAATTTTTCTTCACGTACCAGCGGTAATTTCAAGTCCTTGATAAAAGGTATACTATCGCGTTCTCCCTATGCGCATTTCCGTACTTCTCTGTTTCCGACCTGGATACGAGGCATTCTATGAATTGCATCTCTGTTTTCCTCATACCCATGGATCTTTTGTCTTCTTATAAATATGGTTTACACTTCGGTTTCTCTCCTATCCATGAATTTTGCCCTTTCACAAACATGACTCCTTCGTTCTATGCTGGTGCTCCCGGTTCAAAAACGGGGTTTTGATATGGAATGCCGCAACTGCTTCTTGCGCGGTTGGTTCGGTGTCAAGTCGCTGGCTTCGGCCCAGCTGTCGTGATCCGACGACCAGCCCTTTCCACCGAGCCAGATAATAGAGCTTCCTCAACCCTGTTCTGACGCACACATCGAGGATGTCTGCCCCTTCCTATTCCCCATTCTCTTCGCCTGGATAGATCTTTGACTACGAACAAGGGTCCCGGTGGGTCTGCGTGCGGCCTCGTCGCTGTGGTCCACCTTGGTGGCGTCTTAGTAGAGAGCGAGTATGCTCACGTTGAAATACGTTGTGCAAGCTAGTTGCCAGTTATCTGGCATTCGCCGGCTCAAACGCTTAGGATACCGATCTTTCTCTTGTGATAGGGAATCGCTTTAGTTTCCTAGTCTCACAGGTTCCACTTCATCATTTCTGGCACGGCCGCTTATTCTTATCATTTTTTCTGCATGTTTTTTGCATCATTCCTTGTTGTATAATCGTATAAAGGCATTCGGATTATCGGATGACTCACTTTCCCAAGACAAACCCTGCTGGTTTCAGCATCACATGAACTACTTACTTACTACTGCCTATTTAGGCATCCCCTTTCTAACTAACCGAGCAGAGCAAACACAATGGACAGACAAAAAAGCTTTCATCGATCAAGACTTGTAACAAACAAACACACACGCACTTGGTCTGAACCAGCGTGGAAGCTGCGGGAATGTTAATACCGAGACCAGTATTCCATCCTTCTTATTCTTCTTCTGCGATTATCTGATCCATCAGTTAGAGATTGAACTCTGGATGCTCGATTGCTTTCGCAGTGTTTCTTTTCTTTTCTTTTCTTTTCTCCCTCGTATAGCAGAGTTTTACTAGGCCGAGCTCTGCTCGCCTATCTTAGCCGTCTCTTATTGACATTCAGCTTGGCACTGCTGAGATGGAATGTCAGGGTTACCAAAAAAGGAAGGGAAAGGGATTCGCCGTCCGAAACATCATATATATACATAACATATATACATTACATGTTGCGCATCTCTCGATGCTATATCCATGGATCATCTGAGTCAAAAAAATGAAGAAGAAAAAAAAAGATTCGCCGTTTCAGATTTCAACAAGGGACCTTACCGACCTGACTGACTGACTGAGTGACCCTCCATCTCAAACCTCATGGGCATCAATAACAATCCTCTTGCTCCTCTTCCTCCTCTTCCTCCTTCTCCCCCTCTCGCTCCTCCTCCTCTTCTGGGCCACGATTATTCGCGTCTCTATCATTTCCATCTCCTCCGCCCGTTTCCTTATCCCGCGAAAGCCTCACTCACTTACTTACTCACTCACCCAACTCTTCCTTCGATTCGCCGCCTCTCCCCTCCCTCCCTCCGCAAAAACCCATCTCCTCCAAAAGACCGAAAGGGTAAAAGCCCCCCCGCCTCCACCCGCAAAAGCCGCAAGATCCCAGAGTCCAAATCCAGTTCAAACCCCCCAAAAAGTCAAGCCATGAACTGGGAGAACGGCATCGCGCCCACCCAGCCCTTCCACGCCTTCTCCAGCTTCCACACGCACCACCCGCCCCGGCCTCCACCCCCCCTCCACACCAGCACCCACCAGCGCACCAGAGAGCAGCAGCAGCAGCAGCCGGAGCAGCCCACAGCCTACTACCTCGAGCAAGCCGCGCTCTACGCCCCAAACCTCGGCCCCGATCCCTTCGCCGCCGCCGCCGCCGCCGCCGCAGAGCAAGCACCGCCGCCGCCGCGCCGTCCCCTGCGACAGGCCCTCGGCGCCTGCACCGCCGTCCTCACGCAGCCGCTGTACTCGCGCGGCGCCTCTGTCCTTCGCAGGACCAGCACCACCACCGCGGCCACGATTCTCCGGGCGGGCGCCGGCGCCGGCGGCGTCTGGAGACGGGACGGCTTTGAGCTCGGGGCGCTGGCGGCGCTGGTCGTGGTGAATCAGGCTTTGGGCTACCTGCCGGGTTGGGCTGGGAAGGAGCTGCTTGTGCGAGACGTGCTGGACGGCGTCGTTGGAGGAGGGGGAGGGGGAGGGAGAGAGGGAGGGGCAGTGGTGTATAAGATCTGGTTGAGTGCCGGGAGGCAGGCGATTGGGACGGGGCCCGTGTGTCAGGCTGGGGCCTGAGAAGTACCTAGTCGAGTCGTCTTTGTCTTTGGTGCGAGTATTGTTTGAACGCTTGACCGAGGGGGGTGGCGGGGGAGTTGGGATTCTAGTTTCTTCTAGGCTTGGATTAGGGGCGTCTGCTTTTGAATGTTGGGGGTCGGTTTGAAAAGAAAAAGGGAGGGGGCTGGAAAATGAAATGGTGCAATGGACTGTTGTGTAGGTACTTGCCGATGGAAGAAAAACTTAGTGAGCTGTCGCGGTGTGATGACTATCGAGGGATGATATGCTACAACAAGATTCACGAGTGCGAAATATAAATGATGCGCGAGCGGAAGAAAATGTGCAATAGTCACTGATGTTGGACAGAAGAAAGTTGTATTTGGCGGAGTGATTTTATTAAAGAAAAGACTAGCTCTGCTGGCCTACGCATGATGACTGTAATACAGAAAATGAAAGTGACTGAATTTCAACGCTCGAGCTCAATTGTCGAAACCAGGCATTTAAACCCTGAGGTGAAATGCTGGATCTTTTTGCTGGCACATTCTGTGCGCTCAAATCAAAGCTTAGGACTCGTAAGGATTAGTTCCCCTACTACTTGGTGTCAGTATTGACTCGCTTAGAGATTAGCGAGCGCGAATAGGGAGCACTTACAGCCTTGTTAGAGGCGGCTCTGTGAATTTATTAGTGACTGGTAATGAATGAATTTGGGATATTGACTTACGCGGCACGAGCCTCAGATCTCTTGGATGCTGCGGCACGGGGAAGAACTGATCGCTTAGAGGCACTGCAATTGCTTGTTAGATACGCTCTAGCCACGTACTTGTCAAAATTGGGACCTACGCAGCACGGGCTTCGCTTCTCTTCGAGGCAGCGGCTGGAGCTCCTGAGGCGGCACTTTATAGTCTGGTCAGCTTTTTCTCGAACTATTAATATAACTAGGAGAACATACGCAGCACGGACTTCGCTTCTCTTGGAAGCAGCGGCACGAACTTCACTTCTCTTCGAGGCAGCGGCTGGGGCTCCTGAAGCGGCACTTTATAGTCTGGTCAGCTTTTTCTCGAACTGTCAATATAACTAGGAGAACATACGCAGCACGGACTTCGCTTCTCTTGGAAGCAGCAGCGGCACGAACTTCACTTCTCTTCGAGGCAGCGGCTGGGGCTCCTGAAGCGGCACTTTATAGTCTGGTCAGCTTTTTCTCGAACTATCAATATATCTGGAAAGAAGAACATACGCAGCACGGACTTCGCTTCTCTTGGAAGCAGCAGCGGCACGAACTTCACTTCTCTTCGAGGCAGCGGCTGGGGCTCCTGAAGCGGCACTTTATAGTCTGGTCAGCTTTTTCTCGAACTATCAATATATCTGGAAAGAAGAACATACGCAGCACGGACTTCGCTTCTCTTAGAAGCAGCGGCACGAACTTCACTTCTCTTCGAGGCAGCGGCTGGGGCTCCTGAAGCGGCACTTTATAATCTGGTCAGCTTTTTCTCGAACTGTCAATATAACTAGGAGAACATACGCAGCACGAACTTCGCTTCTCTTGGAAGCAGCGGCGGCACGAACTTCACTTCTCTTCGAGGCAGCGGCTGGAGCTCCCGAGGCGGCACTTTATAGTCTGGTCAGCTTTTTCTCAAATTATCAATATAACTAGGAGAACATACGCAGCACGGACTTCGCTTCTCTTGGAAGCAGCAGCGGCACGAACTTCACTTCTCTTCGAGGCAGCGGCTGGAGCTCCTGAGGCGGCACTTTATAATCTGGTCAGCTTTTTCTCGAACTATCAATATAACTAGGAGAACATACGCAGCACGAACTTCGCTTCTCTTGGAAGCAGCGGCGGCACGAACTTCGCTTCTCTTGGAGGCAGCTGCACGAACCTCACTTCTCTTCGAGGCAGCGGCTGGGACCCGAGCAGCTATAAAGGCAGCAACAGGGGCTGCTTGGCCCTGGGGAACTCCTGGGGTGGGACTGTATAGTCTGGTCAGTCTCTCTTTATGATCTTGTCAAAGAAACTTAAGGTGGACATACGCAGGAAGGGCCAAAATAGGGTCTGTGGCGGCACTGTACATCGATCCGTTAGTATATCTGGGCCGTGAACCTCGCCGGCTGGAAAGGGTGCCTTACCCGTCACGGGCCTCGAACATCTTTCCGTCATTCACGGTGCCGATCTTAGCAGCGAGGGCAAGACCGGGAATGTCGAAGGCTTCTCTCTTCTCATCAACATCAGCGGGAGTGGCGGTAACTCCAACGGTGAGTGCGACCAGCGCATAGGAAAAGAAGGTTGCTCCACGCATTTTGAGGGGTGTAGGGGGTCGGGGGGGTTATTAAGAAAGGCTTGAAGAATTAAGAGTAAATGTAATGGAGGAAATTTTCAATCGAGACGTCAAGCCTGTCAATGAAATGATGGGATGGAGAAGGATGGTAAGAATGGAAGAAAGGAGAAGATTGCTGTGAATGTGATGTGAGGCTAAAGGAGAGGTTGTGAGGAGTGCCCTTATAGTGCTTGGAAGTGACGGTCAGCTGATTCAGCTCAGCATCAGACCAGACGTTCCAAATTCCTTGCGTTGCGATCTTGCACATCTTCCGGTTTCTGGATGGTCAAGCGACGGTCAATGCTCCCTGCTGTCGATGCGTCCGGAGACCCGCCCGTCCAAGTTACGAATAGCCGCCATGTGTAAGTAGTCAGCAAGCAAAGCAAGCAAGCAAGCAAACACGGGTTTTACACGGAGATAGGAGTTTGTAACTTGGAGGCAGTTGGTGCTCGCGTTGTAGCAGGCCAGGACTCCACTCCTGCTTCCTGGCGCCAACATATGGAAGCTCGCGATCAACGTGAGGGTTCACTTAACACTCCGTGCGTCGGTAACAGTCGCTTGAAGAACCTGAGACGGAGTAGAGAAACAAGATTCACAAAGGTTTCAACCGAACATTGACTCGTTGTTTCCCATAGAAGCCCACAGGCGGTGCGACCCAGTGCCGGTGGTATTGTACCATCAATAATAGCCCCGAGCACGGGTGGCGATTTCTTGAGGCTGATTCCTCCTGGTGAGAAGCACTTTGACCAAGTCCGTGCTGCTTGCTATTGCTATTGCCGTTGCTATTTTTATTGCTGCTGCTGCTGTTGCTGCTGTTGCTGTAGCTATGGCTGTGGCTGTAACGAGCATCTGTTTGGACTTGTAGTCTCGATGGCCGTTTCGGATAGTGCGCGCGAGTTAGACGAGGCCCGGCAAGTGACGGATGCATGCATTTGAGAAACAGAATTTCCCATGTGGGATGCTATTATCGATCTAGATCTAGACCTAGCGGTCCTCGCATGCACCGTCACAAACAGTGATTCCGATTCCATGACGCTCACTTGCCGAAGGCTGCCGATAGCCCATAAAGACCGGGGCGGTCATTCCGGGGCGAGGGTTGCCAGACGAGCCACTTGTTGATTTTGATCGTTGGTTCATGGATGATTGATCACAGAGGGGGCATTCGGTACCTTTACATGTACGGCCCCGAAGCCGGCACAACATGAATATGCAAAGAAACATCTGGATACCTTTTCAATAGCATGAGCTGCACCGCTTGGCGAGGACAGTCCGCAGAAGCTGAGGAGGCACAGGCTTCTATAACAAGCCTTCAACTCGGCCTGCTTTCCTGAAGCTAACCACATTTGAGGCCGATGGACCGAGAGCGACTTGCTCCTTGTTCCTGCCCTGGCAAAGACATCGATATCATAGTCACCACGCTAGGTATAGCCCGTAGTACGTGCGAAACTCAATTCAATCGACCACTAAGACCTGCTCTCTCCGCGGAGGAGCGAAGTTCTGCATCGCCAATGAGATGGACCGCTCGTAATGGAAAACCGGTACACAAGTTCCACATAACCTGCACATCCCCCAAAAGAGTGCATCACGTAAAGATTATACATCAATAAGATTTGCCATTGGCCCAGTCGCTAATCACTTGGGCTGTAGGTCACGGAAAGGGAAGAAACCAGAATGAAAAAGGTATTAACATCTTGATACGATGGCATACATGCTTAATCTACAGTACGAGAAAAATGATAGCCTGGTGAATGTACAACGCTGCCGACCTAGAAACCAAAGGGGTTTTGGGGAGCTGTGGAGAAATCAGTAGATGGTCAAGCTGGAGCCTACAGTGTGACTTACTTGCTTGTGACAGATTTGCTCTACGGCCCGTAGCCTGAGGCATGAGCTTCTTAGTGTCACCCGTAACACCAAACCTAACTGGTGGTGGCGGGCCAGTCTTCTGAGGAACCAAGGGCATCACCGTGTTCTGCTGGGGAACCGGAGGAATCGGTGGGGGAGGGAAGGAACTGAAGCCATTTTGTTGCTGTTGTTGAGGCATAGCGGTTTGTTGAGGTTGTAAAGGTGGAGGCAAGAAGGAGTTCACGCCAACAGGCTGCGAGTATCGTTGCTGGGCAGGGCCGAACGAGCTTTGGAAGCCGGTTGGTTGTTGCTGAAGGGGAGCAAATGACTGCGGTCGTGAATCAGCGAAAGGTCCGCCTCCGTTGTTCATGAACGGCTGTGATATTCCAGGTTGCATGCCAGTTTGTGCTGGGTATTGAAAGCCATTTTGCGGTACTTGGCCGAAATTTTGAGGCTGGTTTATCATCTGGGATCCGTTGAACCCGGCATATTGCTGCTGTTGCATTCGCATGTCATTCAGACTTTGACCAGGAGGAGCAATCTGGGTCTGGAATCCAGACGAATTCTGAATTCCAGTGTTTTGGGCTTGCAAAGGTGGCAGGGAGAAACCGCTTTGTTGATTTGCTTGCGGGGCAGATAGCGGACGACTTGGTGGAGCTGGCAACATCAGCGACCCCTGGCTCTGGAATTGCCCAGGTGGCGCAGGTCTTTGACGGGCTATGTTGAGCTGGTTGACCAAGTGCGGGCTACTGAACTGTGTAGCCTGCTGTTGCGGCAGACCAGTTTGCTGTTGCGGCAGGCCAGTTTGCTGTTGTCCAATTCCAGCGAAGAACGACGGCGTAGCTCCTTGAGGCTGAGGGGGGGCCTGTTGCTGGGGGGGCTGTTGGGGTGGTTGAGCGACCGGAGGCGTTGGCTGGATTTTTGTTGGTTCAAGAGGTTGCGAAAGTAAAGACAAATCCCCAAAGGAACCTGTCAGAGTAGCTGGGGCCGGTGCAGGTGCAGTTTGAGGTGGTTGTGTGGCCTGAGGTTGTTGTTTGGAAGGCTTGACCGACCACGCATCGTCTTCAAAGCCTGGTCTATCCTCATCCTTTTTCGCTGGAGTTGGCATTGAAGTAAGTGGCGTGGCTACACCATCACGGACAGTCTTCTCATTCGAACCTTGCTTGAATGCATCCGCATCCACAATGTCATTGGTTTGTACAGCGGGCGCTGGACGGCCTTTTCGGGTGTTATTCTTGAGAGTGCCGCCAGGTCCAGAGAATAATCCAACGGATGATTCATCACCAGCTTCATCGCCCCCCAAATTGACGTTTCTCTTTCCACTACGGTTGTACTTCTTGTCAAGGAATCTCATGATCTTGATGATGTCTCCTTCCCGGATACCTAATGTTCTTAGGACAGTTGCATCGATGTCAGGTAGAACACTCTCATCCATCGAGTCCCGGTTGAATGCTTGGGCGTATCGTTCGCATAGTCCAACGGCAACATCGCAAGAGAGGAAGAATTGAAACCAGTCATACTCGGGCTTTGTTGGCCTGGGCTCGATTCTTGCGCCAGCACTGGTACTGTCGTTCTCGGGGGTGCGCCCTCGCTGTTTCTTGATATCCGAAAGAGGTTTGTCCTCGTCAAGCGATATTCCTGTAGCGCGCTCAACATATTCTAGATCTTCAACTGACATCTTCACCACGGGCACGGCAATTTTCACCCCGTTCATTTTGTGAAGGTTGATCTTGCCATCTTTCAGAGCCAAGAATTGTGCCTCGACGCTGAACGACTTCGATCTGTCGGTCCAGGTTCGTACTTTCGCGGGGTCAGGTTCTGTAGATGTTAGAATATATACAATCTGCCCGATTGTAATGCAGGACGGCAATATCATGTCCTCAGTCAACCCCGAGGAATTTGACGAGGCAATAACTTAAATTTACTTACTTGACTTCGAAGTTTTCGAGCGTCCGTCTCGGCCGCTTTCGTTCCTGCTGCTCTGTTCCCCATCATGGTTACTACTGTCTCGTGCCGATAAACTGGAATCTCTGGCAGGTAAACGCGTTCCAGGGCCTACCTCTGACCCTCGCTCTTCCTCCCTCCGAGCTGCTCTAAGAGACTCCTTCGCCATTCGTTCCTCGTCGAGCCTGTTTTGATCGACGGCCGACTTGCCAGCGTTGAGACCGGACGAAGTTGGTGCACATACCATACCCGTAACTTCAACGTATGAGCTTGGTACTACGCCCTCTTTCCCGTTTCGAAGCCGTTTAACTTGCCACCATTCGTCGCTTTTCGAGTCATCAACGATATAGATCTCGTCGCCCACAGCAACCGTGACCTCGTCGTCTCCCTGGGCCATAAAATCATAGAGAATCTGCCCCTTCTTTTGTGATTGGCCCGTGCCAGCCATGATAACCTCGCGTAGCCCCTCTGCTCGAACAGCTCCAGCCAGCTCCCCCAGAGCACTCACAATTTCAGTAGCAGTGTCTTTGGCTCCAGCATGGAAATCTACGCTTTTGCTCGGGCGGACCAATTCCAGAAATACGTGCTTCCCTTCGATCGAGTAATGCGCCAATTTATCAGCACTCCATGTCATTTGAGGGCCATCTCTGGCCTTTTCGGGGGCAATGAGAATAACACCAGTGGCCAGGTTGATACCCAGAGTTGTTGGCATTTTCTTTCGCTTGCCCATTACAGATACCATTTCGTTGATATTGTACATATGGAATCCTCCTTGCAAATGGGAAGCAACCTCATCGTCAATGTTTCGGCTTAAACTAGCTCGATTGTAGGGTGGTGACATCCGGGGCCCTGATGGAGATGCGGGAGACGCTGAACGTGCGTAATGTGACTCGGGATGTACTGCCACTGAGATAGGGCGAGTAGGCATTGCTGGTGGGGGTCCTTCATCCTCATCAGAATCTTCGGGGGTATACTGTGCTGGGTGTGCCCGGGCTGCCGGCGCAGAACTCTTGCGCTGGTTGATAATACCTGCTAGAGCTGCTGCCGGATTGTTGACCGGGCTGGCAGGTGAAGCTGGTGAAGCGGGCGTGTACTCTTCTTCGACAGCCGTAGGTGGCCTTCTAGATAGACTAGGCGGGGGCGGTTCCGAATGATCTGGCTGAGCTGTCTTGTCTTGAATATCAATATAGTTAGCAGGCACAAAGCCATACTCGCCATGGAATCCGACTAAGATCCAGTCTGGGTCAGAGGTATCAAAGACTTCAAGCACAGCTTCCTCAGTGAAAGAGAGCTCTTCATCCGTTTGCCTAGTGTAATCGTAAAGCGCACGAGCATGGTGTGTAGGATGTGCCTGTTCTATGGTTAGCAAACAGCAATCGCCAGCTTACCATGGACTTGTCGAAACCATAGCGTCTCGTCTCCCTTTGTATAACCAATCCATCATCTCTAAGGGGGCCACAAAACATCCCATAGAGCGTGGGACTGCAGGCGTGGGACTGCAGGCAAGCTGGCACATACCTCTTCGATGTAGTTATTCGGGACAAGACCCGTGGGTTCTTCATCCTCTTCCCCAGACGCCTTCTTCTTCACCTTCCACCAGTCGTCCTCGTCGCTCTTCTCCAGCACATAAAGTATATCTCCCTCGGCGATCGCAATCTCGGAAGCACCTTGAGGGGCGTAATCGTATACGGCTTTGTAGACACCAAGGAACCCCATCTTCACAGCCGGGTCCAGAAAGGCCTCGGGATGGCGACGAAGTGTTTATGTTATCCTGCGACCTGCTCAGAAGACAGACAGACAGCCTTGTGCGGTGCCGGTCCGTTCCAACCTCGAGGCCGCTATTCCGGTTCACCAACGTCTCGGAGCTGTGCGTGGCTGTGTCAAAGGTGAGGGCGTGCGTCGGAGGATCGCGGATGCTGAATTTGAAGAGCAGCGCGTTCGGGAGCGGGAGCCGAAGAGATAGTCGAGAGCGAGTAAAGAGAGCGCAAGTGTCGGTGATGGGAATGGTCAAGCTATTTGGTACTATTGACAAGATGCCTCGAAGGGGAAATGTGTTGACGCCAACGTCGTTCCCCGCTACCGTAGCTAGCGCTTCTTTAAAAGTTGCCAAAGTGCCCAAGTGCCCAAGTGCCCAAGTGCCTAGACAACCGTGGGAGCCGCTGACCGTTGCTCCAAGGATTCATATATTGAGATATATCGGGATTGTCAAAGGATAACTTAACAATTAATAAATAGAATATACGTCATTATCGTTTATCGTAAAATGAACGGAGGGCTCGTCATCAAGCTATCAAGCTGTCCAGCTGTCCAGCTTTCCAGCTGTCCTGCAATCTACGTGTGACACAGGATCTCCAACGACAAGCATTCGATCGACAAGTCATGTTCTTCCCCAGCATAAACTGCTCGAACGAGGATTATGCATAGCATCCTTCCCTGCAGATATCAGGGACCTCGGTATTGATATCAAAAACAATAACTAAGCCTGCAACTTGTTTCCTTGCCTCAGTTTCTCTTACAACGAACTTCCCTGCCATTCCTCCGAGTCCACTACAAGCTATGACAGGAGTTTGCGAATATCTTAACTGTTCCACAGACCGGAAGCAGGAGGTCGGGAAGCAAATAGAAGAAGGGGTTACAAGTCAAGTAATCTATCATAGCTAGGTATGGTTCTCGGGAACTCTAATCGTAAGTTTACAGTGTATCGACTGTCTTTGTTTGGTCTTGTGTCAACGTTTGTTTTGTCTTGTCTATTTAGCTTTACAACCCCCCCCCCCCATAAGAACAGCCACCCATCCCATCAAGCAAAGAGAAGGCTGGAATGAATTATCCGCGAGCGCCAGCAGCAAGATCAAACCCCACCGCACCTCTCACCCACTTCTAGTTCTCCCACCCCTCTAAAAACGTCTCCTCATAATCCCCTCCTACGTCGAATCCTGTTCATCCCGCCCCCCCGCCTCCTCCATTTCCCCATCGCTCTCCTGCTCCTCTCCCGCCTTATCCCTCTCCTTCAGAGACCCGCCCATAGTCTTCACCCCCTTCATTGCCCTCCCCTCATCCGTCTCGCTCGAGCTACCCATCCTCACGCTCCCCTTCCTCTGGGTCCGGCTCACCACTCCTGGAAAGATCCGTGGCTCGCTAGCCGAAAGATGAAGATCACCGAATGCCTCTGATACCGGCCACGACGCCTCGCGATTGAGACTCGACATGTGTGGACTGGCCATGGTGGAGTTGGGCCGCGAGACGGCGCGCTGGATGGGGCTGCCGTGCGACTGCTGTATCATGTCGAGCTGAGCTTGGGAGTGCGAGATAGGGATGCGGGCCGCTTGGGCAGGGAATTGCTGGTAGTGCTGGGGAGTTGGAGTTGGCTCGGGATGGCTGTTGCCGGTGGCGATGGAGAGGTTGGTCTTCAATGACGATGTTGGGGAGGGAGGAGCTTGTGGAGGGATATATGCTGTAGGTACAGGCTCTGTCTTGCCAGATACCGCTGTTGTTGGGGTGGCTACAGCTGTGTATCGTGCAATCCTGCGGTCCTTAGCTAAAACTCTGCATCGGAGATTTGAAAATACTCACATCGCAAGCTCCTGCAAGAGTGTCTCATGTCTGAAGCCCTCCCGAATGTTGGGCACATTTGTCTTGGCCATAGTGTTACCCTTTACACCAGGCAAGTGGTAATCCTGACCCAACCATCTCTGCTTAACAGCATGCTCAAATCCACTCTGCGTAACCGAGTTCTTGGCCAGCTCGCACATGTCCACAGCACTCAGCTTGTAGATCTGCGCAGCCACTGAGTACTCCTCAATCAGCGGCTCCTTTGTAAATGCGAATTGAAGCGGATCATCAGTCGACAAGGATACATTGAGGCCTCTCTTAAAGTAGCTCAAGAACGGGTTCCGCTCATATGCCAGGAACAGCGCGTTGTTGCTCAGAGGCGACATCGCCACTCCGATCTGCTCAAGGTAGAAGATGTACTGTAGAAGAGGAACCTTGCGCAGCAGCAGTCCATGGCTGATACTGTGACAGCACAGAACAGCAGCAGCCAAATGATCTGTATCGCCAGCTTCACCAGCATGAGGACGCAAAAGGAAGGTGTTGAAGCCTCGCTGCTTGCGCCACACATTCAGGGAGGCCATATTGGAGAACAAGTAGTAGATCCAGTAGCTGTAAGGGGGGTTCTGCTTCGAGTCCCAAACCCTTGGCACTGGGAACTTCTTGAACAGTCGACGCTCAGGCTTACTCTCGTCATCGACACAGTCGAATCCAATAACTCTTTGCAAAAAGATGTGGAGTTTGGGATGACTCGTCGGGTCTTTCGTAACCTCAAAGAGAGGTTGGAAAATATTTACGATGACTTGCTCAAAGTTGTCCATCAAGCCGGTAGACTTGTAAACATCGAAGAGGCGAGGCACTTGGATCAACCATCGAACATTGTTGGAGAAGAGCTTGTTGTCAATGACCCACGCAGCAAGCTTGTCCCACTCATCAATACTTCGGCCGTAGATCGAGATACGCCATTCAGCCATCTGGTATTTACTCGACTCAAGATCAGAGATCACTTCCTTGGTGATCTCAGCCAGGTATCTACCATTGATGAAGTTGTCCGTCTTGAGGAAGATAGTTCTCAGTCTCGACTCTCCAATTGGATTGTACTTGAGGTTGAACTTGTCAAAACGATGGAAGGAGTCGGTGTGGGCCTAAGCACAGTCAGCTCACTACCTTTTCCGTTCAGTGTCTGTCAACTTACGTGCATATCAAGCGTGTCAATACTAAGATCATACGCCGTCAAATTGATACTCTGAAATACCTCCTCGAGCGTAAGATGCTTGCCATCCCTAAACATGACAACCTCATCCGGACACTTCTTCATCTTACTCTTGATGAACCGCAGCAAATGCTTCTGATTCATGCACGCAGAGTGATGAACGTGCGTATCGACCTTTCTCACATTGTAGAAATCTCTGTGAGGCACTCTCTTACTGTCCGCCATCTCTTGGTACTCATTAAGCAGCACGTAGAGATTGAACTTGCCTTCCAAGTACTGCAAGCGGCGAAACGCAAAGCTCTTGCATGGACCATCAGAGGAGATATTGAGGATGTCTTCCAGATCCATGTAGTACTCCCGGATATTAGGGATGTTGATGACCGGGGTTTGTGCCTCGACCGCCTCTGGATTCTCGTAGACTTGGTAGACGCTGTTCTCGTCGAGACTGAACGTCATCTCGTTGGGCCCTGGGACAGGGAGGAGATCCTCCAGGTAGAAGTCCTCGCCAATGTCCTGACCAGGTTTCCGCTTTCGCCGGGGCAACTTATCAGGCTGAGACGCGCTGCTGATATTTCGGGAGTGGTCGACGATTTTCTTGGCTTGCTCTTGGGGAAGAATCAAGCTGTTCGACATACTGCCATTCTGGCTATCCATGCCATTCGCAGTAGCGTTCCCTCGGTCACGCTCCTCATACCCGTGTTCATACCAAGCAGGTTCAGGAGGCGGAGGGTAGATCTTCCAACTAGGCTCGTCCTTGGGGTTATCACCATCTTGCTGCAAGGACAATCGCATGTACTTGTGCCGCAGATCCAGGATTTTTTGGATATTGGTGTAGATAGTGCTGAGCTCCGATGTAATATTGTCATCGTTATGAGCAAACCCACCAGCTCCAGACCCGACTCCAACCCCAGCACCTGCCCCATGTAGTCCTTCTGTCTCTAGTAGCGGCTTCGACTCATGCGGTATACTCGGGTGTACATCATGGCCTCTTGCCGATCTGTCCGCCTGAGGTAGCGAATCCTGGCGGTGAGTGCCAATCGCATTCTGCGAGAAGGCTATTGAGCTTGGCTCTTGTATTAAGTTGCTCTCTGGAGACTTGTTCATATCTGCTAGTCCCAGTGGAGCCCCAGCCCTAAATTTGCCCGAGCTGCCATCACATATCAGCTCGTCACAGATCCAGAAAACACCACCCTCTCCAAAGCTGATCAGCAAGTACCCACCTCTGCGGAACGCCGTGCGAGCTCATCATCGAGCTTGTACTCCAACTCCTCCGCATGCTTGCCTGCTCCTTGTCGAACACATTCGACACCGACCTCGGCATCAGCACCGGGCTCCCCGTCGGCGAGTGCTGCGAGTTGCCCCAGTTGTTGCCCCCGGTATTCTGTGCCTCCACCTGGCTGCGCTGGTAGAACAGCTTCGCGTCGGCCTGGCTCAGCTGCTTCTCGGCCGCGTAGTCGTAGTAGGCCGTCTTGCGCCCAATGTCGCGGGCCAGCATGCCCTCGTGCTCCTCATCCGAGGGCGTAGTGACTTCGGGGCTATCGCCTTCCAGAGCAGGGTCAGGGAGCATGTCGCTCTCTTTATCTCTCTGCTCATCGTAGGAGCCATCTGACCCTGTCTTGCCTCGGTCTTGCTCCATGCTGTGGTCCTCGACCTCCAGGTCCAAATCGCCTTCTGGATCCTGATCTAAGGTAGACCTCGACGGTGGGCGGTGATCTTGAAGGAAAATCCACTGCTGTGTGCTGGTTGAAAGATGAGGTTTCTGCAGATGTCCTGTTCGCTTTATTGTGCTCGTCTGGCCATGAGGAGCTATACTCCGTACAATCGTTGAACCTTGTTCCAATCGTACCCTGACTCACCACTACATTGATCTTCGCTACACTTTGCACTCAAATTTTCCTCTGTTGATTTGAAAAGATGGAAGGACGAATCAGTCAGATCAGGCGCGTTGCAGAGCTCAATTAATTCGTTTATGTATTACAAGTATGGTCTTCAAGTCAATTGGTTCGACAAGGCTGACATCTGTACTTGCGGTTACATATTGCAGGGATTCGCCTAAATGCTTACTTCAGTCACGATGTGCACAACATACCTACTTAGCTACATTTGTAGCTTGTCTCCAAGAAAAAAAAGATTTTTTTTTTTTTTGGAAAAAACTATGAATATATATATATATATGTCTATGTATATATAAAAGAGAAAAAGGGCAAAACTCAATTGGAAGCTCATGTACTATAATGAGGTTCCAATCTACAAACCTAATCTAATAGGTTTTGCGGTGTCTACAATCTACAATCAAACTGACGGTATCAGAGGCTCATATGGCTCTAAGCGACGACTACACGCCGCTGAGCCACCGGTCCGTCCCGCCAGTTGATGGAAGTCAGCCACGGAATTCTCTTACATGTAGATGGTAAAAACTTCTGGGCGGGAGGCGAGGGATATACGGCGGAAGAAATTGGCTACAGACAATCATTACTCAACGATCATAGAGAACTTCCGAGCGTATCAGACTCCAACGGACTGTCTTATAAGGTCTCTTATTTGATTCGGCTCTTAATCTATGTGGGACAGGCCTTGAGATTATCCTGCCTTCCCGTTCGCAATGTTCGTTCTTTGCCTCGCCTTACTGGACCCCTTCGAGCCCTCTAATCCATACATGCCCCCGGCAAAGAAAACAATAAAAGCCCCGAGCAGCGTCCCAGGTGACAGCTTATTCCCAAACAGCCAAATACTCAACAACAAACTAACAAGCTTCCGCACGTTCAACACAATCGTCACAGTCAACGCCGAAGCAGCTGAGGCAAGCAAATTCACGCCTCGGATACAAGCGTACTGCGTGAGCACGTTTATGACGAGGTAGGCGAGCTGGCTGGGGATGCGGATGGTGTCTAGTCCTTTCTGGAGCTCGACTGGAAAGTTGGTCATTTGGTTGTAGGCAGGGAGGCCCAGGGGCGCTGAGGCGGCCAGTTTGATGAATTGGCGGTTCATTGAGGGAATGAATGGCACGAAGAGGGGGAGGGCGAGGAGGTGAGAGTAAAAGAGGTTCTCTTTCCAGTGGGGTCCATATGCCTTGTAGGTCTCTTCGGTGTACAGACCCATGATTGCTGATAGTACTTGGGCGATGAAGAGGATTGCGAGACCGGTGCTGAAGGGTGGGAGGTCACTGGTGGTTATCACATTCTTCTAAGAAGGTGTCAGTGTAGGCCGTAGAGTCAGAAACAGTATGCCTACCTTTGACTGCTGGTCAGACCAAGCAGCAATAATAACACCAATGGTCAATAGAGTGACCGCAATGACCTGGATTCTGGAGAATCGCTTTCCCCAAAGATATCCAGCCGCGATGGTTGTAATACTACCTCCTGATCGAAGAATGATATGTATAGGCACGGAGATATTGTAGCTGAAAGCGTGGTTGTTCAGAACATTGATCGTGAAGAAGAGCAGGATGTTGATGATCCAGCGACGTATCGGGACATGGTTCGGCTTGAGGAAGAACGGTGGTCGAGTTCGGTCGAACTGCGAGAAGTATCCTGTAGTCGCCACGAAGAGAAATTGGACAAAGGTCAGCAGGGTGCCACTGTCAGGCTCGACCCTAAATTTCGTCTTGTTAGTATCTTCAATATAGTCCCAACCCAGATTCCAACTCACTTGACAATAGCCTCCAGTGCAAAGACCTGCAAAAGAAAGTATGAGCCTCTCGTCTCCAAGATCCTAGATGTCCTTCGAGCAGGAATTGACTCACATTGGAACAGCACCCTCCAAATATCAAGCCCAGCATAGCACCCACGGCCAACCATTGCGGAATCGTCTCGATGAAGATGCGCCCAATCAGTGCCATAATTCTCGACGACGCCGGACGCGGGTCGTCAATTCCATACATCTCGGCCTTTTCTAGAGAGAGGCGTGCGTCAATGATCTTGGGGGTTATGATGTCGCCATCAGCAGCATTCGAGCTCGAGGAAGCTTGGAGGTCGCGGAGCGTGGATCGCCGTCTCGGGCCGGTGCTCATGGACGGAGGCTGCGTGCTGCTGGAGTCAGCCCTACGTCGTCTCGCCATCCGGTCTGGGGGGGGTTTTGTTGTTGTTTTTTTTTTTTTTTTTTTTTTTTTTTTTTTTCGTTCGAGACCGTGTCTGTGCAGGCTGGCTAGCGAGCTGATGGATGGATGGGTTGATCGATAAGAAAGAGGGTTGCAGAGATATTGGATTGAATGTTCTGGGGGGGGTGGGAAGGGGCTTGCTAACGAAATGTGAAAGGAGGGGTGGATTGAAGATCGAGAACTAAGACAAGGCAATGTTCTGATACGTACGGAGGACACGGCCGGGCCCAGCTTACGTGCTGAAGAAGAAGGTACAACTAGCAACGCGTGGGAAAGGATGGACCTACAACAACTGAGATCAGATGGCGCTAAGCCCGGACAAGTGCCGAGCCCTCGAAGGCCAGCGAGACAGGACGAGACAGGAGAGGACAGGACAGGACAGGACAGGACAGGACCGGACCGGACACGATGTAGGAGGCAGGAGAGATGGCTAAGGGATACGGGGTCAGACTGAGCGGGTGGATTGCACGTAGACCGGAAGGAAGGAAGTAGGTGGATGGAGTAGAGGCACTCGGTCGTCGATGTATGTCGCTGGCCCGTACGGATAAATAAGTAGGTGCAGACGGGTATTGAGCGGCGATGGCTTTCGGCTCTCGAGGTACAGTACGGTAGTATGTTCCCTTAGCCAGAAAGCCGGGAAGTGGCTTGAGAGGGCAGCCGTGGCAGGGCATGGCAGACACCTAGACACCCAGACACCCAGACACCCAGACCTTCCCAAGCCCGAGTTGAAAATAACACCGCACCGGGGATAATTATGCTTAATTGTTTCATATACAATGCAAGATCCTTCACCCGATGTTGATATATCCTCCATATTTCCGTTCCAAACAGACTCCGTGGATGGCTAATCAAAAAAGGAAAAAAGATACAGCCGAAGATCCTGGACGACCGTGGACTGCGATTCTTTGGACAAATCGCATTATTTGGCTCGAAACTTCCTCGGTTTGATGCTTTGGTAGCATCCCAAGCGATCCATCATACTACGTACATGCATACTCTGAGACACCACCCACTGCATTCCCCCACAACCACACGCACGGCCCAAACTTATTGAAATCTCTTTGCATTATTCATTTGCGAGGCGACTACTTCATCTGGACTGCGGAGGACCCGCCCGACTCCGGGAGAATTCTGCAATCCATTCCTCCGACGGACAGCCTCCAAGGAAACTTCGGAAACTTCAGAACCACCTAAAGCCCGGCCCAGTCAAAAAGGTGCTAGCCACCCGGTCATTTACCATAGTCCCCTCCATATAACCTGTGGTATCTTCTCTACCACCCATGATCGCACAATCGTCCCTGATGACCTCCACGCCTTTGAGAATGAACGGAACCCAGGGATCTGGTGTGAACGCTGCTCGCCTTGTAAGAACGCCGAGATAATGACCAGGAGACCACTTCCATGCAGGAACAATTCTACAATGCCGAGAAGACGAAAAGCTACAGGGCTGTCAGCCAAGGATCGCCATACCATATCCTGTGCACTTACGTTATTGGTCGCTGCAATAGCGATGCTATCTTCGAATGGATGCCAGCTCATATGCAGAATCTTCTTGTTGAAATCAATTTGATCGGCATCGGTCTCCTTCCTCATCCTGCTGCCTTGACCGGCGCCAACAGCCGCGGGACTACCAGCTCTGGAGCCGCCCTTCTTTCCGTTCGTGGCAGTCGGGCTAGTCGAGTTGATCGGTGTTGGGACACCGACCTTCTTTGCCTTGAACGCTGACTTATCCGCCTGAAGGACGACCTCGACCTCTTTGTCCGGATCAGAAGGATAGATCATGAAGTTGTTGTTATAGCTTCCGGTCATCACGTTCTTGGCATCCCCTGAAAAGACCACCTCAAACTTGTCGAAGATGCTATCATTCTCGTAGGTATCGCAGAGTCTAGGTCGGAGGTGCTCATGGATCGGAATGGTCTTCACCGGTTGTCTCTCCATGTTGACATCCCAGATCTTGACGGTGAGATAATCACGTGAAAGGATATAACGGCCGTCATGAGAGAATCGAACGTCTGAGATGGACGAGATGATTTCCGAGAAGAATGAACGGGCGGAAGGATCTTCCTCTTGTTCGAATTCTAGGAAAAACGTTAGCAGGAATGGTGGGCCATGGTCGACGTGGCTCACGCTTTGCATGTTGATCACACAGGGCGCTCTCTCGCATATCCGCAAGCTTGATGGTGCCCTTGGAGCTTGCATACATGAACCAGTTGCAGCTTTGTGGATGGAACTCGGCTGCTGTGATCACCTCTGTTAATTCCTCCATGTTTGCTGGCTTGATATCAACAATGTTGAAGCTCTGATCTTGGATGTTGAGGTTCCATAGATTTATCCGTAAATCGTCACTGCTGATGAAAGTCTCTCCGTCGCTGTTCACGGATATGCTGTTGATGTGGTAGGCGTGGGCATTGGCGTAAGTTCGTCGAGGGACCGCTGCTACCACAGTATCGTGATGTGTAAGGCGGGGTAGTTTGAGGTCATGAGAGCTTGAGTAGTGAACATTCGAGCGAGCTCGCATGCCACCCCCTCCTCCGACAGCAGTTCCCGGCGTCAGATCTTGTGAGAGATTATTCTCTGCCACGACCTTCAACGACTTCTCGAAGACCTTCCACAATTTGATTGTCTTGTCGTTCGTTGACAAGAGATAGTGTGACGCATTCTGTCTTTTGCACCACTTGATCTTGTTGATCTTCTCCTCGATCTCGAGAGATTTCAGGTAGTCGAATTCGGGCTCGTGTGATTGGAATTCGGTGTGGAACTTGTATTCGCAGGTTTTTTTCTGGGGTCGACAACGTCAGCCTGACAGCATAGACATTTGTTTGGGTAACACGTCCGATGATGGAATACATACCGTTTCGTTCCTCTCAAACAGCACAACTCGACCTCCTTTATCTCCGGTCGCAAGATAGTTTCCCGTATGGTCAAATTCGACGGTGGAAATGATATCGGCTGGAGAGGGCTCCTGTTAGCCACAAATGTCTAACAGAGAGTGGATGACAGGGCGCGCAGATCTTGGAGCGGGATTGGGCCCATGAGACTGCAACCAACCTTCGGTAATATCTTCTACGTCTCCCTTATCACCAAAACACCTAGATCATACATGTTAGCACGGTAGATCTGTATGCGCACGCAGCTATGCCGCAGCGCCCTCGATTCTGGCAGCGGCCACAAATACGAAAAGCAGGTGTATAGCAAAGTAGGCAGGCATCGGATTGGAAAGAAGTGACTGACTGTGTGAACTTCCAAGTTGGAGAGTTCGGGTCCCCGTCTACCATCTTTCAAGAACCGTAGGGCGAGATCGACTCCCGCCAACAGATATGTTTGGGAGAGGGTGATTTGGTTGCGGGTGGGCGGGGAGATGTATTTTGATGCGAGCTCGACGGGACTGGGTCGAGAGGTGGAGAGGTCCGAGAGGCAGAGGGTGAATCTTGGCCGGGGTAGGTAGGCAAGCGTTTCTCGGAGCTGATCTGATGGATCGAGGGTGTAAGAAGGGAAGGGAAGGAGAAGGGAAGGGAAGGAGAAGGGAAGGAGAAGGAAACGAAGGGCAAGGACGGTGTGCGCGCAGGTCGGTCGAGAATCCGAATTTCGGGGACGGGTCTGCAGATCAAGGGAAGTTTGCGGAAGAGGGAGCAGAGGCAGAGTAAGGGTCGTGGATGCGCGATGCGGTGCGGTGCGGTGCGGTGCTTTGGGGACGATGGTGAGGTTTCGTGTTCGGTTGGCGGTCGGGTGGTGGAGGTTGTCGTGGGGTTGAGTACCGGTAGCTTGATCTTGGCGGAGCGAGCGAGGGTGAGGAGGGAGGAGTAGGTAAGTAGGTAAGTAAAGTGAATGCTCATCACTTACTTACCTGACGTATAGATACCGGTAGATAGGCAGTTACGGTACCTCGCAACTCAACCCTTCTTGCTCATCAATTCCCCCGATATGAAGATTCCACTCATATGAAGATTCCACCCATATGAACTATATAAAAACAACAATTCAGGTCTTTACAGCCCCACTTCGCTCGCTCACATCGTAGCTCACAGCTCGCATGTATCGTTGGCCTGTCCTCGCGGTTGGTGGAGCGACTCCCTCAACCTCATCCCTCACTTATGCAGCAATATAATTTGGACTTTCACCTCATCCCCTCACAAATCGCCATGTCCTTAGAAAAAGAAAAGGAAAAGGAAAAGGAAAAGGAAAAGGAAAAGGAAAAAGAAAATGGGACAGGACCAGCCAAATCTGAAGAAGATGATGCAACTTCAAACCAGAATGCTCCATCCCTCCTTTCCCGCATCGCAGCCTCGGCTACAGGACTGACCCGGAACGCCTCCATGGCCCCGGCCAGCGCGACCGACTTACAAAATGCTGCGTCGAGTTCAGAAAAGGGGCGATCGCTCCCCGGTGCATCCTCCAGCGGAAGAGCTTGGGCAGAGAGCTCCAAATCAACGCCAAGTCATCCGCAAACAAACTCCCAAGCGAGCAGCTCCTCCGGCCTGCGAACCACCCACAGTGAGCAACACGTCCAAGCTTCTGAACAACAATTCCACTCCTTTCTAGACGGAATCCCCTCCTTCGTCCCCTTGGGAAGCTTCGGCACCATCCCCGTGGCGGACGCGAGGAGCAGTTTCGACGAAGCCTGGTCGCGATCCCTAGCTCAACTTGCCGACTCTTCACGCAGGACGGTAGCGGAGCAAGAGAGCAGAGATGGCGAGGATGTCGTTGCCCTACTATCACAGCCTGCTGCCCTAGAGACCCCCCCGGAAATGGAGGAAGATGAGAACTATGACTGGGGCCTCACGCCTGCTCAGATCTCCCAGCTGAGGGAGAGAACAAGGGATCTTTTGCCTGCTCCTGAACAGCATGGTCATCTATCTGAAAACAACGCGCTGAATCTACTTCCGGATTTCCAAGGCCGGGAAGAGGCGCGAGAGCAGTATCTGAATGACTGGAGTGACGTGTTGAATCGGTACGCGGATGAGGTCTGGGGTGGACTCTTGCCGCTTGTGAAGGAAGCGAGGAGGGAAGTCGAAGAATTGAAGGCGGACGAGCATGGGATCGAACAGTCGAAGACGAAGGCTATTAGGAGGCTCAATGCTATCCTGGGCCATTTAGGATAGCGTTAATACTTGCCAGCATGTTGAGGGCAGCTCTCTGTCGCCCGCCTACGGAGTCGAGTGATTTCCTATGGAGCAGCAACCGGGCCTCGCACTAGAGAATGAGAGGTAACCACGATGGGGTACCGTTTTTTTCAATTTGTATATAATGGAGGCCGTTTAGTTTCGATTTCGAGCTTCTAAAGGTGTGAGACGAAGAAGACCTTTCGGTCACTAGGGGTTCTTCTTCACAAACGTCTGATCTTCAGACGTCCAGAGCAGGCAACGATCCAAGCCAAGGTACAGCTTAGTTAGTACTCTCACCCAATAGGTACCGGTAGTCAAACACATTATCCCAAATCCAAAACATCTCATTCTTGAAAGGACGTTCAGTTCAACCCACGATGCCCAAAAATAAAAAATAATAACAACAATAATAAAAATGATAATCCACCAACCCTCTCCACCCCGCCCACCACTTCTCATCCCAAACCAAGCACCTGCTACAGCCTCCTCCTCCTCCTCCTCCTCCTCCTCCTCCTCCCACCGTTCCCCTTCCCCTTCCCCCAAACCAAGCACCACCAAAAGACACACCACCCCCCTCCCCCCACTCCCTTCTCCCCTCCCCCCTCCCCCCTCGAGCACTTATCTATTCTACTCCCCGTCAGAGCCCATCGGCATCAGAGCAAGAAATCCAACCAACATTCTTCTCCTCAAAAAAAAAAAAAAAAAAAAAAGACCAGCCGCTCGATTGATACGCCTGCTGATATCCTCCTCCCGGCCCCCGTCTGTCCGGTGGCGAGAAGAGAGCGTCGTGCGCGTGGCGTAGTCGGATGTGAGGTGAGTAATCTACGTATGTATGTACCTATGTATGTACTACGTCGCAGGCGTAAGTATTACCCCTCGAGGGTAGGGAAAACAGGGGGTTTAAAGTGGAAACTAGACTTTTGAGGCACCCTCGAGGGGTAGTACTTAGGCCTGTACCGTGGGTATGTATGTATGTATGTATGTGCTGGGAAGTAAGTAGTTACAGTTAGGGGGGGGAGCGGGTGGGTGTGTTGTTTTGAGTTGGCGAGATGCGAGATGTGAGATGTGAGATGTGAGGTGGGCGGGCTGGCCTAGGCGTCGGGGAGCGCAGCAGAGGATTGCAGAGTTCGTCGCGGGGCAAGAAAGACCTGTGCCGGAAATTGGAGCGGCGTGGCGGCGGTCTGTCGTCCGGGACGCAGAGCAGATCCCAACCGGATGGATTGAGCGTAAATTCTCGGGAGAAAAAAAAAAAAATAACGACATCCTGTGATCGACCTTGTAAGCACCAGGACTGGGTAAAGCCAGAAACAGAAAGTGCTGCAAGCCAACCCTGGTTGTGAAGATCAGACTTGCCATGGAATCAACCCCGTTCACTCGGCACCTGTCCAAAGAAGTTTAGAAGGTCAGTGGAACTCGATTCGTATACACATGGCCACAGTGATAGAGGAGTTAGGACAGTAGAGCCCTCGGCAGAAAACAGACGCATAAACACAAATACAGTATTCTACAGGTCGTTGCCCATCATCCTCATCGTACCAATCGCGCCTCTTCGAAACCATTCAAGACATGCCCCTTCCCTATATTCCTACCTCGCCAACGATCTTAGCTGCCTCTCTGTAGGTCTTGAGCAGCTTCTCGCACTTCTCGCGCTCTTTCTTGACCGCATCGTCTTCATACAAGAGCTCTTCGAAGAGATCCTCCTTGTAGAGCTCGCTGACCAATCGATTCTGTACGACATCCTTGGAATGGTTCACTAGAAGATGCATAACTGCTTTGGGAACTTGATCCGCTATCGACTCTCGTACAATGTTGAAGTACGACGAGATTAATGCTCGGATAAGCTCCGTCTCCATAGCCTCGCGGTCCGTCAGAGCTGGCTCGCTATTGTTTCCCTAGATAGGCCAGTTAGTGTTCGCCATGTATGAGAGTGCGAAATTCGGCAATCTTACAAATGGTGAGTTGTAGTCGTAATCCCTCTGCGCTCTGCCTAGCTCGTAGTCGTCCTCTCGTAATTGCTGGGCCGGAGTTCTTGGAACTTGGCGCTCTTCCTGCCTGCGGATACTTTGGCTAAAGCTTGGTTCGGCGCTTTGACTGACATGCCGACCGAGATTTGGGTTCTGGACCGATGAAGATCCTTGCCCAGGACCTACCCCACCTGCTGGCATAGCTCCGTCTTTGCCGAAAAAGTAGTTCAAGAAGGAGTCCCGGGCACCGCCTACGGCTTGCCCATTGAATCTAGGCGGCGAGCCAGGTCTCATACCGTTCATCGTAGCTGCAATGCCTCCCGTTCCGTTTTCTCGGATCGCGGGAGACATGCTTCGACCACCCTTGTGCAGCATCTTCCTTTGAGGTAGATTCTCAATTTTATCCTCGCCCTCTTCTTGATCCTCTGGCGTGTCAGTGCCATTTGTTCCAAGTTCCTTCTGGCGTCGTCGATCCCGTCTCTCCCGTTCCTCCTGGAGAAGTCTTTTCCTTTCCTTTTCTTGCTTATTAGTCACAACATTGCTCATCGCAGCTGCCGCACCGAGGAAATTAGGATGGTTAGTATTGATGTAAGCCCGCTGTATCGAGATCAAAGATTCGACATAAGATGAAGAAGGACCCAGTCTTTCGCGGAGAAGGTCTGAGACTACCTCGATAAGCTTAGCTTGGAGCCGAGGGAATCGGGTCAGCTCCGTAGAGCCACAGGTATGGCAAATCTTGATAAGTTCTTCGTAGACGAGTTCAACACATCGTTGACTGGGAATCTCTAGGAGTTTGATCTGTGGCTTCACCAAGAGATCGAATGCTAGTTCGGGTACGAATAGACTCGGTCGAGGTCCAGTAGAGTTTCGAATTGCTGTTCGAATGTCCAGAGCGGAGAGATTTGTCGTAGGATCAATGGTCTCCAGAGAGTTTCCGAATACCGAGTTAAAAATGTAGTATATCCTGGCACCACCACAAAGCTCCTTGGTCGAAATCTCTGTTGATGTTCCATCAATGGAAGATATGAAAGAAGTCGCGAATCGAGTCATTAATTGAAGCACCAGAGATCCTCTGTGCTCCTTTCCACTGAAATGCATATCTCCGTAGCTGGCAAGTTCTTGCTGGCATTGTCCCATCAATGTATTGAGTCGTGCCTTGATGTCTGGAAGGCGTTCTCGGATGTGTGCCATCAGGGTCGTGTTGAGGCTTTTCGCCAAGAATTGAGTGCCACATCGATTTGCCATGTTGCGGTATGCGGGATGATGCTTGAAGAAGTCTGATTCTGATTTAAGGGCCTCCGCGAGGGACTTGTTTCCCTGGATGTCTTGTTGCGAGCGGTTCACAACACCAATAAATCCAAGCTTCAGTGGATATACCCTCCCAGAGAGGATATCAAGGGCATTCGTTCCATGGTCCATCAGATCAATCTTGGTGAGAACCCCGATTGTCCTCCGTCCCAGTGGGTCAACATGGCGGGCGAGTTTCAGAGCCTCCGAATTGACAATATCGACGTTCGCGGGGGAAACGGCTAAAATTATGCTGTTGGGTTTTGCGATATACTCAGAGATAAGGTTGCGAGTCTGCTTCTCGATATCTGTTGGTTGATCGCCGATCGGTACCTAGCAGCAGTCAGCTTCCGCTTCATTTTTTCTAAACCCTCATGTACCTTTGTTAGACCTGGCAGATCAACCAAAGTCAGACTGAGGACGTGCGGAGAGTAAATTTTGAGATTTATGGGCGACCGATTTATGCCCTTGTTGCTTCCCGCAATCCTCGCCGTCTCGTTCTCAATTTCTCGCTTGACGTCTTGGAATTCCGTGAACCTGCGATTCGGTATGTGGTGGAATTCTGCCCATTCTGGCTGTGTTGCTACGGCCGCGGCTGTGTGCGCTTCGGGGGCGTCGTCTTCCTCGGAGGGGATGTTGATGAGCTGCAAAATGAGCGGTCTTCGAGTAACGATACCACTTCCACGGGGCAGGAAGTCTCTGCCGACTATATTCTCGAGAACTGAGGACTTCCCGGACGACTGAGACCCCACGACGACCTGACGATGTTAGTTTCCGTTGATGGAAGATGTGCCCGAGGGTCCTTCGTACAATCTGCGGCAGATCCAAGCTATCATTGCCAATAGTGTTAAAAACAAGGTCTTGCAACTTGTTGACTATCCCCAAGAGGTCTTCGCCCAGAGATGCCATCTTGTCGAGCTGGAATGGATATCGGTTGGGGGGCAATCGAGCTCAGCGAGCTCAGACAGCTATCTATGTCGCGTCGAGACAGCGTCGCCCTCTGACCCAGATGTAACGGTTGGCGCAGAGTAATTCTAATGAACGTTTGAGAGATTCGGTATAGCCGTGGTGAGTTGAGTGAACAGTGGTTATGGTGATGGTCTGGTCTGTCCGGATGTTCGAGGGGTGGCCGTAGGGTGTTTACTTTAGAATCTAAATTTCCACGGTTATGCGTCGGCGAAGGCAGGCTCGCCAAGACCCAAGACCAACCTTACGATCCCTGCCTCAAGCTGGAGGATCGGAATATATAGATATAAATATGTAGATATAAACGTATTGATATAGAATCGGAGAACCGCAGACATTCCAACATTCATTAAATCTGGCCTTCGTCCCAAGCTTCTCATCTCATTATATTCTGTGCAGAACTCCAATCCCGAAGGTGTAGAGCAGCAAGGATTTACTTGCTCTGTTGACAGCCAGCATATACGTGGTATAGGTAATTCCTTGCATTGATCTCACTTCTATATAGATCGAGAGTCCTTCTCCTTTCAAGTGATACTGCATCTTCGCCTGATCACTGCGCCTTTGCTGCGATGCATTTTTGATTTGTATATCGAATTTCGTTGCCTTCCGAGTCCGAATATTCCTTTCATGTCTACTCAAGCACATAACACAGCCACCAGATGCTTTTTTTACCCCGAAGATTTACAGTCATGCTCTAATCTTCCATTGCTTCTTGCTTATCGTTCTAAATTATCTATCAATCTTTCTCGAAGCCAAATGTTGAAAGAAATGGGTACACGTGACGATGACATCAGAGAAGCTGCTTCGATGTTGATCAACAAACGATGAAGGGGAGAGCGTGCATTTTCATGATGCAAGATCGTTCTCTTACAAGTCCTCAATTGTAAGCTTGGCCATACACTGGAGAAAACTTTTGCCAATCCTCTCGGTATTCTACTCCCATCATGCGTTCCATGATCAGCATCACCCTCCTCCTCCTTGCACCAGCATCCACCAGCCTCGCAACTTCTACAGCCCAGACCCCCATCGCATTAGGCAAAGATAGCTTCGCAGCCGTCCGAAAGGCGTGAGCCATTCTCCCCGACACAACATATCAGCAATCGTCTAACCACTCAGGAATCAACCAGTCTGGAAGCGGCAAAAATCATCAGCGAAGTCCTCGACGACTTCCAGCCAAGATGCTTCCTCGCCCCCTTCTACGGCAAGAAGAGCAACCGAGCCGTGACCCTCGGGAACAGTCTCAAGCAATCGGTCACAGAAGACCGGCCAACGATAAAGATCTACTGCCCGGGTCTGGACAGCACGGCTGGCCTTGTGGTCGCGCTGACGGACCCGGATGCGAAGTCACGGGACGACCCGAAGTGGTCTGAGATGTGCCATGTACGTCTCTATCCGCTATCTGCTAACCGCTATCCCTAGCACTATAAACAGAGGCTTTTTCCTCCAGAGCGGCTCGTCGGAAAATCGCTGGCTGGTGTCATTGCCTATGAGAGATGTACCTTGACTGACGCTAGACGCAGTGGATCGCCATCGTCCCCACCTCGAACCAGAAAGACTTCGTACTCGACGTTTCAAACGGCTCTAATGCCTTGGATATCGTCGAATGTGACTCTCTCTTCTTCCCTCCCCTAAGCCCCCCTCTCTAACTAACCCCTCCGCAACCCTAGACAAATCCCCCGCCCCGCCAGCAAAGACGGGCTACCACCGCTACGTCTTCGTCCTCCTCCAAGGCGCAACCTCCAACCTGACAGCCCCCTCGGAGCGCCAGCACTGTGGCACCGGCAAGGTCCGGCACGGGGTGCGGGACTGGGCCCAGAGGGAAGGCCTCGAGGTCGTGGGCGCGAACTTCTTCATGGAGCGGAATGGCGAGCTGTGACTTGCTTCTTGCGACACGATTACCTAGATTATCACATCAGAGTAAGGATGTAAATTTAATTGGGCTCGCGCAAATTCGTCGTCTTTCTGTCAATTGGCTGGCCCTCGTTGCAATCTGTGTGATGCGCTCCACTGGATCCTGACTGCACTCCTGGGGACCTCCCCGAGGAAGTAGCAGTAGCCAGAGGTCCATACGAGCCTCTGGTATGGCTATTCGCTATGCCGCTCCCATCAGTATTCTTCAATTACGCGTTGATATCTTTTTTTGGGGGGGGGGGGGGGGGGGGGGGGAGAGAGGGGGGATATTAAATATATCGAGTATCCGCTCAGAGCTTTCTATACTTTACCTTACCCCCCCCCCCTCACCTAGCTAAGCCTGGTACTCGTCAAATACGTACATAGATAGACGAGGGGACTGCTGTTTGACACATAGGTGAGGGGACTCTTGCTACCTCTTTGTTTTGACCCACCGTGGTTCTGCTCGGAGCTTGCTGATATAGCCTTCGAATGAGCCTAGTACCTATGAATGTCAGTGTGCCCGGGATGTGCTTCAAACGCGCTCATTTCGACGGCCAAGGAAGAAAAGGGGCTAAGCGAAGAGCCCAGCGGGTCTCATCTTTAAATTTCGGTTATTAATAAATAGACAAATCCCATTTGCGTAGAATACTATGCAGAGCTCCCGACTCCGAATGAATGCCTTCCCCTACTCCCCCCTTCTCGTTTCATCCACTCACACCCACACCTAAACACATACCTCGCTTCGCCGCCAAACCTCCATCAAGTCCTCCCCCTCCTCGGATCCAACGCTTCCCCCTTCCGGAAGTCCCTCATCTCCTTGGTCCCCATGCTCCCCGTCCCGCCCTCAATCCTCCTCTCCCACCCTCCAAGCCGGACAACCAAGCATGTAGCGTTGTCGCCCTCGCTGCTCACCTCGGTAGCGAAACTGACCACGTCTCGCGCACCTTGCTCAGGTGTCTTCGCCTCCTTGACGACGTCGACGATCTCCTGGTCACTCAGCGTGCCGCTGACGCCGTCGGAGACGAGGACCAGGAAGGAGTATTCAGCGGGCGCCAGATCGACGCGGCGGATCTCCGGCTCGGCGGACACGCCGATGCGCTTGCTGCGCATGTCGCCGAAGGCACGCGTGTTGGCGAGGCCGGACATGCGTTCCTCGCCAAACGAGTCGGTGACGAACGTCGCCGCGTAGCGCCGGAGCCGAGCCCCCTCGATTGAGGAGCTGGGGTGGTGGTTCGTGGTGACGGGGACTGCAAGGCCAGTCGCGGTGTTGCAGAGCAAGACGCGCGTGTCGCCTACATGAGCGACGACGAGGGAGGACGGAGAGGCGGGGTGCCAGAATGGTGTTGGGGCCGGGGTGGAGATCAGGACGATGGAGGCTGTCGAGCCGCCGACGAAGCGCGTGGGACCCCCGATGCGGTGTTTGGAGGGGCCGATGTACGCCGGCTCGCCGAGGATGTCGTCTGCATTCAGAGGCTTGTCGCTGTTGTGGTTTTCCGGGTCTGGTTTCTGCGCCTGTGCGGTGACGAAGTCCAGGTCGGCTTTGAGGAAGGCGTACATAAGGACTGTTTCGATGGAGACTGGACTCTCAACCCCGGGAGGGTTTTCTCGGTCTGAAGTTGGCAAGTTGAAGTACTCGGGTCTGAACCGTCTGAAATACCCACCAACGGTATTTTTCCACTGCGCAACCAGGCTCCGTTCTAACTCCGCAGCCTTGTTACCCTTGTTCGACCCAGCTTGCACCGGCTTCTGACTCTCAATAGCAGGGCGGTGCTCCGGCTGCTTGATCCTCCCATCATGACCTCTCGTCGGCATATTAGCCTCTCCCACAACATCCTGCTCACTCTCCTTTCCCTGTTCCGCCGTTTTGCTACCCCCCTCATACTGCTGGCTAGACCCCTTCACATCACTCTCCCGCTCTCTCCCCATCTTGAGACTCGATGCCAAGCCAAACGTAACCGCAGTCCTCTCCAGGTAATCATGCAGCTCCTCCCTCAAGAAATCGCTACACTCATTACCACCATGCCCATCAAACACCCCAAAGTAGAACACCTGCGGATCGCCACTAGCACTGTCCGCCGAGGTTGCGCTAGCCATCGTACCCGCGCGGCTTAGACTGATCGGCGCCCTCCTTGCAAAAGCCGGGATCTCCAGCGTGCCGGCCTGGTACGTATCCTCGTTGTACGGCCGCGTACCGCGCGAGACCGCGACCCCGAAATGGTGCTTCGCGCTCCGCAGAGGGATCCGCACGACGGTCATCTCGCGGGACACGCCGACCATGGCCGCAGGAGACGGGCCGGAGCCGGGCGTGTGCGGCGTAGAAGCCGATCGGGGCAGCTTGTGGTATGGGCCTGCGGCAGATCGAGAATCGGGGTGGAGTGAGGAGGAAGGCAGGTTCGTGACGAAGTAGTCGTGGAAATGGCGTCTCTCCCCGGCATTCTCCTGGCATCTTGAGCCGTTCCCGGCTGGGGATAGTGGTGCGATCCGCCCATCCAGTCTATTTGTACTTCTGTGAGCCGCTGAGGTCCGGTATGGGCGTCTGGTAGAGTGGATGGTGGTTCGAATACCCGGCTTGTAGAGAAAGGTAGCGATGAAGTCTGCGCGGGCCAGTTAGTAGAGTAAGGATTGTTGAAAGTGGGAAGAATCTTTACCATATGTATCTCCCAGAGACCATGCTTGACGTCGGCCTTTGATTCCAGCCATCTTCAAAAGTATGGGGCCTGAGAAAGCACAATCTTTCACTTCAGATTCAATGGCACGCTGCCAACCTGTATGCCGAACAAATAGGAGGCGCGTGCCATCTGGTGAAACGTATCCACTTGGGATACAAGAAACTTCGGATGCAAAGAATCGGAAAGGACAGGCTTAACATAGGCCTTTGGCGCGTCTTGAAGTTGAATTGTAGACTAATGGCTATTTTAGGCTTCAGCGAAACATACAGGGCAGTGAGAAACCTAGATCGTATCAGTTGTGGAGCACTGTGAAGCATCAGTGAGTATTCAGCAGTGTAAACCTCTGCGTGGCTCGTATTTCGGCTCTATATCGGCAGAACACAACCCCAACCAAATAGGTAGATATACAAAACAAATTAACAATATTCTCTAAACTCATCTTTTCATATTTTATTTTGAAAACTGCTTTAGTATTCTGCTTATTTTTATCTCATAAACTAATTGGATGCTTTGTACCGTTCTATAGTTAAAACAACCAGAGGATCTTGATCCCGGAGCCAGACATGTAAATTATTTGACTATATCTATTATGGTATTTTTTATTTATTCGTAAGTATATACAAAGCACCAAGTCAGAAGAGCACAATACTCTCCGACGGGCATAAAAGGTAATCGATCATTTTACTGGTATCGTTTTCTCGTCAAATGAAATTGCTCGGGCCAGAACCCAGTAGCCTCAGTCAAATCCAAGGCATTGCTCGCGTATAATCACTTCATCGCAGCCTGATCAGATACATCAGATATACTCTTAATGGACCCCATAGCCCCCATAGCTGCAACACGGCGCTCTTCAGCAGCCATGCTCGCTGCCCCCATGTCTGCCAATCCGTACCTGGAAGACCTGATTAGCTACATTTGGACTTGAGTTTTGTAGAATGACATACCAGGCAATAACAGCACATCCAATAACACCGGCAAGAACGCTGAATGCCAGAGCCACAATACCACGAGCTGTAAAGCCGTCGGGTAGCGGCTTTGGTGCGGTATTTGCACCCTTCAGATTAAAGAAGTCCTCAGTGTTGCCAGCAGCGTTACCCACAGTTGGGATCTTGCCGACAGCACACGCATCGAAATGGTCTTGCGGGATCGTCTGGGATTTCTGAATATCCAATGGAGCTTCAATCATGGTTGCAATCAAACCTTGGTCAACCTACAGATGTTGATTAGCACTATTTCCACAGAGGTGACTGTTTAAGGAGGACATACATGCCACTCTATGTGACAGTGAAATAACCAAACGCCTGGGTTATCGGCCTCGAATCGTAGGACAATGTGACCTTCTGGTCTCAGGACGAACGTATCTCTACGCATTGGGATAGCGGGAAACTTGGTCTGTGTAGCATTTGTCGGGTCGAAAGAACCTGCTTCATCCTCGGAACGGGCGATGGCTTGAAAGTTGTGACCATGTAAATGGAAAGGGTGTTTTCCGGAATCTGCAGAACGTTCGTTAACAACACCCAGACTAGATAGGTAGCGCAGGGAGTCCGTACCTAGGTTGTTGACTACTATATCTATAATCTGGTGTCTGTTGAGAACAAACGAGTGAGAAAACTCCCCGTAGACCTGTGGATCTGCGGCGGACTCGCCGGTGCTCATTACTGTATAGAGTGTCGGTACTTTAGGCCTGACCCAGGTAATATTATTAAAGAAGGCGCTTAGTTATGTTAGCAAAAGTTCCCTTGCATGTAGAGTGTACCTACTATGGTCTGCCGTCACCGAGGTTATCCATAATCACATCGAGAGTGATGGTCTGGTCCGCATCAGGTAGAAGGGGCTTCTTGTCAAATGGGACCAGTGCAAAATCATCGTAGAAATCAAAGGGTGCATCAACTACCGCCGGGGTGGGCATAGGCTTAGTATCGTCATAAACAAGCCAGCCGGTTGAGTTCCAATTTAAGTCGTCGGGGAGTTGATCGAAGAGATCCTATTGGAATTTAGCAGACAGCATCTAAATGATGTGGCTTTCTTACGGTATCCATACTGCCAACGAAAGCAAAGTTGGATCCTGTCTCGTTCTTCGTGGTGAGCAAGAAGCTGTAGCGCTGAGCAGCGGAAATGTATATCATCGAGGTCTCCACAGGGTCCGTGAAGACACCGTCAACCTCGACAATGGTCACATTGTGGCCTTCGAACCAAAGATACTGGCCTGCAAAAGCACCGATGTTGACCACATGGAATAGGTAGGTCTTCCCAGGTTGGACTGAGACCCTGAGGTTCGTGGTATCGTTCAGGAGAGCGTTTTGTGGAACTGGCTCTGCACCAGTTGGGTTGGCCTTGTTGAGGAACTTTGGAGTCAGAGTTGCCATCTGCTCATGATACCAGTCTGAGACGGAAAGAACGATTTCCTCATCAACCCGATCCTGATATGGAAATTCGGGGTCGTGGATGATCAGCGCGCCTCGGAGACCATCTGGATACTGAATCGGCAAGTTAGAGCCAATTTAGCAAAATGCCAGGAACCTAAGGATCATTCACTGATCCTGAGACATTTTCCCAATCCCAACATGTCGAGAGAGAGAAAAGGAGAAGATCTACGGACCTGACCACGGGTATGGGAATGATACCAATAGGTCCCAGACTGTTGTGCCTGTTGCTACATTAGTTGTGGTGAATCTAGATACTTCAGAGATGCTTACAGTGAAATTGTACGTGAACGAACTTCCTGGTTGAATCGGACATTGAGTGACGTAAGAAGGACCATCCATTGCCGCAGTGCCGTTCTGGAAAAGGCCATGGAAATGCAGAGATGTGCTCTGGTTTCCGAGCTGGTTGTTCACGTTGACAATGATCTGGTCACCCTTGGTGGCTGTGATAACGGGAATAGGCCATTGGTTGTTGATGCCAATAGTAGCTCTCGGGAAAACGCCATCAGGATTAGCGATGACCCAGGTGATGTTGAAATCATATGTAACCGTTGCTGCGCGTACATTCCACGCAAGAAGGAGGACCGATATCACAGGGAGCCATGACCACGAGCGCGCCATTTGGAAAGAAGAAGCAAGCTGTCGCGACAGTTCTTGGGTACGTGTCGTGAGTGAGTTTGAGAGAGCAC
This sequence comes from Drepanopeziza brunnea f. sp. 'multigermtubi', assembly GCF_022702325.1. Lineage (NCBI taxonomy): Eukaryota > Fungi > Ascomycota > Leotiomycetes > Helotiales > Drepanopezizaceae > Drepanopeziza > Drepanopeziza brunnea. The sequence goes on from NW_027094074.1 coordinate 1,717,283, forward strand.
GAGGAACGCCGCTTCTTCTTCTATGATCTCTAGAAGACCCTCACCGGCTCACAGCTGTCGAGATATTGAAAGGACGACAAGACTGCTTGGTGGCCTGGGGGCAGTAGATGGGTTTGAAGCACAGTCACCAGCAGACCCTGTGCTTTGGAGAAATGATCTGATTGTGTGAGCAGGCCAGGTGCTTGTCCTTGTCAAGCCTAATCGCGACGATAGGTAGCTTGGGCGTCGGCGTGCGAGAGCACGATAGCGATGGCGATTCTCGGGAATTGTCTTTCTTTCTGGCGGTGTTGACTAGTAGTCGGGTATCGATGTTAGTCTTGCATGCAATTGAGTCGAGTCGAGTCGTAGAAGTCTGGATTAGCCAATGCAATAAGTAGTTTTTGTAAGTAACATGATGCTAAAAAATGGATGCATAGAATCTCGGGCCAAATGCTTATGAAAGGCATGGTGTTGGACTCGTGATACTCAGCTGGACTGGACTGGACTGGAAAGTCAATTTCCCTTATCAGATGCGATCACTCGCGTACCGCCCTTCCTTATCGAATCAGATCGTAGCCTTTTACGAAGTACGAAACGTGTATATTCCAAATTCACGGTCGGGCTTCTTTAGCTGCTTGCTGTTTGATTCGTGGGAAACACTAAAGAGCCGAACTCGCTCGACGCCACCATTCAATTAAAGCCAAAACGCCTCGAAGCTCTAGATCGTCCGGTTCTATTTTAGCACTTGCACTTGCCAGTTCGGTATCTCCATCGATCGGAGCGCAGCGGATCGGATCAGATCGGATCAGATCAGATCAGATAAGATAGGTACAAAAGGTCTAGCGGTAAAGTACTATCTGATCAAAAGCGAAAGGGGTGTAGAGCCCGAACTTGACCTAATAAAGTCATATTCTGTATATTAAAGAAGGAAGCGTGCAAAAGGAAAAATCAGTATTCTGCAAATCAAGGTACCTTCAGCGTCGACAAGAGTTCGTAAAAGAGTCGTCCGAAAATACTACATACAACGGTATTGTAAAGTGTTGTTGTTCTTAGTCAGACAAAGGTTCAGCTAAGCTTCGCCCAGTCAAGCAATGACGTTATTCTGAAGAACTTGCAGGCAAGCCAGCTTCTACGTATTTCCCCTCTGCTTTTGACCCGGGACAACACTTCATCGCTATACCTTCGTACCGGTACTACAGTACAACTAACTGCGTTGATCTCGTATCAGATCGAAAGACTTTTCAAACTTTAACATCACTTCTATGATTCATGAAACGGCTATTAAAAGCCTTTTATAACCTCTGCGTATTACGTATCTTTTTGCAGCGCGCTCCCCTTCTTACGGGATTGCTTGATCAAAGAAAAGCGTTGACTGAAGACCTCTGCAAGCGAACTAGACAAGGGATCAATAAAATCTATACTTTACCGCTGTGCTTCCATACGAACAAGTTGAAACTCTAAATCCGCGGTGGGCATTCCGGCCATTTGCTATTCTTTTCGGGAGGAAAGACTAAAGAGCCGAACCGCGGAGGTAGCTCGACGTCACATTTCCAGCGCCTGCCAATCCGGTGTCTACAAATTCGGAGCGGAGCGGATCGGAGCGGATCAGATCGGATCAGATTAGATACCAAAGTAAGTAAAGTCTCGCGGTAAAGTATGATGGATCCCTTGTTTAGTTCGCTTCGCAAGGATTCTTAGTAACGCTTTTCTTAATCAAGCAATCCCGCACGAGGGGAGCGCTGGAAAAGATACGGAATAGGGTTTTGATAATACTCTTGTACTGGTATATACGGAGTAGTACGGAGGAGTAAGTACTACGTAGCAATTCAATGAATCATGGAAAATCAAATTTAAAGTTCAAAGATAAACAATCTTTCTTCAACGCATGCACGGCTGCATTGTTTTCGAAAGTCAACAACGCCGACGCCGACGCCGACGCCAGCGTCATCGCCATCGCCAGCTGAGTTCTCACCACCCTCTCCAACTTGGGCGCTCGCTCGCTTGTGGCCAAAAATCAAATCCCGCATCTGCAAGCCTCGGGCGCTGAAACCGCCGGAAAATCTTGCCAGGGAAAAAAAAAACCTTTTGGAAGCTTTTTGGATCATCGGACAGAGTCAGCCTTCTGCAGTGCCGTAGGGCTGGCCAGCTAGTCTCGTACGATGCTCAAAGGGTACTCTCACACCTGGGGATCGGACCGACCTGATCGCGTTGATCCCGCGTCGCATAATCTGATCGTCCCAGCACACTACCACCATATCTGGCTTGGACCCCTCGTCCTCGAGTCCCGATATCGACGTCTCCCTCGCCCAAAATCCAAAATCTTTCTTGCATCTTCGCTGTCAAGCAGATTCACATTCACGCCAACGCTGCTGCAGTCATGACGGTGAACGTTTTCGCCGTTCCTGTGTTCTTCATCGTCTTCCGAGAGACGATCGAGGTCGCGATCATCGTCTCGGTCCTGCTCGCTTTCATCAAGCTAACCCTTGATGGCCCGAATCAAGATGCTACCATGTACAAAGCGCTCCGCAAACAGGCAAGACTCCCCGGTTCCTGGGGAAAGATCCTTGGGGTTCTCACATTTCGGCGGGATGGATGTTGACATATCCCAGGTCTGGATGGGAACCTTTGGTGGCTTCTTTATCACTCTGGTCATCGGCGGTGTTCTGATTGGAGTCTTCTATGGTGTAGGCCGCAACAAATTCGCCAATGCCGAGTACTATTGGGAAGGCACCTTCGGTATCATTGCATCGGTGATCATCACATTGATGGGGGCTGCTCTTCTCCGCATCTCCAAGATGCAAGAGAAGTGGCAAGTCAAGATTGCCGAAGCCATGGGAAAAGACCAGACCTCTCGTAAGGCCCTGAGCTTGAAGGAACGTATGCAGGAGCGATTTAAACCGGGCTGGTTCAGGCGGTCTCTTGGAAAGTATGCCATGTTCTGGTTGCCATTCATCACCGTTCTCCGTGAAGGTCTGGAGGCAGTCATCTTCATTGCTGGCGTCTCGTTCTCGGCCCCTGCGACCGCCGTGCCTCTTCCTGTTATTGTCGGACTTCTTGCTGGAGTGGTTGTCGGATTCGTCATATACAAGTGAGCATCGATACTCGGTCCCCGCTCACTTCATCGCTGACAGTGGTCAAGGGCCGGTGCCACTTCCAAGATCCAAATTTTCCTCGTCGTCTCCACCTGCTTCCTCTATCTCGTTGCCGCCGGTCTCTTCTCAAAAGCCGTCTGGTTCTTCCAAGCTCAAGACTGGAATAACGCAGTTGGGGGCGATGCAGCAGAAGTCGGCGCTGGACCTGGGTCCTACGACATTGATCAGAGTGTCTGGCATGTCAACGTAAGTACCCGATGAATGAGCCCATCGTAGCATGTAAATGACTGACCCGGTACAGTACGGTAATCCAGAATTGAACGGTGGTGGTGGATGGGGTATCTTCAATGCAGTGCTCGGGTGGCAGAACTCGGCCACGTACGGATCCGTCATCTCGTACAATTGCTACTGGATCGCCGTCATCATCGGCTTCGTCTTGATGAGATACAACGAGGCCAAAGGCCACCTCCCGTTGATGAAGAACGCCGCATTCACGAAACGCCCCCCATTCGTCGTCAAGGCGAGAGCACCTAATGAGAAATCAGACCATGGAAATCCCAGTCCAAGCAGTGTCTCGGAGCGAGATTCGAGCGAGAAGGGGATACGAGAGGGTGTTTACGCTATGCCAGCTAGGACTGTCTCGGAAGAGTGAACACTTTTTATCTAGGATTCGCAGAAGACCTGGCGGTGCGGGGGACGGGTATATGCTTGCTTTCATTTGCTTTGGAGCTCCGGGGCAAGATGCAGAAATGTAGCTCCTTCGAGCGCGGGGGGTCGGAAGCTGGCTGGCACCTGAATACGTACTTCTCGACGTGTGAATTGACGAATTGCAAACAATAAACACAGTGGGCAGGAATTTCTGTCGAGACCTGAGACGGTATAAGAGACCAAAAAACAGCACGCAATAAGCCACCACTCACTCTCACGCCCCAAGCTACAACAGAGCAGACGACGCGAAGTATAACAAAAACAGCAACGACCAGAGGCAACCAATCACATCAAATGTAATTGATTAAGTATCCGTAAGTAGAGTACATCCATACGGAAGAGCAAAACAGAGATTAGAGACACAAAACGCAGAAATGTGTATGCAGGCAAAGTAGAAGGAGAAAAGAAAGGAAGCCATGGAGACACAAAATATAGACATGTCAGTGGCAAGGGACCTGGGGGAATGTGGGTTGCTGACCCTTTGATTTAGCGAGGCGCTGATTGGTAGTTGTAGGTATCTAGAAGTACGGAGGGAAATAGAGAAGTAAATACTCTTTTCTGTGCTGCTCCTGACGGTCAGTTACTTGGTTTAGCCAGTTCATCCGAGGCTTTGGCACAGGATCGGGGTGGTGCTTAGAGGGTTCACTCACACCCATACTCACACGCATGTATGTTTGTTGATTGTGTTTGGACATTGCCAGGCTTTGTGACTTCTGCCCTGTACAGGTATAAAAAGCTTTCAAGTAGATGATGGCCTGGGGCATTTGACTTGAAGCATGGGAGATGCTACGGGTCAGATTTTGGCTTCTTCTGACAAGTAGATAGCTTTTCATCTTCAGGAAGTCAATTCTCGCCCAAACATCTTCCTTCTCTATCCGTCCTTCGCACCAACCATCAGTTCCAACCTCCCAGCCAACACACGATGTTTCCGGATTATCTCCACCCACTCCTCATCTTGGGCCTCGCTATCCTCCTGCTCCCCAAAAAAGGCAAGCAGCATACTAAAATCACCCCCCAGTCTCCCCAAACTCCCCGCACAGTACAAAACCTGGGTCAGCAGACTGTCTCTACTACTCCGATCCCTCACATTGCCCAAATATCTCCTCAACGTCTGCTCCAACATTCCCACCAGCTGCAACGGGAACGTCCCTAGTGAGCTCGGCAGCGGCAATAACGGGTCCTCTTTCACATGACCCTCCCGTCCCAAGCCTTTGAGTATGCTATCTTCATGGGCAGAGTTTCCGGCTGGGAAGATGCTGCGGTACATGGAGATAATGGCAAAGCTCTGTTCACGAAAGATTTCTATGTAGCGTTTCAAGTAGCGTTCGGTTTGCTGCCCGCCTTCCCATTTACTCTTGCTTTTTACATCTGGCCCGGATCCAGCTTCAGATTCCTGTAATCGTAGGGTTTCTTGGTCTGCTAGTTCACGTAGTGGTTCCAGCGCCGAGAGCATCTGATGAAGGTTGGCTAAACGACAGACGAGAAACAGAGATCCGAGGCTACCTTCACGGCTGGCTCCTACTCCGTGATGCAGAGATGGCGTAGAGGTTGTCGAGGGGTCCAATTCAGGCGCCACACGCCGTAGCCAAGATATTGTGCGCATAGCATTGGCGAGTTTCAGGGAATTAGTTCTCAAGCTTGCGATGAGATTTGTAGCCATATCTTGCATGGCTTCCTCCGCCTGCTTTTCTACGCTAGAAATCAATGTCGAGTCGGGATATAAGCCGTGGAGCCGCCTTATATGCGAGTTCAAGTCTAGGGCAGAGGCATAATTAAGGGTAGCGTTTGTGGCAGATATGGAAGCCGTGGAGGCATTGGATGTTGATATGGCGGAGGAGAGAAGCGTCGGCAGGTCGAGAATGTCGGAGAGGCGGTCAATATTGCGGGACAGCAGGAGAGCTTTGCGCCGTCGATCGAGGAGCGCATTATCGGAGCGCGTGTTGTAGGTTTCGCTGAAGTGAATGGCAGCATCGTCGAGCTTGGGGAGGGCATCGCGGAGGGAGGCGGTTGATGCAGCGAGGGTCGGAAGCGTAGTGCTCAGCGTCGAGAGATGGGTAGACGAGTCGATTATAGACTGATGCGAGCGTTTCGAAAGAGCTTGGAGGGAGAGGGAAAGGGAATGCGTGGTTTGAGAGAGGGATTGCGGCTCGCTGCTTGTGAGAGACGAGAGAGGGAGGGTTGTCAGACGGGTTAGGTAGGCATTGGTAGTTGGATCCTTCGAGGACGGTGCTGGTCGGGATGAGGGCGCATCGAAGTATGGGATCAGAAGCTCGTACAACGGATCTGCCATGGTGGCAAGGGCAACAGCTTGCCCGTGTGCGGTTTGGCGGTTTGGCGGTTTGGAGGTTTGGAAGTTTAGAAGTTTGGAAGTTTGGAAAGCTTGAAAATTGTGGTGTTAGGATGTGATGTGATTAAAATATTACCTAGACAGGGACAGGTGTCTACAGTACTGTAAGTACTACCGGTAGTAAGCAAGTTTCTGGCTTGGGAGCTTGGACTGCGGGAACAAGCGAGTCGCCCCGCATTCTTATTTTCTTACTTCCTCATGGCGTCATCCGGGACTTCCACCTTCTTTTCTTTTTCCCCAGATCGCCATACTCCGTAGTCATCAGCTTCCAGTCCCGTGACTCCTCCCTTTATTCACTCTCTACTCCATCTTCATTCCCTCTTCATTCCCTCTTCATTCCCTCTTCATTCCCACTACTTCCCTTCCTAATATTCTCTCTCCACGGTGCCAATAACATGGTGTTCTCCACCAGTACTCATCCTAGTGCACCATCCACAGCGTCCATAGATATAGACGGCCCTCCCGACTTAGTTTATAAAGGCGTTTATGTTGCAAACAAGCCCGACAACACTCTTTGGGATGTCGCTTTTAAGAACGGTCACATCAGCGCTCTGGACGAGCACAAGGTGCCAGATCAAGAGCACATCACCGAAAAGCATCATGATGGAGACCATCATCGTGGCACCAAGTTCTTGTGTCCTTCTCTGTGCCATCCGCATATACACCTTGACAAGTGCTTCCTGCTCTCCCATCCAAAGTACTCGGATCTGGAGATCAAGGACGGTGACTTTGCCGAAGCAATGAAGTTGACAAGTAGGCCAGTTATCACTCTCCCGTGAAGCCGGTGGGCCATGTCTCATTGTCAGCATAGGCGAGGCAAAGCGCAGATACGAGGTAGATGACTTGATCGAAAGAGGCCAAGCTTTGATCGAAGAGAGTATCGAACTGGGAGTCACCCATATGTAGGTGTTGAACAAGCCCACGACAATATCTCAAGATCCTCTGAGAGCATGTATTGTCCCTTTTCCTGAAGCAATTTTCGATGAACCAGTACTAACTTCCCCGTTTTCTCAGGAGGGCATTCGTTGAAGTTGATCTTGTGGTTCAAATGAAATGTCTCGATGCCGGTCTGGCACTCAAGGAGAAGTTCCAGGATCGTATATATATGCAGATTTGCGTCTTGTAAGCCGATATGACAGTAGCCATTTCTTTATTCACGGGTGTCTCACGAGTAGTAATTTAGTCCCATTCTACTCTTGATATACCTGAAGATGAAACTTTACTGACCTTCCGGTCATGCAGTGCTCAGGACCCAATTGTCAGTTATGGAGACAATGGAAAGGCGATGATGGAGTTACTTGAAGTTGCTGCCAACAGACACGGTGTCTCTTGCTTTGGGAGTACACCGTATGTTGAGAAGGATGGGGATCGCATTAAGCAGGTATGCTGAACGTGATCCGCTCTTTCTCGTTACTCCTGGCGGTTAATGTCTCCAGCTGGCCAACATAGAATTTGCTATTAAGACAGCCATGCGTTGTAAACTTCACCTCGACTTCCATATCGACTATAACCTGGATCCAAACCAGCCCAGTATGGTTGGGGAGACCATAGAGCTCTTGCATAAGATGAAGGTTGGCATTTGGGAGCCCCCTCTTTCCCATCCTTCCCTGATTGAGTCGGACAACTGGGAATATAGATTTTCCCCTCTATAATGTTCTTGTACGTATGGTAACTGACTCCTCTGTGTCCTACAGTGGCCCACGGATTGCAACGAACACTTGTACCGCTCGATTATTTTTAGCCACTGCTCTCGTCTTACCCTGTTCAGCCAACATGAATGGCTGGAACTACGTCGCAAGATACTAGGATTGCCGGTCTCTTTCATTGGACTGCCTAATTCAGATCTCTTTATGATGGGCCGACCAGGAAAAGAGGACGTGGAACAAACTACCCAGAGAGTTCGTGGCACCTTGCAGGTCCTCGATATCATCCAGAGATATGCCATGAGTAAGTATCTGTCCTTTCGTCGCGGCGACATATTTCCCGAGCATCTCAAGCACCTTCCTGAAAGTTTAAGTGGGCCGATTTCAGGAGACCGAATCAAGACACTTGTTTCATATATATGTATACTGATTTCGAGAACAGATGCAGCAATAGGAATCAATAACGTCGGAAACGCATTCACGCCTCACGGCAGCTGTGATCCACTTAGCCTGGCGAGTTTTGGTGTCGGAGTTTATCAGGCTTCTACGAAGAAGGAACTTGCTTTGATGCTTGCAAGTGAACCAGACAACGACCAATTCAAACGCAGCTAATCTTTCCTAGCAATGCGTCTCCCATCGGGCCAAGACGGCCATAGGAATCCGTCTGACGATCGCCAACGAGATTGATATTGACGTTGGAGACGAAGCACACTTCATCATCTTCGGCAACGAGAATCCCAGCCGGCCGTTCAGAACGAGGAAGACGATTCAGGATGTGGTTTGCGATCCGAGCCGAGACCGAACAACGATTTACAAAGGGAAGGTCGTCAGCAACACAAGTAGAGAGTCCGCCGGGATCGGCAGCTGTGCCTTACGAGGCTATGGGGAGTCGCTTATCTTATCACTTGATGCATCGAGAGCTGGCTAAGGCTGAGCGAGCGTTTGCGATTGCCATGGCCATGGCCAGTTGCCTGGCCTATTGCGGTGTCCTTTGACGAAACAACCATATACCTGTACGCACGGATACATAGATATACTATACATAGATAATGAGATTATGATTATATTGCCGACTCTCTGTGCCTTTGCGGAGTTCTGTTGTAGTGTAGTGTAGTGAGAAGTACGAAAATCGAGGTCCGTTGTGCATACCCAACTAACTCCTAACTCCCAACTTCCTGATCTCTATATATTCTCTGTCTGTATCATGGTTGTGGTCATGATCCCTCGCTTTCGCCCAGCTCCCCCTTGACTGTAATAGGCTAGCCTGCCTACCCCTACCGCTCTCTGGCGTGGAGTATCAGTCAGTGTCTTACTTTAAGCATCCCTTCAGCCTGTTTCGACCTCTTCTCGAGTTTACCAAACCTCGACCAGAAACCCGTGTATCAATCAAAACTCTATCACTCTTCGGAATAGATGGTTCATCTGCCTACCTACCTACCGGTACCTATTCTAAGATCATCTTCTCTCCAACTTCATTTCTCATCCTCCCATTCATCTCCTTCCGCCCTCCACTCTTAAGCCTCCTCTCGACCCTCGAGCTCTCTTCTCCGCGACCATGCACGATCCCTTTCCTCTCCCCCCTTTGCCGTGGCTCAGTAAAGCCATACAGCCCATCGCCGACTATCTTCACCTCCCGACTCTACCTCTGCATATCCACGAGGTCATCATATCGTTTGTAGCATATACGCTGATCAATAATGTCGTTGCGCCCAAGCTTTCTATGCGCATATTTCCGGTTAAGTATGCAAAGCTGTCCCCGGAGCGCAAGATGAATTGGGACGTTCATGTGGTTTCTTTGGTTCAGAGTACCACTATCAACACCCTGGCGTTATGGGTGATGTTCAACGACGAGGAGCGTAAAGCCATGGACTGGCAGCAGCGCATCTGGGGGTACACTGGTGCTGCGGGGATGATCCAGGGCATGGCAGCTGGATACTTCCTCTGGGATTTGATGGTTACTCTCCAACATGTCAGAGTGTTTGGATTCGGCATGCTTGCCCATGCATTGAGCGCCCTCATAGTTTTCTCCTTTGGATTCGTAAGTTCCACAGGCATTCATGGGCTCGGAGCTGACAGCGTTACCAGAGACCATTTGTGAATTTCTACGGATGTACTTTCATCCTCTACGAGCTCTCCTCTCCATTCCTGAACTTCCACTGGTTCTTCGATAAACTCGATATGACCGGCTCAAAAGCCCAGCTGTACAACGGCATCATGCTCCTCTTTACGTTCTTCAGTTGCCGGCTCGTGTGGGGAACCTATCAGTCAGTTCGGGTATACCAAGACGTCTGGCAAGCAATTCACCACCAGCCAGCTACCACAGGCATTGACATGGACGCTATTAACGGCACTGCCGCGGCTACTGGCAAGAGCGCTGCTCCTATTCACGATGATATCATGCGCTTCGCGGGTGACGAGTATGTTCCAATGTGGCTGGCCTTTACATACTTAGGAAGTAACCTCGTGCTCAACACCTTGAACTTCTACTGGTTTGGGAAGATGGTTGAGACGGTTCGTAAGCGATTCCAGCCACCAAAAGAGATCAAGCAAAAGGAGAAGGCCATTGCTACGAAAAGTACCGGGGCGAACGGGAAGACGAGGATCGATATTGATGAGACCGAGGTGCGAAGAAGGAAAATTGCAGACGGCGAGACGATTGATGCTCTGACATAGTCCCGAGGCTGGATCAGGGTTCGTTAGATTGTACTGTACGAGATACAGGCGTGTTTGACTTCGGTATTCGGTCGGGTATATTAAGCTACCCAATGATTACTCTTGCTGGCCTAGGACTGGTTCACTGCCGCACCATGATAAAAACCCTTGGGTCCAAGTTCCCGGTAGATACTGATGTGTCTCTCTTCTAACTTTGTCCTTTTTTCTTCTTTTTTTTTTTCTTCGGACGATGCAATCGGATAGTGTTCAAGAGAGCTTATCGCGTGATACGGTCTATCGAGTATGGCATAACATCAAAGGAAATATGACTCCATAAATACATCCTTACATGTTTCACACCTCGCATCTCGAGAGAAGAGGCAATATCTGAAAGGATAAAGATAACCAAGTTCTCTCTGTATTCTGTTGAAAAAAAAAAACTTGCCGTTCTGGTGCTCATATCTACTTCTCCAACGAACAATTCATTTGTATATCTGCATGACATGTCACAGTACGTACCTTCTCATCTCTACACACAGCTGGGCTATGAGAACCGTGAAAAAGGAAAAAAAAAATTAATTGGCTCTACGTCTACGCTCTCGGCACATTTGCAACACAACGTCGGATAAGTCCCTTAACCTTAGCCATAGGTACTTGCTTCCCAATCAAACACCGCATAATACTCACTGCACGCCATTTTAGTACTCTCCGAACATAGCATTGTGATTCAAGTGATGATACCTACCCCCCATCTTACCTTCTAGGAGGTATGGAATCGTAGTCTTGCTGAGGCGAAGAAGTAAGTCTGGCTTGGATGGGCCATTCAGGGAGAAATGCTCGCCTAGCTAGGTTCGTAGGTAGGGGAGAAAGTCAACAAAAGAAACAAAACAAGCGGCAATTCTTTTGCTCCCACCCCCATGATTACGGGTGCAGTCAGACGTGTGGGAGCGCGGGTTGAATCAAAACGAGATGGATACCTACGTACCTGCGAAACATGGGTTTGCTGGCGTTCTCGCCGGTCTTGACAAAGGTAGAATTGGTCTTCACCTGACTGTGTCTTGCTGCTTGGTTTCAAAGTTGAAGAGAAGCCGCCACAGGAAGCCATTGTTGTTGTTGCGGCGTCAAGGGATAAGAATGCCTTGAGGATTGATGGGTCTAGTTTAGGAGACGATGCTATGGTTTATATCCGGTACCTTAGGAAGGCTGATTACCTATTGAGGGATAGATGAAGCTCATAAGTACGGATGTTGAGAAGTATGGCGTAACGTCACACACATCAGGTGAGGAGGAGTTGGGAAGGCATGGAGGAACTACTCCTACTCCTTTCAAGGCCAATCAATAACAGTCCAGCAAGGACCGAATTCTTGTAAACTGGGCTTCTCCATTATCGACAGTTTATCTGTCGTGGGTTCAAATCAGCGCTTCAAGAACTAAGAAGTCATGATTTCATGCTCGCCGTAACTCCATACACCGCGAAGCATTCCCTCCAATGCTGCTGCAGCCTATGCCCAAAACAAATGATACACAACATCGAAAAGTAACCTTTCAATCACTGGCTCTCTCCAGCCCCAGCATCGTCTGTAATCTCGCACCCTTGCGAAAAGAATATTCTAGCTGGTTTATCATGCTCGTTCTCAATACTGTAAAAGTTGCCTGAGAAAGTCAACAAGTATACAGAACGCGCTCATGTCAAATCCGAGACTTACCTCTGGGAACTTGCCACATCCCACCCTTTCCAATACTGAAGATGTTATCATTGACAGTAACCTGAACTCTCCCCGAGAAGACGAAGAACACCATCTGCATCTTCCTAGAATTCTTTGACTTCTTCATGGCCTTCGGCGGTAGATCAACCATTCCAGACCCAAAGAAGGGTAGCGTAAGTGTCTTCGCGAATTTGAAGCCGGAACTCGGAATGTCGCGGGTGATGATTGCCGCAGCAGACAAAGCGATTTCCTCTTGCACCTCCTCAGCTTGAGCTCCACTTGGGTCCTCGGGATCCCAACTTTTGACCTCGCCATATATACGTCCAGGCTCCATCTCCCACGGTTCGGCTTCCTCGTCCTCATCAGATTCGGGCTCTGTGGTCTTTGATCTTGGTTTTGGTGCCTTTGACTTGCTCCTTGAAACTTTGCGTTTTGGTTCGCTGATCTCTTCAGCGCGAACAACCTCCTTGATTCTAGGCAATACAAAATTATGAAGACCATCGTCGTCCTCATCTTCCGCCCACTCTACTCTTTCATTCTTCCAGTAAGCAAGGGGCTTTATCGAGTTGCGACCAGAGCGTGTCTGCTTGAAGCCAGCACCTTCCAATGGGGTTTCTCGCCGAAGAATAAACAGTCCGCGATTATTTCTTGGCATAGGAGGACCACGTTGAATCGCGGGAGATTCGACCTCGGGAACTGTCGCCTGCTTAGGTTTACGACTAGGAGCTTTTGCCTTAGACTTTGAGGTATTTGATGTAGGCTCTTCCACCGCCTTCTCCTTGCCCTTTGGTTCCTTCGTTGGCGCGCTGGCTGTAGCCTTCTTGGGTTTTCCCGTAGCCTTGACAGCTTTAGCTCCAGAAACATCAAGCGAGCGCCGAGTTCTCTTGGCTGGTCCTTGCTCTTCTTCCGGTTCATCTGGTCCGCCCTCAACTTCAGATTGCGGCTCTGGCTCGGTAACTTTCTGGGATCTACCGCGCTTTCTCTGAGGTTTGAGAGCTTCGTCCTCGATCTCGGGCTCTGATTCTGGTTCTGGCTCGGGCTCAGCTACCTTCTGGGGTCTATCTCCTTTCTTCTTTTGAGGCTTAGAATCATCCAAGGATAATCGACCTCGTTTAGCGGGTCGTACAGCCTCTGGTTCCCCAAAAATTTCCTCTTCGACTGGTTGAGGGGCCTTTTTTGGTCTACCTCTTTTCTCTGCAGGTGCAGAGACTTCTTCTGTAGCTTTCGCTTTGCCCTTAGATTTCGTCGGAAGTTCGACTGACTGGAGGACCTTTTTCGGTCGACCTCTCCTCTCTGCAGGTGCAGAGACTTCTTCTGTAGCTTTCTCTTTACCCTTCGATTTCGTTGGAGGTTCTGGTGTAGGCTCGGGTTCCTGGCTTTCTTCCCGCTCTTCCTCCACAGCATCATCGCCTCCGCCATTGACCATCTGGAAGGAGTCCTCATTAACAAACCCAGAATCTTCCAGCACAGTTTTTTCATGCTCGTCGGTTCCAACATCAGAAAAGGCTGGTTGGAAAGGCGTCAAGAGTTTGCCGTTGGTAAGCTTCGAGTTTCTCGCCGGGAGCTCAGAAGCTGCCCGCATATCTGACAGCCCGTCGATCATCTCCGTATTCCCGTTACTCTGAAAGCTAGTGTTCGAGAAATCCAGCTTCCTCCTGACCGGCGCTGCTAAATTGGCAGCTGCCCTAGATTCGACGATCGATCCCCTGATGGGGGAGGATACCGGGCCGAGGGATTGATTCCTTCGCGCCGGGGACTTCAAGTATGTCTTTATAGGGGAGTTCGCACGCAGGGGAGGCAGTCGACCACTTGCTCGTTGTCTCTCGGTGAGGACATCGTTGGGTTCGGGGATGGTGCCTACTCGTAGAGTCATTATTGATCGTTGTATTGACCCAGAAGTAACCTACTCTCGTCCACATCCATATCTTCTTCGCTCGATATCGTGGCGTTCATGTTGCGGGCACCGTTTGCTTTCCGCGCCGTGGCTTCTTTCTCTTTCTCAGGGGAGGAGAACAAGTGATCCATTGGTTCCAGGCCATTCTCATCTCGAATTCCAGTATCGGGAACCTCAATGCCGGTTTTTCTGTACAAGGCGTTAGTGGGATACATTTCGCGCAACAATCATTACTTGCCGTCCTTTTACGCCCAGGTTGAATAAGTACTGGTTCTCAGTTCCTTTGCGCCCTGCTGGTGGCATCTCGACCGTGACGACGCGCCGGAGGTCGCGCGCGTCCCAGGGATGGATATATTTTCCCTATGGGCTTCCTAAGTGGATAGGCGAATATGCAAGCGAATGAGATCAGCGATAAGTCGCAAAATTTCTGGGATAGCGAGGTTGTGGTTGTTGCCGTGAGGGGTTCGACGTGATGCCTGGGAGCTTTGTCGCAAGTGAGTGAAAACAAGCGCCCCAATTTGAAGTGGTCCAAGCTCGACGCGTTTGCCGGCGCCTGAAGAAGCTCCGTACCGTTACGTACAGTGCAGTGCAGTACTACTTACTTGGCTAATGCTAGGGGCCAGTACCCCCTCGGCACCTCAATTACTTGCAGTTGTATCAAGCTGTATCTGTAAGATCTAATCGTTGGTTGCCTTGAGTATTGTTGTAAAAAAAAAACCCCGACCTAGCTGCACCAGGTCGGCACCATTAAACCGGGACACTTTCATCAAAACACTAGTCAAACTACGACCATTAGATGAAAAGATCGATATGCTTATAAAACAACACTATGCAAATATGCATTATAAGTTTTGAGATGCATTTATGTATTGCAAGTAAAAACATTGCGATATAATGAAAATATGGCCAAAGACTGTTCTGAAAAGTCAAATTTCATTTGTCTGTTTCGAATATCTTGACAACCACAGCTCTAATAAAACAGAGCCCACCCCCCACGCCCCGAACCATAGATCAATAGGAAGTATCGCTTCCATTAAATTTTCCAAAATTATGTATATCATTAAACGAGAGTTGGTGGTGTAAAAGATTTACTTTTAAAGGAAGTTCGATTTTCGTGTTCCTCGCTTATTCTAGTATTTACATGGCAATTCTGACATATACGCGTAGTTAAGCAGTATCGGAAGCAGTAATTATCGTAACCCATCGTACCTTCCCTCTCCGGCGGAGTAATAAACGGCCAATTGAGGCACGGGCTTAGCCCCGCCAAATCCATTGCACGGACCAAATACTGACCTAAAGATACTTTTCAAGGCTGGATTCTTATAAGTTGATTGATTGGCTTACCTTAAAGGCAGGTAGGGTGTCATTTGAGCGGTCCTTTGACCCTCTTTTATAAAAGACGGTTATTAGACAATTTAAAATCAGTATTAGTTACAAATCAACATTAATTCACTTTTTTAATCGTCCCCGAGCCTGGGACCGTCTTATAGCCATCCCATGGCCGTCCTCGTCCATATTTTTGAATTAGACTTATTAATAAGCTCGTTTTAAAAATTTAAAATAGTTCGATAACTACCTTAAAGGGGAATGCAAGAGCATTTAGACGGTCAGCTGATCATCCGATAACTATCTCTTTTAAGGACGATTTTAATAAGTTGGCATGGCTGGTGGATCACCTTAGGCCGATACTCGAGATTGAATAGAATTTGAAAACAAACGATTTAAATGATTTAAATCGTAGCTAAAATAAAACTATTTTATTCGATTAAATCGTCTTTTTGAAATACTCGTCTTCTCGTATAAAAACCGTCTTAGGACCTGTCCAAGCATTGCGTTTTGGATACCCGCCCGACGTTAATAAATACAACAACAATAACCGTCTTAGGACCGTTTTCAAGCGTTTTAAGACCGTCCTATGGCCGTCCTATGGCCGTCCTTAAGCTTAAAACCGTCCTTGAGAGCGTGAATTAGTAAGCAAATAATCTTTCTATTGCTTGCTAGTCTACCCTTTACTGCCTGGACCACCTACTACACCCCCTCCTTAAAAGGGATCTAAGGGCGTCCAGCATACGCGGCGAATCTTTTGCTAAATCGATCGATTTCGATTATAAAAAAATTAAAGCGTTGATATACAAGCCGTGGCAGCGATACCGAGAAATATCTTGGCATCGAACCTCTTAAATTATCATCAAAACAATTTTATTTAAAAGACAATTTTTGTTTATATTTATATCTTCTTTAAAATGGTCATCGAACTATTTCAATTTTTTAAAACGAGCTTATTAATGAGCCTATTTTAAAAATATAGATAGGGACGGCTATGGGACGGCCATAAAACGGTCTCTTTCAATAGGACGGTCTTTTCGATAAACTATTTTTAAAAAGAGCTTAGTATTGAATTTAAGCGGCCCAATGGCCGTTTCTTATAAAAGAGGATCAGAGGACCATTCAAATGACCCCCTACCACCCTTTAAGGTAGACTGGCAAGTAATTGAATGGATGAAGAGATTATTTGCTTACTAATTCACGTTCCTCGGGACGGTTTTGAGTTCGAGGACGGCCATGGGACGGCTACAGGACGATCTTAAAACGATCTTTTCGTAAAAAGACCGACTTTTATAAACGACGATTTAATCGATCAAAACGGTCTTAATTTGATAATAATCTTTTAACGAAAAGACGAGCTTTTGAAAAAAAAAAAAAAAAAAAAAAAAAAAAAAAAAAAAACCCCCCATTTAATTTATTAAAATAATTCTATTCTAGCTACGATTTAAATAATTCAAATCGTTTGTTTTCAGATCCTATTCAATCTTAAGTATCGGCCTAGGGTGATCCACTAACTAGGTCGATTATTTCCCATGCCTCGAAGAAAGTGGAGTTGTATTTCCCATGCCTCAACCCACTTTTTGAGTGGGCCCGCCCAGCCAAATATACTCGCTGCTTGACGCTACATTTAACGACCTCGGCTTCGGTATACTCGATTCTAGTATAGATATAGATTTATTTCTCAAAGATTCTTAAAAGAAACCTGTTTTAATTTAGCAAGGCGATGTATTTTACAATCTGAAAGCTTTTAAAGACGTAGTACTCACTCAATCAGGCTATTTACGAGCGATAAGAGCTTAAGTGTCCGAATAACGAGAAGACTTATGTGAGATAGGTATACTACTTTAACGATATATGCAAATGGCGCGCTCGTTGCAACCACGACGTTCGAACTAAGGAAGCTACGGTATCGATATAATAAAGAAAACATATATGCTTTAATCGTGTTCGTTATACAAGACCGTTAGTTGCGCGGATAGCGTATCTTTTAGAATTGATTCTTAAGCTAATATTTGTAATTAAAAACACATGTCGATAGAATTGTATTTATTTATTTCTATTAATTTTTTTTTAAAAATTGTAAATGTGAATAGCTTTAAAATTACAATCGAGAACTTTAGAAAATAATTCTAGTATAAGCGGCATTACTGAAACATTTTTCCTGTATAAAGCAGCGAGTAGATTTGGCTGGGCGGGCCCACTCAAAAAGTGGGTTGAGGCATGGGAAATACAACTCCACTTTCTTCGAGGCATGGGAAATAATCGACCCACTAACTATGCCAACCTTTTGGAATCGCTTCCCTCCACCAAGGGAAAACCACGGACCTATAACATCAAAAGTACATTAAAAGTACAATTTTTACTACTTTAATCAACCAAAATAGTAAGAAACTACATGTAGTTGGAACTGCATTCATTGATTAACAATAATTTCAGTACGCGGCATCTTTTTACACAAAGATAATGACGATATGATCAGTGGTTGATCTTCTATCAATTCTTTAAGGGCAAAAGTACCCAGGTGTCCCGGGTTGGTGATACCGACGTGGCGCGGCCAGGTCAGATATTTTTCAAATTAAATCCGTGGATACTGACGATTGCAAGCTTCTTAATCGGTCTCTTGGTACTTACGGAGGATCCAACCAGTTTCTAGCGTATGCTTGGAGTCAGGCCAAAGCGTACTACTACCGTAGTATCGCAGCATCCCAAGGGCGGCACGGATAGACTTTTGTTGTGTTTTGGGTCGTGCCACTCTTGGGATGCTGCTTTTTAGTCAAGAGGGAGGTAGTACTGAGAATAGTTACAGTAGCTACTGTAAGCGCAAATTGGACTTTACTCTCCCCGCTACTATCCCCCCCCATGAATAAATGTCGGACCCAGTTTAGGCCCATAAATCATAGAGCGGTGGTTTCTTAATGGCTCAAAGCCCTGTCAACTCCACTGTATAGGCTAAATACTGGCTCAAAGATACTTTTCAAAGCTGAATCCTTATACCACGGTACAGGCCTAAGTATTACCCCTCGAGGGTGCCTTAGAAGTTTAGTTTCCACTTTAAACCCCCTGTTTTCCATACCCTCGAGGGGTAATACTTACGCCTGCGACGTAGTAAGTTGATCGGTTTAAGCCCTGGTAAGATCCTTTGCAAAATTATACTTTCGATATATATTCACCTGTGGGGGGGGGGGGGGGGGAGATTATATTTAGGACAATCCTCCATATAAAAATACGAAAAATAAAAATACTTACTGGTTGCTAATATCAATAAGATGAATAGAGAAGAATCAATCAGAGGAGAGATATATATCCTTTCTTCTACTTCAGAACGAATTGACAATCCTTTCCTTTATCCGCTTCTTTGGCAAGCTTGTTCCCCTTCGTCAGCTCTCAAAAACATTTAAAGGTTATTTCGGATACTTGCAAATACCATGATTCTATTACCGAAATCCTTTTTCGCAATTTTGCTAGCCTCGAGCTTTCTCTTTAATAGAGCTCAAGCAATAAGAGAACTTCTCGGCTATATAACCGTTACCCCAGTAAGTTTTACTTGATTTATATAATATGAGCCTATACTAATTACGCGGATTATAGGAAGAAGCCATGAATATCAATTCTTTCCGCACTCTATCTGGATTCGGTCTGCAAAAACAAGGTATGATAGGAGAAGGTATTTACTTTAGTAAGTTAATTTATATTTTTAAATCTTCACTTATTACGCTAAGCTAATAATATATGTAGGACTAGAAATTGAAGCTTGGGGTTGGGACGAGGTGGGACCCAGATGGTATTGTGTTGCCGATGCCCATAGGGGTAAGATGGACAAGGTGGAAAAAGTCTATATCCCAGAACTTTGGCCAAAGCCGATTGAGAATGGTGTGTATTTGATGACCGCATTATGGAACCGAGGCGAAGACGCTATCAGGGAGTTTATCCTCAATTTATTTGATAGAAGGAAAAACCCCGACAAAGTAATACGCTTCTCAAGGATCCCAAATTTCGGTTGGGATATGCAGATGCTCATTCCAACTTATTACCTGCAAAATGAAGAGTTGGGTATAAAGAGTACATGCTTTGAAACAAGGGAAGCCCTAAAAGATTATTCGAACAAGCCTGCTGATTGGAGCAGATGGATTAGTACTGAAAATCCTGGGGACTTGGACATTAATACTCAGGATCTACCCGAGC
Source organism: Drepanopeziza brunnea f. sp. 'multigermtubi' (assembly GCF_022702325.1). Lineage (NCBI taxonomy): Eukaryota > Fungi > Ascomycota > Leotiomycetes > Helotiales > Drepanopezizaceae > Drepanopeziza > Drepanopeziza brunnea. Next base: position 1,736,812 of record NW_027094074.1, read on the forward strand.
ATCCTTGAAACATGCTTTAGCTTTGTATTATAACTGGAAGGGAGTGGCGAGTTATTAAAACCAATCTACTACCTACTGTACTATTATCTGCTGCAAGTACAAGTGCATAATGCAGAATGCAAAGTGCGAAGTGCACAATACCCAAGCCGCACCATAACACTAAAGGCTTCAGATTTTTGAGTTCCAGAGGTATTTACAATCATTTGGCTGGTTTGATTATACAATCATCCGAATTTAGGCAACGGCATGCGCCAACTCAATTGCTCTAGAGCTGGAGATCGTAGCTTTCTTTGCATTGCTTTAGGCTTTTTCTCTCGTCAACAACATGTCGCTTCTCTTCTGAACGAGAGGCCCATCCAACCAACGAACACGACATAATGATTTAGGCTTGGTTCGTTAAGGGCGAGTTGTATATTCAGGGCGTGATGTATAATGCTCAAGTCATGCCCTGACAACCCCCTTCTTCAACAGCAGGTTTCCATACAGCCGTGTCTCACTAGTCGACACAACGCAGAACGCCTTGCTGGCCTGTTCGTAGAACTTCATCCTCTCAAGTTTCTTCAGCTCAAAGTTCCCACCCTCGTGCTTCTACACCGCAACCTCAAAGTCAACATGTTTCTCCCATGACTTTTAGAAAGGCAAACAAACACAAGCACGTTGCTTACGAGCATTGACTCTCTGAACTCCTTATAAACAGGCAGATCGGCAGAAGGGTCGCCCACCACCTCCATACACCAAGCCGCCTCGTCGACGAAATCATCGAGAGGCATCAGAGACAGGATCGCGTTGGCGGCATCGGTGACCGAGGCTCCGGCGAGACGGATGACGGGGGGACCTGTTGAGGCTGCCGGGAAGTTTGCGTCTACAATTGCGATCGTGTTGCCGTGGCCCATTGCTCGAAGCGCTTGGAGAAGCTCCGGGGTCAGGAGAGGGTCAATTCCTTTGAGCATTGTGTGACTATCGATGCTGCTGTTTGTGTCTGGGATAAGTGGTGGTAGGTAGGAATATGTCTGGATAGCACGATAATAGTGAGAAGCCGGCCACGATGTTCTGAATGTGGATTGAATTTGCGAGGTTGCGAGCCGTGAGAAATATGAAGTTTTGAAACAGTCACGTTTGTAGGAGTCGAGTCTGGTTTCAAGTATCAGAAGTAATACTAGGAACGAGCTTTGGAAACCTGAAGCGGCTAGCTAGAGGTCAGCAAATTTGAATCTGGCTTTCCTTCATAGTCAGTCTAGATATCTACCACAGTTCAATTCGGCTCGGGCAACATCGGTTAAAAGGACTTATTAAGTGAGGAGGTCCAAGCGGCTGAGTCGCGTCTCCCACAAGTGTTGACGCGTCTCCCGAAAACATCTTCGATCAGAACCCGAATGTCTGAACTTCACACTCAAAATAGCAATGGCAGACCCCCAAGTGGAAGACGATATCGCTCTCGAGGCTCCCGCAGCTAAAGTATTTATCGCACCGTCGATCAACTCCGACCTCCTCTTCGCCGGCGCATCATATACCCATTTCTCCCCGGTGCCTCCCTCCCTCCTCCCAACACCCGACCCAGCTCACCTCACCGACTCCTCCAAAGCAGACCCCGGGCCCGCCTGCGCTCTCGGCGTCGACGAAGCCGGCCGGGGCCCTGTCCTCGGCCCTATGGTCTACGGGCTCTTCTACCTCCCTATCCCGCTTTCCGACCCTTTACTGAGGGATACACACCACTTCGACGACAGCAAGGTGCTGACCCCCACCGTCCGCTCCAATCTCATGGAGAAGCTATGCAGCCCCGACACAGATCTACACTCGCAGTGCGGATGGGCGGTTGAAGTCATGTCCGCGCGAGACATCGGCGCGAATATGATGAAGCCGGCCGCGACCTATAACCTCAATGCCCAGGCCATGGACGCTACGATTATGCTGATCAAGGGGGTTTACGAGCGAGGTGTGAATGTGAAGGAGATTTTTATTGATACGATTGGGAACCCAGAGACGTATCAGCGGAAACTGCAGAGGATATTCCCGACGGCTAAGGTCACGGTTGCGAAGAAGGCGGATAGTCTCTACCCCTGTGTGAGCGCTGCCAGTGTGTGCGCCAAAGTGACGAGAGATGCCGCGATGGAAGTGTTGTATGATAGTTACCTTTCCAAGACGTCAGACGGAGAAGAGGATGTGGAAATGGAGGGGACGAAGATGGCGAAAGCTGCGGAGGAGAGCTCCTGGGGCTCTGGGTACCCGAGTGATGCGAGGTGTACGTCGTGGTTGAAGAGAAGCATGGACCCTGTCTTTGGGTGGGGACCGGAATGCCGGTTCAGTTGGGGAACAGCGAAGGATATGCTGGATGTCAAAGGGGCGGCTGCCAAGGTTGAGTGGCCGGTCGAGGAGGATGACGAGACGAGCCGGTTGACAGATTACTTCTCAGCCGGGAAAGATAAGGAGGTCGATGAACTGGGAAGCTGGTTTGGGAGGCCTGTCGGCAGTGAGGTTTTCTGATTAGAGTTGGTCCTACATGCTTTCATGAATAAGGCGTCTAGGGAGTTGGACAATAAGGTCCAATAACTGTCGAGAAGAGGAATTGCTCATGAATTATCGAACACTGGAACATCGTCCAATGGTAAATGCAATCCTTGGCATTGAAAGCCGACTTGTTGGTCTAGGATATGACCATCAAGACCTGGAGAACAAGCGAATCTCCCTCTGCAACCTTGCTTGGCCTTACATCTGCTCCTGCTAGTAGTTGCTAGCAGGACGTTCGAGGGCGCACCATGAGTCTTGACGAGACGAAACGAGGTTCGCATGTATATCTCCATGTGCTCTGGAAAACGGGGCTTTCAACAACCCACAGCATGGGGGGAGGAGAGCGAGTTCCCCTTTGGCTTTTGCTTTCCTCCACCGGGATGGCTGGCTACTATTTGGAACTCTGCTCACCGCTTATCAGTCAGTAGCGTATCTTGGAGGGTTACACTCAGGAGATTCCGCGTTGAGAAACAATGCTCGATGTTTACGTCGGACAGTAGGGCCTCTTCCCCGGCGTAGCATGTCGTAAGCGAACCAGCAATCCCCAAGTCGTGTCAAGCCTGGCCACTAGGTACTTCTCAATCGACTTTCGTAAATGACAAATCAGAAAGCTTCTTGTAGAGAGTTGTTGATTTTATGATAAAGCATTCGGGGTACTTTGCACGGCACAGTAAAAAACGTTTGTACCGGAGCCATCATTACCGCGGATTTTAGACAGACCCCCGAGAGTAACATACAGATATCACCGTAGTACTTGAGTACACTCACCGCGAATGCCTTTGTAAAGTACACGCTAGGCTAAGCTCTAATCTTCCCTCAATCTACATACATAATCATACCCAGAACAGCCGTGACAGTCAAACTAGATGTCATCGTCTTCGTCTTCGTCCTCGGCAGTTTTCTTTTTGCCCCTACTATCCAGAGTATTCAAGCTAACCGAGTCATCGTCCCTGCCTTTCATAGCCAGGGCCTGGCGTCCCGCATCCGAGCTCTCCAGAAAGTCCCGTAGCTTCTCTTTGCCGATTTCGACGGCTTGCGATGACGCGGCGTTAGCCATACGGAGAATAGGCCCCCAGAGGTTCAGGGTGTATGTTACATAGGCAGCAACGCCGAGAAGGATCAAGAAGATGAAGTAGACGGGGTTGCGGAGCACTAAGTTAGGTTAGTACCAGAAATTGAGCTTTGGGGAATAGGGTGGCTGACCAGCAACAACCTCGTTCCACCCTAGTGCTAAGAGCAGGCCATAGAAATAGAGTGGAACTTGAGCAACTCCGCCGATAGCACTACGCTTTGCTTCAACGTAGACACCATCGGCTGTCTTCTTGAATCTTACGACGAGGTCTTGACGTTTGGCCTCGCTCAAAATCGTCATTTCTTCCTCGAGACTCTTGCCCTCTTCCTCGTCTACTCCGCCGATCGGAGTGAGGTCTTCCTCATCCTTTGGATCGACACTTGCTGGCGCATTTCCGATCCAGTCTGGGAGTTCAGGGGATCCATAGGTCTCAGCAAGTCTGAACCGAGAAAGAAGAGGTATGAGGGTAAGAGTTGACTCTTTTGCTTTCGTGTAAATCCCCTCGATATCATCAGTTGGCCTCCAAATTCTTGGTACGCCAGCTTCATCATAGCGGAATTTGTCCTCAAAGTTCTCGCGAAGCTTGAGAAGAATATTGCCTTCCATAACCTCTTCGTCAATCCTCGCGCGCAGGACCCCCCAACTTTTGCGTCTCAGTCGCCATAAGCCGACTTCAATCTCGTCCTGGTCGGCGTCGAAGCTTTTGGCTCGTTCAATGAAACGTGTTTCGGCTTCCTTGACGGCTGCCACGAAGAGATTCCATATTCGATCCCACAGGTCTTTTTCTGTTGCGGGTTTCTCGCCTATTTCAGGCGCTCCACTTCGACCACGACCTGATCCCAACTTGTTGAACTCCAGTCCTACCGAATCACCCAATCTGGACCGGACCCATCTCTCAACTCTGGTAGCAAGGCGGCGCATTTCCTCTTTTCGTAATTGGGAGCTGACTTCGTTCAACTCCTGCTCGAACAGCCCATATTGTGGCTTGAAATTGGTCCAGGAAACGCCTTCTATGGCAAGACTACGAGCTTCAGTTTCGAAATGCCCAAGGGCAACTTGTTTCTCGCGCTCGACGATCTCGGCAAACTCATAAGATGCCCCTTTCTTTTGGCCAGCCTTGACCGCTGCTGACACAGCATCGCTAAAAGAGGCAACACCTTCTTTGTGTGCTGCAGTGAGTTGTCCGTGGTACAGAGCCTTCAACCGGGTATCAATTTTTCCCTCCAGCTCCACCCGCTTCCTTGCGTATACTCCTTTGTGATATCTGCTAGCTTCAACTTCGAAGGCCTTGATACCCTTGAGACGCGCCTCGGATCCGGATGCGCCCAACGCCTCGAGTACGGTAGGCTTTCCAAGTCTGACCGCGTCGGATTGCTTTTCTTCGAGTGGCTGTATGGCAACATCGAAGGCTTCCAGGACCTCCCGGGAAATTTCGTCGCATCGAAATTGCGCTAAGAGCTCCTGTTGTGTAGGCAAGTCAAGGTCCTTGTTGCAAGAGATCTGATCCCAAACTCCTTGCGCATATACAGAATATCCATCGGCAGGAATTCTGCGGTGGTACTCAGGCAGGAATATGCCACCCTCGAGTTCGTGGGCGGCGTCAAAACCGTGTTCCTTCGTCGTTCGGTGGCCAGCTCTGAATCTCGATCCAAGTCTTTCTACCTCTGTCAGAAACTTTTCTGGTTGTAAGATCTTGTGCGGTAATGCGGCGAAACCGAAATCAAAATAGTCTTCTATCCGGGAATTCTCCAGACCCTTTGGTTTCGAAAGAGTGGTCCATATATTTGTTAAATCAGCGATGAGGGTGTTGCGGAGGTTCGCAAGGGGAGTGGCTCCGATATGATCGCGAATGACGAAGAATAGGAGCGACCGAGGGTTAGACCTAAGATATGTTAGAAGCTTGTCGCCAATCTGGAGATCACATGCGTGCATACTGCTTATCGTTCAAAAACAACTGCAAGTTGACTTCGAAGACTGTCTTTAGCAATCCCATGTTGGCACCTTGGTACAGTCCGACCTGATGCTCCCAGATATTGACGATCAGAACCTCACTGGTGGCCAGGGCGAATAGTGCGCTCTTTCTTTCGAAATCCTGGTCCTCTCCTCGCTCACGACCATCGGTACCTTCCACATCCATCACCAAAATGTTGTCTGCCATCTTTTGTGAATCCGAAACTTGCGCCTGATCGCGTTTGTTCTTTGACATCCATATTCCTTTGGTAGTCTGCCGGCGCTCCGTCTCAGACATCACCCCAAAGTCAGTTCCGAATAAGTGGTTGAGCAGGGTCGATTTCCCGGTGGACTGCGAGCCAAAGACGGATATGAGGTGGTAGTTGAAGCCGGATTGTGCAATCTTGGTGAGTTGGAGGTAGTGGTTAAGATGCGGACTAAAGAGTTGTTAGTGATATGAGAGGCAGACTGGCAGCAAGCCGCATACTTGAACTCTTTCTCCCCATCGATGACCTGAATGCCTTGTTCGTACTGCTCCTTGGTCGGCGCATCGCCAACTCCCGCAAAGTGTCCATTCATGGTCATGATTGAAGGTGCAGTTGGGAATCTCGAAGCTGCAGATGGCCTACTCGCACCGTGTCCGTTCGTCTGAGCCGCCATACCGAGGAGCGGACTCTTAGCGAGCAGGTGGTAAGTAGTACAGTGGAAACCTGCTTACAGTTGTTAGGCTGCTTGTGGACGGTGGACGGTGGACGGTGGACGTTGGGGGGGGGGTGCAGGAAGTGTGCAAGAGGAGAGTTCTGTACAACTAGGTATATTTCCCTTGTTCGATGACCTCGATGGGGCGGGATCGGATGAGGCTAGTACGTCAGGACTAGAGCTCTCCGGATAAACATTCAACCGACCGGAGCCCCTTTTCATTTTACTACTACGTACGAAGCATTGTTTACAGAGTATCATGCACTCTGCAAACTTATCTCTGCTCTCTGCCAACTTTCTAATTCTCTATACAGTCCAGGTCGAATTGCTGCTTGCCAGATCGTGGAATCCTGGGGTAGACAGGACATTGATTGCCAATCTCCATTGATATTTATTGGGTTTTTTTTACCAGCATCTTTCAGATCCAGTGACCTCTGCTGAAGAGCCCAAGCCTTTGGATAGTCTACCAAGCACTGACACACTGGCAAGCCAGGAAGCTTACTACTACATGTGACTCTACTTACTTATGAGTACTCGCTGTCAATATAGAGTGAGTATACCTATAATCGTACCCTTGGTCAGATGCAATTCAGGGGCAAGGGTTGCGGTTCCTGGCTCTCTTCAGCGATACAGTCAATTTTCAGCAATACGGTCAACTTTTTGGCTCTTTTGACTGCAACATATTTCTGATGTACTTTCTAACAAAGAGATCGATAATCATATATGATATAGTTATTCAGTATTAGAACTAATTCAGGAAAAAACTGAGAAGTAATGGGGTTTCGACACGCAATTATGTTTGAACTTCGTCGGCGCGCATCAAATACTCTTCTATTATAAGAACAAATGAATAAATTACTGGCTATATTTGATTACATATGACCTTCTAGAAAATCGAAATCGCTAGCTTCCATTTCCTTTGTTTTTCTTTTTTCTTATAGCTCAAAAAAATAAGAAGTGGATTAATTACTATGGATTCAAAATGTTTGCTATTGTTTGCTATGGTTTTAGAGATGCGCGAATCGCCGATTAACAGCCGAAACGCCTTCGATTTTTCTTTATACTATTATTTAATATATCACAGCTTGTACTGATCTTTTAATTATTGATATAAATTAATGAGAAAATGTACTTACGCAAGCTTGCTTTTTGTGAACACGATGATGCTTTGCTCAAGCCTCCTTCTATAATCTATAATTTTCGGCCTTCGAATCTCGCATTAAACTAAAGAAGGACGAATTTGATGGCAATTATATTCGATTTGATATAAGGATTGGATATCTTGAAGCAATAGTTCTAGCGACTTTATTTTCCTGTATTGGTACCAAGTTGAATTATGGTGTCGCTGATCAATAAGAAAATGCGCCAAAAAATTGACCGTAATCGCCGGTTACCTTGACCACAGCCAGATCGGCACCACCAAACCGGGACAATTTCATCAAAACACTTATTAAACTAAAACCATTAACAGAAACATAATGAAGATTTTTCTACATGCTCAGAAAATATTCCTATACAAATCTGTATCGTAAATATAAATATATACATATGTTCATTGCAAGTCGAAACATTGCCATTGTAGTATAAAGTGTAGCGAAAAACCGTCCCGAATAATCAAATATTACTTGTCCGCTTTAAATATCTCAATAACCATGACTCCAATTAAAAAACATACCATATGTGGATAAGAGAGAATTGAATATATTATATTACAAAAGGTAATATTCATTGAATGATAGTTGGTGGTAAAGAAAGTGTATTTGTAAAGGAAGTCCGATTCTCGTGTTCTTCGGCTTGGACACGCTACGCTTAGATAGCGGACGGACTTGTAAAATTAAAATAAAACAAGTACTTATACTCCGTGGTTGGTGTTGCTTTAGTCAAATATTACTTCACTAAACACGATGCATCTTTTGATACCAAAACAATTAGGACATGATCGGTGGTTGATTTTCTATCGATTTTATAGGGGTAAAAGTACGGAGGTACAGCGGTTATCGTTTGGTTCCCTGTTTAGCGAGCAGCCCAGATTAAACCTGAACGGGCAAGAAGTTCTATCAATACGGATTAGACGGATTTCGGAGCTGAGTTACGTAACTTTGTTAACAACTGTGTTATCTCCACTTTTCGTTAACTCGTTCAAATCGCGCGAAGGGATTTCGGCGACCGAGTTATCGTACTGAGTTATCTTAATCAAATACTTGTATAGCGTAGACCACCTTGGCGTACGCTTGATGGCTAGGATCTTATGAACTTGACATCACGAATGTCCTTCGTTTATACTATCGTCGTGTTTGTTAAGGTCGAAGCGTTTGCGAACATAATAAATAGGAGGTCTGTGTCGAGGATTTCTTAGCCGTTCGGCAATGATCTTACGAGCCTGGACATGGTGATTTTAGAAGTGCTTGCGAATAGCTCGAGCAGAACGGCGACGGCGGTAATCATAATATAATAATAACAAAATCGCGCCACAGCCAATGCGATCGATGCCTATTGAATGAAGAATATACTTCGGAGATACTTAATATTGCTGGCGAAATACGTAGTACCACAGTTGCACAACAGATCAGGGATCAGGGCATTAGATTGACCTCGAACCAAGGCCAGAATAAGCCGAATAGAGTATCCAAAGGTTGAGATAACACTGCCTTTAGTGCTAAAGAAGTTCAAAGGCCGATGATCGTTATTCTAACACCGTCCACTTTGCTAAGAATCTTGGCCGTGGCGCTGACTCTATATTTAGATTAAGAGAGGATACTAGCTCAGCTCTGAAATCTGTCTGTTGGCCCTTGGGTCTGTTTGTAGGACCAGCCGATTTCGTAGAGGAGTCGTACATCTTTGCGTTGGTCTCGTTTGAGGTCGGGGGCTTTCGTATGCTTCGTTGCTACTTGCTGCGTACTACGTAGCTCTATTGCTTGTTGAGTTTGCCGCATTGCTTAACTCCCGCTCGGTTAAGAAAGACGCTTTTAAGGACCCTTGCCTGCGTCAGAGGCTGGGACCCAAAGATAACCGTTGTACCCCCGTCGGGTGTCCCGGTTTGGTGGTGCCGACCTGACCTACCGGTACAGCAGCCAGGTCGGGATTTTTCACAATAATACTCAAGGCAAGCGACTAATTGTCGCTGAAAATTGACCGTATTGCTGAAGAGTAAGTACAGTACTAGGAACCGCAACTCTTGCCTCTGACTTGTAGTCCGACCCGGGGTACGATTATACTACGTATATAGTACGTACTTACCACGGAGCTACAGTACATACCTATCGGTATCCCCATGTCGAAAAATTATCTCACACATCGAGTCAAGTTACGCCGAGCCAACCATTCAGCGTGATGTAATCTATTTACTCGGTGCATCTTGCACTTATCGTTATCTTCCCCCGCACTCGAGTCAGGCGTTGCTTATCTCGTCACCTCCGTTCCAACGGCGAGGCCGGCCGAAGTACACACACATATATATATATACTACGTATATTAATACATATACATGTTCTTATATAGTTGTACGTGATTCGAGGGTTCCTGGCTCTGGTTTGCATCTCTAGCAACATCGCAGTATCCAATATCGAAAGGACAGAGTCAGTCGACGACAGCACCATGCCTGGTTCAATTGCTATTAGCGATGGTGCGACCGCCCATGCCGATACGGCGCTGGAGAATATGGGATACAAGTCGGAACTTCCTAGATCTCTGTCTATGATGTCTATTCTCGGACTGTGAGTCCCCCGTCCCGTGATCATGGCATCTCGCGTGTGCATCCTTCCTGACCATATCGACTTATTAGTTCTTTTGCTATCATGGCTGTCCCATTCGTATGTGTTCGAATTCCTCATCTCCCATACCTTTCAACTCGGGGCTTTTCAAAACCCCCGGATTGGATGTCGAGGCAATATCTTGGGCCTCGACATAGCATAGACATAGGCATAGACATAGACATGGCTCGGTTGTTGGAACTGACAAAACACAGGGTCTCTCCACAACCATGGCGATTTCCTTGACTGATGGTCAGTCAGTCACTGTGCTATACGGATGGATCTTTGTTTCTATCATTTCACTGAGTATCGCCGCCTCTCTGGCCGAGATCTGTGCCGTGTATCCAACATCGGGGGGTGTATATTACTGGTCTGCTATGTTGTCCACCAAGGCCTACGCACCCTTGGTCTCCTGGACTACGGGATGGTTCACGCTGGTAGGCAACTGGACAGTCACACTGAGTATTAACTTTTCCGGCGCTCAATTGATTCTATCTGCCATTACAATCTTCAATCCAGATTTCATCGCCACTCAATGGCAAGTGGTCCTAACCTTCTGGGCCGTTATGTCCGTTGTCTTTCTCGTCAATGTCTTCCTCGCCAAGTACCTTGACTTGATAAACAAGATCTGCATATACTGGACTTCTGCTTCGGTCATCATCATCATCGTTACTATATTGGTCATGGCAGATGAGCGAAGAAGCGCTGAATTCGTCTTTACTCACTTCGATGCTTCGGCTAGTGGTTGGCCGTCTGGGTGGGCTTGGTTCGTTGGTCTTCTTCAAGCTGCTTGTGAGTAGTCTTATATCAGGACCAGCAAACGTTTGCTAATGGTTGTTCATATAGATACTCTTACTGGTTCGTATCCCAAGGAGACCATCATGTGAGATTCATGCTGACTCGAGGTAGGATACGGCATGGTTGCCTCGATGTGCGAAGAAGTCCAAAATCCAGGACGGGAAGTTCCAAAAGCAATTGGTAAGCTCTTCCCGACCACCTCCCTCTTTCGGTTCCCAACAGCATGGCGTGGCTCATTCCAACCTGACAGTCATGCTGACTCTGCGCCCACAGTCCTCTCCGTAGCAGCCGCTGGTTTCACGGGTGTGATCTACCTGATCCCCATCCTCTTCGTCCTTCCAGACGTCTCTCTTCTCCTCAGCGCCGCAAACGGCCAACCCATCGGCCTAATCTTCAAGATCGCCACCGGCTCCGCGGGCGGTGGTTTCGCCCTGCTCTTCCTCATCCTCGGTATCCTTTTCTTTGCCGGTGTGGGCTCCTTGACAGCCGCATCCCGCTGCACCTACGCTTTTGCCCGCGACGGCGCCATCCCCTTCTCCTCCCTGTGGAAGCGCGTGGACAAGCGCTTCAACATCCCACTCCTTGGGCTCGTGCTTTCGACAGTCGTAGACTGCATCCTCGGCTGCATCTACTTCGGATCCACGTCCGCCTTCAACGCCTTTACCGGCGTAGCCACCATCTGTTTGTCCGTGTCCTACGGCATTCCCATCCTAGTCTCCCTCCTCCGCGGCCGTCGTGCAGTCCGGCACTCGACGTTCTCTCTTGGAAAATTCGGCTTCTTCATCAATGCCGCGACCATCTGCTGGATAGCCCTCGCCATTGTACTGTTCTGCATGCCCACGGCGATTCCGGTCACGGGCACGAGCATGAATTATGCGAGTGTGGTGTTCACGGGCTTCGCGATGATTAGCGTAGCGTGGTACATTATCAGTGGACGTAGGAATTTCACGGGGCCTCCCGTGCCGGAGGATATCGTGCCCGTGCATAAAGGGCAGGTTATTGGTGGTATCGGGAAGACGCTGACAAGAGATGGGGATGAGGGGGCGACGCATAGCGGGAGCGACGGGGAAAAGGGCTCGGTGGACAAGATTCAGATGTGACCTTGGCTTTCGGGAGGAAAAGAGGCCACTGAACGATCGTCGTACGTACTTTAATTATCAAGTTTTGCTGTGTTGAGACTGAGGCCGGGACGATAGTGTAGAACTAATCAATAGACTTAATCTCAACAGTGCAGCCCACGGAACTACTACGTACGCTGTAGTAGGTACGGTAGGTAGTACTTTCCCTGGTATACATGCAGCAGGGCAGGGATTCCATTCCCGTCAGTCTACAGCTCATGGACCAAGTACCTGACTGCTAGCTGATCCGTGTCGAGTGGATCAAGAAGCAATCCCTCGGGAGAATTCGAGAAGGTGGCGACTCGTCAAGAGAGAAGACTCCTCTCCCAGACTCGACTCGAGAGGCAGTAAGTAGACTAGGTAGGCACACCTAACTATGAACACAACCCGCTAGGTAGCATATGTAGGCCAACCCAGGAGTCGCTCACTCGTTCGTTCCTTCCGGATTTGTCTCGGCTATATATGTACACGCACGGGGTCGACACCTCGCAAGTCTGACTGAAGAAAAAATCGTCCGGTCGGGTCGGGTGGTCGTACAGGAACCCTCCGAAAGAGAGGTAGGTAGGTAGGTTATGGATGACTGAGGGAGGGTTCATCGGAAACGGGATAGAGTGAGGAATATAACCGAAAAAAAAAAAAACAGAAGAAGAGGAAAAGGAGGGGTGTGGGTATCGGTGTCCAGACTCTATATCTTTCTCTCCCTCTCTCTCTCTGGTGCTTAACTTGTTTCCTTCCCTCCTCTACTTCCCTATTAATATCACCCCTCGGGAAAAGTAATGGTACCCACCCACCCGCCCACCAACCTGTTCGAGCAGCCAGAACTCAGGGAGACTCTACCCACCTACCTACCTAGGTATCTACCTACTACCTACCTACCTACCTACCTACCCCCCTATCCTGGCCCAGAAACAAACAATCACCAGATAGTAGATTGGGTAAATATGGGCTCGCGCAAGAGGGAGATAGATCAGAGGCTGACCAGCTGGCTATTGACTTACCCGCTGTCTGAAGGTGTGTGTGTGTGTGTGTGTGTGTGGAAATAAATGCATCTAGGCGCCTGGACAGACATCAAAAACACTCGGGCTTCCAAGGAGGCGTGCCAGCAAGACTTCCTTCTCTAAACCCCGCATGTTGATTAGCAAGGCAGGCTCGACCTTGGGTTTTATGACCGATGGCTCAGAATCATGTCGATAACGGTGGCGGGAATGCAAGCGAAACACATCGCTTGTTACGAAGCGAGTGAGCTCGGAAAATTCCAGTGAACACGAACCCGGTCTTTTCTTCGGCATATCTCTTTTCCCGATCGAGCTGTTCATGTAGTAGGGCAAGTACCTCCTGTAGTCATGCTCATGATTCCAGTTCTAAAATTCGGGGTACCACCCCCTCGGCTATGACTACAAAGTGTGCCGCAACACACGAATGGGATAACGATCTAAATGAACGAACAGCCATTCGTAGCTATCAATCCATTCCGTACCCGTCCCTCCAGCCACCACTTTGAGATCAACGTCAAATTGCCTAGTATCTCGGATTTTGATGCTGCCCTTGTTCTTGGTACCCCCCCGGCGCTCCATAGCCACCTTGAGACTGATTCGGGTGCGTGCCCATCGGCGGAGGAGGAGGTTGAGAATTGCCATAGAGACCACCGGAGTGCGAGCCTCCGAAGTGGTGTCCACCTTCTGGCTTGTGCAGATTACCGCTGTGTTGGGGACCTCCATATTGAGGTGCACTTGGGTAGCCTCCTGGTGGTGGAGGTGGGAATTGCTGGTTCTGAGGGGGTGGGTGGCCTTGTCCGAACGAGTTTTGGTGCTCAAGACCGCCGTATGGGGGCTGTTGGTGATAAGATTGAGGAGGGGCGTGAGCGCCATAGGGGGGCTCGGATGGGGTGTACGAGTGAGGAGGTTGGGGTTGGTTTTGGCTGTACGGATCGTGGCTTTGTTGGTGCTGGGGTTGACCGTAGCTGGGTGCAGATGGAGCACCGCCTGCTTGGTAGGGAGTAGATGAAGCGCCACCGGGTTGATAGGATGTTGGTGGTGCTTGGCCGCTATATCCGCCTTGAGAAGAGTTGTTTGAGCTGTAGCCGTAGTTATTTCCCTGCTTGACAGTGTTAGCAGCTTGTACATAAATCAAGAAGAAGCACATACCGAAGCTTGGTGACCACCGCCTCCAAACATGCCTCCGATTTGCCCCATCAAGCCGCCTCCTGAAGAATGCCCTGTCGAGGTAGAGCCCGAATAGTTCGCGTTTTGCTGGCTGTGATCTTGCTTCTTCTTCCCTCCGAGGAATTGCCCAGCAAGGGAGCCTACAATGCCCCCAGCACTCCCAATGCTGGAGCTACTCTGTCCACCACTGTGGCTTGAACCTCCTCCCAAGAACGAGCTCGCAATTCCAGCAAGACCACTGCCTCCTCCGCTCTGCTTTTTCTTGCCGCCTAGCAGCTGGTTCATGGCGAAGGAGCCAATGCCTCTGTCCCCCGAGTATGGCTCAGTCGTTCCATCACGATGCCTGATAGACTGACTTCCATCGCTGTGAGTAACGATTTCCGAGTCCTGTTGTCCACCAGGCTGGCCATAGGGGTGGTCCACGGCTTGAGGAGTGTGCTGGGGTGTGGGACCGTTCGGGGCAGCATGCGTAGGAGTATCCCATCTATTCAAAAATCATTACCCTATCCTAGACCACACCCTAAGAAATGTTTCCATATATTCAGAAGCGTTTCTGCTCTTCAAAAGCGACATCTGATCAGAGCAGATAGCTCCTGGGAAACCAAGGATTCCCGCCAGATTGTAACCTACTGTGACACTCCGGTTGAAATCTGGACAAAGTAATATTTCCTGGAGTTTGCATCCCACTGCGCAATCCATCCCTCAGGTAGTGATGGAGGAGCGAATGAAGGGCCTTCCTGGCCAGGACTTCAAACTGTCAGCTTTGTCGGCGCAAGAGTCGAGGGAGGAGAGAAGGGGCGAATACGTTGCTGGGCCGGTCATGCTCGATGCAGTGTGCAGTGTGCACTATGCTGTGTGCTGTGTGCAGTGTGCAGTGTGCAGAATACTCTCTTGCGTGCAGTCTGAAGACTTGAAGAGCTGAGAGTAGAGAAGAGACAGATAGAGGGTTGTCGTGTTATGTCGCATCTAGGGAGGGGTGAGAGCTGGGAATCGCCAAAGGATCGCTCCTACACAGCCTCACTTCTCAGCCACGACACGCCTCTCTTCTTCAGCTACGGAGTACACAGTTGAACGAGGCTGCAGTTGCAGTACCTTCATTCGCTTGCCTGACTGTCCCAGACATTATTTTCGGTTTTTGAATTGTGCTGTGAATGTGAAAGGTGCCACTCTCAGTCCTAGACGGACTACTTTTCAATATTTGATATTTGATATCAACATCAATATTATAGCCCATGCGACTGTCAACTACGTTCAAGCTCCATTCAAAATCCCTCCGTAGGTTCCCCGCAAAGCTCGTCGTAAATGGTAAAGGTATGGCGTCATATGAGCGAGCGCCCAATGTCGGTCTCTAAGAATGAAGGGCGTCGAAATCCAACGATGATTACATCTGTGGTTGAAAACTCTTAAATGCTCTTCAAACCTCCGATAAGCTCTGAAAAGACCTCCGAACCGCTCATCAGTCGACCAAGAAAGCAAAGATGGCTCAGGATCACCCAGATTCGCAGCTCTTCCCACATGCAACCGGAGCTGCTGCACAGATGGTGAAGGAGCATGAGAAGGAAGAGCCGTTGAAACTCTACTCGGGATGGGTATGTTCTCCTTCAACTTTGATACGGGAAGGTGGCCGACTATTCTAGTTTTGTCCCTTCGTCCAAAGAGTACTGCTTGTGCTGTTGGAGAAGAACATCCCCTTTCAATACATCGAGGTGTGCAGAACCCTACTCCCATTCTGGCAACCTCAACCTGACGGTGACCAGGTCAACCCGTATCATAAACCAGAGTCTCTCCTCAAACTCAATCCTCGAGGACTCGTGCCAACTCTGCAATACGACAACAAACCTCTTTACGAAAGCACAGTCATCTGTGAATTTCTAGAGGACGCATACCCATCCGCAAGCCCGCACCTCCTACCCTCTGATCCTTACACCAGAGCCCAGACCAGGATTTGGATTGACTTCGTGACTTCACGCATCATCCCCGCCTTCCATCGCTTCTTGCAACACCAGTCTACGTCAAGCACCAGCATTGACACCGTGCGCAGCGACTTTCTTGATACGCTGAAGCGATTCACTGAGGCCATGGACCCTACTGGGCCGTACTTCCTGGGCGGGGAAGTGAGTTTGATAGATCTCATCATGGCACCGTGGGCGGTGAGACTTTGGGTGTTTGACCACTTTAAGGGAGGATTAAAGATTCCCAGAGGAGAAGTGTGGGACAGATGGGGCAAGTGGCTGAGTGCTGTCGAGCAGCGGAAAAGTGTTGTTGAGACGACGAGCGAGACCAAGCATTATCTGCCCATCTATCAGAGATATGCGGATGATACTGCGCAGAGTGAGCTAGCTAAGGCGACTAGAGAAGGGAAGGGTGTACCTTGAACTGTCGGAAACTTGACATGCCAGGTGTAGCTGCACAAGCTTCAGACAAAACAAATTTAAGAGATCTTCTTTTCAAATGTCGCTCTTGAAATATTCTCCATCCACCCACTAATAAACTTCGCCAAGTACCAGCTCCCGACTGCAACTAATACTA
Organism: Drepanopeziza brunnea f. sp. 'multigermtubi'; assembly: GCF_022702325.1. NCBI lineage: Eukaryota > Fungi > Ascomycota > Leotiomycetes > Helotiales > Drepanopezizaceae > Drepanopeziza > Drepanopeziza brunnea. The sequence continues at coordinate 1,753,394 of NW_027094074.1, forward strand.
GATATGTTGCTGTGGGGAGCAATGATCGCGGGAAGACGTTGAATACGAAGGGATCGAGAATGATATCCACATATACCGGCGGGACATTGTCCATCAGAGTCTTATTTGTAGTAAAGTAGTCGGCCGCGGCGAAAATCCTCAGAAGGAGTGTCGACACTGGGCCATCAGCCCTGTTATCCTTCTCTTGGCCTTCATTGACCTCACGTTGCCGTGTCTCGGAGTATTGTGCAAGTGATGCTATCAATTCTGGAGTTTCCATGACCGTAGGTAATTCGAAGGTGTCAAGTCGGAACGAAGTAGGTTGCTAGACTAGTCAGTGCTGGGGTGACAACTAGAGATAAGCAGCTCGCTCACTGTTGCGGCCCAGCAGATCCTGACTTCATATCTCCGACCTTCGTGTAGATTATGCAGCAGGTACCAAGATGTTTGGCCATAGCTAGAAGAGTTGGTTGGAAACTCTGCTCGGATGTGCGTTCTCAAGGACCAGTGATTTGGCGAGAGAGACTCAAGTTGCAAGTCTTCGAGAGTCGGATGCTCGACGGGAACCTGGAGACTTCTGGGACCGAGAAATATAGTCTTTTCAGTATTTGCAGCGATACCACAGGCATGTAGTAGAAGAGACGCCAGATAAAAGAGCATCGTAAACGCAGTTGAACTCAATTGCAGAGTTGTCGATCAGCTTGACTTCGTTGCTTCGTTGCTTTGCGACCCAGGCTTTCCTGGAGTTTGATCCCATTGGACTGGCAGTTGATGTTGATGTTGATGCTGATGTGTCGGTCTTCGCATGCCTCCATGGTTGTCCGATGTTCTTACTGACATTTTCATGATGGTGGGACACTTCCAGGAGCTTGGGCCAGAATCACGAATAGAGCCTAGCGCGGAGCCATTAGCGTGCTATCTGTTTACCTCGACCTGTCAGTACACGGAGCATTTGACGCCCCGGCCCCGGCCCACTTTAGCGACTTCTCAGGAAAATCAACAACCCCTTCCCCTTGATTACTTCCTTCCTGCTTCCCCACCTACATCTTGCCCTTCCACGACCCTAACCTGACAGCAAATTTGCTGACATCCCGAAACCCTCCATCCGCTCCCTTCATCAGCTCTCCCTTCATCCGCTCACCATTCTCCACTCACCACTCAACCCCAAATCTCCATCAACAACATCAACATGAGAGAAGTCATCAGTATCAATGGTATGCAAAGCCTGACGCGCCTCACCGCTCTCCTATTCGCGTCCCCGTCGACAGAGATCCGTTCCGCTGACACGTCTTCTCCCTCTAGTCGGCCAGGCTGGGTGCCAAATCGCAAACTCTTGCTGGGAGGTAAGCTTAACTTCGAGGCACTTCAGCTCATGTGCTATGTGCTCCGCCTCATCGCTCTACAAACCCCCCTTACTGACAAACGAATCTTTAACATAGCTCTACTGCCTTGAGCACGGTATTCAGGTAAGCGTCGCGCGCTCTCAACTCCTGGGGTCAAACCTCTGTGGATCGGGCTGTCTTGCTAACGCGTTCTCCCTTACAGCCCGATGGATACTTGACCGAGGAGCGCAAGGCCGCCGAACCTGATCAGGGATTCAGCACCTTCTTCTCAGAGACCGGTAAACATTAGCTCTACCCCCTCCTATCTGACACATCTAACGCGTTTCTGCACAAGGTCAAGGAAAATATGTCCCACGAACCATCTACTGCGATCTCGAGCCCAATGTCGTCGATGAGGTCCGTACCGGTACATACCGCAGCTTGTTCCACCCAGAGCAAATGATCACTGGAAAGGAGGATGCCTCGAACAACTACGCTCGTGGTCACTACACAGTCGGAAAGGAGTTGATCGACCAGGTCCTGGACAAGGTTCGCCATGTTGCCGATAACTGCTCAGGTCTCCAAGGTTTCCTTGTCTTCCACTCCTTCGGTGGTGGAACTGGCTCTGGATTCGGTGCTCTCCTCATGGAGCGTCTTTCCGTTGACTTCGGTAAGAAGGTCAAGTTGGAGTTCTGTGTCTACCCAGCGCCCCAGACCGCTACCTCCGTCGTTGAGCCATACAACTCTATCCTCACAACTCACACTACCCTCGAGCACTCCGACTGTTCATTCATGGTCGACAACGAGGCTATTTACGACATCTGCCGAAGAAACCTTGGCCTTGAGCGTCCCAACTACGAGAATCTGAACCGCCTAATCGCCCAAGGTATGGTGGTATGTTGCATTTCGTAATTGATAATTTGCTAATAGGCTGCGCAGTTGTCTCCTCAATCACCGCCTCCCTCCGTTTCGATGGCTCCCTCAACGTCGATCTCAACGAGTTCCAGACCAACCTAGTCCCCTACCCACGTATCCATTTCCCTCTCGTTGCCTATTCACCCGTCGTCTCTGCGGCCAAGGCTTCCCACGAGGCCAACTCAGTCCAAGAGATCTCCATGTCCTGTTTCGAGCCCAACAATCAGATGGTCAAGTGCGATCCTCGCAACGGAAAGTACATGGCCACCTGCCTCCTGTACCGTGGTGATGTTGTTACTAAGGACGTGCACGGTGCTGTTGCCACCCTGAAGACCAAGCGAACTATCCAATTCGTTGACTGGTGCCCAACTGGTTTCAAGATTGGCATTTGCTACCAACCACCCCAGATGGTCCCTAATGGTGATCTGGCCAAGGTTAACCGTGCTGTGTAAGTTATCACATATTCTACTCGAAGCATTTTAGCTAACAAATCTTAGCTGTATGCTATCCAACACCACCGCCATCGCTGAGGCCTGGTCCGCCCTGTCCCACAAATTCGATCTCATGTACTCCAAGCGTGCATTCGTCCACTGGTATGTCGGTGAGGGTATGGAGGAAGGAGAATTCTCCGAGGCCCGTGAGGATCTCGCTGCTCTTGAGCGTGATTACGAGGAGGTTGCAACGGATTCTCTAGAGGGTGACGATGGTGCGGAGGCCGAGTACTAAGGGGTTGCTTTACTGAGTCATATGTTTACCTCTTTTGTGGGATCACATACTCGGGGGCTAAATATGAGAACTTGATTCGGCAACATGATGCTTCCTTTGGAGTGTTAGAAGCGTCATCATGTTAATGGAGAGGGCTATTAGACGGACTTTCTTCTTTCCAAGGTGGACTTCGCGAAGGAATCCCTTCAACTAGACTGATAAACAACCCTCTTTGTAGTCCATCCGCAGTCAGTAATCAAATAATCTGTCCTTAAGCAGCGTGCAATCGTCTACTACGGGTGCGTGTGACAACGAATGCAACCAATTGTTCAAGCTATCTCAAGTCTCTGTGATATAAGGAAATCATGCAGTGTAAATGCAGTCTGGACTGGTTGTGACGACGAACTGCGGGGCGTTAGCGGTGATTCGCTCGAGCGACGCTAAAAGTAGATGCATACCGGTAGTCCGCAAGCTCACCTATCTCCCGTCCGACCTCCGCCGTCTGGAACAAATCTCTTCCTATCCTTCCAACCTATCTCCTCACTGTTTGTTACGGAATCCCCAGGCTCAGCTTCAGCTCCAGCTCCAGTGTCGGGACTGAAACCAAGCTATTTACTGGTTGTATCGAGCGACCCCGAAACTCCACGATCACCGGAAGCTGGGGCGCAACTATGGAGGATCCAAGTAAGAGTTTTGTTTACTTCGACTTCTAAGCACTCTATGTCATCACCAACTGGCACGGTCACAACTATGCTTAGAGCATCAGTGTGCACCAGTCGAATCCCTGGAAATTCGTTGTCAGATACATTACAGAGTTTACTTGCTGACGGACACACAGCAGCGCCGAGTCTGAATCTCACGCCGGAGGAGAAGCGCGTATTTGGACAGCTGTTTCGACAGGCAGACTCAGAGAATATCGGAGTCGTTACAGGGGAGGTTGCGGTCAAGTTCTTCGAGAAGACAAGGCTGGAGCCGCGCATTTTAGGAGAGGTTTGTTCACTCTTATTTGCATGGCAGAAGCCAGCAGTAGCTGTCTACAATATGGATGCGTCTGACGTGTATGAATTTAGATATGGCAAATCGCGGACAAGGAAAATAGGGGGCTTCTCACGCCTGCGGGTTTTGGGATTGTATTGCGGTTGATCGGACATTACCAAGCAGGCCGCGATCCCACGCCCGACCTCGCCCTTCGCCCTGGGCCTCTCCCTAAATTCGATGGTGGATCTGTGCCAGGAATGAGCCCTTCCATTCAAGCTCCCCCCGGTCCTCCGCCGAGTGCATTACAACCTCAAGGAACTGGTTCCGGACCCATTCGAGTTCCGCCTTTGACGCCCGAAAAGGCTGGGCAGTATGCGCAGTTGTTCGAGAAGTCCGGTGCTCAAAATGGGGTCCTCCCAGGAGAACAAGCAAAGTCGATATTTGAGCGTGCAGGACTACCAAATGAGATCCTGGGAAGAATTTGGAACTTGGCAGACACAGAACTGAAGGGAGCACTGCAGGTCACCGAATTTGTGATTGCTATGCATCTGCTAGCATCATTCAAAGCTGGCGCTCTCCGGGCTTTACCAAACCTGCTTCCCGCTGGGCTCTACGAAGCTGCCTCGCGTCGACCTACTAGTAGACAATCTTCGGGCGCCGGTGCGATGTCAGCCATTCCAAGACAGTTCAGCGGTACTGGGGCAGCCCGGGCAGGCAGCCCACTTAGTCGATCTGCTTACACAGCTCCACAGCAGCTCCCTCAGGACACGGGCTCTGTTGGAGACTGGGCTATTAGTCCATCGGATAAGCAGAAGTTTGATAGCATCTACAATGGTCTGGATAAGCTCAACAAAGGCTACATTACGGGTGACGAGGCAGTCCCCTTCTTCAGCGAATCGAAACTTCCCGAGGAGGTGCTTGCGCAGATCTGGGACCTTTCAGATATTAATTCTGTTGGCCACTTGACCAGAGACGAATTTGCGGTTGCTATGTACCTCATTCGACAACAGAGAGGCAAGCGAGATGGCAGAGATTCGTTACCGAACGCCCTGCCAAACAACTTGATTCCCCCTTCAATGCGGCATCAAGCACGATCCACGTCTCTTGCGACAGCCCCCGAGTTTGAGGCTCCACCTCCCTCTTTACCAAAATCGGCTGCTGAAGACTTGTTCGGTCTGGATGCTTTGTCGACACCAGCCTCTCCCCCTGTCCAAGTACCCCTATCAACCGGCGGATCTGGTAACTTTGGTATCAGTCGCCAAGTGGACAATGACCCGTTCGGCTCACGAGGGCGAATGACGCCTACATCCCCAACAGCCAGCGCTCCGCCGAACGCATCTGTCTTCAAACCTTTCGCGCCATCTTCGTCGTTTGGTCAGAGTCTCAACTATCAAGGAACGGGTGGCTCCAGTAGTTCTGCCCCTGCAACTCAAAGAGCTTTCCTGCCACAGGCATCAGCTCAAGAAGATCTGCTGGGTGACAATGATCCAGAGATCAGCAAGCAGCTCACAAGTGAGACGAGCGAGCTGGCAAATCTGTCTAACCAGGTCGGCACGTTGTCGAAGCAGATGCAAGATGTCCAAAGACAGCGCGCTACCACCCAAAATGAGTTGAGCCAGGCAAGTTCTCAAAAGCATGAATTTGAAACTCGTCTTTCCCAGCTTCGTGCTCTATATGAGCAAGAAGTCAAAGATGTCAGAAGCTTGGAGGAACGACTCACTACATCTCGGAATGAGACGAAGAAGCTACAGACAGAGATTGCCATGATCGAAGCAAGTCATGGGGATCTTCAAAATCAACATCGACAGATTATCACTGCATTACAGGCAGACCAGCAAGAGAATGCAAATTTGAAGGAGCGTATGAGAATTGTAAATGCTGAGGTTGCACAATTGAAGCCAGTATTGGAGAAGCTTAGGTCAGATGCTCGTCAACAAAAAGGATTGGTTGCAATTAACAAAAAGCAGCTTGCAACAAATGAAGGGGAAAGAGATAAACTGAAGGCAGAAGCTGAGGAACTGCAAAAGAGTATCGAGATAGACACGAAAACACTAGCAGCTGCCTCGAAAGTGCAAACCCAATCCCAGAGCCCTGCGCCGGTTGCTAGCCCAGCACTTTCTACCATGAGCGCCAACAACCCTTTCTTCCGTCGCCAAGGTAGCAGCACCGACATGTCAAACTCTCCTTTTGCGGCATCGCCAAGCGGAAACCAACAAACCGACCGGTCCTTCGAGAATGTTTTTGGCCCATCCTTTGGGGCTGGTGCCACTGAAGCTCCTCAAACAGGCTTAAGGAAAGATGGTGTTCGCTCACCGTCGATCGGATCTGCGTCTGCAATGCCGGTCCGTACACACACAACGGGGGGAAGCGGTTTCGGTTCCATGTCATCTTCGCCACCATCAACAGCCAACCGGGAGGTCTCTCAAGCTACAGCTCCACCTCCGCCTCCCGAGTCAAGGCAAATTAGCTCTAGTTTCTTACCATTTCCCTCGCACGAAGAATCCATGACTTCCTCACGTCAAGTTTCGGCTCCTGCTAGCAGATCCGGAGAAGGTTCTCCTGGCGTTGATACACCGACAAATTATGTAGGAGCAACACCAACAGGCTCATCTGCTGCGGGTCCCCCAGAAACCGCCAGAGCTGTGTCTCCCAGCCTCGATCGCAATTCAAACTCTTCTCCCGCAGGACTTGATCACAAGAACTCTGTTCCTGGAGCATTTCCAGGCGACTCAAACTCTGCAATCGCGGCAACTCCTACAGGTGGAAGCACGTTGAGCGATACTGCAAGTGATCCATTCGCCAAAGCTCCAGAAAGAATCGGAACCGCTAAAGATGATTTCGATTCTGCATTCGCCGGGTTTGGAGGTGTCGCCAAGAAACAAGAACGCATGAACACCGGCGGCTCTTCCGCATCAGGCTCAGTAGCTGCCACTGGATTCAACAAAGAGTTTCCACCAATCGCAGAGTTGGCAGACGACGAAGACACTGATAGTGAGAGTGGAGGCTTTGATGACGACTTTGCCCCTGCTTCTCCAGGCGATTCCCGAAAGATCAGCGACTCCCAAGCACTTGCTCCACCCAACAGCGGAGCCGACACATTGGCCGTGAGACCTGCTGCTGTATCACAACTATCGTCTGCAGCTGGTATGGGTAGCAGCCCACCAACGCCCAACGCTCAAGCCTCGCCACCTTCATACAGCAACACCATTTCTTCTACGGACCAAGCGCACGCGGAGGCACAGGCATATATCGGATTGATTCCCTCGCGCGATATTTTGAGCTCACCAACTGATGGGGCATCGGATCAGCCCCCAAGCTCTTTCCCCACAGTACAAACATCTCTCAGAGCTCCGCAGGTTTCGTCGTCTCAGCCGGTCGCTCCCCCAAAGATACCCTTCGATGATGACTTTGACGACTTTGATGGACTAGAAGACGCCAAGGAAGCCGAAGCCGATGATGAATTTGCAAACAACAGCTCTCTTAGCCACGACCGTTCTGGGTCGCACGACTTCAACCCCATGTTCGACAGCCCTCAAACTGCTAAAGGTCAAGAACACGCCAGTCAGGGAAACGGCTCTGGCAGTAAAAACAACGCTTTTGGAGATTACAATCCGTCACCCGTCACTGTTCAGCCATCGAACAATGCTGCGGCAATTAACGATAACCAAGACTGGGACGCAATATTTGCTGGCCTTGAAGATCCAGCCCCGGCAGCAGCGGGTCCCCCAAAGCCTGTTGAAGCCACCAACGGCACCAGCACCAGTCCACCTCATGAGCGCCCGCAAATTGGCAGAGCTCTCACGGAAGCTGGTGTGCATGACGATCCTATATTGAAGAATCTGACGAGCATGGGTTACAACAGGAACGAGTCTTTGGCTGCGCTAGAGAAGTACGACTATAATTTAGAGAGAGTAAGTTCTTGATATTATTTGATTTGGAGATTAGTTGAATACTAATCTATTTGTGTTTCTAGGCTGCGAATTACCTCGCCAGTCAGTCTTGAGAGATGTAATGGGTCATGGGGAAGATATTGAAGGGTGGGATTGGCGATGCGAGGACGAGGAGCTTCGAGATGTTGCATAGAGTAATCAGGGGTCATGTATTCTGAGTAGCGTACGATACACAGCAAGTGTCAATTATCTGATTCTTATTTCGCGGATACTTCGTCTTCATCATGCCTTGCTGTGATATAATACCATGCTATCGATCCTAAGCCTGAGTTGATGATTTTAAAGTAGTATTAGTCAACAACAATTTTACTCGCTTTCCATCCAAAGATCCCATCCGTGGGCACGGCAGATAGGCCCCCACCTATCTACTTGTGCTGTATCTGGAGTTGACTTCTTTACTTTGGAGGATTAAGCGAGAAAGAGAATCACGTGATATAAACGACATCGTATGTCGTTTCCGCTATGGTTATTGTAGTAGTAGTATTAGTTATTTACGTCTGGTTGGTATCTAAAACGCTATGACTAGACCGTAGGACCTCCCAGGGGTTACGAAGATGTGCTGTGTGCAAGTAAAGGTCTTAATACTTCGTATACGGTCTACTGCTGAAGGCAAGGGAAAAGAAAACCCTTTCGATTGTGTATAAGTAGAGGATATCGATATTTGTCAAAGCCTCCTTTGTTCACGCAATACTTCTTATTCTCTCTCGACATGTTGCTCTGAGGGGCAATCTGGATTAAGACCTAAAAAAGAAAACCGGGCGGCGGCACGAGTGCTCAGGAGTTCCTCACCCTCTATTTACAGCAGCAGCCTCGTATTTCTTGCGTAGTTGGACGTAGAGCGGCTCTACGATAAGCCGTTGACGGTTCGTAAAATTACACCTTCGCCATTTCCGTACGCACAACACTTTCATTCCGGAGAGGGGACATTTCTCTGGACCACTGACACCAGATATCGGACATCGGCCATTGCTCCTTGTCGGGAGGCCAGGGTGGGTTTTAGTTGTTGTTTTTTTTTTTTTTTTTTTTTTTTTGATGCGTCGGCGGGACCTTCCCGCGCGGGAGAGCTACCTAGAGCTACCGGTAGAGTACTCCGTACTTTACGGAATCTTTTCGCCCAGTTTAAGTGGGTCATCATCTATCGGACAAGACCGAGGGTACGTGCTTCTACTTAGCCTTCCACATGTCGGCCCAGTGTTTAGCCTTATAATCGTCGAGCAGTGGTTTCTGAATAGCCCAAAGCCTTATCGACCCTATTGCATAGACTAGATAGATACTACAGCAGTACTTGCTTTTTTCAAGGCTGACTCGTTATGGGTTGATTGATACAAGTCTTGGTAAGAGAGAGAGAGAGAGAGGCCTGGCAAAATTTTACTTTCGATTTGTATTCAAGGTGGGGGGGAACTGTACGGAGTACCTAGAATCTGCCTCATGTCTGCTACTACCGGTACCTACAGCCACTTGGGTACCTGCTTCAAGAGAACTTTCTTTCTCGTGCTGACTGAATCTCTCCGTACCTACTGCGTGCGTACGAGCGTTATTAAACTGAAGCCTATACCAAAAAAAAGGCTCTTGAGAGCAAAAGTTTGCTTTTGCCTCGTACCAATTCCGTAGAGGTCGTCGTACAACAACTACTACAAAACTTCCTTGTGGCGGCTGTCGGCCTCGTAGGTACAGGTACCAGCAGATGTTGATTTCACACACCGCACTTTTAATTCTAATTCCGAACACGGAGGAGAGAAAGAAGCAACGAACGGGGGGCTCTCCGCCTCTCACATTTTGATCTGATATTACAACTTCGTAAAGCTCCTTGCACACGGAAATGTCGGAGCCGAGTTCAGTCTAGTGATATTGATTTGGTACTAATATTAGCACCAGATCACCATCCAGGACTCTGTAGCCTGAGCTCCCAGGCTGTAGAATGGAGTCATATACAGTAATTACAAGTACGAAGTAGGTATATGCTTGGCCTTTCGCTACGCATTATTGCGCTGGCTAGGTAGTTGTACAACTACCTACCTACTACTCCGTACGTATCTTTCCGAGATCGCATTGCGGAAAAATTCGGCTTGAAATTCGTGAGTGGAATACCAACTCCGTACGTTACAACTACTCACTCAACCCTGCTTTTCTGCAGACTCTTTTCTCTCTCTCTCTCTCACACACATATAGTACGTAGTAGTACTTGTACGATTACCGTAAGTACGTAGTAGTAGTAGTAGTACCTATATCCTCTCTCCCAGTTCGCGCGCCCCACCACTTAGGCTTCCATGGATCTACGTACAGCGTTTCTGCTTCGCACAGCTTCAGCCTTCAGCGCCGAACTAGGAAGCTTCCGTCGTCGCTGAGTTTGGCGCTAACCACTGTTTCCGTAACCGTAATACCTACCTAGCGCTTCTCTGATACTCATTAAACTATCAATTCCATTTCCAATGACTCATCCGCACGTCTTGCTTGCGACGCCTGAGCTGAGCACTGATCAGTGAGCCCGCAGCGATTAAACGCGCATGCTGGAAGCAGTAGTGCTACGTATAAGTAGTAGATTAATGAATGGAAAGCCTAAGTTTACCGAGTAGAGTACCGGTACCGTAACATGCCTACTTCCCAACCCAACCTAACCCTCTCTTCCCCCCCTCTCTCTCTCCCCCAACCCGATTCCAAAACAAGAAAAAGAAAAAGAGACAGCCCTTCCGCTTTGGGACAGAAGCTTTCCTTCTTCTCCCTCTTTCTCTCCCTCTTCCTCTCCCTCTCCCTCTCCCTTCTAAGACAACCTCTCCTCTCCCCGCCTTCTCAACTCTCCCAAGCAGAACAAACAACAAAGACCAAGAAAAGAAAAACACAAGAGGTACTCCGCGTCAACCACCAGTAAGCTGCTCCGTAGACACACACACACAAAAGACTCATCCTAAACAACGCCCCCATCTTCTTCCCTTCCCCCCCACCTCTTCCCCCCCCCCCCCCCAAGAGGATCCCATCTTAAAGTTAGAATTTTCGGGCCCTACATACGTAAGAAAAAAAAAGGGCCGACAGGGCTTAATCAAGAAGAGAGAAGAGAAGAAGAAAAGAAGAAAGAGGAAAAAAGGGGCAGAGCGAAAATCTTATTTCTTATCAAGACTAGGCCAGAGTGGTCCTTAGTACGGGTACGAGTGCAGTTGAGATCCCTTGATCCTGACCGGACACATTGCTTGTCTGTCCCCCAAGTCGCACCAGCCCAGCCCAGCCCAGCCCAGCCTGGTTCTCGCCTTTCCCAATCCCAATCCCAATCCGAACCCCAATCCCAATCCCAATCCCCAACCCCAATCGGAGCCCCCCATTTATTCCCCTTTTCCCCCCTCGCCTAATTATCCCAAGTGGTAGGTACGCGCATTAGTTATCAACACAGCAAACACACTTTCGCGCCCTAGCCCAACAAAGCCCATGCATGCTGTGCTCATGCTGTCTTGCCTGCACGTTCTGAGTCATCTCGCCCCGGATGGTCTCGATGGAGGTCTCGATGGGGCTCTCGATGGGGCTGGCTCCAAGCCCGCGTGTGTCGGTCAATTCATTCATTACTCCGTAAACGTTGGACCCAGATCCCTTCCTAGTGAGCACTGTATCTGTATAGTACCGGTAAATCAGCATGCCCAAACGAAGGGCAAGCCAAAGACAGTTCCTAGCCCACCTCCCAATGTACAATAAGCTATCCCAACCGGGCTTCTGAAAGCCTATTATCCATCTGATAAACGCCTTGCGGCCCTGTCTGTATTGTGCGAAATCAAGATCACATGACAAAAGAGCAACGGGCGCCATGCATGCCTCTTCCAAATCCATTTCTTTGCGTGAACAAATGTCCCACCCAGCCCAGCGATAGCCCTTCCCTCGAAACGCCGTTCTTGCAAGAAATCCAGAAATATCGGACGATTATGTAATACAAAAAAAAAAAAAAGACATCTCCTTGTACACCATTTCTCACCTTCTGGCTGCTCTGATCGAAAAGAAAAGGTGGAGAACAAGCCTTCAGAAGATTTCAGGTGAGATGAGGGGGGTGGTTATCGGCGATCACCGTCAACCTTCAGCCGGTAGGTGTCTTGCAACCCCGGAAACGCCTTGGCAAAGGCAGGGCCCAAGCTCCAGTTATCCAGCCGTCTCAAGTGGCACTCGAACACTGGGTTGATGACCACGTCGTCACCCTCCATCAGCAGAGTCGCCGTCGGCTCGTATGGCCAGTTCAGACTCAGCGTCGAAGTATACGGGACGAAGAAGTTATCAAACAGATACTCCCGAGGGTTATAATCCCTTACCAGTCTATCCCTCATTTTCGGCCACGGGCAGTGGTCGATCCACGCTGGGTGCACTGTGAAGATCTGTGACGGCCGCGGGGTGACCCACTCGGGGAGGCGGTCGTAGTTCTCTTGCGTGGGCGAGATTTGCCAGCGCATGACGAGGAACATGATGTAGAGAACGGCCACTTTCTCTGGTAGCGTGTTGATGGCCGGGAAGGTGGCTAGTATGTCGATGAAAACCTTGGAGAGCGGATGCGATGTTTCTGCTTTGTCGGGATTGAGGAGGGACGAGACGGATGGGTAGGCAGGCCCGACGAGACGGGGGGTCTCGACGCCAGAGGCGGCTTCTCTCTGGCGGTCGGCGACAAAACCGAGGAGGATGGTGTCCAGCGGGCAGGTGGCAGGACCGTTGCGTGTAGGTGCTGCGTAGCCGGCCACTTCGAGGGTTGGACTCGAGTTGTTGTAGCTGCCGTGGCTTCCTGACGAGTTGGTTCTGGAGAGGGCAGAAGCAGGATTTTGGTAGAGGGCTGGATCGTGTGTATGGTGTATACCATTCGAGAGCTTGTTGGGTTTCTGGCTACCGTCGAGCAGAAACTCTAGTCCTAGCCTCTCAGGCCCCATTTCCAAGTTATGTGACATCTCTTGCTTCTGCCTCGACAGCTGGGCTTGCGCATTCAATAGTGTGTTGTAGTTGCTGTTGCCCATACCTACAACCATTGGTGTGTTGGGAACTTGATATTGCAGATTTACACCTGCGCTCACCACAGGGGACGCTGAACTAGTCGGAGTAGTCGTATTGAAGGTTGAAGAGGAGCTCGGCCGATTCGGGACGTAATGAGGAGAGTTGTATATCGCAGGTCCGTCGAGAGCTGCAAGATAATCAGTTGTAGTCTTCGAAACGGCAACAAGGGACGAACCATGTTGTCCCAGCACAGGCTGTACTAGAGCCAGCACCGAAGCCAGCCTCTTCTTGATCTCCGCATTCTCAGCCTCCACCAGCTCCTTCTGCCGTAGAATATTCTGCAGCTCCTGATACGGCTGCTGGCTTGTCAACTCCCTGATCTTCTGTTCCAGACTCTCAATCTGGTTCTTGGTCCGCTCCCTAATGGCCCTCTGGGCCTCCCGGTCATTCGCCCTCTTCTTCGCGAGCTGGTCCGGCGTCAGGTTCGCAACGCCGCGTGAGCTGCTCCCCGCAGTCTTGCGCTTCTTGTTCTGATCCGAGGTGGACGGGTCGGCGGGCGAAGGCGCGTCGCCGCCCTCTTCACTGAAGTCCTGCCTGCTCTGTGGCTGCTGCAGCAGCAGCGGAGTCACTCCTCCCCCCTCGCCCGCTGGCATTACTGCGTGCTCCCGTCTGCGCGGGTCTTATTGCATGGGTACGGGTACGGGTACAGGTATCCCAACCGGCGGAGTGGGATTTCCCTGGGCGACGCCGGACGGCGTACAGTACAACGTCACGTCGGTCAGGTAGGTTCGTATCGAGTGTTGTGCAGCCGGTGCGGCTGTTGTCATGGAGCCGTCAGCGCTCAAAAATCCTGGGACAGCGGCTGGGTGGAAGGGGACGGGACGAGTGTGTAAGGGATTGGAGGATTGATGGGTTGAGGAGGATCTCGAGGAAGGCTGGCTGGCTGGTTGGCTTGGCTAGGCCTCGGAGGGTCGAACGAGTCAGGTCGCGACCAGGCCAAACACGCGGAGGATCGTCTGCTGTCTCTATTTGCACAAACAAGCCGATCGCAGAGATTCACTCAAGAGTCAGACAGAGAGTCGGGACGGATTGCCAATGGCGGCTGGTAGTTGTGTTATAGTAGTACGTAGTACGTAGTCGTAGAAGTATATTGGGAGAGGTATATTACTCCAAACTAGTGGCACCTGGGAATGTGGCTCACTTTATCGAAACCCTACCGAGTACAAGAGAGTACCTATTGCTGGCTTGCTAAATCCCTGCGATATATCACCCGGACAAGGATCGGTACTGTATAAAAAGGTAAAAAGGCATATTGGAGGGCGTGATTCGGACTAGCGCCAGGTGTATGTAGTAGTAGCTGTATTTAGGAGTACTCAGCTGAGCTTCGCTCTTCTTCTTCGATAAACAAACACCTCTTCCACCCCATGATTCGCTTGTCTGGTCTTGGGAGGACCTCTTGGGCGTGATATCGATTCAGAGTTCCGGAGATGATCGAAAAGCATGATAGATAGACTGTGTGAACATGGGTCTTTAGGTTCATTCGTCATAGGGAAGCATCCGAGAGTCAAGCAGACAGAAATCGACGGTCGGCGCTTAATAAGAAAGTGCCCAGGTGCGGTCAGTCCTAGGTAGCCCCGTAGGAAAACGACCACCACATCTCACATCTCATATCTCTCATCCGTCTCTGCATTTTATGATAGAAGTACATACATCTGCGGGGTCCTCGGATACCCATAAACTTTTATCCTAACCAATGTCTAGCCAAGACCTCGCGGTGAGGGTCGAGGCAACGTCCCTCTCTCATCCACAACCCACGTGTCCCAACCACCACCTGGCAACATATCCTCCCCACCAGATCCCGCTCACATGTCCGATTGCGCTCTCGCCAGAGCCTCATGGATATGCGCCGGAAATCTATACCTCAATTGACTCGTATAAGTCGTCAAATCCATATTCATCTGCTTCAGCTCATCTATCATCGCCTGTCTCGTGCCCTCATTACCGCCAAACTGGCTGTTGAGCAGGAGAGAGCGTTGGTTGTTGCAGCACATAATCGACCACATCAGCAGATTGGGCACATTTTGAGCAACGGGTTGAGGGAGCGCGGTGAACTTGGTGGCGCAGCTGCGGATGGTTGTCGCATCGCCTCTGGCTTCCAGAGGGAGGATTGCGAGGCTCTTCATAAGCTGTGAACTCATCAGCATAATTTTTTCATGGGGGAAGGCAAGATAAACTTACATCAAGCGCCTCGGGCCACCTCCCATTCTCGACCATGTCCTTGGCTTGGTACATTACCTGCAAAGAGCTGCAAGCCTGCTGGTTGACAGCCTTGATCTTCATCCTGTACATTTGGTGGCCATAGATATCCGACATCTTCTCCGCCAGGACGAATGGATCATCGATAGAGGTAAGATTAGACTCGGTGCCTTGCATGTTCCTAGCATTCGTGACAGAGCGAGCCTTCAGTGTCTGCAACTTCAATGGTTCCTGACCAAGAGGGGTGGAGATAGCTTCGCTGAGAGCTCGGTTGATCGTAACAATAACATTGTCGTACTCTGTTGCCAGATGGTACAGCAGCACAGCGTCAGTCGTACGCCCGTTATCGTCGGCAACGCTTGCCGCCTGCATCGTGATTGTTCGCATGAAGTCACCGGCCTCCTCCAGACCTATCAAGCCAACACGGTCCTCGATGAGACCATTAATGCGTTGTCCATCAGAACGCATGTCTCCTAGAAGAAGTGCAAACTCTCTACTCTCGAGAGCGAGTTCACGCAGTCCCTCATGGCAGATCATGACTTGATGAGCTCCTGCTTGACCAGGTAAGTCTTGGTTGAGGCAGATAAGAACAAGGTAGTCAACAGCGGCCGAGACATTGGCAGCTCTGAAGTCGCGTGTGTAAAGACCAACTGCTCTACCAAAGTTGATCTGGGGTTGATTTCTGGTGGTCCTGCTCAAGAGATCCTCGCCCGCGGTACTGGGGTCTGATACTCTGAGGAGGCCGTAGAAGTCCAGGGCAATGGCAAGGTGCACACCATCCACGTAGGAATGAGTATACAGGTAATGAACGGCTTCCTCAAACATGCCAAGCGAGACTTGCAGGAAGACGAAGGCTCCAAAGGAGCTCCCAATCTCAGCACCACCGGCCTTGGAGAAGAACCGGTTCCCAATCTCTCGTATGGTATCCTGGGCAGCGTTGAGGTCGTAGACGTCACTCGACATGGAGTCGGAGCGGCTGATCTCACGTGCTAGAACCAGCTGAATCCAGGCGAAGTCTTCAATATCTTGCTTAAGTCCGTCCAAAGCTCGGTGTCTGAGATCACAACGACCAATAATCTTGTAACAAGCCATCCTGTACGGATCGATAGAGTTCTCGGGCGCAATTCGAAGGCGCTGGTTGAATTCGGCGTTGATTCGAACCTGGAGATCATCACCGAGTCTCCTATCTTCATTCGTCGCATAAGCGTGCATATAAGCAGCAAAGTTGCGGTCGATGGCTCTGAATGCAATGGAGTTGGTTCTAACATATTCATCCGCCTCGGCAACGTGACCCGATCTCAACAGAAAGAAGAGAAGAGCCCAGACATAGTCCTCGCCAAGTATTTGTAAGTCGGCATTGTCGCCAGCAAGGTTCTTCTTGATAGCTTGTAAACGAACATAAGCTTTAATCTTGTTGATGGTGTTTGGAATGCCGCCAAGATTGGCATCTCGTGGGTTTTTGGCAACTTGTTCTTCCATCTTTTCGAACGCTAATCTTTCCAAACATCGAGCACCCCCTTGGAGTATTCTTCGGCGGAAGTTGACAGTAGCTGCATCAGAAGTATCGCTAAGGTAGGCCGAGGCGTACTGTCTCTCCCTCGCCGTCCTATTCTCTGAAAATCCCTTAGCATCCGCATCTTCTCCCACAATAGCGCTCAGAGCTCTGTATGCCTTCACCAAATCAGGTCCATGCTGGTCACCAGCCATCCTTACAACATCTCCAAACTCCTTCGAAATTGCGAACGGGTATTTGTTGAGTCTGGCGAGATTCAAAAGTTGCACCTTCTCAGCGAATTTGTTCTGTTTGTCTCGCTGAAAGCGATCGTGAGGGCCAGACATGTTGACACCATTTGCCTCCATCTGCTTTTCCACATCCGCAAACAGAGGCTGGTGGCCAGTACCAACGGGACCAGCATTTCCAATAACCGACTTCTGCATGCTCGAGCGTCCAAATGTGCTTCCACCACCATTATCAGCCCGGGATGCAGCGAGACCCGCGGCTTTGCTTCGTCTCGATCTTCCGAATCCTCCAGGCGGGCTAGCGGGGGCTGCCATGAAGCTTCCTCGTCCTCCGTAACCGGCATTCTCCTTCGGCTTGATCCCAAAATGCTGGTATATCCTCTTCTGCTGCGATTCCCACTCCACCGTCACATTTTCATCCAGGTACGCATCGAAATCGCGGATCGACCGTGAGATGCCATCTGAAATCATGTTCAACGTCGTCTGCGTCTGCAAGTTCGCCAGATACGACTCCACATCGGTATCATCCTCGAAGTCGGG
Organism: Drepanopeziza brunnea f. sp. 'multigermtubi'; assembly: GCF_022702325.1. Classification (NCBI taxonomy): domain Eukaryota; kingdom Fungi; phylum Ascomycota; class Leotiomycetes; order Helotiales; family Drepanopezizaceae; genus Drepanopeziza; species Drepanopeziza brunnea. Next base: position 1,770,720 of record NW_027094074.1, read on the forward strand.
TACGGTAGGCCGCTCGGTCTTCGTGTTCGCTACGGTGAAGAGGTTGAAGTCGCGGACTGTGGCCCCTGGGTCAACGCCTGAAGCTGCGAGCAGGTAGTGAGCTCTGCCATCCGCGAGATCGGCATTCTCAGCACCTAACCGCTTGATACGCTGGCGGATATCCCCCAGACCGAGTTGGAGTTGCGGGAGATCCTCCGAGATAGCTTCGGCGTGTGCTCTCTTGCGGCTGCGCTCCAGTATAGCATCGAAATAGGCGTTGTTCTGACCATTCTGCTGCGATTGTTGGGGACCTGCTGTAGAACCAGCAAGGCCAGCAGCTCCTTGAGACTGTGATGTCGCTCCTAGGCCTGAGCTAAACATGTTGCTGGCATTATTCTGCTGCGTGCTTGTGCCCAATCCTCCAAACACGCTTCCTCCTGTTGGTTGTGTAGTTCCTCCTGTTGCTCCTACAAGACCTCCGAATAGCCCTCCTCCCCCAGCATTACTCGTCGGCTGTATGCTGCCACCCAGACCTCCAAACATCCCTCTTCCCCCAGCATTACCCGTCGGTTGCGTGCTGCCAGCCAAACCTCCAAACAGCCCTCCTCCCCCAGCATTACCCGTCGTACCTCCCGTCGTACTTACACCACCCAGACCTAGCCCACCAAACAACCCACCACCACCACTGCCGCCACCCGCCGCAGGCTTCGGATCTCCAAACAGCCCGCCATAGTCGGATTTGGTGTTGTTATTCAGGTTACCAAAGAGCGACGACATGGTCGAAAGCGCAGCGCGGCGCGGCGCGGCGCCGTAACGTAAAACGAAGTGAGGGAAATGGAAATTCGAGAGATGGAAAGCACACGTGTATCAACGCGGCGTCGAGCGTGCCGTTACGCAAAGAGGGAGGGGTGGGCGTGGTTGAGAAGAGGGAATAAAAAGTCGCGGTTTTATTTTATTTTCGGGGATGGTTTTCTAAGGCAGCAGGAAGCGCGTTGGAAAGGATGCTCCCCGGTCCGTTTGCCAAGCTCGCAAGCTTAAGCTAGGTAAGCGCGAATCCAGGGCCCGAAAGCGCGAGAAAGTCAACAATCCTTTTTAAAGGAGGTCCAAGAAGTAAATGGCATATCTTTGCGAGAAAGACCATACTTCACAGAGTGGGAAATTGAATGGAATATAAATCCTCGTGCCCTAGCGGCAGCGGAATATATTTACCAACGAGACGATAAATGTCTCAGCCTTCTTTTTTTTTCACGTCGCTTTTAGCTTAGGATAAATCAATTCATCTAGGGGCGACTTCAATTTTTCCATTTCTACGTCGTCTTATCACTTATCGCAACTTATTGCTCGTCCTCGACCTCCCCGTCTCTCTGCCGCCCTATCACCATCGCATAGCCGCTGACCACACGCCAAACTATCCAATACAAAAATACAGACCCCAGACTCCATCGCCATGCAACAATGCATACTCCGTATATGTATGCCCAGCACCAGAGCCCAATGCAGCCTTTTCAACCTGCCAATCTCCGAAAGTTCATCGTCGTGGGCCGGTCCATATCGTGCCTCTCCATCGCTTGCGTGTTAGCTGCGGTGTTCGGCCCATACCGCCAATGGTGTTTCATTTGAGAAGAAACCCTGTATCCTTTTCCCTTATTCCTTTGTCCTCCACACTCCATCACACGACATGTATGTATGTATATTCCTCAATCCTCTTGGCCCCGATCATGGCTTTTCTCTGTCCACCCCACGGCCGCTTCCATTCCGGTCCCCATCTGTCCGGCTGCCAGACTTCTGCTGTGAAATCCATTCCAATACCGTCTCGTAGCACAGTACATACTGTGACAGACTTTGCACCATACTTAACCTCTGGCTTCGAAAATCAACTACCGTCTTCTCGACCAGATCGAGATCTTGATCGAAAATCCAATCGCCGCTGACTCCTTTCGAGCTGGAGTAGCCGGTTTCCATAGGAGTGGTACCACTTCTGGCCTCTTTCCGTTGACGCTTCAGCATATCAATGACTGTGTCAATAGTACAAAAAGTGCCAGTTCGTCCACATCCTGCACTGCAGTGGACAAGCATTGGTCTCGAGGCTTCATCCGATTCAGGATCATCGGAGCGGGAGGACTTTGTTGGGGCAATGTGTTTCCTCTGATACATGTTGCTTAGCTCAACCAGGCCTAGAACCTGGGCCGGGCTGGCAGGAGCTCCGAAATCTGGCCAATCTGACCAATGGATCTGAGTGATCTCCCGTTGCGGCGAGAACGGATGAGCGGTGTGTGCCAACATGAACGTCCGCACAATGACGTGAGGAGTCTCAGTTGTGGGAGACGGCGGCGCCTTTTCAGTGTTGGTAGCTGCTCTGGGCCGGCCGGATGCCTGGGGGACTTTTGAAACGCGGTGCATCTTGGGGTCTATGGATCTTTTCACTTCCGTCACAAGCTTGAGTTTCAATGGGCCGAACTCTCTTCCTGCCCAATAAGTATGGCACTTTAGTAGACCGCGTTCTTTTTCTGCTGTGAGCATCACAATGACTCGAACATCTTGGTCCCAAATTACACTCCAAAAGTCCTTAAACAGAGTTAGTCACTGTCGGACCGTGAGAGAAACATGGGATCGTTTACCTCGAAAGTAGCAGGCAAAGGGCCCTGCGAAGCAATATATTGTTTATTGCTCCGCGAAGATTTGATATGACTCGCGTTCACGTAGTCGCAGGCACCTTGAGGACGACCTTGGAGCTTGACACGAGTGTGCTCGAATGGCCAGATGTTGTGGTACCTATTCTTGCTACCCTTCTCAATCCCTGCAATCTGGACATGCTTGGAATCCAGCGAAGGCGTCCCATAGGAAACGCCCGAGTTAAGGGCTTTGGTCATCCTTGACTGCTCCGCAAGCTCAATACGCAGAAACTTCTCCGAGACCTGCTTTCCATGGTCTTCCTTTGCACAAGTATTGAGAAGCCATTTGGGAAGAAATTCTTGACCTAGCTCAGCTGGCACCTTGACATCCTGCAACCCGACACCAGCTCTCAGGTCCTCGTTCTGACGAATGTTGCTGAAGAATGGATTTGCCGCGTTCTTCGATGCGGGCATGGCACACCCGCCAGCTACAGCCATTGCATCTGGCCCTGAAGTCCCTAGAGAGAGGCTTATGTTTGATGGCTGCGTTTCATGATGACTTGGCGTACTATCGATCAATTGGGGGAAATTTTTGGAGAAATCGGAGAACCCTCCTCGGACGATATACGAGTTCCCTCTCCAGCCCTCAGCTGAAAACTTCTTGAGAGTATTTATCGCTGATGATGCATCCTTTTTCTCCGAAGCGTAAGCATCGTAAACCACAATGGATTTTGCGGAGTTCCATTGATTGAAACGAGCCTTCTCAGCATTGTCTTTGAACGTGTCTTGCAATTTCTGTATATCAAAAGACGGCCTCTTTAGCATGATAGAAGGTATGTTCAAGTTCAAAGCCCCATCTATCCGTGATTTTGAAAATTGCGTGTTGACACGGATATCCAGCAATAGGACTTGTGTCCCTAGAGCTGTCATCATGTCCTTTAGTTGTGCAGAAGAGATCATGGCAGGTCCATCCTCAAGGGACAAAGGGACTGTATCTGCGCGGTATTGCTGGAATTTCTGGGCTTGTCTCAGGTGTGGAGACGGAGGATCGGTCTTGTTCTGTGGTAGTGAAAGTCTAGGATGTCTATCATCCAGATTGGACAGCTGATGCCGTTCCAAGGACGGACCTGCCTCGCTCATTGGTACTGGGGATTGATGTCGGGGTATGTCGATATCAAAGAATGACGGCGCATTCAAGGTCTGTCCTGCGTCCGTATTCATCCTGTCGGCGGTACCCTGCCGAGCTTGTGGTTTCGACTTTGAAAATGTTGTCTCTTGGGTCTCTGGTGATGTTGGCTTTCGATCTGGTTTCGGCCGCACATGAGCGCTCGGCGTGGATGCGAAATGTGAGAGGTTTCCATGCCCTAGGCTAAATCCACTGCCTCCTTCTGCTTGTTTCCTGAATGCCGCAAATTCTTGGTTCGCATCTAGAGGTAAATGCTGAGGTGTCGGTCGCCCGAAAGAGTGGATGCTGGACCTGTTCATTGAGGTTTAGTACAGTTTCGCGAATCTCGAGTTTCGGGGGTGAAGCAAAGGATTGGGATGGGAGTATTGCCGGAGAACATCTCGTCAGATCATAGACGTAGAAGATAATTCTTCGAAAGTGAGTGTGACGTACGTAGGAGTTCCCCAGTTGTCCTTAGGGCCCACGGCAGAGTCACTAGGGTTATTGGCGGGGTCTACAACGAGCCCGAAGTAGTTAGGACTCGGTGTGCGCACGTCATTATGTAAAAGTACGCCAGGAGATCGAAAGGGCGCAGCATTTGGAGGATATGCCTGTCCGACTGAGGCAGCCATTCGAGGGACCGAACTGGACGGCGTCGTCGTCGACGAAGGTTTGGAGGATGGCCGCGTTGTATGAGACTGGCTTGGGCGCGGATGGGGGCGATTCGAAAGGACCATTTTGGGCAGGGTTCGAGGTTCGAGGTTCGAGTTTCGAGTTCGAGGTTCGAGGTTCGAGGTTCGAGGTTCAAGGTTCGAGGTTCGAGGTTCGGGGTTCGGGTTTCGGGTTTCGAGTTTCGAGTTTCGAGGTTCGAGCTTCAAGTTTCGAGTATTTTCGGTTACTTGTCCAGGTGGTTCGCGGGTTCGTGGCTCTACTTCTTTCCTTCCTCCGGCGGGGCGAGCGTTGATCGGGGATGACGGCGAGGATTAACAACTTTGCGACGGAGAATCCATTGTGATGGTAGGAGTAAGGTGGTATGTATGGGACGTGTAACTGCAGACAGTCCGAAGTTCGTCGATGTGGATGTGGATGTGGATGTGGCGAGGCGGCGAGTTTCGCATCTGCAGTCGCAGAATAAGTTGGGAGGGAGGTTTGATTCGGGAGAGAGGTTGACTCGGGAGGGAGAATAAGTCGGGAGGGAGAATAGTTGAGGGGGAAGAAGCAAAGGGAAAAGCAGTGTAACGGAGGTATTGGTTCCTTCTTATTATGGGATCAGTCGATGACGACGCTGCTCAAACCTAGGTAGGGCTGGGCTGACTACGCCACTTACAGTCAGTAGGGACTTACGAAGCTCTAGGTACCGGTACTTGTAAGGTAGGTATGGAAAGGTATCTTGTTGCAAAGGAGGCTCCGTACCTACAAGGAACTAAAAGGATAGGTAATACAACTAGATCCTCTTACTAGTACCAGGGGTCCTCGGTAAATTAATTAATTCCTACTACCTGAGCTACTACTATGTCCGGCCAATAATCAACCATCCTCAACATGGAATCCTTACTCTGTATACCTGGCATTTCTCCATGTCCTTCTCTTTCTATCCTGGGATGATTTTGTGGAAAAGAAAAGAAAGGAAAAGAAAAGAAGAGAAGAGAAGAGAAGAGAAGAAAAGAGAAAAAAAAAGAGAAGACAAAAGAAAAGAAAACAGGAGAAAAGGAAAGGATACTGCAGTACTTATTATTGTACCACTTTTACCATACTGACTGACTGACTGACTGACTGACCGACTGACTGACTGACTAATTGACTGGCTGACTGACTGACTGACTGACTGACCGACTGACTGATTGACGACTTTGACCCTTCTCTGAATCGCTGACTCGGTCTAATCTGCGCTACTTTTGGCAGCCCAGCCCCGCATCACGGGGAATGGCTGCGTCATCTGGGACGGAGACACTTTCGCGCCGTCTCCATAGTACGGGTAGGGGTACTGATACTAGCTACACTCCGTAGTAGAAGTATTGCGAACTAGGAAAGGAATGTTCTCTTGATAGGATGGGCCTGAGAAAGGAGAAGATTAATGAGAGAAATCACACGACGTCGCGTGGGCAGTATTAAATATACTATATATAGAGTTGTATTAGATACAAGTATATACTTATGATACTGTATACCGGTATGGTACAGTCTAAATAACCGCCTGAAAGAAAGCCTACCTACCTATCCATGTCCACGAGGGAGACACGCCTTTCTGGATGACGTCATGACACCTCTTGAGAATGGATATAGCCTCAGGCCTGCTTGGTCCAGAAACGGATGGCTAGGGTTTATTGTCACCTGACTCCCGGTGGCTGTGCTGAAATATGCTGTGGCAGCCGAAGTTCTTGGAATGTCCTTTGCTCGCTTCCTGTTCGGTTCGGGAACCAATGGCGGCGCCCGGTGCCCGGTGCCCGGTGCCTTCTGCTTCTTCTGCCTTCGACCTTATCATGCATATTCAAGGTATTCAAGGTACAAGTTACACCGATGCCGTCGTCAAAGATCCGCTTCAGACGGTCAAGCATTAACATGCAGCATACCGAGAATCCAAGACGGCTGTCAGAAAATCCTCCTGCGATAAAGCTGTGATGCTGGCCGAGAGCGCCCATCATTCCTTGGTGTGCTGCATTCTCCTCCTCCTTTTCCTGTTCTTTGGTAAGGAAGAGTGTTGATATCACAATTTTTCCCCTCCCCCACTCTCTTTCCTATATATATATGTGTATACCGGTGCTCCCTTATGGATTTCGTATCACAGCATTCGTATCACCCTCAACTTTGCTCCTGCTTGATCTTCATCAGTACTTCCTTGCTGCGCGCTTCATTCAAGATGTCTATACGAAAGAAGGTTCTCTGTCTGGCCTAAATGTCAAGACCCCATTCGACGGGAACGAGCCAGTCGAGCCTCTCTCAGGAGTCGCAACCAATACTGCAAAGGCAGCTATCATCCAGCATCATGCCGAAAGGTACGTGACTGGGGAATCAAAATGTCCCTACCTCGGAGTATTCACACTACTCTTAATACTTTCTTCACCAAGCAACTACTGACTCCCGGTCCTGGTGTGGCATAGAGCGCTATGTCGCAAGTTCGACTACAGGCTCATGCCGGTCCTAGCCATCATGTACCTCTTCAATGCCTTGGACAGGGGAAATCTAAGAAATGCGAAGACGGATGGGATTGAAGATGACTTGCACTTCAAGACGAACCAGTACAACATCACATTGGTTGTTTTCTTTGTGCCATACGTGCTCTTCGCTCCGCCTATCGTGAGTTACCTGTACAAAGATGCGTGGTTACTTTGGCTAGCTAGCTCTGATTCGTGGTCAGGTAATGCTGGGAAAGAAGTTTGGACCAGCAAGAGTGCTGCCTGTCCTAATGCTGTGTTTCGGATCCTTCACCATTCTCGGGGCTGCTGCTCGGAACTTTGGCGGGATGATGGCTTTGCGCTGGTTCCTGGGTATGGATCTCTCCCAACCCATATGCGGTCGTGTCCAAGGCCCAACGAGTCTCGGAAGATTGGAAAGGCCTCGAGTCACCCAAGCCCTACATCGAAAGCTGGCCCAGACCAGGAATGTCCGGAGCGGCATTCTTCCCTCTGGTGATCTATTGCCCGACCGCTTTTTACCGCCGAGGTGAATTGGCTCGTCGTCTGGCAATGTTCTACGCCGCTAGCAACATCGCCAATGCATTTACCGGTCTCCTCGCATTCGGCGTCTTTCAGATCAAGAATACCAGCCTTGACGGCTCGCGGTACCTCTTCCTGATCGAAGGATCCTGCACTTTCCTCTTCTCCTTCTTCGCGTACTGGTATCTTTCCTAGTAATGCGGCTGGAGCAAATTCTCTCAAGCCAGAGGAGAAAAAACTCCCCTATCACCGCACTCAAGTCGACTCGCCCTCCATCGTGATTCCAAAAGCAGAACCCCAATCTAACTTTCTCACCCTCCTCCTTATCAACATTCCATCTTCCCTTTGATTTCAAGATTTCAAAAGACCAGCCAAAAATCCAAGAAAAGATCAAAACACCAAAAGAAAAAGTGCGAAGGGAAAAGAAGAGAGAACCTGAAAACAGTACAGCAATCACCACAACCAATCGTCGCTCACCTCGAATCTGATTTGTAAAAAAAAAAAAAAAAAATCTCAACCTGGCGCACCACCAAAGCGGCGCAGTAAAAACTCGCCCTTCTACCTACCTACGTATCATAACTAAAAAACCAACCAACGACTACCTACCTACCTACCTACCTACCCACCCACCCCATCTCGTACTCAATCATCCCCACCATACAGCAAGATGCACACCCACCCACCCACCGTACTCATCCCCCCCCCCCCCCCCCCCCCCCCCCCCTTTTTTTTTTCTTCTTCTCCTTTTTTCTCTTTTAGGGTTGTGGTGATTCAGATATTCAAGGCAGACGAGTAAGTAAAATGGAATGAATGATTTGGGACAGTTGTGGGCCGGGGGGGTTTTTTTTTTTTTTTTTTTTCACTACATTTTTAGGATATTAATTAGGTCACCACAGGTGAATGCATCTTTATATTAGTAATATACGTTTGTAATTTTCTGAGCATGTCTTTTTTTCTGTTCATATTAGTAGCTGTTGTGTTCATGTTAGTAGCTGTTGTGTAGTAGGTGGTGGTGTACCGTTACTGTCCCGCCTTCGGGGTTTTTTACAAGTCAAATTCAAGGGAACCGACGATTAATAAACGTAGAAAAGAACCTCTCTGATTTTGGTTTCTTAACAATCTCTCTCTCTCTCTCTCAACACTCGGCTTGAAAATTAACAATAATAATTGTATTTCGAAGTAGAAAACCGAAACGCGAAGTTTCCCACCGCAAATTTGTATAACGGGTAAACCCAACGCCTGGTATATTTCAAGCAAAACCGATAGCCCAGCCCAGCCCAACCCATCAATCCCCCATCAGCCAATAAATCAATGCTGGTGTCATAGTGTGGTGCCGATCAAGCCACCACTTCCCGCCTTTCAAATCCAGCCCAGTCAAGAATCGCCATCACGAGTACTCGCCTCATCAACGAGAATCACAACGTTCAAGCAGGCCGCATACGCCTCGCGAATCGCGCACGCCATACAGCTCTTCTCCACATCAGCAACCACAGCACTAAGCCCCCAATGGCTGCACCAAGCCCGTGCCAGCACCTCGTTATCAGTAACCCCGAACGCCTCCACCACGAGCACCTTCTCCTCGTCATCGTCCTCGCCATCTCCACCTGGGCTGCCGCTCCCGGCCCCGGCCCCGGCAACTGCTCTAGATAGACTGCTGTATTTGCTGCCCGGATTGATGTTCATATTCAAGCCGCCCCAGTTCATGACGGTGAGCAGCTCGTCAATCTTGACCGCTTTGTACACGTAGTCGAAAAAGAGAGGGTGCGGACCGCGTTCACAGGGATACGCAAAGATGAACGAGACGTCGTAGGAGAGGCGAAGCGGCCACGACCTCCCGCCAATAGCAAACTGGACCGCGGCGTCGTAGGTGAGCGGCTTTCCGTCGTCCTTGCCCTGGCTGGAGGACCGCGACCGCGACGGCGAGACGCCAGTCGAAGCAGAGGGCACGGGTTTAAGCGCGAGTTTCTCGATGCGGATCGTGTTTACGAGGGAGTCGGGGTCGTTATCCGGGAGCAGGAGCTGATATTCAGACACGGGGTATCTGTCGGACGGGGGACCGAGGCAGTCAGAGCGTTCGGTCATGCTGCCGGTATCGCTGACGGTGAGCCGTTGTTTCGGCCTTCGCTGTCTTATGCGTGCGATTTGGATGCGTGAGAGATCTGGAGCTGGGCGGGACGGACCGATCCATCCCGCTACCTCTCGGCATGTGGGAGCGAGGACTTTGCCGACTATTGAGGTAGCCGACCAGTAGGTTTGACCGCGGTATTGAAAGCCGCTGTGAGGATGCAGGTGTGATAGAGCTGCTAGAGCGTTACCGCCTGTCTCGCTGTCGCAGTCAATGAGGGAGTTCATTATCAGCCAGGGTAGTGTAGCACCGGGCAGGATCATGCCAGTGAAGTAGGACATGGCATCTGATGAGCGGTCTTCCAAGGGAGTAGCATCTACGTCTCGATCTTTGAGAACCTCATCTACCCTTGCTAGATTGGGCCACTTCATAACTCTGGCGAATTTTCGCAAAGCTTTGACTTGGGCTTTCTTCTTGTGGAGATGAAACTTGACTGCGAGTCCTATCAGTACTAGCCCAAAAACATCATTGAAGATATCTAGGAAGTGAAGCTTACTCGTCTCCGGATTCCCACCCGATTCAAACTTCCTTATGCTCATACACTCCCTCCATTTCATCGCCAGCGCAAGATCCCACTGGATACACGGCGGCAACTGCGCCAACAGCTTCTCCTTCGCGTAGTCAGCATGCTGCTTCGAATGGATCCTCAAGAACAGCTCCATGCTCAGCAACAGCTGATGGAAGAACAACTTATACCGCCCCTGGTCTGTGTAGTAAGCATTCGCAAAGAACTTGGCCACAACCTGGTTCTCGGGCCTGCTGAAGTCAACCCACTGCTTGCGTGACAGCACCATGATCAGGTCCGAGATCTGCTTCTCCATCGCCTTGTGCGGGTTGAACAAGCGGTCCGGATCCTTCAGAAGGTTGCGATAGAGATTCTTGTACATGAGATCCTCGTACTCCTCCTCGAATCCCTTCTCGAGGAAGATCAACCGGTCGAGCACAGTAGACAAGTCCACGTCCCTCGGCACGATCCCGGGATCCCGAAGCTCAATACTAGGATTCAACCGCCCGCTCAGCGACACCCAATGATTCAGCGTCACGGTACCCGGCTGCACCCCATAGCAGAATGCCATGCTGGGCTGCTCTAGCGTCTCCCACGGGTACCTCGGCGGCTGTCCTCCGAAATTTAGCAGGCTCATCGAGCACGCCGCGAAAGCACCCGTGTACACCTCCCCGCGATCCGTGTCGACCCCGCCGTTGCCCTTACACGTCGCGTACAGCTGGTAGTATTCCTCTGTGGCATGCGGGATCGACTTCCTAATGCCCTTGAACACCGGGACGCCCGAGGCAATGTGTTCCATCGCGCGTCCCTGCGACAGCGACTCGTGCCGCGAGTATCCCTTCGGTGGCCATACCGTCAAGAGATTTGGGCTCAGGGTTGCGCGCGCGGGAATAGACGCGTTGGACGCCCGGCGCGAGGGCGAGGACCTGGTCTGTAGATTGTGCGAGTTGCGTGGGCGGGTTTTACGTCGAGAAGAGTGTCCTGTACTCTCACGTTCACGGTGAGATTTCCGCTCTCTGTGTTTGTCTCGGTCTCGCTGTTTCTCTCTGCCCTGTTCCTCTTGTTAGAGTTGATGAGGGGAGGGATGGGGGGATTGATGGGTGAGTAGGTACGTCTTGAGAGGGCTCTTGGGGTTGTACTGCAGCACTCTTGCTTCGGAAGAGGCCGAAGATCTTGCGTTTGGCTTCGCTCATTGTGTGATGTCCAAGGCATGGTCAACGAAGGCGTCAAGGGATGGATAGATGTTTGTCCACGGTATGGTGCGAGGCTGAGTCGAAACCTCATCTTGGCCTATCGCCAAAAGGACGGCGAGTTGTAAATGCTCTCCATTTTGGCTTGCCTGTCTATGAAATTCTGGCCTCAGCAGGCTTTTCCTCCACGTTTTGGAGCTGTTCGAGCTGTTCGAGCTGTTCGAGCTGTTCAGTCTCCATCTTGAAGCTTCGTGAGGGGCTTGCGAGATGGAGGGGAGCTGGGACAGCAGCCTTGCGCCAAGAGCAGATCCGCACATGGTTCATAGTTGGCTCCCGAGCATCCACTTTGAGTCTGCACAACTCGAAAAACAACACTTTATCACAGGGTGAAGGTATAGAAGAATATTCTGATAATCTTTGTACATTCGCCAGGAAGACCCGCAGCTAGCGATACTATAGTTTATCTACTACACCTGTACTCCAGTGTCCGCCGTCTATTATCTCATGGTATTTATTGCCCGATGAGCACTACTGCATCTTGGAACCCTTCTTCTACAAGAAAAAGGATTCTACCCTTCACTCACATCAGCTCAATTTTTACATCATGTGCTCCGCCCGCAGTAGCAGTAACGTTGCCACGCACCGGGTCCTCCATTTTCTTCATCGCAGCACCAAACTATCGGCCGTCAGCTTTGCCTGTCAAAAAAATCAAAGTATACATATATTCAGAGATCATGTTTCTTACCTGGAGCCACGCATTCAATATCAGCGAAACCATCAGAGCGACACTGACGATAATCGGCCCAACCATGTTATCGAAATCCTTGCCACTCCTCTCTACTATCATATTCCTCCGAATCCGGTGCTGCACCGTGCCCCAGACGCCCGTGAAAATAGAGATGAACAAGAAGACAATGCCAAAGGCCTTGGCAATCCCACTTTCACCAGCACTGTTGTACAAGGAGACAGCAAGGACACCAAGGAGCACGCAAATATGTTGCCATTTGAGGAAAGTTCTCTCGTTGGCGAGCCAAACCTTGGGCTCTACCTGGAGCGGACCAGAATCTTTGATGAGAAGCGTAGGTTTCGTGACACCGGGCGGCAGGACGACATTTTGTTGTTTGCGAGCTTGAGCGTATTTCGTGAAGGATCTCGCCGATGGGAAGAGCGAGCTCATGGTTCCGTAACTACGTTGGTTGCTTGAATCTCCCTCATCATCCCCGTTGCCTTCATCAATGTCTTCTGTACTTGACTTGCCCCGTCCGTTCCGGCCACTAGCCTTGCCAGAACGTTCCTCGGCTGCCATGCGCTCCTGCATGTAGGATTTTCCAAGCGGCGAGCTGACCGGAGCGCGGTAACTCTTACCAACTGAGGCTCCAAGCAGACTGCCGACAGCTTGTTCGGTTTCAGCCTGCTTCGCCTTTCTCTCTTCCTCTTCATCAAAGGCAGCTTGTGGATCCTTGCGAATGTCGATTTCGAGCTCACCGAGCCAAAATGGAAGGTTGTTGACATTGTCTTCGAAGAGCGACGCAACCCCGTGAACGAACTTTGAGAATCGAGGTGCCTTGTGGACAAGATGAGATGCCATCAAATCTTCAACCCATTGAGGGTGTTTCTTGGAAACCTCATCTTTGACCTTGATCTCGAGAATCGAGTAAGGGAATCTGGAGATCTCGCCCTTGTTCACATTCGCGAATGGGTAGACCATCGCTCCCTCGTCGATGTCTAGTCTGTGCCAGCTATCAGGGTTCCTGCAAGGCCTGTCCGGATCGATGGCATCCTCTCTGATGAAAGCCACCGAAGTATCGATGGAGATCCTGACACGGTCATCCAATGGTTTCTGGAACGCAGTGCGGGTATAGTTCGCTCGTAGGACTGGTTGCAGCTCCTTCTCCAGAATAAACTTCTGGATATCCGCAACAGTACTCTTGAACTCCTCCACCCGGGCTTCCGGCTGACCCTGACGCTCCATCTTCTGGATGGTCTTCTCCATCTTGTACTCGCCCTTGATGAAAGGCTGGATGTATTTCTCCTTGATCGTAAACTTCTGCTCCTCGCTAGTTCCATTCTCATGTATCAACTTCTTCTCAATGATGAACTCGGGGCCGGACTTGAATTGTCCAAACCAACGGATTCGAAGCGACGGCACGTCAACCTGACGATCGACTTTCTGGTTGTAGATCGAAAATTCTGGATTGTCGAAGTAGAGGGAATTGAGCGTGGGATCGCCTCGGCTTTCATTGTCCTTGGAGGACTGTTCACTGTAGACCAGAACGGGCAGCCGACGAAGGATGAAAGTCTTGACCTCTAACAGGTTATCGGGGTGTACCCAGACTGTAGATAATTAGTAGAGCATCCGAAGTGATGATTTTCATATTTACACTTGTATGCAGTATACCTCTCTCCATTTTGAATCTGCGATTGCGCATCCGGAATCGACGTCCCCGGCGGCGCCTCCGTCTCGTCCAGCTGCTGACGAACCGCGTAATACATAATCGACAGCTTATTCAACAGCGGCGAGTACCCGCTCTCCGAATTGAACGGCCGGCTCGAAAGACTCATCAGCATGATCGGGCGGATCTTGTAATTGCTCCCCCGCTTCCGATCATGTTTCTTGACGATCTTCAGGAAGCCCGTGTAGTTGATGCTGCTATACTTCTTCAGCTCCTTCGTCTCGTTGATGATATCGTCCAGCTCGGCCTCGATCGCCTTGAACCTGCCCGTCAAAGTGTCACCCTTCGCCTTGCCGTTGCCGCTCCTACTCCCCCTGCCACTACCACTGCCACTGGCATCCTCTGGCGCCAGCTCCTTCAGCTTGTCGGCCGCGGCATTGGTACGCTGCTCGAGGCCCTTGAACGTCTCCTGCTGAAAGGCAGCGACCTTCTCGAGCTGAACCGTCAGGATCTCGTCGCTGAATCGACTCTCGTCCTCCTCCGTCCAGCGCGAGTCCTCCTCCTCGTCCTCGCGCAGTAGGTTCTTGAGCTTCGCGTAGTCGATGTACTGGTCCTTCCACTTCGGGTAGATGGAGTTGCGGAGCTTTTTCCCGAAACGCATCTTGGGGGCGGGTTGGTGTTGGTGTGGTGAGTTGAGATTTTTTTGGCTTCGAATCCGGATCCGACCGGTTATTGGAGCGGGGCAGCTGGGGAACTGTCAGTACAAGCCCGGCGCTGCGCTGCTGCTATTAGTTGGTGAGGATGAGAGTGCAGTAGCAGAAGGAGCAATAGCCTTTCCTCTTTACGCTACAGAACAATTGTCTTCAAGTGCGCAATGATGGCTGTAAAATGGGCAGAAGTTGTTGTTGTCTCTATTCCCAAAGCTTAGTTCCTGCACTTTAACGGCAAACACGTGAGGAAGAATATCAACAAGCTCTACATCCTGGCGCTTGCCCGCAGGGGTTCATGCGAAATTTGGCAGCGTAGGTACTACGGTAGATCTTGTGTAATGTAGCTATCGATAGGGAGTTCATTGCAGGCATTCGGGATGGGATGATATACTATGAAGAGGTTCTTTTTCTTTCTTTTTTCATCCCACCTCAACACGCTTGTAGCGGGTACAGCGGTAGCGAGAATGCTCTATTGGCAGCGACATCCCTAATCCTTGGGCACGATTGTTTGGCATGGTCACATCACGACACCCTTCAAACGTTTATGTACGATTGCATTTCCTATGTACAACCCATTAGAAGAAAATCATCGCCAGCAAGCATTATCAAACTCCCTCTCCCAGCAGCGATAACGACCCAAGAATCCCCCCCACCGCATCGCCCCTCCTAACAGAAGTGTTCACTGGTGTCGTAAAATGCATCAGGTGTGAAAATTGCCGCACAGAATATATCCAGCCCCCCACTCTATCCGTGCAAGCAGTGCTCAAATCTGGTATCGTTGCAAGAAAGCGTAAAAGCCCGTTTGTATGTCTTCCTTCGTCACCCCGACCCCGCATGCCTTTGACTTTTCTAGCAATCCTCTTATGCAGTTCCCTGTCGCTCCTTCATGAGATTTCATCGTCGTAGGCTCATCTACATATCTTTCTGTTATCGTGCCCATCAGTTTGCGGCAGCAGTGACTTGGATGGGAGCACGCTCGGCGCGCCCTTGCACCTCCTTTGCTGCGTGCTTGCCGAGAATCTCGTTGGCGGTTTGCTTGACGATACCACCAGTGACAGGCAGGCCGGTAGATCCTTCAAGGTAGAGATCAACCTCACGAGCGGATTGACGGCCTTCGTTGATACCCCTAAGTAAATGGTTAGCAAGAGTGAAGTTCAGGTGATCTTAGTTAAGACGTACCAGACGATGAGGGACTGTCCACGGCGGCAGTCACCAGCAGCAAAGACACCTTCCATGTTGGTGTGGTACTTCCCAGGAGGGGTCTTGACGTTCTTACGAGCGTCCTTCTCCACCTCGTCACCAAGAACGCGGTCCTCGGGGCCAAGGAAACCCATGGACAGGAGAACAAGCTCGGCAGGAAAGAATTGCTGGGAGCCCTCGATTTTCTTCATGTCCCATCCCCCAGTAGCAGACTTGGTCCACTCAACACGGATAGTGTTAATGCCCTTGACTCTGCCCTCTCCGTCATCGACGAATTCCTCAGACATGACACAGAATTCACGAGGATCCTTGCCCATGTGCTGCTTGACCTCTGTGTGGCCGTAGTCGACACGGTATATTCTGGGCCACTGAGGCCATGGGTTGTCGCGGGCACGCTCGTTAGGTGGCTGTGGCAACAACTCGAAGTTGGTGACGGACTTGGCACCGTGACGAAGCGAGGTGCCGATGCAGTCGTTTCCAGTGTCACCACCACCGATAACCACGACGTTCTTGCCCTTAGCCGAGATGAATTCACCATCCGCAAGCTCAGAGTCAAGAAGAGACTTTGTATTCTTGTGGAGGAATTGCATGGCAAAATGGATACCCTCAAGGTTTCTGTTTTTGATTGGGAGATCGCGAGCGACTGTAGCACCAGTGGCAATGACGACAGCATCGTTCTCAGCCTTGAGGTCATTAAGGGTGATTTGTTCTCCGATAGCGACGCCAGTCTTGAAAACGATGCCCTCCGCAGCCATGAAGTCCGTACGACGTTTGACAATCTTCTTGTCGAGTTTCATGTTGGGGATACCATACATGAGAAGGCCACCCAGACGATCGGCGCGTTCGTAGAGGGTGACCGAGTGCCCAGCCTTGTTGAGCTGATCGGCACATGCAAGACCGGCGGGTCCAGATCCAATGATGGCTACGGTTTTTCCAGTGCGGACCTTTGGTGGCTGAGGAATCATCCAGCCCATGTCAAATCCACGGTCGATGATGGCACACTCGATTGACTTGATCCCGACTGGGTCTTCGTTAATGCCGAGGACGCAAGCACCTTCGCAAGGAGCAGGGCAAACACGCCCGGTAAACTCGGGAAAGTTGTTGGTCATGAGCAGACGATTGAGAGCATCTCTCCAGGAGCCGCGAAACGCCAGCTCGTTCCATTTGGGAATGATGTTAGAAATAGGGCAGCCAGAGTCAGACTGACAGAAGGGAACACCACAGTCCATGCAGCGAGCAGCTTGGTACTTAAGCTCATCCTCGTCGAGACGCTTGGAAAGCTCAGCCCAATCGCGAGTTCGCGTCTTTGCAGAACGGTATTTCTCGGAGCGGCGTTGATACTTCATGAAACCCCTGGTCTTGTCCAAGACGAGAGATCTCTTCTTCTCGACGGCAGAATCGCCAATGGACTCCTCGATGTCCTGCACGCTGGACTTCGCGTGCTTAGCCTTCTCCTTCATCTTATCCTCGTGCTCACGAATTGCTAGACCGGGGATGTTTGGCATCTGGAACTCAGCTCGCTTGGCCTCAGCTGCCTTAGCGGCCTCTTCGGCGAGAACACGCTTGTAGTCAACTGGCAGGACCTTCACGAATCGTGGAAGGGCTCGGTTGAAGTCGAGGAGGATACGGGCGGCAAGTTCGGAGCCGGTGTAGTGGTGGTGATCCTCGATCAAGCCTCGTACGTAGGCAATCTCAGTTGGATCATCAATGCCGGATGCTTCAACCATCTCAGGGTTAAGCTTAGACATGAAGTCTTGCTGGATATCCAGGATATAGGCAATTCCACCAGACATGCCGGCAGCAAAGTTGCGACCAGTGCTTCCAAGAATGAGCACACGACCTCCAGTCATGTACTCACATCCGTGATCACCGACACCCTCAACGACAGCGGTGGCACCCGAGTTGCGAACAGCAAATCGCTCTGCAGCAACACCACGGAAGAAACAAGTTCCACTGGTGGCACCGTATAAGCAGACGTTGCCAACGATGACATTCTCCTCTGCCTTGAAGACGGCTGCGCGTGGAGGGTAGATGATGAGGCGTCCTCCTGAAAGACCTTTTCCAACATAGTCGTTGGAATCTCCCTCCAGCTCCAAAGTGACCCCCGGTGCGAGGAAAGCACCGAATGATTGACCAGCAGAACCCTTGATATTGACGTGGACAGTGTCCATGGGAAGCCCCTCTTCACCGTAACGCTTGGAAATTTGGTACGAGAGCGAAGTTCCCATGGCACGGTCGGTATTAACGACATCGCACTCAATTCGGGAAGGCAATCCTTTGTCAAGAGTCAATTCAGCCTCTGAAATCAGCTTGTTGTCGAGTCTAACGTAGAGACGATGGTCCTGCTTGCGAACATTGAAAGTCGCAACCCCAGGTCGTAGCTTGTGGGCCGGTGTGAGTATCAATGACAAATCAATGTTTTGAGTTTTGGGAGTTCGAAGATCTTCACGAACTCTCAACTTCTCAGCGTGACCAACCATTTCGTTAATGGTCCTGAAGCCAAGCTTAGCCATGATAGCACGAAGCTCATTAGCAATGTAGTAGAAGAAGTTGATGACATGTTCCGGACTACCCTTGAACTTCTTTCTGAGCTCAGGGTCTTGGGTGGCGATACCAACCGGGCACGTATTCTGAAGACATGTTAGCATATTAATATGAGCGAATACAAATCTCCTACCGTGTGGCATTTTCTCATGAAGATACACCCCATAGCGATCAGAGGAGTAGTGGCAAAGCCCCACTCCTCAGCGCCGAGCAGACAGGCAATAGCAACATCGCGTCCGGTTCGGAGTTGACCATCAGTCTGGACAACGACACGACCACGGAGATCGTTCAGAACCAGAGTCTGATGGGTCTCGGCAAGACCAAGCTCCCAAGGAAGACCGGCATATTTAATACCGGTCCATCGGGAAGCACCAGTTCCACCATCATGACCCGAAATCAAGATGTGGTCGGCCTTGGCCTTGGCGACACCCGAAGCGACGATTCCAACACCCGTCTCGGAGACAAGCTTGACAGATACTCGGGCACGAGGGTTAGAGCACTTGAGATCGTAGATGAGTTGCTTCAAATCTTCGATACTGTAGATGTCGTGGTGGGGTGGTGGGGAAATGAGACCAACACCAGGGGTAGAGTGACGCGTGCGGGCAATGGACTTCGAAACCTTATGGCCGGGTAGCTCACCACCTTCTCCAGGCTTAGCGCCTTGTGCCATCTTAATCTGGAGCTCATCAGAGTCGGCGAGGTAGTTGGAAGTGACACCGAAGCGGCCGGATGCAACCTGTTTGATGGCAGAACGCATGGTATCGCCGTTCGCCATTCTCTCGGATCGCTCAGGGTCTTCTCCTCCTTCTCCGGTGTTGGATTTTCCACCAAGTCGGTTCATTGCCACAGCAAGAGTAGAATGGGATTCCATAGAAATAGAACCATAGGACATGGCTCCCGTACAGAAGCGGCGGACAATCTCGGTCCATGGCTCAACTTGGTCGATGGGCACCGGAGAGCACTCATCAAACTTGAAATCTAGAAGACCTCGAAGGGTGCAAGACTTGATTTGCTCGTACTCGGAGCGAGAATAAGCCTCGTACGACTTGTCGTTCTTGGTACGGACCGCATCCTGGATGTTGGCAATCGATGTCGGATCATTGATGTGGGGCTCTCCGCCGTCACGCCAATGGTACTCGCCAGACTCGACAAGACCTGGAACAGAGACGGTATATCGGGATGGGAAACCCTTCTCGTGGAATCTGAAAGCATCCTCTGCGATCAGCTCGAAAGTGATGCCCTTGATTCTGGTGGCGGTTCCCTTGAAGCAGCGATCTACAACCGTGTCATCAACACCAAGTGCCTCGAAGATCTGAGCACCCTTGTAACTGGCCAGGGTGGAGATACCCATCTTGCTCATCACCTTCAAGATACCTCCATCCGCGGAATACTTGTAGTTGCGGATGAGCTCATCGTCGGTGAGCTTCTTTCGGATAAGACCCTCTCGGTTCAGCTTGATGATGCACTCCATAGCGAGGTATGGGTTGATGGCATCAGCGCCGTATCCGAGCAGCACGCACATGTGGTGGACTTCGCGGGCCTCGGCAGTCTCGACAACGACAGCAGCAAGCGATCTCCACTTGTTGTTAACCAAGTGGTGGTGGACCATACCGGATGCGAGTAGAGCAGATACGGGAACGCGGTCTGCGGAAGTGGCACGATCGGATAGGATGATGATGCGGTCCTTATTGTTGATGGCTGCAGTTGCCTGGTCGCATATCTCGTCCAAATGGTTGATATATCCTTGAACACCCTCTGACTTGGGGAATGTCAAATCAATGACCTTGACAGTCCAGGCAGAATTCATCCTGTTGATGTTCTTCAACGCATTGAACTCGGGGATGGAGAGGACTGGGGTTGGGAGAAGCAATCGACCACACTGGGAAGAATCCATCTCGAGCAAGTTGCCCTGAGGTCCAACGTAGCACTGCAGAGACATGACGATGGCTTCCCTGATGGGGTCGATGGGAGGGTTGGTGACTTGAGCGAACAGCTGTCTAAAGTATTCATACAGCAGACGAGGAGCCTGAGCCAGGCAGGCCAGCGGAGCGTCGTTTCCCATGGATCCAAGAGCCTCCTTCTCATCAGTGGCCATGGGACCGAGAAGCAGACTGACTTGTTCGAAAGAGTATCCGAATGCTCTCAGCATGGGGTCCTCCTGGATTTGAGAAGCATCTGGCTTTGGGGCCAGTTCGACTGCTCCTTGAGTGAGAAGATCCTCAAGGATCTTTGGCAAGCTTAACAGCTCCTTCTGAAGCCAAGCTCTGAAGTCCTGGCGAGTAGACACCGTGCTTTTCAGCTCACTGTCGTCGATGATGCGACCAGCAAGCGTATCGACCAGCAACATCTTTCCCGGTTGCAAGCGACCCTTGAGGATAACACGCTCGGGGTCAACGGGGATAGTCCCGACTTCTGATGCACAAATAATTCTGTCATCATCCATAACGTAGTACCTGCAAGGTCGGAGACCGTTTCGGTCCAGGTTGGCACCGCAGTACCGTCCATCCGCGAATGTAAAGAGCGCTGGACCATCCCAAGGCTCCATCTGACAAGCTGCCCACTCGTAGAAGGCGGCCTTGGCAGGATCCATCGCGGGGTTGTCCTCCCACGCTTCAGGCACCATAAGCATGACCGCCTCTGGGAGCGACAACACACCATTGATGGTCAACAGTTCCAGGACATTGTCGAAGGCGGCCGAATCGGAGCCACCATCTTCAACGATTGGGTAGAGCGATTCAAGCTCTTCGCCAAAAATATCGGACTGCATGACACCCTCGCGAGCTCGCATCCAGTTCTTGTTCCCTCGCAAAGTATTGATTTCACCTAGTCAGAGGTTAGTACCCGCGCGGCTGTTGATTGGATATTACGAGGCCCTTACCATTGTGAGCTGCCCATCTCAGGGGTTGGGCACGATCCCAGGAAGGGAAGGTGTTGGTAGAAAAACGGGAATGCACGAGAGCGAAATGGGCTTCGTAATCGGCGTTGACCAGATCATAATAGTACTGATATACTTGGATGGGAGCAAGCTGGCCTTTGTACACAATGTTCTTGTTGGACAGAGAGCACAGGTAGAACCAGTTGTGCAAGCCAATGGTGTGGGTTGCACGCTTTCGCAGTACATAGAGCTGTCTTTCGAAGTGTTTGTCATCAAAAAGACTGGGGTCTGTGATCTCGGGCGAGTTGCCAGAACCATATGCAGAAGCAAGTACAACGAATGGCTGCAGAATAGTTGGCTCACGAGAAGCAGCCGCGGGACCAAGGAGAGTGGAATCTTTAGGAGGCTCCCGCCACCCCAATACTCTCAACCCCAGTGACTCTGAGATCTCTTCCAATTGTCTCTTTGATTCATGCAAAGTCTCCTCATCTGGCTTGAAGAAAAGATTGCCCACGGCATATTGCCCTAGAGGTGGAAGCTTGATATCCGTTTCGCGTTCAAAATTCTTGATGAAGAACTTGTGGGGGATTGAAGTCATAACACCCGCTCCATCTCCGTCTCGCGCATCGGACCCGACCGCACCGCGATGGGTCATGTTACACAGCAAGTTCCGCGCTAGAGTGACGGCATGTCAGCATACTGGTTCTATAAAGATAGGGATGTGGGCATACCATCGCTAACAATCTTGTGGCTCGCCTTGCCCTTTATGTGGCTGCTTGAGGTTAGTTGTGTTTCTTCCTCTTTTTTCCAGGCCTCTGCATTCGTACGTACCAAGCAAAGCCAACACCGCACGCATCTTTCTCCAAGCCAGGATCGTATAATCCTCTAATCACTTGGTTAGTTTCGCTAGACCAGCAGAGCAGGCTCTTGTGGAACTCACTGCTTCACTGGCAGAGCTCCTGCCCAAGACTCGTTCTCCTCTGTCTGATATTCATATTGATGATATGGCTCGTTCTCGGCGTCAATCTGGTTTTGTCTATCGTTGAAATCGTCGACTTTTGCCATAGCAGGCAAAGTAGCGGCGACTTCGAGAGTAAAAGGGTTGAGGAAGCGATAGTCGAGAGGAAGCGATAGTCCAAACGAAGGGATGTTGTCCGCCTATGTAGTGCTTTGCGGAAATCGTCTCTCTTAGCGCTTGATTGTAATGTTTATTTGTCTAGGGGCAAAATTGATGTTAGTCAAGGAGATAAGGAAGAGCAAACCAAATCTCAAGTCCGAAAGTTGATAAGCATTGGCGGGTTTGAATTGAGGGGAAGGCATGCAGTAGCAGTGAAACCGGGAGTTCCAGACCTAGCGCAGTCAATCGCGGTGGTCGGTGGTTGACTGCGTCAGGACTGGGCGGACGGATTCTTTTTTGTCTGCACCTCAATGCATAAACGAATAAACGAATGGGTGATAAGCACATGGGTGAATCTCGATTGACGAAATTGAAATGCAAATTTGCATTTTCCATCTCCACAACTGTTGTTCCGGTCTTGCTATACCGAGAGCAGGATGGATGTTATCGAGCTCCTGTTGGCTTTTGGGTCCGTCCATATATGATTGCTTGATCGCTGATGCTGACCCCGCGCCGGTAGCAGGTGAGTAGTTGGGAAGTCAAGGGAGCAAAGCAGAACAGGACCGAACATAACATAACATAACATAACATCATCACTCACATTGTGCAATTGTTTTGGGCTCAGAGCAAGAAAATTCCTCTGCTTGGGGGTTGTGTTGTTCGGATTGGAGTCGGGGAGGGAAGAAAGAGGGTGGTGGCGGGAGGGGGAAGGACTTTAAAGGCTTTTTTTTTTTCCATTTGGTCTGGCGTTGAGTGCGTAGCGGGCGGCGAGTGAATATTCCTTGCCGGAGCTAGGAGAGGGCTAGTACGTGGTACTTCGACCATTCATGGAGTAGGTACGGAGTATACTGTACCAGTACTTAGTAGGGTAGTAAATTCGCATCTGAAAGCTTGGACTAGCTAGGACCAGGGTGAAAGTGTCTAGGCAGTAGGTAGTAGGGGTAGTATTTCCACAATACTACAACTACAAGTACTATAGTACCGGTAGTGTAGTACAACTACTCCGTACAATTAACAACTACAGATCTTCGCATGCCATGGTTCATTGCCGGTAGCCTGCCTATCTGCCACGATGAATCGATCTTGTCAACAGCATGAGGGCATGACTATGATAGCCAAGTACTTGTTGTACTACCGGTACCTACCTAGGTAGGTACTTTGGTTGTCCCTCGACCATCTTGTACTGTGCAGCACCGCACCGCACCGCACAGCAAAGCAGCCGATTCAGGATATGGAAAGTCGCTTACATATATGCAGCAAGTAATACGTACGATACCTACCACTAGATATACAGAGTACTTATCGTGGCCAACCCCCCACCCCCTTCCCCCCCCCTTCCCCCCTTCCCCCCTTCCCCCGCTCCCCCAGGTAGCGTCAGTGGTAGCGTAGCCTTGTTTCGTCTACCAAGAAGAAAGAAAAGAAGCGAACAAAAGCTACCCCCGATATCGCATCGCCTTCCCAGATATGATTGGTCAAGACCGACCCAAGCATCCGAGACTGCAGCCAATGACAGCACAGGCATTATACACTGCAACTACCAACCCAATATTATGGTGACAACATCGACATCGACACTCGGGCGCATTCGGGTTCGTGTTTGGGGCAAAACGGTACTTCGGATCGAATCGAGAGCTCCTTGCCGTGAGGTGAGATCCAAGAAAGCACGCATGACAATTTCCATGGACTGCGATGTTCCCTACTTCCTCGACCAATCCAAGCCAGAAGAAACGAGATGATACCGCAAGCGCGGTCAAGTCCACAATACAGAGACAGTAAGTACGTAGTACAGTAAGTAAAGTGGAATGGAATGAATGAGCGCCTTCTCGGGACAAGGCTGAGAGAGATGGACCTCGGTCAAAACTTGACTTTCTTACACATCACACCACACCCCACCCCACCCCGACCCCGACCCCACGCCACCCAGCCTCGTGGGCCGAGCGTTCAACCCCCCCCCCCCCCTGCAGATAGGAAGTACGTAGTACTACCGGTACCGGTACGTACTACGTAGCATCGTGCACCACCTCGCATCGCCTCAGCCTCAGCCTCAGCCTCAGCATCAACGTCAACAAACAAAGTCGCTCAATTCTAGCATCGTTCATTTGCACCAGCTCTTCAGCATGTTCTCTCTACCAAGTCTAGCACCGCAGGATGTGAGTCCAAACTTTTCCTGCCTCTGTTCCCTCAATCATTCCCCCCCTCTCTTGACCACACCAAGCACTTTCCACACCGAAAACAGGTCGGACGCCCTCAAACCACTAACAAAACCTACCACACACAGTCCTACTCCCTCTGGTACACCTCCTCGACAACGCCCCATCCATCCGCCTTCACCACTCCTCCCGCCCAAGGTGCCCCGAGCGACGCCCAAGCCCAGCAGCAGCACCCGCAGCAGCATCCACGCCACCGCCAGACCCAGCGTACTCCGCTCTCGCGCCTTCGCCAGGATGAAGAATACCTCGCGCTCCGCAAGCAAAACATCCAGAACTACGGCTCCGGATGGATCAAACCCCCTGGCGTCTCCAAATCCCTGCACCAGCTCCGCGAGGAGAAGCGGGAGATGGAAGAGCACCAGGAGGCCCTGCGCCGCGAAGCGCTCGCGCAGGAGCTCGCCGAGGCCGAGGCGGCCGAGATGGGCAATGAGCTGTTGCAGGGCGAAGACATGGGTACCGAGATGGGGGACATGGGCAGGGATCTGGACGATGAAGTGCCGGATGCTGATGAGGATGCGAATGGGACGGCGGGGCTACTGGATAGTAGCGACGAGGGGAGTGATATAGAGGAGGAGGAAGAAGAGGGTGGAGGGCATATGCAAGATTTCCCCGCAAACGTTCTGGCGTCAAGGTTACCGGATGATGTTTATCGCGAGGCTTTGGTTCGAGGCGATGAAGTCAGACGCTCGCAGTTCAGTGGGGAGGGCTCGGTAGGAGATGGGGAGGAAGCCGCGGGGGATTTGTTGCAAGAGGAAGACTTGATTCATGAACATCGTCATCAGCAGAGACAGTATGATCTGGACATGGACATAGATGCCGACCTGGACGCGGATATCCCTGAAGCATCGGCTGACGGCTACGAGCACACGGATACCGAGGAGGAACTATCGAGTAGTGACGACGACGGTGCCGACGAGAGTCAAATTTCACGACATCAGGCTGCGATGAGTATGGTTAGGAGTGATGGGACGCAGAATAGTATGGACTTGAGTAACCTGATGGCAGACAGTAGCGAGATGGGAAGTCCTCCGAGACGAGCGTCTAGACGGAGCGCCTCTAACAGATCGGCTGGGCGGCCGTCGTAAGGCTCTTCGGAAGGAAGCGAGCGCCAGGTATCTGGTTTGCCAGTACCGAAGAAGAGGTGCAGTGTTATCCAACATAGTGTATGAAGCGAAGCCTACCTTACTAGTAACCCTCAAAATCAGATACCCCAAATTAGAGAACCAGACAAGACTTTGGAAGCTATGGTATGAGCTGCCAATCAACGCCCCAAGCCCGACCACAAGAAAGACAGGATACAACTTCTCCCCTCCTTTCTCCCTTCCCCATCGTTTTCTTTACCAAGCCCCAACGCCAGTGCAATCAATATACAATATATGCAGCATCTTCCATGTATACATAACCCACCCCCCCCCCCCTCCAGGTCTTCTCCCATCCCCACACCTTCAAGCATCGGCTCAAATCCACACCCAGAAGAACAAGAACCCCACGGCAGCAAAGAAGGCCAGCCACACCTTCCAACCGACGCCCGTCCGCTCGGCCATGACCAGCATGCGATTCATGGTACCCTTGAGACGTAGGCGCGTCCCATCGAACGAGTCGTTCATCTTCTCTGCGAGAGCCGATGAGTCGCGGATCTCGTCGCCGATGGCCATTGTCATCTAGGGCGTCGATGGGAGAATTAGTACACACATACAAATCACATATACACATACACAAGTAGTGACAATGATGATGATGATGATGATGATGATGATGGGGTATGCGAGATATGGCAATCGGGAGAAGGGGAAGAAAGGGGAAGCGAAACAGGACAGACGTACGTCTTTCAGCTGGCGGACTTTGCCAAGTATGCCTTCGACCTGGCCGTCGTTCTGGGACTCGAGTTCGTTGAGCACGGCGTCGCTGTATTGGCCTCTGCGGATCCCGTCAGTCAGTCAGTCAGTATGTATCCATACAACAGCATCGACACTGTCCGTCCCGTCCCATCCAATTCATCCATCGTGTTCCTCCAAATCCCGTATCCAAGCTCAATCTCCACATCCCAACCAACCGCAGCCTCCTGGAAAGAGTAAACAGAGAAGCAAGAGACCGACTCACTTCCGATTCGGCGTCGCAGGCCTGTACCCCGGCCCATCAACCCCAGGCCCTCCACTCCCACTCCCATTGCCATTCCCATACCCCCCATTCACGCCCCCTCCTGCTGCTCCTCCCCCTCTGCCATACCCAGCACCACCTGCATACCGATTCGGAGTATTCCCCGCCCCTCCACTGTTGTTATACCCCTCAAACAGCGCGCTGCGCGGATCCCGCTGGTGCAGCGTCGACTGCCCGAACCTGCTGTGGCGTTCCAACAGTATGTCAGCCTCATACTCACTTGCCTGCGATCCTCTTCCCATCCTCTTCTCTCCCTCTCGAGCCTACCCGCGGCGCATGGAGAAATCTAGATACATCGACAAACGTAACAGACACCAGAGAGAAAAAAAATAAAAAAAATTGACCTATCCCTCCCCCGCGCATAAGAACACATCAAGTCGGAAAATCAAAGCAGAGAAAAGAAGAAGACAGCGTCGAGAATAGCAGCGCGCCCCTGAAGAAAGAAAAAATTGTAGAAGGGACGGTGCTCGCCCGCGCGCGTTCCGAATCGATGTAGAGAGTCCGGCACAAGACCAACCCCCCCCTTCTCTCTGTCTCTGACTCGGAATGCTACCCGAAAGATCGCTGCCGGCAGCGTAAGGGAGAGAGAGGAGAGAGGTGAGGACCCGAGCCGGCACGCAAAAGCAGAAGTAAAAAGAAAATATAAAGAAAACAGGGCAGTAGATGATGGAGACTAACCTCGACGCCATCGTTGCTTCGTGCTCCTCCTCCTACTCCTCGTCCTCCCTCCTTGCGCTTTCTGCTGCTGCTGCTGCTCTTCTTGTTTGTTCACTCACTCCTGACGACGCACTCAGCACCACGCGACGGACGCGATGTCCGTAGGTCTGCAGGTAGGACAGGTACCGGTAGGTAAGTAAGGCAGGGCGCGAATCGTCCGACGAGGTTTTCCGGCGGAAGTTTTAGAATGGCTTTCGGTTTCTGGTGCTTATTCGAGGTTCGGTATCGAACGGAAGGCGGGCGCGCAGGCGAAAGAGAATGGCCAAGGGTAGGTATGTAGGTGGGTGGATAGGTAGGTAGGTAGGTAGGTGGGTGGGCAGGGAGATTGAATTTGATGGATGAGGAGAGGAAATACGAGATGAGATGTGTTCTTGGAGGCTCCGACCCCGAAAACTCCTGGTCCAACCAGTGCACAACCAAAGTCGGGTCCAGTCAAGTCACGATCGCCAGCTTGTGGAGCCAACTTTTCAATATTCTCACAATTTCATGTTCATTAACAATGATTGTCCTAGAGAAAATTCTTCGAGGACTCTTGCCTGCCTGCTGGCCGGCCGTAAGGGCTGAACGTGGGTTGGTTTTCTCTAGCCTTCTTAATGTTCGCGTGCCAAGAAGGCTGTTTTCTTTCCTTATCGCTTTTGGGATTGTAATGGAATAGGGGTTTGAATACAGTTGCGTGGAGGGAACAAAGACTTTGATGTGATGAATGCGCGCTCGGTTCTGCTTTGTTCTGCTCTACTCTGATCTGCGCTGTGTGACTAGAGTGCTGCTGTTAGTTCAAGTACGCAGTGATTCCTTATAAGTACTTAGGAAGTCACAGGCCTCCCTTAGACTATCAAGATAATAGAAATAGCATCTCATGCCTGCGAATATGGTAAGATAAGACACGACCGTAAGTACACTAGCATAGCGGCTTGTCAATAGTCAACTTGACTTTCCATACCTCGTAGTTCACAAGGAAAGAAGCTCAGTTATGCGCGCCCATAGGCTCAATTCTCTATTGAGGATGATACAAAGGAGGCGTGCTCATAGAAGCCCCGCCACTCAGCAGATCCATATGCACTCCTTTGGCGCGCTCGCCCCAAAATCACCGCCTTCATCATATCATTTGCCATCGTAATTCAGTCGGGGAAGAGAGATTTCGTGTCGGTCGGAAATTGTTCTTCACGCAGAGATAAGCGGAAAAAGAGAAGAGCCGTATCCAGTCGTCGTCGAAGGGGAACGGGCCGCGTCTGAATCCAGAAAGCAAGAGCATCGCGTTAACAGGCGCAAGAGTTCATCAGAGCACTGCCAGCATCCCAAGTTCGCACATCGAGACGAGACGTCTACTTGTGGTCCTTCATCTCGGCATCGGACTCCTCGGGAGGTTCCACGAAGTCATCATCTGCCTCCTCCTCCTCGTCGTCAGGTCCCATCTCCGCGGCAGCCTTGGCAAAATCAATCTTGACTCCGCGGGTGCGGCGACCAGAGCTGATGATGTTTCCGGGGTTGATCTCCTCCATGTTCTCCTCCTCTAGGTCCTCGGCTGTCGACTTGTCAGAGCGCAAACCTAGTTTGAGAGGGGTAGATTGTCTTACGGGCATCTTGCTGCTTGAGGTGTTAGCCGGGTGTGGTCTTGATGTTGGGTAGAGGAGAAGCTTACATCATCAACTACCTCGTCAGCCTCCTCATCGCTGGAGCTGTCGACGTCCATGCTGTTGTCTTGCACCTCAGCCTCAGCTGCCTTGCCCTTGTCGGCGGGAGTGTTCGCAGATTCAGCCTGGGCAGACATCTTGATTTATCTTCGAGTTGGAAGGTTTGGTTTGGTTTGGAGGTTGTGGTTGTGGTTGTGTTTGGAATTGAGTTTGGAAAGGTGGGAAGATTGGTTGTAGGGAAGAAGAATGAGGTGACTGATCGCGTCTAAAAAAAAGCAAACAACGCGTAGAGAGAGCCCTTTGGAGGGGCAACCGCGATTGAGCCGCCCCGCACAGGCCATCCCATCGGTGTCCGTCTCGAAGGTTCCATCCATCCCTTCTCCTTCAATTCTCCTTTAAATGAAGTCTGGAAAGAGAGTTATTGACATTGAAAATTGAGCAACGTTGAACTTGGCTCCTAGATATTGAATTTTCTAAGCAGTCACTAGATGGTGTTCCAACTCAATTCTCAAAACACCCTTGTTAACAATACGTTGTAGCGCCTGAAACCGCGTGCCTTATGGTTTGGAACGTGGAAAATACATACAGTAATAATACTTTCTTCTCCTTCTACTCTATACTGCTATTCTAACCTGCTGGTTATTTCCAAGGATAATCATCTAGAAGATTGTCCTTGGCTTGCTCCCAATATTTCCTCTAAAAGACGTCCATTCTCGGCAAGCGCTATCTCGACACATTTGTCTGGATATTTACCTGTATTATTATGACTTATCGAACTGGGTAAGCATCAGGAAGAATCCCTTCTTGTGACTGGCGGCAGAATCGTGAACTACAATGTTCCAGAGGTCGCTGAAGTACACAAAGCCAAGCGAAAGGATAAGCGAGATCCGGCCACCAAAACACCAGCCATACATATCTCCCATTTCGTTACCTATCCGGGTTAAGTGCTTCCCCTGACCGGAAAACGACTCCTCGATTGCAGACCTCCCCTCTTATGACTTCCATCGCCTTCACCTGCGCTTCCATTAGGTCTGAAAGCTCTGCATCATTGCAACTCCAAGTCTAAGGAGCGGGTTTGATATGATGAGTATACTGGGACACAAGTATTCCACCACTGAATATTTCAACTAGAAGCTTAACCACAGCGTCGGCTGGTGCGGAATTGGGGTTTTTTTTTGGCAGCAGAGATAGGACTTGTGACCGTTTGAGGTGCTGGTGACGACAGTAGATCCCCGGCAGGTGCTTCCGATCTCTCGAAGGGTATGGCTGGTCCCAGATTCTTGGAATCGTATAGCCATCCTGGATTTCGGGGACGGGGACAGTCTGCCTTCCGGAGTGCGCATCAATCCGAAAAAACTTCGAGCCTTCGCTCGGTCCGCCGTAGGTGCAGTTCTGTATGCCTTGCCAGATCTTCAATATACAAATATGGCAAAGCATTTCGTACGCGATATTTATATACGCGAAGGACCGAAACCTCAGCGACTCCACGCACAGATGAGGGGCCCTCCTCGTTTCAGCGATCCGATTATCACAGATCTTCTCAGCAGCACTACAACTTTTGTTGTTCTTGTCGGGGCAACATGAAAATCATGTTCACCCAGCTCAGCCTGTGGCTTCTGTAACTCCTTCCACGGCGAAGATTATCTGCCACCAAACATCATACCGGATAGAGGCAAATGAGGAAAGCAGCGAACTAATTCCGAAGAGGACGTAGCAGGTAATGTAAGCTGCCAAGGAGAAAATATAGCCAAACGATCCATCTTCACTGGGGACCGGAGCCACACGATCTGACACAGTGTAGAAGCTATCCGACTTGCTGATAGTTTACCCTCGGCAGGAAAGCAGGAAATATGACGCCTTGAAAGGGAAATCGAAGGAGACACAAGACTGAAAAATTCACATTCCAGGCCCCAGTAAACTTGACATGGAACGCAAAAAGAGCGAACTCGGGATGACTGCTCACCCACGTATACAAATAACACCGACTAGGTCACACCGGTACCTACCTATAATTTCTCCTCGTGGATTCTGGCAGCAGAGACAGATTGAGTCTCTTTCTTCGGAGCCGTATCACCATCCACCAGCTTCTGATTCGTTGCTCTGCCCCTCTACTTAACAAGCCAGCGTACGCTTCCAGGACCGTAAGCGAGATGGATACTGGAGAGAACCGGAGATGCGCCGGCGGGAGTGGAGAACGACACATTTAAAAGTTGCAATCCATTTCATTTTGACATCTTCCTCGTCATTCATCTCCATTTTAAACCGTTTTCGTTCCATTATCGCTCACAATGCGTGCGAGAGGCGCTTACAGTACAACTCCGCGTATTGAGGTGTGAAGTAGGGCTCTGCCAAGACCGATCGAGTGGAAGCGAATAAAAACAATCATCACCACAGGCTATCTACCCCTCAAGGTCCCCTTCCTCGTCGATCGCTTGCGACACACCACCCATGACTTCCCTTCTCTTCTCTGATGTCTTTTTTCGTAAGGTCTCAAAATATACGTGCCAGGACCTATCAGTTTGATTTTGATAGCTCACATTCTTGGCAAGTACCTCAAACTTGCTCAAATACACTTCCAATGCCCTCACTCATTCCAATCCTGCTCTCGACGAGTGTAGGTATATATACTGTGTCCTACAAAATAAGAGCCTGCAATAATTGAAAAATATGAACTAGATCTAGGTCCCCTCTTAACAATTACCAAATTACAGAATCGTCAGGTCAACATGGCTACCCACACCTTCGTCGAAACATCACCTCTGCAAAATTTGAACAACCTCATTCTCAAATACGGACCCGAGGAATTATCCCCATCTAAAGCAGCCAACAGGCCAGAGGACGCCACACTCATGTCCACCTTCCCCCTCCTCAGCCTCCCCCTCGAACTCCTCCACCAAATCGGAGCACACTAGTAAGTTAAAAAAAAGAACTCGCGCCTGGTCATCTCCACACCAGATACATTCCATCCCACAACGCAAGATAAACTGACACAACGGCCACCGCCCACTCAGCTACGCCAACCTCCCAGCCCTAGCCCTTACATCCGCGAACCTAGACCAGCCCCTACACGCGCATACCCCCCTCGCGCTCTCCTCGCCCCAGCTCCTCGCCCGCACCCTCCCCCCGTCGCTTTACTACCACCATGCCACTTTCCTCTTTTCCTCACCGCGCCTGCTCAAGGATTTCGCGGCAGCACTAGGCCCGCGCGCCGAGAACGTGAGGAGAGCCAGGATCTTGTATGGCGGTTGTGGCGGCTGTGGCGGCTGTGGCGGCGGCGGCAGCGGCGGCAGCGGCGGTGGTGGTGATGCTGATGCTGATGCTGGTAAGGGGCACTGTGGAGGCGGAAGCGGGGACTGGGTGTATTGCTTGCTGGAGAGTCTTCCAAGGCTGGAGGAAGTCGTGTTTGTGGTTCAGGCTCAGGCTCAGACGCAGATTCAGGTCGGGGGATGTGGGGAAAAGAGGATGGGGGCCTGGTGGGATGCTGTTGTTGATGCTTTCAGGGAGGGCTGGGCGGGGAGACGGTCGGACGGGAAGGCAGAGGGGAAGATATTAGTTGTGAGAGTTGAGGTGGGCGGAGGAGAGGAGATGGAGGCGAGGATCGGGTGTTGACTGGAAAAGAATTCATAGCCGAGGAGGAATCTGTGAGAAATCGGCATATGGTTAAAGGGATTTGGGAAATTATGGTATCTGCTAGGTCTGGTCGTTAATAGATAAACATTGTATACTGACTAGCTTGTTGAGTTAGCGTTACCCGTGACCTAGTCGATGATTGCAACGTGACCTAAATTTCGACACGGAAATATCAGAAAACTCATACTTCATCTCCCCCTTAACTTATAGGATCAAAGCACGAAGCACTGCAAAATTCTACACCACATTGCAGAGCTGAACTGGCAGCTTCCAAAACCAGCAGAACTACATGACAAAAAGATGTCGGAGAAAGTATTTACAGCGCTCAGCACAACAACTAGAAATCAGCGTGCTCGCAAGAATCATGAATGCCTCGATGAAAATAGCCGAGAAAATATTGACTAGATGTCAGCAAGCTGAGCCTGAGTATGTATGCTCCAATGCCTAGACCTGACAACGAACGGGGTACGATTCAAGGAATCTTTCAACGTTTAGAATATAAAAAGTACCAAACAGACTTTCTTTATGGTGATGAACTCTGAGAGATTCCGGCGGCTGTCTAGCACTTATAGGCTTAGGTAGTTATAAACAATCATGAAAAAAGGAGAATCAATCTTCTGACTTCAAGGCTCAAGTGTCATAAGACTGCTGTGTACAGATTATATTTGTGTAGAAATTGTATGATATATGATAGGACCAAGTGGTTGCTGAAAACATGAGAAGTTTATAATGCGAAGGATAATCGAACCAGGCAAGCCGCAAGAGCCGAAGTAAAGAAAGGGGGATCATTTGAAAGCATCTTATTTTCATGAGATCGTCTATTCTAACAAATGCTGCCGTCCAGCTCCTGATGCAAATGCCCTCGACACATGGCCACCCTTGTTTCCCATCCACTCCTAGTCCTAGTCATAACAAGGCCATCGTGTCTTCCTTCCTATACCAAGTCCGCTCACCATATTACTCGGTCTATACCCGTTACTTATTGTAAATCAAAAAGTTCCGCAAGCTATCCCAATGATCGCTCTGCACGTAAATATAATCCATACTACTCCTCAATCCACTCTGCACCGTGTCAGGATACCACCTGAACAGCCACATCACACTGCCCCAACTCATAGCCGCAAAGACCGGCCACGCATCGTGTCCTATTCGTCTCGAGAGTTCTGGGGATTTGATGATGCCCAAAGAGGGCCGTATCGAGAGTTGTGCCAACGAAAGGCAGACTCTCGCGAATACTTTGTTCACACGATCAGCGAACCACACTTCCAAATCGATGTTTCTACCAGAACAAATGTGAAGAGGAGGAAGGATTTACTCACCAAATATCACAATCTGTTTACTAACAGAACTAATATGTCCCCTCTTACTCCTCCGCCCGAAGACCAGGTACCCCCCAAGCAAGCCCGCGAAGAATGTGTCATACGGCCCCTCTTTGCCCGGATCGCTCCCCATATGCTTCAGCGCCAGCATCGTCATCTTGTAGACCGTCGCGTACTTGGCAAGGTTCTGCGCATGCGTCTTCGTCGCCCTCAAGATCAAGCCGATCTTCTCCCTCACCGTGCCGGATCGAAACAGGAATATCATGCTACAAGCAATTGCCCGTCAGCATATATATGATAATACCTCTCCAACGTCCATTCTACTTGGCCTTGGTCCCTGTGGGAGGGAGGTAGGGAGACGTACACCATGGCATGCGGAAACCGCACCTTGGCACCGTAGACGGCGCCATTGCGCGCGGCCTTCACGACGGCGAGGTAGTCTGCATATTTGGGATTGAGGATCACGCTCTCCAGCGCCCTCTATCCAGCAGCCATCAGCACACATTCATTCTCTTTGGTGCATTGAAATGCAGTGAGGTGAAGATGAGGTTGGAGTCACTTACCTTGACGGCAGCAACGTTCGACATGCTCGCGTTCGGTCCGGGCTCGAGCCTCGGCAACTCTGCTACTATCCTGCTTCCACAGCAGAGGGAAATGGAGAGAAGATGCTAAAGCAAGTTGACTGCCTCATTCATTTACTTGCCTAATTCTTCCTTCCTCTTCGCCGGAGGCGCAACGTATCGCCGTGAGTAGATGTGGTGTTCTTCAAGTCGTGAAGGTGGAAGGACGGGAGCATTGGGCATTGGGACAGTTGCCTTTCCAAACGACGACCATCCCGCTTCAGCCTTCAACTTCCCCGCGAACAGACACGTGAAGTGAAGAAGACGTCGAAGACGCCAGTGCTGTATCTGTGCAGATCAAGCCTAGACCGCTTTTGCGATTCCTTATCGATTACCGTAGCAGGGGCCCCACAATTAAAGTTCAGAATATTTCTGATCTGATCAAATTCCCATCGGCGACAACCTCATCGCACAAAAATCCACCAACTCTACCACCAACCAAAGTCAAGATGTTGCGCCAAATGTACATATTTCCTCAACACAATACATATTCCAAACGACCCCACTGACTCAGCAACTGACCAAAACGATAGAAAACCCCGCAATGCGCGCTCCAAACGCGCCCTCGACAAGAAAGCCCCCAAGGCCATTGAGAACCCCAAGAAGGCCCTGTTACTGCGCGGCACGAGCTGCTCACAGATCGTGCAGGATGCCCTCACGGACTTGCACCAGCTGCGCATCCCGCACTCCAAGAAATTCACCAAGAAGAACGCCATCCACCCTTTCGACTCGGCCGCCTCGCTCGAGTTTTTCGCCGAGAAGAACGACGCCTCGATCCTGGTCTTCGGCAGCAGCAGCAAGAAGCGGCCACATGCCATCACGTTCGTGCGCATGTTCGACCACAAGGTGCTGGACATGCTCGAGCTGGGCCTGGACGCGCAGAGCTGGCGGAGCCTGGCAAGCTTCAAGAACAAGAAGTGCGCCGTTGGCTTGAAGCCCATGCTGCTGTTCTCCGGCACCCCGTTCGAGGGGCCCGTCAGCAATGAGTACACGCTCGTCAAGAGCTTCTTCACGGATTTCTTCAAGGGCGAGCCGGCGGATAAGATTGATGTCGAGGGCTTGCAGTACATGGTGTCCATCTCAGCGCGGGACACCGTCGATGGGGAAGATCAGAAGCCGAGAGTGCACTTGCGCATCTACTTGATCAAGACGAAGAGGAGCGGCCAGAAGCTGCCGAGGGTGGAGGTCGAGGAGATGGGCCCGAGAATGGACTTCAGCGTTGGGCGTGTGCAGGAGGCGGATGAGAGTGTGATGAAAGAGGCGTTGAGGAGGGCGCGCACGAGCCAGGAGAGGCCGAAGAAGAATATCTCCACGGATATTGTGGGTGATAAGATGGGTAGGATACATCTGGGCAAGCAGAATTTGAAGGAGTTGCAGACGAGGAAGATGAAGGGCTTGAAGAGGAGTCGGGACGTGGCCGATTCAGAGGATGAGGAGATGGAGGATGATGTTATTGAGGAGGAGCCGACCAAGAAGTCAAAGAGGGGCTAGATATGGAGAGACTCAGACCTTGCATTGATGGTGTTTGGAGTTTGGAGACGGGATGCCAGTGTCTCTCTCGAATTGTTTGCTATAGAGAGGTGCAAAATGTCTAAAGTACCCACCCATATGTTCGTGCTAAGCCACCAAAATTGTGAGGATATCGAAAGGATTTCTGACTGGGAATATTGTTAAGCTATTCCGTTGACCCTCCGTCCTAAATAATGTGACTTGGTAGCGCCTTGACTATCGATTCGTGACTTGGGCATCGAGGCGACCTCATACGTCAATCAATCGGAACTTGGAGCCCACTACAGAGTACTTCACTATGGTATTTACCGAATCTTCCTCCAGGCTCTGTCAATCACCATCTCTGCACCACGCCCGATCACAATCAAGATAGTACCTCTCGCAATCATGTATCCCAACGCCATGCGGTGCTTCCACATATGGTCGCTCTAAATAAACACCTCGCTTTGTCAGAATATTTCAAGGAATATCTCAAACGGGAATTGACTGATTAGGAAGTCGACACTACCAGACTACCAGACGGCATGCGGATATTCGAATATGATCACGAGATCTCGGTTAAATCAATAGTGGTTTGCGATGTAGTATTAATGCTCTGCGAATATACACATACTTAAGACTGCGAACTTCGGTCCTTCCATCTGGCCATAAATCCGATATTTCCATGGACCTCCTTCCTGTGCATATATTTCAACGCCAAATCACTCCCAAAATCCAACAAACCATCATCCTCATTCCCACGCTTTCATGAATCTACAACAAAAGATTGATCAGCTTATGGTCGCTCCTCAGTGACAGTCACATGGCCCTTCATCTTTCTGCATCTACCGACGCCAACCTCGTGCGTGTGAAAATCCGCACAGAAGTTCTCCTGCGGCGGTACCTGGCCCTGATACCTCGTGACCCCCTTGTCCCGATCCCGAAACGCAGCTATCGCCAGATCCAACAGAAAGTCGTTGCAGATCTTGTGCATATCATCCTGCAACTCATCTGCGGAATACCGGTAACTGACAAGCTTGACGAGTAGCTTGCGGAGTTTGCATCTGGGTTGGGTCTTTTGATAGATGTACGTAGACATCAGGACGAGATCCATGGCGCGGCAGCAAGAGAGGATGGCATCGATAGCGTCGTTCTGTAGTCCAGACATCTTGAAGTTCTGACCGATGATATATAGCTCGACGAACAAGCCGGTTGATGTCTTGCGCGGATCGTAATGTCGAGCCCGAGCAAGCTTTTGCGAGATGCAGATTTGGTCATTATAGAGCCAGTAACACATTGATTGTATGCTATCAGCACATTCATCACTCATGACGATATCGACCGGTTGGGTAGAACGCTGTCCGCCGGTCGGGAGAGCGCGATCTGATAGCACGGGGCTGGCCTCTCGTAGAACATCCAGGTGAACGTTGAAAAGGGCTTCGTCGGGCCCGACACGAAGTCTAACAATGTCTCCCAAGGAGCTGGTCTCCATTAGTGGCTTTTACAGAAGCAAGGCTAAAGGACCATACTTGAAGAGCCGAGTCTTCTTATGACTGCGGGCATCCTCGTTGGCCTCTGGGGACCTTCGCTTCGAGGCAGTAGCCAACGTGGCGGAAGACACAACTGGTACGCTACAGCTGTGAGTAATTGATCGACCAGCGGACGTAAGGGACCATGGATACCTACCTATTCATATTCATGTTTGAAGTAACATTGGCAGCTTCCCAACCCTCGCTCAGGTCCTCGGCTGAGGGGATGTCGTTACCAGCGCGCACGACAATGACTCCGTCTTCAAGGGGCATATCGGTCACACGCTTGGTACGAGACTGGCTTATCTATTGTTGATGGCTCTGGGGTCAAAGTACACAGGAGACTGGCGTGGGCGGCAGTAGGAGGCATGAGTTCTGTGTCCCACCAGATCTGTCAGTTAGCAAGTCATTACCTTGGTTCTCACAGCTCCTTCCATCAAAAGGCAGTCTCGCATTCGGTTCGGAAACTAGAAAGAGATCACACGGATTTGCTGTCCTCTCGGTAGAGATCTTACGCTCCTTTGATTTCCTTTAGCCATCCACAGCTGGGTAAACAAAGCGGTACTAATTCTGGTACGAGCCAAAAATTGCTGGGCATGACATCAAGTCCGAAAACAATAATTTCTAAACTTGCCGTTTACACCTTTACAGACTTCAAAAGCCTGTCCTCAACGCCCGCCAATGTGTATTCATGCGTTAGCACTGCCAAATTCTCCGCCTCAGCCTGAAATTGCTTGTCCGGATCAACACCAGGCCCAAACATCTGTGCTCCGACCCCTGGGCCCATTTGCCCCATCTGTTGTGTCGCTTGATTGGCAGCTACATTCGATCAGCAATCGTCTCAATCTAGCAGAATGATAGCATTACCATTGTCACTCCCGAGCAGATAAGTGAACACTGACTGCAGTCCGAAGATACACAGCACATACCACGAGATGGAAGACATCCACTGCGGGTCCATATCTCTGGTCGCTACACCCGCCTGCAGCATACTCTTAAACTTAATCGTCAAGGGGAACGGTAAACGAACTGTCGTGAATCAGCACTATCCTAGCACCTACATGTCAACACCTACTAATAACAAAACCGCTGAAAAAGGCGTTGATCCAGCCCATGATGAGCGTCTGCGGTACAATCATCGCCATATTCCCTTTCATCATCCCCATCATTCCCTCCATCGCAGCCGGATCCGTTATCGGATTGGGGGCCGCTTGTCCTTTCCTATCTGGCTCCTTCAAAAATGTGCCACTCTCGTACGCGGTAACGAGGTAGTCTCTGCGCGTCTGAAAAGCGGTGGAAGAGATGGCGTTTGCGTTGGAGCGGAGGTTGACTCCGCGGAGGAGGGAGCGCTGCTCGCGGATGGCGGCGAGCTCTTGTTTCTTGGGCGCAGTTTGCATGAGCACTGTTGCATAGTGGCGGAGGACTCCTGTCAAGATCTAAGGATCGTTAATAACCCTGCGGTAGCAAAGAAAGGTCGAGAGGACGTACCATGACCACCGTGATGGGGATCAATATCCAATAGCTGTGCCATCGTCAGCATAAAATTCACCTGCTGCCTCAGATAATCAATACAAGAGCTGCGGATCCCTATGGATCGTCTGGACAGGAACTTGGGCCATGTTCGCGGTGGTATTTGTCTGGTTGCAAGTTGCAATGTTGATTCTGAAGCTTGGAGGGACTGCTGGGAGTGCTTGTCGTTACAAACGACCCACTAAACTCGGCTGACTTACCAAACCGAGTTCGGGGTAAACGACCTACATAGCTACCGTACAAGACACGGTTCCCAATCGCGTCTCCGTACCTACTCGCCCTCGCCCTCGTATGTCTAGAATTCCACACTTGCAGAATTCCCCCTTCCACAACCGAAAAAATGGCCCACCAAGAAAAGATCTCTGTGTATTCGCTGCCTGGTAAGCTAAAGTCATTTCCTAATTCAAGGAGAATAACTCCCAAAGATCTAGCTGTTCAAAGCACCGGTTGACACTCCAAATTAACATCAACCAGATCTCAAAAACACTTCCGACGACGCCGTCCCTGCCTACCTCAATTCCCTTAAATTCAAGCAATCCCACACCCTTACCGATGTCCGCCTGGCTCTAGGCTACTCGGCCTTCGCCATCTGCGCCGCAACCTTTTACTGGGACTACAAGCTCGGCTTCGACAGCACAAAGCAGTACACCGCCGTGGCCGTCGCCCTCTACACCCTTATCAATGGCATCCTGACCCTCTGGATCTGGGGCGTCGAGAAAGGCACTATCTACGTCGGCACGAACGCCGCCGGCGACAAGGTCCAAATCGCCTCCAAGACGGAGAAGCACGTCCCCGTCTACAACCTGACGGTGACGACGTGGAAGGCGGGCAAGGGGAAGGGTGAGACCAAGGCTATCAAGAAGCCGTTTACGAAGTGGTTCGACAAGCAGGGGAGCTTTGTGGCGCTGCCGTTCCAGCAGATGCTTGCAACTGGGATAGAGGTTGTGGGCATGGCGGACCCTGGGAAGGTGGTGCTGCCCGAGAAAAAGGTGGCCAGCGTGGAGGGCGAGGGCCAGGAGAAGAGTATGGATGATAAGTGGGCGAGTCTGTTGGCGGAGAGCTCGGGGGTTAGTGTCGAAGAGGCTACGCCGACAAAGGGGAAGAAGAGGAGCAAGAAGGCTACGTAGAAGGTCGGCAGGGTGTTGACGATACTTGTGTATTTTGAGGCGTGGAAGCGAGGGCTATCAAAAAGCTTGTATGGCTAGGCGTTTTTGGCAATTTGATATGGGATATTAGTCTTGGATGCGTTGCATAGGATGGGCTATCTAGTGGACACCCAAGTGCTCTATTTCTTGACTTCTCATCAATTCACACGTGTCTCGAACGCCACTTCAAGGTGCGAACGGAGTAAAGTAAACAAGATCTGGGTAGTTCTCACACCATAGCTCTTGCAGCTATATTCAAGAATTGGCAAAGTCTCCAGACCCTAGAAACCATATCCAAACCCGACAACTTTGCATAAGGGCAAGCTTTTCGTTCCTAAAACCATACATCCATAAGCGAGAGCGAGAGACTCCTCTTCCCCAAGTTGCCTATGTATACAGTTACGAAGTGAACTTGGAGGGAAAAGAAAAAGGCCTTTAATACAAGAAAACACCAGCCCAAAACCTCCAGACTCTCTCTCCTCAACACTCGATACTCAACACCATCACTACGCATACACGACCTTCTTATATATATATATACCTAATATATATATAACCGGAAATGGTTTATCGAACCAAGTTGGGTAGATATAGGGCACACGCGTCTCACCTAAAATGAAATAATTTATCGATTCTCCTTATGGCCTAGGTACCTGTTCCACTCCTCGCTAATGAGAGGATACGCAAAGGAGAGAATGTCCCTTTCGTTACCTCCGTATCAAGTCTATCTATCATCTAGGACATGTGCACCTCTCCCAATGCCCCCCCATATGGAGAGTCTCAACACTGCTCGATATTTCTTTCATCTCTTCTTGACAGTAAAGCGAGAAACCAAAAAAAAAAAAAAAAACCCGTCGCGTGGTTAGGAACATCCGTACATCTATTTACCTCAGGATGGGCAGAGGCCTACTATCGCTCATGTCATTTCATTTCCATCGATCTTCGGAGTAAACTGCAGAAATATACGTTGCGAGTCAATCAATACACATACCATCTACCCCCAACGGACATTACAAGCATGAGAAGCGCTAAGAATGAACCTCGCAATATAATTATGACTTGTCGTGAACCATAGACGTGCGCATCGATCCATCTAACATCTATCCGCAACCTAACGCCATCGCTATGCACCCTCTCACCACAGATGCAACAAATCCATCGCCAAAACGAAAAGCATATGCCTCTCTACCTTCACTACGCACTATCCGCCAAGTAGAACCATTTGATGCGGCACAGCGTAGCCTTCTGTCTCACCTCCCACGCGGCATCATCCTTCGCATAGTCCAACTCCCTCAGCATCTTGGTCGCGCGCTGCAATAACAAGCTCGGCTTCACATGCGCAATCAGCAGCATCATGACCTCCAAAGCCAGAACCCGACACTGCACACTACCGTCGGATGGATCATCATACGTGTTTCTCAGCCGATCAGAAACACGCGTAATGACCGAGTCGAGATGTTCCTGGATGAGAGAAGGGCAGAGAGGAGTAATACTAGCAAGGGTCTTGAGATAGGCTACCTTTGTCCAGTCGTCGTCCATGACAGTCACGCCTTCCAGGATGAGTGGCATGAGCAGCGAAGCGGTGGATCCCTCTGTGAGGTAGGTGGGCGGCATGTAGAAGAGGATTCCAGCGAGGGCAATCAGGTAGTTGTCCTTAAGACCTTTGTCTGAGGTGTTTTGCCAGAGAGTAATGAGAGGCTCGGCGGCCAGTGTAAACAGACGGGGCTTGCGTAGCTTGCGGAGTGTGCAGTAGTTGTCCTCGTTCAAGATTGGGGAAGAGTCAAGCAGGATGCGAAAAGATTGAGCGACCTTACGACCGTGCTTAAAGTCTTTGATACCGCTAATCATTAGCCCAATGAGTGTAGTCATTGTAGGATCGAATGAAGCCAAAGATGCTGCTGTGAAGTAGGCCAGGACTTGGTACGCCTTGACGGTTTGAACGGCGCTCGTCGAACTTTCGCTGAGAACGGTCTCCATAACACTTAAAAGACTGCCACCATCCTCTAAGGTCTCCTTGCTGGCTCCAAACTTGTTTACAAGCAGCTGGAGCATCCAGAGCATAGCAACCTGGGAGAAGGGAGAGCTTCTGCTTCTAAGACTGGTAGCGTTTGAGATCATGGTCGCAGCCAGATCACCGGCTGAAATTCGCAATTCAGCATTGCTCTAGTATCCGTTAGCAAGAAATTTAAGCATCCACGGCAAGACATTACCTTCGATGGACTACCCGCCAACAGGAACATAGACAGAGCATTTGCCAAGCACTTATCCGGCGGTCCGTCACGCAGATTCTTGTGGGACTGGGCAAGCAAGGC
Organism: Drepanopeziza brunnea f. sp. 'multigermtubi'; assembly: GCF_022702325.1. Classification (NCBI taxonomy): domain Eukaryota; kingdom Fungi; phylum Ascomycota; class Leotiomycetes; order Helotiales; family Drepanopezizaceae; genus Drepanopeziza; species Drepanopeziza brunnea. Next base: position 1,813,076 of record NW_027094074.1, read on the forward strand.
ATCCACACTGTGAGTGAACAAGGTCCAAATTACGCTTGGCTCTCTTGTGAAGGTTGAGTTCCAGTTGATAACAAAGTTATTTGAGGCAGTTGTCAATTTGGACCGCAGAGCAATCATGGCTACCTTGCCCACAAGCTCAACAATTTTGTCTTCCGAACCCTGTTCCAGGATGACCGACTTCAAACCCAGATAGACCTGGCCATTTCCATCAAACTTCTGTGCGACAGTCATACGGAATAGCTCCATAACGATGTATGTATAGGGTCCACTGCTTGGAATGGGCGATGCTGGCTGAGGAGCATGGCTGCGGGCCTTTTCCAAAGTCTTCTCGAACTTTTCCAGACCGTCAAGAATTGTGGCCAGTAATGCAACAACATAGGGCATCTGTCCTTTGTGTTGAACCACTGCCTCCAATTTGACGAGAATCTTCTTCATCGTCGAATCGAAATTTCGGTGCCAGTAGCCGGCCGCGACACCAACCGGAGGTCCGTCCCGGAACTCATTCTCACAAACATTGGTGCACGAGATACCGACGAGGCTCTCAAGCCGAAGCAGAATTGCCTCCATTTCTTCCTCCTGTTTTTCGGGATCCTCCGAGAGTTTTGTAGGAAGGGCGTCTACGAGAGTTGACAAGGTGACATCACCGAATATCTTCGGCTCGATCGAAGATATCTGATTAAGCGATTCCACAACTGCAGCCTGGATGTCGGCATTCTGACTGGGATGTGTTGCGAAATCTGTCAATTTTTGAACTATCATTCCCTGCTCGGCGACTGACAGGTAGTTTGGAATCTGAAATAGCATCGTCAATCCTTTGATGGCAGCAGCTCCGAAGACAGGATCTGGCGACGCTCCATGTCCAGTCGTGAGGTGGGCTTTATCGTCTGCCAGAGTGACCGCACCAAAGTAGACGTCAACAAGAGTATCCGAAAACTTAGAAAAGCCTTGCTTCAGATTGGCAATGGCATGAGGGTTCTCATCGACAATTATAGAGGTCGGAGTGGTTGTTGGTCTTGGTGCAATGTCCGGCTGTGCCAAACGGGCTATCAGGATGTTATTAAAAACCCCCAGAAGGAGGTTTCTTTCGGATCCGAGTTTGAGATTCTGCCAGACGACATTGATTCTCGGGATGATAGATTTGGCGACCAAATGGAAAGCAAGAGGTGATCCAGAGGCGACCGAGCACAGAATCAATCCACTACTGCGTAAGAACTGAGTGCTCATGTCAAGGATCCGGCCACTAGTTTCTTTGATCACAGTGTTGATGTAAATGGCCAGAGGATTTTGCGTATCCTCCCAGTCGTAGACTCGACGGCTCAAAGATATACTTACACTAAGTAAAACTTTTAGTGACAACTTGATGAAATCATCCACCTCACCGTTCCAGATCTCGAATTTTAAAGAGTCCCAGATCTTGGGCGCGAAGGGAGCCACGGCGGGAACGGAATAATTTTCAACACAAGCAGCAAGGGTCGTCAGGACCTCGGTCTGGTTGAAGTCAGTACCAGTCAGTAATACTGGTTGGTAATTGGAAGAGGGGTAGTACCTTAGTATCAGCGGACAAGTCCGCAGTTGTATCGAGCTTCTCAAGACACATTGGAATTGCGTCTTTAGCGTATGAATCATTCGACACGATGCATCCTAGGAGCAGATCCCGCAGCGTCTCTTTCGAAGGATGCTTTGGGTCTTTAGCAGATCCGCCCACGGTGATCGGATAGTATCTCGAGAATGAATTCCACAAACTTTCAATTTGTGGTGCTTCAAGATCCCATTCCTTGCTAACATGGATGTACAAGGAGAAAAGAAGAGTCAAGCATGAAGGATTCTTTTCATGGGAAGCGAGCTCAACGAGTCCGTTGATTTGAGAGGCGACGCCAGTCATCTTGATGAGATCTAGACCTCGCTGGCGAAAGATGATATCCAAGACCCTTAGGAGCTCGACCCGAGTAGCGGGGGCTAGATCCCGCATAATAGAGAAATCAGCGAGCCCGTAGATTGCGGTTGCTACCACAGCAGTATCGCTAGGTATGAAGTGTTGCCAATTTACAATCACTCTTAGAGAGGCGGCAACTTCATAAATCCCATAGCGAAAACTGGAGTCCTGATCTCGGCTTGCGAGACGGTCACAGAAGTATTTGACCAAGGTGTTTACTGCAGGTGTGAGTTGAGATACCAAATGCCGCGGGGCAAGGGACATTTACCAATCTGACGAGATGGCTCGGTTTCAAGGCTGCTAAGAACCGGAGGAAGAAGACTCAAAGCTATCAAAGATTAGACTTTTCCAATGATCAATGCTAACGGTGGCGTACCTCGAGCCAGAACGACTCCGTCCACACCAGATGTGAGATAGGGTCCTAAATCTCGGAACAAATTCAAGAAGGAGTATACACCAGTATCAATAGCTGACGAATGTCAGCGGGGATCTGCCAGCTCTGATAGCAGGCCTTACCTCCAGCGAACTCGGTAACGATTTTCTGTTCTACCAGGCTTCGTTTGCCGTCGCTATCAGAAATATTCACCCAATCACCAACGGAGTATGGCAATGGAGCCATTATATGTATGATGAAGAGCAATAAAATCTAGATCATTGTAATCGGCAGCTTCGTGGGGAGGATTGGGAGCAATATTCAAGGTCGTGTAGTGAAAGTTGATGCAGCTTTGGGACCAAGTGGCTAATGAATTCATCAGCTCGGATGCTGCAATAAAGATGGCTGTAGTACTCGCAGATAGTAATATTGTAGGAAGATACATTGATAGCTCAATCAGAGAGAGAAATAAGCCATTGACTTACTATTACTAAGGGAAAATCGCAAGTCGCGAAGGAGGGGCAGGGCTGTTTAGCCTGAGGATTGAGGACGAAAGTAGCTTTCAGCCGGGTCGCACTTTTGATTGAAGTATCCACTGAACTTACTGCCAGCGAGATCAAAATTGAACAATAGTTGACGTTGTGTTGTGATGCTGTAGAAGACAACTTGAAGATGGAGATCGATTCCCTCAGATGATATTTCCACGCCGAATCCTCAGCCTTGCCGCCCCACGGTAATCGTCGGTTACCACCCAAACGGGACAAATTACGGAGCAACGGAAATACTTTCACCAAAACCTTTATTAAACCACAACTACTAATACAAACGTAACAAAAACACATTTTTATGTTCAGATAAGTTCTGAAGACAAATGCATGCTGCGAATATGCACATGTGATTGTTCGTCCCAAGTCAAAGATCATATTCGGGCTTGATCGCATGAATTTGCTGGGGGCTCAAAATTTAGACATGCCAAGCAAGCCTGGAAAGCGCACGGACCTGTAACATCAAAAAGTACGATTTTCACTGCTTTAATCTACGTAGTAGTACCATGACAAAGCAACTACATACTATTAGAATTATCTTAATTGGCTATTATTAAAATGGCCACGGTGCTTTTTCTGGTTCAAAAAGATTTACGATACGATAGGTCGTTGATTTCCTATCGATTTTACAAGTATGAAAGTGAGTGTCCCGGGCTGCTGATTGTCCGAGTTGTTGATTGTCCCGGCTTGGTAGTGTATCTTTTTCAATAATACTCAAGGCAACCAACGGTTAGAAGGAAAACCTCGGCCCAAGAGCATTCGATACCATCGAATTACGATAATCATATATAGATGGTCATAACAAGAGAGCGGTGGTATTACCGCAAATCTTTTCAGAAATATCGACACTCCTTTATCCCCTGACTACCTTTGGCATTTGTCTATAATACATCATCAGCAAGCCACTTGCCACTTATAAGACAGGCCCTAATCGTCGGTTACCTTGACTTTAATTTGAGAAAAAATCCTGACACCTCCACCAGCTGAAGCTGAACAGGAAAGGAAAGCCCGGGAGAGAAAAGACGCGATTGAAGCCAATGAAAAGATGTTGGAACGGATGAGAGATGTAAATGCGAGGGCTGCGGCTGACAGAATAGCCTTGGACGCGTTTCGGGATGAGCAGCTCGCTCTTAAAGCCGCAGAAAGTGTGCCGGAGGCCGCGAAGGTTTCCTCGGACAGTAACGCAGAGTCGGAGACAGTAGCTGCGGTTACATCTACCGGTACCAAACGTAGGGCTTCGGACTCTGTTGGGCGCGAGGGCCACAATACGAGGTGTAGAAAGCAGAGGGCGTAGAAGCGTAGAAGTGTGTGGTCGTCGAGGGTGACAAAGACGAGGAACTTTATTTAACAGAGATCCCATCTTTGGTGTTTTTCATCCTCGGTAAGGAGTTCTGCCAACTGTCAGTTACTTGAACTTGGAATTTGAAGTTTTGCCGTAGATTCACATTGTTGACTTCATTCATGATGCTTGCTTCGTCCGAGGAATGACAATAAGGAAATAGCTTGAAAAGAACGCCTTTTTATTGCACTTCGGTATTTCCTTCCACTCCGAGCCATATTAGCGACTTCAATGTATGTACCCCAATTCCCATGAACCTAAACTCCTATACCAAATTGATATCATATCTGCTCACTAGTTTCCACCCCCTCTATTGCACTGGCTTGACTACTGCATTGTCTCGAGATAGCCTCTGATTCACAGATTAGCTCAATCCCAAATTATCCAGAAGTAGAAACTCTTACCAGCAGGTTTCTTAAAAGAACAGCAATGGTGACCTTCCCAATCGCCGGCACGAATATGCTAGCATGCTCCTTAACAGCAGCAGTATCGAAATTTTTCTCGCTGGAGAAGTTGATGCACACAGCTCCGTCCTTAATCATCTTCGGGTCTACCTTATAGTTCTTCCCTGGTACACCACTGACAACAACATCACTGATCGCCAAACACTGCTTCAAATCCATGTCCGGCTTGGGGTGTGCCTCGTACTTGTGGTTCTTGATGCCCGTTCCCCGAGTGAAGATTTGTACGCCATCCAAGTCCACGGAATAGACGTGAGCACCATCATTCGCAAGCAGTGCAGCCAGCGGTCGGCCTACAACTTCAGAACGATTGATGACTGTGATATTCTTTCCAAACAGACGGTTTCCATACGGCATAATCGTGTTGTAGATCTGCAAGTACTCCAGAACCTTGACTACAGCAAGAGGCGTACAAGGCAGGATCGATTTATGGGCGTTGGTAGGAGGATCGAGGAAGCGGATGTTTTGGTACATGTTGAAGTTGTATCGGAAGGATAGGCCTTCGACGTCTTTGGTGGGCGAGACCAGCTGCTGGATGTAGTAGTCTTGTTTGGAGTGAGCGGGGAAGATGGGATAGTAGACTATGATGCCGTGGATCGAGGGGTCTTTGTTGGCGGCGAGAATGGCTTCTTCAATGTCTTCTTTGGAGATTTCGCGGTTTTCAAAGAGGAAGCCACTGTAAAGTGTCAGTAGGTTCTCTTCCCTTGGGCCCTTTAAAAATCAAGTGAGCAACATCAACAATCCCGTCACTCGTCTCGCCTCGAGTTTCAGAGCCCAGATTTTCCGGCCCCTGGCACAACAATATGAATTCCTGCAGTACTTACTTCTCTTTGCAAGTCTTGGCCGAGTAATCAGCATACACCTGAGCAGCAGGGTCTCCATTCGCCAGAAATCCAACCAGCTTAGGCTTGAAGTCCAGCTCTGCCAGCCCTTTTGCCACCTCCCCAAGCAAGCTCTTCGCAATTGTATTGGCAAGGATGACTTTGCAGGGCGGAACCGATGGAGGGGCTGTCGACTCCGACTCCAGAGCCACGCTGGGAGGATTTGGATTTTGGGACATGATAGCGAGTATTTGCTGCGACTCAACTTAAGACGAAGATGAGGGTTTGGCGGGGCAGGTCCCTGGGCGACAGCTGAATAAGAATGTTTGCGTATATACGGAGTGGAAAGAAAGTTTGATGGGAAAATAGATGGAAAAAAAAAATCCTTTGAATATTCTTATCTTATCAACCGATAAGGGAGGGGTTATGTGGGGGGCTCAACGAAGAAGGGCGCTAGGGCACACGGACCATTGGATGAGAATAATAACGCTGCCATTTGACGTTCGCAAAGGGGCTAAGCGAGGTATGTGAACACGGGACTTGCGAATCTTGGGACTGATCTTCTGAATATGTCACGGGCAGCCAGGAAGGACCTCGTGTTCACAAGATGAAAGACTGTATAAAGCGGTCGTATCACGGAAAAATTATGGATAATCGCCGGATACCTTGGATATAATTCAAGAGAAATTGGTCCGACTAGCTCGACGGTTACCTTAAATATAATTCCAAAAAATTGGCTAACTTGCTAGTCGGACCAATTTCTCTTGAATTACCATATTTAAGGTATCCGGCGATTAGGTTAAATACAAGAACAAATTCAGAAGTAGAAAAGGGAAGGAGACTAACTTTACCAGAAAGTAACAGTATTGAGTGATAACGAGGGACAGTGGCCAGCCACGACAACAATACCTGATTCCGGATCTGGGCTATTGTGCACTTGCACAGCTCCTCAGTTCAAGTTATTGTTGTTATTGTTGTTGTTGTTGTTGTTGTTGTTGTTGTTGTTGGCAAAACGCTGATGTGCTTCATAGCTGATGGTGCCCCAACGATCGTATCTTTCATATTGCCTGAAATTCTGTAGTCGTGGCGGAACGACCGGCGTGAAGTCGATGAAGCCGCCGACCTGCCAGTACGATTCTGCGCCAAAGTCGTAATTCCACTCGGGCTCTCCAAAGCCCGGCTCGTACAGAATCCTGTACAAGGCCCGGCAGAGTGGGCACTTTCGAACCTGATAATCCGGCCGACCGGCAGGGTCGTCCGGGACCTCTTCCAGATACCGTTGCAGGCAATGGACATGGAACCTGTGGTTGTCAGAGCAAGGCAGCACGATAGCCTCGCCTCTCTCGACTATCTCCCGCCTCTCTGTCGGGTCGGCGCTGTCCAATTCCTGCTGAGAATGCCACAGCGGGCTCATGCAGATGGTACAGTTCTCATCCTCCTGCTCTAAAGGCCTCACGGCGGGAACGAGAAGCGGCGGGCTTCCGGGGTGCAAATTCCAGTTGTTGAGCTTCAAGATATGAACCGAAGGCCGCTCATCCGCATTAAAGTCATCATCTCGCAGCCTCAGCCAGGCCCTGGCATCGGTCATCCACCTCAGCTTACGACGATTCATGTCCTGAGTCTTGAGGAAGTTCCTCTGCCTCGCTTGGTTTCGCGAGGTGGGCTTCTCGTAGTTCTCGACCTCTCTCCGCGCAATCTGGGCCAGCATCGAAATTTCTCGATCCGTGTGGTCCCCGGGATTTTGGCACACGGGCATTGATCCGGTGTCGTGAAGTGTGAGCGTTTCGGGCAGCAGACCATGAATCTCCAGCCTGTAACAGTAGATGCAATATCCTACTAGGTAGTAGTGCTCGGGCTTAAGGGGCATAGGGTTCCAACATTCGGGGTCTTCTCCTACCGTAGGACGGGATAGACAAGCCCCATGGTGCTTGATTCCTCGTATGGTGTGCCCACAAAGTCGATAGAAAGTGGTGACCTCCTTGCAAGACATTCTGGCAGCTTTATTGAATGGAGTTGAGTTGTGCTGTTGTTGGAAAGATCGCCAGGACCTTGAGGGTACGATTTAGAGTGGTGACAGGTGAAGCGTCGATAGAAGAAAAGATTGAGCGTTAAATAGTATACTGATGCACACCTGCCATGAGATAGGGATAGGTATTGTTCATTTTATACAAGTTTTGAACTGTCCTGGTATCAAACCTCTCCAAGAAAAAACAACAAGGACACAAAGAAAATAAGTCGCAATAAAGACGAATATCAAGGAAATGCCAGGAGCTTCGGACAGCACAATAGGTATTGTCCTGTTCTGGTCTCTAACATACGTTGAGGAAACAACAACGCCTACAATCCCTATAAAGCTGACATAAAGAACCCTTTGTCTGATTTCTTAATGAAAGGAATGAATATTTGTGAGGTCATGCTTCTAAGAAGTATATTCTCGGAAACACTTTTTGATCCTCTCCATAGTAACGTTACTCGTTCCGAATTATCCTCTTGAGCATTCAGAGATACGGAGATCTCTGATATTAGCATGGCTAGAGGTCAGATTACGGGTGGTCGGGAAGTATTCCCAGGATGGGGTTCGCTTGAGTTCCTGGTATAAGATGTTCTTCACTTCAAAAGATCTGCCTGCCTTCATTGGTAGACAGCAAGGTTTATACGATTATTTGTCGTCTAAAATATATACTTATACAATGTCACTCATTATCATTATCAAGAATCATAAGAGAGATTGAAAGTGAAGTTATCCAATGCATGTAGAACGTGAATTTTTAGGACTTGAAAGATACTATCGAGTACAAATGCTAAGCACTTTTGATTAAATATATAGAATTGTTTAGAAAGTCTCCGGCTGCTATGCGCCGCTGAAAGAGCTTATGCTTGTGGATTTCCAGGGTTGCAGGTCTTGTCTGAACCGACGGACTACGGGTCGCGGTAAGATCTCGAAGATTTTTTCACCCCAGCGATCAGTGGCCAAATCTCCCTTGAAGACGGGGTGTAGTGTCGTGTCGGCTCTATACTGCGTGGCAGGTAGCCACTTGCCTGGAAGTACCAATTTTCAGTGGGATAGAACCACTACTGCTGTTTCTGGCACACCAGACCGATGGAGAACTCTGAGCTGGTCATTGCAAACGGGGAAACATCGGAAGCAATAGTCGCTGGGTGGCACTCGGCTCTCAAATATGGGAAGCTGGCGTGGAGGCATAACTTCAAAGGACTATTGAATATGATGGTGGTGGAAAACATGACGACGGCCTCGACTTACTAGCCTTCGGGCTTCTCCTCTTATTGGTCTTAGGTGCATTTCGTCTTCGGTCTATGATACTTTCACTCCGTTTGAGACGATTAGTGGTGTAAGTCATATGAGATATGTATGGTATTCCAGCGGATATTCGACTGCTGCTAAAAGTGAGGCTCAACTCTCTTTTCGAAGTTGTGGAGCATGAGGACCAAAAGTTGGTGGTGAGCTGGGGCAGTCTCTCCATCAGCTGTGAGATTTGGGCTGGCAAGTACCCAGCCATCATGCAGCAGCAGCATTCCATCCATTCTGGGCAGTTCGGCCGGATTGCTGCTCTCGAACTCGCTCAAGTCTTGCCCGGCTGCTGAAAAAACGTTCGTACTCCTCCTCTACCCACAATCTTGTAGAGACTGTCAGATTCTTGGATTTCTATATTTTTGTAAATCTCTGGATTCCCGCAGACAAAAATTTCTCCCCAGGCTTGCGATCTATGCTTCAGCAGGCGGTTGTTGGTGGTCGGCGGGATCGCGGCAAAAACCCGGCGGCAAATCTTACTGTCAGGTATATAACTCCCATTCAACACTTTCATTGCAAGAATTAGATCTCCAAAGTAAGGCACTCTCCGGGTTTAAGAGCATACACCCCATCCAGAAAATAAGGAGATCTAACAGATAAACAATGGTTCCGCCCTTGTACTAAGCAGTCAGCTTACACTCCGCTCGTGTGTAAGTTGGCTGTGAAGGTTTTGTAGTTTTGTCTGTTTTTCGTTTTTTTCGTTTTTTTCGTTTTTTGATATTTCGAGTTGGGAGGTCTGAATGTGGAAGGGCTCAGAATTGTATGTTTGAGCCTTGGCGCGACGCGGCCGCCATCTACTGCAAGCCGCGGCGAAGAACACCAGCCCAAGTTCACCAAGTCGACAACAAAGGCGGGAACTTCTTTGATCCCTAAGTGATGCGAATTAAATTATATATATATCTCTCTCTATAGAGATATTTTTTTCCTTTGTTGCAGCGACTTCACGACCTCTCCGAACCTCCCTCCAAACAAAGACGCGCCTTCCATATCCGGACGCGCCTTTCAAATCCCCCACCCTCACCGCAACCATCAGGATGGCGCGCACCCCAGCGCAGGAGCAAATCCCCCCACGAATTGAAGCACGCTTTGAAGTGGACTGACAATAGTGACTATTATTATATTTTGTGGGCAACTAATAGATAGACAAAATCGCAATGCTGTGACCTCTGACAAAACCGACTCGAAAACTCCGTTGATCCCGATAACCACAAGCCACGTCGCTCCCCCTACAATGTGCCGGGCACCACCAATCATATAACATGGGTCAGGAACCAATGCCTATACCAATCATCGAATTCATCCAGAAAATTACGGATGCGTTCAGTCAAGCCGAAATTAACAGGCAATTGCCAGAATGGCAGAGGCCAAAAGCTTTCCTCGAGAGCTACACAAATATCAGCCATGATGAACCTCGTATTTTCCAGCTTCCGAAAGCGCAGATGTTTCGGCTAAGTGGGATCTCTGAAGAGGATTCCACAAAGCTTGATCCTGCGATGGAAGGGACGGGAAGGTACCTTCGTTTTCCATTCGTCCTTGATATCCCACGACCCGCCTGTAGCGATGAAAGGTCTCGGCCAGAATCCAGAGACTGACGGTCCCAATGTATTGCCTCCTGCATACCCAAAGGATCCTTACAAGCTCGCTGAGGAATGTGTGGGCCTTCAATAAATATAGAGGCTGGACCACACACATCCCCAACGCGAAGCACTCCCGCTCGAACATCTGGCTGGTCTCGCATCTGAGCTGCACAAAGCGGTAGCCGCACTCCCTAAATCCCGATTAGATTTCACTGCCCTCCGAACATGGCAGCAATAAATACCCCCGTTCATCTGGGGAGACTCCTCACCTGAATTGTGTCGTGAGGAAATGGTTCCCCAGCGGGAATAATGGATTGTTGTAATTGCCGATGGTATATATCAGGCAGACCACCAAAACCCCGAAGAACACGGTCCCGTACACAATCGACAGCTTCAAGAAGTATCGGAAGACTGATTCCCGGTTCCGGCTTCCGCGTCTGCTGAGAAGGAGTGGCACCAAATTGACAATGAACAAAATTAGGAGCATACCACAGGTCGTCCAGGTCGGTTCCGATCGAGAGGGCCCTCCCGTGAAGGGAGAATCGTCTTTAAGCATGTCAATAATCCTCGGTGTGACATACGGGGCTTTCTGAAATGAAGTATTCGGGGCCAAGGTCGGCATGCTACTGTTGGTGATGCTTGTAGAAGACCACCAACCTGCGAGGCTCCGAAAGTTTAAACACACGGTTGATGGGATTCCAATTTTGCAACAGCAAAGAAGAAGAAGAAGAATAAGAAGAAGAAAAAAGAGAAAAAAGACATAATAAGTGAGTCTTTTGACGGGCCAACAAAGGACGTTGACTGCGAGTTCCCAAGTCGCCGCATCAGTCGATATTGCTTACCGGGCTGGGCCGCAAACGGATTTGTTTGTTCAAGTCCCGATGTTATATATTTCATTGAAAGGATAAGTCTCTCGATGCAAATATCTCCCTCAGTATTCGCGCAAGTACACTGCAAAAAATTGGAATTATCAAACCAAAATGGCAGAATCGCAGGCGCCACAACAAACGGCTGCCGTACCAGCAGCCCCAGCCCCGGCAGCCCAACAGCAGCAGCGAAGTCTAGAAACCATCGCCGAACACACAGCGGAAACCCTCGTGGCGATCCGAGATCACCTCCAGACTGACGTCGACCGGATGGGAGCGGCCAACGTCGGCTACGCTGAGCGTCTCGACAACCTCAACACCGGTCTCCTTGAGATCTCCGGCGTCCTGGAACGGATCGAGGAAGAGGCCCGCGGACAATCCACCGTCCTGGTCCATCTCCTGGGCCGCAACGAAGAGATCGAGCAAGCCCTGAGCGACCCTGCGCTTCTGTCTCCCGTCATCGGACGATCGGTCAACCGCGCCCTCCGAGACGTAGCGGCCAACGTCGGCTACGCGGAGCGTCTCGACACCCTCAACACCGGTCTCCTTGAGATCTCCGGCGTCCTGGAACGGATCGAGGAAGAGGCCCGTGGACAATCCACCGTCCTGGTCCATCTCCTGGGCCGCAACGAAGAGATCGAGCAAGCCCTGGGCGACCCTGCGCATCTGTCTCACGCCATCGGACAATCGGTCAACCGCGCCCTCCGAGAAGTCATAGACCCTATCCGGGAAATCTACGAGGGGGAGATTGCCCGGCAGCGGGTCGAGCGCGCAACAGCGTCGATAGCAGCGGGGCTCGCGCGCGAGGGCATCGCCGTTGCAACTTTTTTCCGAGACTCTGTGAGTTTTAATCCACTGGCTCAGCTCAACGATAGCTCCCTCTGTGGTTTACGGTATTTTGTGGACGTACTGACTAACGTGTTCGCAGTTAATGCACAGCCTTCGAATGGTCATCTACTGGATACTACTCTGTGCGTTCTCTATCATATGGATTTATCCCTTTCTCGTGTGGGAGTCGGCTTCGCATCGTGTGACGCAGGAGTACATTCTTAATCTCCAAAACGTCCTGGTCCGGAACCCCGACTGGAGGAATATGCTGAACAACTAGTTCTCGGTGTCAATGACTTCCTCTGAGGGAGCAACGGTTGACCGAAACTGTATATCCAGGTACATGTAGCTGCACGAGGAGGAGAAACAAACTGAGCAGGAAATATTGAGCGAAGATTTTCGAGGGATAACAAGTTGGATAATAGATTAAACTTGAATATAATAGGCGTCAAATTTTCTGGATATGCGTTTGAGGTGATCAAGCCACGGATCAAGCTCCATTCGCTTAAATTTGTAGTAGTGTGCTGTAGCGAGCTTGTAAGCGCTTTGAATACAAGCGGCATAGCACGGAAATGCAGCATCGCTCCCCGAAAACACCGAGCAGGCCGGACTACACAGCGCGGAACATAAAATAGAGAAAAATATATAAATTTGAATGCAAGTCGGCGTCGCAGAAAGAAAAAACAGGACACACAGGCACGCAGTGACAGATGAACAAGTAAACCATTCGACTTTGCATATGCACGTTCACCCACCTTTCTCTGCATCAACAACCTTGCCCATCTGCCAGAACCTCAACTTCGACAACTTCTTCTCCCCGGGCTCCAGATCCGTATCACTCGATGCGCTCACTCTCTCCGTCATCTCCATCCAGGAACAACCTCATCCATTGTACACTAGAGCTCATCCATAGTTCGCGTAGATTTTTGAATCTAAACTTTAACCTTTTATTATTATCGACACCCCCATATGCAATGCATATTCAGTTATTACAACTATTAATCTATTCAATTGGATCCGTAAATGTAATAATTAAATTAACAATACCATTGCTATATGAAAGACTAGTAGCTCGTGTGCTCGCAGTAAACAAAGGGGGGTGTTCTTAACAAAGGTGGAGATTTACGCGAACTATGGATGAGCTCTAGTGAACAATTGATGAGCTACACAGCCCCTGTCCACCACCCCCCTACCCTGCCCCCAACTACGCCCCGATGCTCAAATCTTCTAATCTACAAGACGGATATTTATAGATATCTGTTCGGAGTGTGTATGAGATATTTTGGAAGGAGACTGTTAAACAATATCGAGATTTGTAGCATGCTGCATGCCTTGGGTATCTGGAGACCGTTATGCTTGTTATCGTGGCCGCCTGATCTTGGGAAAAGAAATTCGAATTTAATGTCTCAGCTGCAAGGCTTAAGAAGCCTTGTTACGATTTAAGTAGCCCTGTTATTGCGGTCGACTTAAGCGGTTTAATTATTTCACAACACAAGCTTGTTACTGTTTGTCAAAGGCTAAGCGAGCCCCCTGTTTGCTTTAAGCGAACCAAGTATTGATCTTTCAAATGTGCTTAGTCGGGCTTTGATTTTGATGTAAATGAATCTAGCCACTAGCGTGTCTGGAACCATCTATCCTCTTATGTGTTCGCACATCAATATAGATCAAACGTCTCACAACTTACACCAGAAGTTGATTCTTGTAAAGAGGACGAGGCATTGCCATGAGATTAAGCTGTCGGAGCTTGGTACTACTAAGAATTCTATGAAGAGGCTCACCCACCGGCTCAAAATTACACGATATCAACCTAGAACACCGAATGCACCAATATTTCAACAGTTCCCATTTGGAAGTGGCAAGAGGGTTCGAGCAGAAGTTTCGCCAAAATGACCATCGTTATCAATTATGGCTTCAAAACTGTTCCCGACTCAAGAGCAATACGGCGATATCGGGAATCGCTTACAGAAGCTATTCATACCCATAATTGGTCTCATTCGACCATTTATCCAAAAAGAGGACTCGTTGAGTACTACCGTGACCTGAGATGGAAGGCATCAAGTGGTATGGCTGGGTCATTTCTTGACCTGGATGCCAAGACTTACTGGCCTCACTCTTAGTCAACAAAAATCCACGTTGCTCATTCGCTTATCTGAAAACCATTCACTTCCATACGGGCGATAAATAGTCTGGTATTTATAGACGGTCACATATTTGACCAACCTTTCAGGCCGTGGATTTTTCGACAATGTTGAAGTGTCAATCTGAAGAGGCGGTAATAGAGGACTCATACTTCTGGAAGGTGACATTGAAACGAGATGGATCGAGTGATCTTTGTACCACATGCGATTGATCGAATCTATCCTCAACGCCACTTTCCTGCGAGCTTGGGAGTTTGCACAACTTCGGAGCACCATATACTCTTGGCTGGAGCCGAACCACTGTGTAAATATGGGAAATATCAGGGTCGAGTCATGCAATAGGTCTGCTTTCATTGATTTTCAAAGGTTGTCAACAGAAATATGAAGTCGCGTTTCCCTCCGTGTCTCTGATACTCTTTTTCAACCCTGCTCACATAGTATACTGCCGCATGTCTGAAAACCAGTACTTCAACAATCCAACCAACGAACTACAGAATGCGTGGTTATCCTATCTAACTGCTCATCGGACTTTCTGAGACCCTCTAGCAAGTATTGGACACAGTGATCTGCGTGCGCAAATCCTCCTGTCATACTGTCCAATCTGTCTCCTCGAGCCATCACGGCATGCTGACGCTTGAGTATAAACGCGCAATGGATGGTATGCTCTCGGTCCGTGCTGTAGTACTCATCCGCATCGGCCAGTTCCTCGAGCGTCATGGGCATGGTTCCTCTCTGATCTTTCCAGTCTAGTGATTGAGATGTCAGCCATTGTCGTTTTTGATCTCTCAGGGGTATTCAAATGACACTGGAAGGGGAAGCGGCTACTGCTTGACAGTTCTTACATGTCCAAGGTGTCCCATTCTGGTAGTAGTAGAACTCATCCTGGAAATCGAGAGGGCAGTCTCTGTGAATGTAGTTTGCGGTGACGATATCGAAAATGCAGCCGCGTGCTTTCGCTTCCTCAAGGGAATCCCCGCAATGTAATGCTGCTCTTGGAGGTGCTTGAGGATCTAGCCTGGTGAAATCTTTTGGCCATACCAAAGTGTCTCTCCTCTTGAACCATAGGGTGCCTACAGTCGGGACGATTACGACGAGGGAGATGAGGAGAAGGGCCCCAAGAATGAAGGAGCGGCAACGACGACGCTTTTCTGGCACGGCCGTTTTTGATTGAGTGCCAGAGTCTGTGATTGGTTCATATGTGCTGTATGATTTCTCGGCAAGGCCCAATTGCTTCTTCCACTTCAATTCTTCCATCGCAAGCAATTATCTGATACACATATGTAAATATCAAATATTTTGAGTGTAATTGATGGGAGGTATACCTGGAAATCTTGGCTGTGGACAGAATAAATGGAAGTTCCTTCGTTTCCTTTGAAGTGTATGTGCAAGTGTAGTGATTGGAGTTGAGATTATCTGATATCTATACCCAAGCCCGAATACTCTTGTAGTACCGCGTCCTCGTATTCTCAAAATGTCACCAGATGACCTGGATGAAAGGACAGTGGATGGATTGATGGCTCCATAGTCTCGATGTGCGTCCGTGTTCCTAGATTGAAGCTAATTGCGTTGTGTATCGGAGCCTTGATACGAGATTGATATGAAAGCATAATCTGACAGACTTCACATGAGTTGAGATATACTGAGTGATCAAAAAATCCTACTTACATGGTCACAAGCTATCAGTTAGCTACGGCCGCCAGCGTCCAGTATTCTTTGGGATTTCTCACCGCTCTTTCTAGTACCATTGGTGGTAAGGATGGACCGTGGAATTTGTTACGTCTGACTAGTTAAGATAATATTATCAATGTAGTGAGAGTAACAGGAAAGGTATAACGAGGTGAGCGTCTTGTGCCATCTGACTTTCAGATTCAACACCGACTAACTCGGTTCCGTAACACCAGACGGCATTCTGCATAACTTACACCAGAGAACACCATGATTATGACCAATTTGAATACGAATTACAGACATGTATTTTTTCTTCGCTCGATAATTTTGGCGGTGAACAGGGAGCCAGGCGTGGTGATCGAGGTAAGCTGGTCGGAAGGGCCGAAAAGACGGATGATTTTTTTTTGGATCGATCTGTTGTCCTTCGCAAGGTGATACATCAATGAGAGTAAAGACCATCAATACGATGCTTACCCAAGCGATTCGAGAAGATTCGACCGGTGCTCGATTTTCAATATATATACGCCCGTCTCCTTTCCGAGTATTGAGCTCCACATCAACAAGAAAGAGCCAAGCTTGACTTCAACGCGCAGATTTCAACTACTCATCCGCATATCTTCCAGATATCCAGGTAAGTAATAGTGACATTTTATTCTATGTATCTGATTGCTTTCAAGACACCTGGAGATATACCCAATCCGTTGCCGGAACCTATCCTTCGAGAGGCAGCTGCTGACTCTTCCATGTCTTTTAAAGGTCCTTCCCAGATTAATCTGTCCACAATGAAGCTCATCAAATATCTGTCATTGGCCGCCCTTATCTCTGGCTCTGTTGCAGCCCCAATTTCAGGAGATGTTTCTGGGATTGCTCTCCTCCCCCGAGAGATTCTAGGGGCCGTTGATCAGGTGAGGGAATTCGTTTCGGCATTGGGAACGAGAGAGGTTCTGGGGTCTGTCCCAGTACAGAAGGACTCCGTCGGGGCATTGAAAGAGAGAGAGGTTCTGGGAGCTACACCAGTGCAGAAGGACTCCGTCGGGGCATTGAAAGAGAGAGAGGTTCTGGGAGCTACACCAGTGCAGAAGGACTCCGTCGGGGCATTGAAAGAGAGAGAGGTTCTGGGAGCTACACCAGTGCAGAAGGACTCCGTCGGGGCATTGAAAGAGAGAGAGGTTCTGGGAGCTACACCAGTGCAGAAGGACTCCGTCGGGGCATTGAAAGAGAGAGAGGTTCTGGGGTCTGTCCCAGTACAGAAGGACTCCGTCGGGGCATTGAAAGAGAGAGAGGTTCTAGGAGCTACACCAGTACAGAAGGACTCCGTTGGGGCATTGTAGGGATGAGCTTCTGCTGGGCATATCGAGTAAGTGGTTGGAACAGTACACGTGAGGATATGATCACTGATTTGTGTCAAGACAGGAGCCATCCGAGGTTCACCGGTTGCATGAGATGAGTGGTGTGCTGTTTGTTATGTTTTAGTTTTGTGGGGAAAATGCCTGTTTTTCATAGTATCAATTACATGCTTAAAATTGGGAATCGACTTATGTGAGGGCTTGCTTGCACTGAGTGACACAGTAATGCTAAATCACTTCTACTCATAGTCACGTTTCACTTGCCAAGCTAACAAGTGTGTTTAAGCGAGGCAAGAAGTACCTATGTATGCAATTGGAATTTAGATGAAATATATAATTATATCATTATACTGGGGAAGGCAAGACATGGATGTTGATTTGTCCGCAGTCATGGTATCCATTATGACCCTTGCTATCAATAGAATCTGTTGTCGATTGCACGAGGGCTTGTTTGTTGACTTTGGTTCGCTTAATACCGACGCCATATTCTGGAATCATTCCACAAATCGAAGCAAGCTATCAATTGCTTGTACTGTACTTTAAGATGAAGCAGTGTTTGGGATGCAGGTCTTAGGAAATGATTGGTGGGAGAGCGGGAAAATGAGGGCTCCGGCGAGAGATAACAACGAGGGCATGCGGCAACGCTCTCTTTCGTTTTGCTCTTTTCGCTATCAGTATACTGCCCAGTCCAGCTCAAGCTTTAGGAATTTTGGTAAAACGATTCGAAATTGCAGCATATCTGGTGAACTCCCCAGGCCAGCACTGTTGGCATATGCTAAAATTACCAATCGCCTGACATCCTTTCCAGTCATCCGGACCTTGGGCTGACGCCCCAGACAGCCAACGCTCAGTAAAGCATCAGTAATGGATGAGTATCTTGAGAGCTATACTCGCGAGTATTTGCTTCGATTATTTGTGGACATCAAAAAGGGGAAGTCAATCTGTTCAACGGAAGAAGAGAGGAGGCCTGTCATCGTGGATGATTTGTTTGAAGGAGGAAGCCATGGATGCTTGGATTTGACCTCGCATGGTTACAATTCACATTCTAGATTTTGGAAAAGTCTAGAGGATAGCGTGCTCGATGAGGTGATGGCTGATGTTTTTATCCCATTAATAACTTGGGGTTCATGCAGCACAGGTGATTTGCTCTTTATTTTTTGCATAGGTTAAGAAGTGGGTTACTATGGCTTCTGATCACCTAGAGATGAGCTATTATTCCCTGTGTAAAGTTCTCCTAGTTCTTCATCTTCGGGCCTCGCCGATCTGGCGCAAGATCCCTACCCAGATCGGTGGCGACTTGACACGCCGCGTGAAGATTCTCAGCTTCATTTACTGTAACGTCTACCGGCCTCTGGGATCTTTGGAGCTAAAAAAATACTACCCAGTGTTCAGGACACGACCAGGGAAATCCAGATAACAGAATGATGATGATCCTCTAATATCCGAGCATTCGAACAGGAGCACATGATTCATTGCTCACGTGTCGGAACAATCTCGGCTAGCCCGTAAAAACCGCGAATTTCCCAGACGCGATTTCGAGCCATCAGTCAACACGATCAATTTTTGCGACTTCCACAACCACCAACCCATCCTTCTTCTCCGTGTATCCTCACTCATCTCGAGATTTAAGTTCCCACCGCTAACCTCGAAACGGAATAAAATGTCCTCCTTCCTCGCCCGCCGTGCCCTGCGCAATTCCTCCCCAGTCACCCGCGCCTTCTCAACCAGCTCCCCACGCTCCTCCTTCGCGCGCATGACGATCCTGGGCCGCCTCGCAGCACCTCCCGAGCTGCACCCTACCAGTACAGGCCAGGATGTCCTGAGATATGCGGTTGCTTCGAACTCCGGCGGATATGGCGAGAACCAAAAGACGAGCTACTTCAGCGTTTCTGCTTTCGTGCCACCGGGGCCGCGTCGGGACTTCTTCCAGGGACTGGAGAAGGGGTACGTTGAGTTCTCCCCTATGGCTAGGGCGCGGGGGGAAGTGAAGGGTCTGTCAATGAGCGGTAATTAATGCGGTAGCTGCAGGACCATGGTCTACGTCGAAGGCGAGGCCTCGAACAACAAGTTTACGGACAAGAACGGAAATGAGGTCTACGGACTGAGCATCGTCCAGCGTATGTTCCATTTTCGCCTCACGCAAACAAAACTAACGATTTTTGCCCAGGACAATTCGAAGTTCTCTCCCCGAAGAAGATGCCCGAACAACAGTAAATCGCACCTTCACCGAACGATACCCGTCTCCTTTTGCCTATGTACACTTTTACCTATGTACACTTTTGCCTGGGTTGGTACACACTACTTTTTCCCACTTGTCGAATGATTGGGCGCTGCGAGCTTGATAGGAACGAGCACTGTATGATATCATGTTGTGAGAATTGTGAGGGGGGCGTGGGTAGACCAAGGAGAGATGATGTGTCTGTTGTGGCAATAAATCTCTTCTCGATCCCGTATTTCCGTGCCTGCGACATATGCGAAATCGAGCGAGGTACTTGTCTTGCAAAATACCCTTCGTCAATTTAGCTCGGATGTAAATACTTTGGCCCACGCCGCTCTTCATGCCCATGTTGAAATCCGAGACCAATAATCGCTCCTCAGCACATCGACCCAGTTTAGATGTCCCGAACCAGTACAGCACTTACTGCCTCGCATGTTGTATGCCACACGCAGCAATCCGTGCGAACATGATAGGAAGCTGTCAGAGGTATCATTCCGTCTTGCCTCTCAAATTTCATCATTCACTTTGTATGTTGCGCTCTCAGTCACATTGTGTCCCTCGCTGATTTTTGAACCTTGTTTTGCTTTTGATTGAGTTGCGTTGTATTCATTGCTCGCGCGGGTGCTGCTTGTATTGCCATAACCCTTGTTGAGATGCCCCAACACAATCCTCCATGATGATCATTTACGACAGCTACCAGATCTGACGGGTTTCCAGGTCGCTGAGATTTGTGTCATTACACATCAAGAACTTGCCTTTGGGAGCCAACCAGAACGAGACTGAATCCTCAGGAGAGCACACTACCGTTTCAAGGAGAGCCTTGGTCCCCCAACCTCTGTCGCAAATTTAAGTGAACTTGTCAATTGTCAACTCGGAATGAATGAACCGTCGATATGTTAAGCTGATTTTGCGAAGCCTATCAAACCTCTTGACCACTTCGATGATTCAAGGATTTCCTTTCGCAAAGGAAACACTCCACCCGGGTCAATCACGAGTTCCACACCATCAAAATTGATCTTGGACAGGCTCGGGATTGCATTGGTGAGAGATAAAGTTCCGATCCAGCTACAGAAACCATACCTATGACTCGGTCAGCACATCATTATTTTCAAGTCGCTAGCGTGTTTCCTTGTCAAAGAGCGAGCAACTTACTCCGCCCAGATCTTCTGAAGACTGCTCCGTGTATGCTGAGACATATAGTGCCACCTATTACTCTTGTATGTTGTAATCCTGAATACCTCCTGCTAGTACTCTTCTCTTCTCTTTGAGCTGAAATCTTCCCATCCTCTAATAGCCGCTGACGATACTAACATGATTATCTCCTCCTATCAAAAAGAGCCTTTCCTGCCGATCAACCACCGGAAGATCCCCCGTCTTGAACCAGCCGTGCCATCGTCCGTAAAACTGGGCACAAAGGTGTACGACACGCGGTATTCGCTCGAGATCGAGATGTGTGCAGAAACTTTTCACGGGATCTTCATTGATGGCTGAGAAGGGTGAGATGAGCGAGGTGTGCGACTGGATGGCTTTGCGCTTTAGGGAGAAAGTGCAGGTGGTGGATCTCGACGAGGCTAGCAGCATGATCAGATCAAACCATGTCTAGGCTAGGAACAGGAAGCTAGCTGGTTTTATAACTGGTAGGTGTGTGTATCATGGATCTTGATCTTGATCTTGATCTTTCCCGTTCATGGTGGAAGAGAGCAAGCAGCTGGGAGTGGGCTGGGTGAGAGAGAAAGAAGGCTTGCCTTGGGTTTTGGATCCGCCCGTGCTGCTCGATGGCTGTCGTCAGGAGCAGGCAATATATATATATATACCTATATATATATAACTGCAAGGTGCTTCCTCCCTTCCTGCTCCTTCGAGAAAATCCCGGGAGGCTTACCTCTCGCTCTCGGTTAGATCCCGGTCAGGTTGGTGCGAGAGCCTGCCTTCCAAGCCGGAAAAGCGAAGAAAGCGAAACATCATCGATCGCGGCAGACGTTATCAGAATCTCAAGTCCGTCCACACGTTAGAGAAGTCCGCTCGACACGTTCCCGCCGGTGGTGATCACGAAGGGGGTTCTCGAGAAGGCTTTTGGAGTGATTGGATATGTGTATGGTTTGTTCGCGACGGTCCCGGTCTCTGTTGAACGGCGTCGACATGCCAAAAAGCCCTTCCGGCTGCAATAATCGCTTAGAACTAAAAGATGTCGTCGAGGCGATCTTTTACGTGTACGAGAAGGCCGGATTCCTTCGATCGATAAAGAAACACCGCTTCTTTTAAAAGCTGCAGTACAGTAGGTTTCGAGCCTCACTATTACCACTACTACCACCAGCGTCGAGGCTCTCTTTCCGCACAAGTACCTAACCCCTTGAGGAACTTCCTAGCGGCCGCAAGTACCTCTATGCTATAATTAGTAAACTCTGCTCGAGATTTCTTATCTCCTTACATCTCCCTTCTTCATTCTGATAGATTTGCCAGCCTGCCAACCTGCTTCTATATACAAGCCACATGGATCCTAGT